>NC_137984.1:36588937-37788937 GCF_963924665.1 Micromys minutus | reverse complement strand
CCTGTAGCTAGCTACAAATACCTCATCTAGTTCTGTCATGAGTATGCTGTTCAATATAATCTAAACATAATTTCACCATGAAAGAATTTAAATAATGAATGAGGCATTGTTTCAAAACTGCAACAGTTTTCTAAGTAGGGAAATGTGGCATTGCCTACACAGCAAAAGAATTTCAAAGAGATAAGAGGTGGACTTACGAAGATCTCATTGGCTCTGATTTCCAAGTCTTTGCACTATGTTAATAAGGGATTCCTGCATGCAAATCAGACATGCAGACATGCTCAGTACTGATCTTTAACTCATGATTGTAGCTCAATGACCATGAGCATTGGGGAACTGGGGCACTCTAGTTTCTATTTATCCTGTCATCTAGAACAGGAAGATATTCTGGTAGCGTATCAGAGTTCATCTGTCAGTTTCTCTAAGAATGCATCATGTGTGAGCTCCAAGTGACTACCAAGATGTTGGGAATTTAGCTTCAGTGAGTCACAGGGCCTGCTGGACATGGAGCATTTATTAACATCGTAAATAAGCAAATAAAACACTTTTCTAAATGTTGAAATGTTCTGTAGCTGCTTGTATTATGAAGTATAATTATGTTCCCCCCAAAAATTGTTTGTATGAGAGTGTCTTGTCTGCATGTAGCTTCTGAAAACGTGCCCCACTTGGCTCTGGTTGGTAAATAAAGATGCCATCTGCCAATAGTTGTGCAGAACAGAAAAGGTGGGGATTATAAGCTTCCCAGGCTCAGGTCCCAGAGGAGAAGGAGGAAGAGAGAGATCTGCCATGCTGTCTGAGTGTGGAGGAGAGGAGAGTTACCATGCCTGAGAAAGGTACAGGACAGACAGGCAATGATGCAAGCCAGGAGAGCACAGCCCAGAGGGCTGCCCAACTTGGTCCAGGACAGCCAAGATAAAACATAGAATTTAATAAATAATAACTTGGGATTATTGGCAGGAGATGGATTAACCAAATGGAGACTAGGCAGTGGCTCAGCTCTTGTGCTGATTAAGGGATATTGAAATATAAAGACTGTGTAAGTGTCTTTCATTTGGGAATGCAAGGCACTGTTGTTGGTAACAAACCCACTGCTGGGAGTTTTGAAGTAAATAATTCAACAATCTACTACCAAAAATCAGTGTCATTCTTAAAGGTGAAAACCAGCAAAGATTAGTAGTGTGTCTGTTGGAAATGACTTCTGACTCCCAAATGTCTTCACTGGAGAATGTGGCTTCAAAATGACAGGGATGAAGACATTAATTATTGCTTTGACCCATATTAAATGTGAGAAGGTCCCAAGAGTAAGAATTTCATTTTCCTTCTATCTTGCCATTTCTATTTTACAGGAAGAACTGTAGTTTTTAAACTAATTTTTCAGTTAATAGTTTTACATCAGACCAACTTCTTGTTCATATTAGCACAGACCAAGGAGATGCTAACATGAGTCTATAACATTTAGAGATGGTCTGATATCTGCCCAGCAACTATGGTGGGAACATGAATCACTGTTTATGTGGGAACTCTCAAAATTAGGTTCAACCCTTTAAGGGTCTTTTTAAAGGGCACATTGTGATACTGAATAAAGAATGGATTTCAGATATCCCTTCCCTTTATAGAAAGCCACACATCAATGCAGCTGAAACATCATTTTATTTCAGACTTCTGAAGTCCCCTGTCACTTGGCAAGCCCTTCACAAATGCATTAGTAAAATGAAAGTGTTTTACTCTGAGGTCTTCAAAAGTTTCGTTAACTTAGGCAAATGTAGGTTTACAAAATAGAAATTTATTTAGTCAACTTCTCCCCCTTTGTCATTATTATTTTTTGGATGACAATAACAACCATAAGACTGGATATTCACTATAGTAATTTAAATATTTTCCAGTAAGAGAGTCAGTGCAAGGGAAACCTGCTTCTGAGGTTACTGTGTGTTTTTTTAATCAAGACAACCTCTGCTTTCATGGAGAATCTCAGGGAACTGACAGAGGCTATATGCCTCTGTGTTTTAATCAACTGCACAGCACTAGAGTAAAAAAGTATTACCTTGCTTTTCTGATCTCATATAGGCAACTTATTTTACATCTCTTGCCATAAGTAGCTCTAACAAAGTACAAAACATCACAAGTCTCCTCTTGTTCCTCTTGAGTTAGAACAACTTGGTATAGCAAAGCTAAAAGTCAAATGTTCATCAGATGCCTTTGAAGGATGATAGACCCTGGGAAGATGAATTCCATGAGACTTGCGGTAGTTATGTTTTCTATTGTTCTGTTCAAGTCCTTTACAAGAGATAACGTTTGGAAGGGAAGATGTAGTTTGGCCTGCAGTTTAAAAATATGTCTTCTGGTGTCAGGAAAGACACAGCAACTTCATCAGGGAGAGCCTAGGGCAGCAGCTCACATCTTGGTAGTCATGAAGCAAGGACAGCACAGGAATCAAGCCAGGCTCCAAGTCTCAGAAGTTGTAAAGGAGACATGCACATAGGCCTCACCTCCAGAAGAGTCTACAGCCTACCTAAATAGTGCTACCAACTGGTGACAAGACTTCAAATGCACGAGCCTATGGGGAACCATTCACAGCCCAACTGTAGAACCCCAGTCAAGACATACAATAATATCTTTATGATACTGACTAATGTGAGCCAACCCTTATAAGAAGAGGCAGGAATGGAAAATGGGACAACAGCCCTTGTTTGACACAGGGTTTCACTATGATGCTCTAGGTAGCCTCTAGGTCTCTGTGTAAAGAAGGCTGGCTTCAAACTCACAAAGATTCACCTGCTGAGTGTTGATTCAAAGTTGTGTGACACCATATTCAGCCAACTTTGTTGTTGTTGCTGCTGCTGCTGATTTTAATTCTTTCCAAAATAATTAAGTAAACTTAAAGATGACTTCTGCCACCTTTAAAGTTTAGACTCCCAGTTATACTTTGTAAGACTCCAGAGAGAATATAATTAGCATTTATGCTAATTATTAAATCAAAAGTGATTTTTAGGTGTTCTGTTTAGATAGGGCTAATGTCTTCAAGTCTTACTTTTCAGTAGGAAAAAAAAGCCACTTCAATGCCTGGTAGATGCTAGCTACAGTGGGCTTGGAAGCCACAGCCCTAAATAAAAATGAGAGGTTTTGCTGGGTATATAGAGTCCCAGCTTCATTAGTCTGATAATGTGCCCATACAAACATTTTATAGGAGAATCTGACATTTTTTATTGAGTCTTCTACCAACAACTCAAATTAATGAGTATCACTTATTTGAGATTCTTTGAAAATGGGCTCACAGTTTGCAAATCTCTGGTCTCTTCAAGCACCTCACACCATCTTCTAATAAAATCCACATGTCAATAATCTTTATTTCTGGAATTTACTTTTCTTAACCAAAAATCCCTTAAAGTAGTATTTTCCATAATAATTGCTGACTTCCCAGAAAATAAAATCATTTTTTACATCAACATGATGTTCTAAATTCATTTCCAAGTAACTTTTACTGCGTAGAGCTCTCACTGTGATCACTAAACCATTTAAACAATGGTGCTGATTCCAAAGATTCAGTAACAACCCATTATTTATTACCCAAGAGAAGACAGCAGGAGAAAAACATTTGGATGCACTGATATATTTCATTATTTTAAAATTATATAATGCATCTTAAAGCTCACAAGGTCAAAAAATAGTGCATGGATCAGAGGGCAGGGAGAAGGACCTTGAGATGCTGTCCTCTAGACATGGCATGGCAGCTGAACACATGAATGCACAATCATCATGGTTATCTGCACCAGATCTCCACAAGACCAAGTCAATTGAAATCCCACCTTAGATTGGGAAGAGTTCTGAGACTCCAACCCTAGCAGCGCAGCTTTTTTCAACTGATGGTAGACAGACAATAAGCAGTCATCATGGTTCTTCAGAACCATGGCCACTCATAGGTTTCCATGTTTTCCATGTCCCAATGGATGATCTCACACCCCTGCTGTTATAAGAAGCATCAATTAGACTCAAAGTATGAAAACTATGTAAGCCGTAATAGGATGTCATGAATCTGGGAGGAGAATGTGATAGGAGTTCTGGGGGGGAGATGAAGGAAGAGTAATGGTAGACGTGATCAAGATACATTGTATAGGAAATCATTCATATACAATCTTCAGCTGGTAGACAATGCATTATTTCTTGACATATATGCTCCATAAGCTACTCTTTCACACAAGCCATTATTCTTAGTTCTGGAGACTTTGAATTGAAGACATAAAATATTCTGTTTCAAGTTTTGACTTTGCTTCATTCCATTCTAAAGTCATTAGGCTGGGACAGTTTTAAGTTCTCTATATGTTGGAATTGCAAATATTAGCCTACACCTCAAAATAGCTGACAGCTCACTCCCAGGTATCAGCCTCACCAGCTCTTTGTAAAAGCATATTCTAAAGGGATTGATGTGTTACTTCCAGTATCTAACCCCAAGGGTTAGATTAGATTTAGACATCTATATCAGGATTGTTTGGACTTTATGTTTATAATTCCTTTGTGTGTTCTTTGCAAAGACCTCCATATACCGCAAAACTATAAATGTATTTTGCAAGTAAAATATATTGTATAGATTGATGTTCATATAAATGTTTGTGTGAATATAAATATATGAAAACTAGCAACAGACACTTACCTGATGTGGAGTGCCTTTATAGAAGGTATTTCATTACTTATTTTAAAAATTAGTGCTTCCCAGGCATAGTGGCATATTCCTTTAATCAAAGCACTCGGGAGGCAGAGTCAAGCAGATCTCTGAGTCCTGGGCAAGCTTGGTTTTCAAAGAGAGTTCCAGGACAGCCAGGGCTGCAAACAAAATCTATGTCTGGAAAAACAACAACCAAAAGTGTGTGTGTGTGTGTGTGTGTGTGTGTGTGTGTGTGTGTGTGTGTGTGTGTGTTTCCAGACCAATATTTTCAAAAAATAATTGTGACAAGGTAAACAATAAATTCTAATATAAAAGCTATAAACATACAAGAAAATTCACAGTTCTTTATGGACAGTGAGACTTTGCCATAAAATATACTTTGTTAAATAACAATGTATACTTTACAATTACAAATGTGTAGAGGCCAACCTACCAAGCAAGAATTACATGACCATCAAATTTTGGTCCAACCACATTACATAAAGGATCATGTGAGAGACTTGAGTAAAGGCACTTAGGTCAACCCTGAACCTATTCTCCACTCATGTGTGCTCATCCTATATCCATTTTATAAAAGAAAAAATCGTATTTCATAGTCTGTTTAATTATATTCTTGGCTTGTTTTGTTTCACTTGGTAGACCTTAAGAAGTCTTGGAATCAATTCTCCTTTACTTTTTTTATTGATCACCAAAATAGGTCATGCAGACCCATAATAAACAATAATGTTTGTTAGTGGTGGTGAACAAGGGTCTTTTCATCTTCTTGTTTTACATTTTCTCCTAGTTTCGTAAGTTCAGAATGCAGGAAATCTCCATGTGTCCAGTTTCCCTTTGGGTCAGCATTTTTATCACCAGAATTCAAAACCATGAATGAGTCAGAGACAAGAGGAAATGAGGGCAGCTGGAACAGAGCTTAAGTCAGGGCTGTGCTGCCAGGGGCTCTACATGCCTCCTCCACGTGTTCTGCTGTTGTGTTAATGTGGCTACTGCCTCTCCAGTGTCTGCAGGATCCTTTCCTTCCTTCCCAAGTGGCCCATAAATGATGGATTGGAGAACACAGGCTTTAAGAGAAATGGCCGGGGGTTTCTGGTCATTTTTTCCAGTCTGGTCATTCGAAACAAATTCCTCTCCTTTTCTTTGGCTCTGCGTACTTTAGCAAAACAGTTTAGATTTACAGAAACCCACAGGCTAAGCAAATACCTTTAAAAGTCACACTTTTCTAGTGGTGCTAACAGTGGTTTTAAAGGACCTGCAGGTGTAGATCTGTCATGTTTGCCCTGGGCATGTTACGAAGAAATAAAACAAAAGTCTCTTCCACTCTTTGGGATGAAATGCCCACAAGGATCAGCTAGAGTCCAGTTAGGAGTGGCTTGATTAACCTACTTTAGGTTTAATGCTCAATTTTATTTACTCATAGATTTTTAATTCCACAGTTTACAGTGCATAAAAATGTGGGTTTGTTTTGTTTGTTTGTTTGTTTGTTTCTACATGGATGAAAATTGTGTTGTATAGTCACTGGAAACTGTGGCCGACAGACACACTGAGCATTGGACTCGTATGCCTTGTAGAAGGGACCTTTCTCTAAGACACACACATCTACTCTGTACAACCGTTTTCTGTCTCTTTCCACTCTGTGTTTGATTGCACTTCAGGCCCAAAGTAAATGGAATGCAAACAAAATGGATGGGCACTACAGAAAGAAAACATTTTGACAAGTTAAATGTAACAGTTTTTCTGAGCCAAGAGCAGCTCATGAGTGGACATCATTTAGAAAAGCAGTTGAAAGAAGGCTGAGAAGGAAGACTCACAGAACAAGAAAACTCCAGTGGAGAACCCAACTGCCATCCATAGTAGGTACCCTGTAGCACTGTGGGTGAGAAATGATCACATGAGCCTCCTTTGATCATATAATTTATCTATTGCCAATAAATGTTATTTTTTGGCAATAAAATAAATAAATTGGCTGGGGGTCCCATTTTCCAAAGAGAAAAGGTATGTTCTGAAGTCAACATCTTGATATTTCAAGAACAAACAATGTTGTAAGAAAACACCAGGGGCCTTGGCAGTTGCGCTTGAGTACCCCTGTGTGACCTGTCACTTAATAGAGGTAAAGACCTTGCACCATTTTCTGCAAGAACGACCCTTCAGCTTATGTGAACTAGAAAATCCTGGATCTGCATTTTGCCTAGTTCTACTGAGTCTCTCTGGGAGAATTCATGACTCTCAGTGAAGCATAGGCCTTATTTTGATTTTGCATTTAATTTTAATAACTCAGGGTAGGGGGTTTATCATTCTGTCTTACATGTTAGGTCTGCCTGCTGTACATGGGTCCATCTCTTCTCAGAATACTATAACCTCAGGAGTGCAGAACAAGCTCTGCTATGGAATATGGTAATACAGAAAACTACCAGACCTCTCCATATATGCTCTCTGCAAGAAATCATCACAAATACAGTTGCCTGAAAGAAGGGTTTTGTTGGACCTCAGTCTAGTACATGGGTTCACTGGGCTACTGAACCTGTGTGAGGCAGGAGCCTTCATCACAGAGGGAAAATCACCTTGGTGGCTTTTCTTGAGCTTTGCTGGGTGTTGGTGAGAGTGTTCTGGTTGCAGGTTAGGCTTGTTTACTTAATGGCGGAAATTGTTTCAAAATGGAACTTTAAACATTCTGTTGAATTTTTATGAATCAAATTAAAGTCAGTACTAAAACCCAAATCCAGTTACTTGGAAGCTGTGTGTGACTCTTCTCCATTCTTCTAATGGCCTTTCCAGTGGTTGGGAACCAGGAGCCTCAAGTGGTTGAAGAGATCAGTCATTAGGTGAAAGTGAACCCCATGAATTTACACCCTAGTGGACCTAATCTTCACAACAATAAATTCTGAGACTCCTGATGACTAGAAAGACAGATGAGAATTTTGCACCCCTGGAAGACTTTATCTCTGAAAACTAACTATTCTCTTTAATTCATATTTGGGCAAACTATGGGTTGTGAGATAAATCCAGGCAACCATGTATTTTCAAACAGGCTATTAGCTGGGTTACTTCTTAATGCTTATAAAAATCAAAAGGTGATTATTATGCTCTCATACATGTAAAGTGAGCTATATGTAAATTTCAATGTCCATTAATATAAGTCTAGCCACACTGTCTGGTTTATACCTTGGCTGTGACCATAGCAGAGACAGTAGAAGATACTCAGACCCTGGTTGTCACAGGATGAAACACATTGAGAAAATGTCTCTTTATAGATAGGGCTTGCTACCTATGCAAAAATATCTTTGAAGCCCCAGGAAAATTCTCTGGCCCAAATGGTTGCCCACCAATACTGATGTGTGTTGTTCAGTGCTTGTCTTCCAACCCAGAAACTCATGTTCTAGGCCCATGCTCATACCTTTACATACTATTTCTGCATCTGTTCTACACAAAACAAAAAGAACTGTATACAGTAACCATTTATTCTTCTTCCTGAATCTCTGAGACAATGGGAGATAGTGGCCTACCGTGATCCCTGAAAGTCATTTTAACTGGTGGCTCCTGGAGAAAGTAGGCTTGTGGAATATTTAATCCTCAAAAAGGTGACCTGAGCCCATCTATGTAACCATGGCAGGATCTCAAAAGAGTATACTGAGCACTTACAGTTTCGTGAGGCACAGACTTTCTCTTTAGTTAATGAAAATAACAGAGCCCTGTTGGAAATGAATCAGTCACTTAGAAACTCCGTGATCAATATGCAGAATATACAGCTACATAGTGCACACAGTTTCCTATCTGAAGCCACTTTGAATTCTAAATATATTGTGTTCAAAGAAATCTTTCTGTGTTTTCTTGTAGAGTCATTGTGATGAAGTCACACAGCATGAAGAACTTATGTTTAAAGATGTAAATATTTTATTTATGTGTTTCTGTGCATGAACCTATATGAGTTTATGTGTACTACTTGTATGCAGGTGCCCAAGGTGTCCAGATAGGATACCAGATATGAGTTACAGCTGTTTGGAAATGATCAAAGGGTTGGAGGAACTGAACTCAGCTCCTTCATGAACGATATCCAATGTTCTTTACCAACACACTCAGCTTCCTGACCAAGTTTCAATAGTAGTGAAGATTGTATTTTATAGAAGGAACCAGGCAAAAAGCATGTAGAAAACTAGAGAGATGGAACTCCTGATAATATTTAAACTACTATTCCCTAGTATGCATTTAGGAGTAGGGGCTGTTTTGTTGTTGTTGTTGTTGCTGTTTTAGTTTTTCCCTATGAAGTGATTTTAGAAGTAACACCCTACTTTGAGATATTTTTGGTTTTTCTGTTATTATTTAGTCCTTTGTATCCACGTCTTTTTTGTTGGTAGTTGACCAACAAAACCAACATTGTGAGAGAATTTTATTTATCTTCCTATCTCTGTATTTCCCTCTGTTAGGTGACTAATTGCTCAGGCTTCATTATAAAATCAGTCACTTGCCTATCAGAAGTCCATGTACAAGAGCTGGTGGACGAGAACTGCTTTTCTTTGACCACCACAAATGGCTACTTCAGACAAGTGCAAAAGAACCAGCCTGGTGAGTACAGACCATGGTGCAGGAACCACAGTTACTTCAGCCTCTTGTTTCTACACCTCTTTTGTGCCCCTAAGATAGAAGGCAGTACAATTTCTCTGTAATCCCTCAAAGTTATACACAAGCCAAAGCAAAACTATGCGTTGTATCACATTTGTGCAATACAAGCTTAAAACTCCCACTGAGGCTGATGGGCCACCTGTAAATATATATATATCAGATTCAAGAACTTGATGTTAAAGGAGAACAGGTCCATGGACTATCTCAAATTGTTTTTGTTTCTGTATGTTTTTTGTTTAGTTGGTTTTGGGTTTTGCTGATTGTGTGTGTGTGTGTGTGTGTGTGTGTGTGTGTGTGTGTGTGTGTGTGTGTGTTTATTCATTTATTTTGAAGACTGTCGATTTTTCTCTCTAAGCCTCTGGTATATTATTTTCATCAGGTGTGAATTAATCACTAAGCCAGAGATTTTAGCTTTCTCCCATGGGAACTTATAGGAAACTTGGGCTCAGACTTTTAGGGTGGCTCAAAAACCATCTGAAATTAAGAGACAGTCTTACCTTCTAAATTAAATGAAGGGGAGAACATAGAAGCTTTAAACACTTGTCTTTTCATTAGAGAAATGGCCTTGTCTGCAAAGTACTTGCTATATAAGTATAGGAACTCAGTTTAAATCCCAGCCCTCTATTTCCAAAGCTAGGCTCTGCCCAAACAGATGAAGGTGGTTGATTGGTGGACTGCTCAAAAAAAAACAAACAAACAAAAACAAAACAAAACAAAACAAAACTGATTCTGTGAAACTTTTCTTGCTTTCTTCTCCAGTTTGTAATGTGAACACAGTAGAAAAAATTGAAGGGCAGCCTTGCTGAGATGAGCCAAGGCCAGAAACATACCAGGGCCTAGGCTCTGAATCACTTCTTTCATGTGAGAAGCCATTTCCCTGTAGAAGACTCACTGCAGGAAGACAAATTCACATACTTTGCTGGGGCTATTTTCCTGGATTCTGTGAATTACATAGACAAAATCAGAAGGTGCACCACTGATTTGTGTGCAGAGGGGGAGAGGAGGATCAAGTTTCATCCTTCTACATGTTGACTTTCAGTTAATTCAACACTATTTGTTAAATGTGTTGTCTATTTTTCCAGCGTATTTTTTAACATAACTATCACAAAGTAGGAGGCTCTAGGTATGAGGACTTACATCTGGGTCTTTGGTTCTATTGTGGTTATCAATCAACTTGTCTGTTTTGACCAGGCCATGCAGTAAGACTTAAATCGGAGAAGTTCCTTATGCAATGGATAGTGGTTAATTTGGAAACTCGTAGCTAGTGTAGAGGATGAGAGTTAATGGAGCGATTAGTCACAAAGGGTACATTTCTATTACCACTTTCCAAGGTTCGAAGATCATCCAGGCAGAGGGGCTGGAAAGATAGGGTGGAGACAGCTGTAGTGAAAAGTGCTTTGTGTACCAGACAGGGTTTATACGATCATGAGCTCACAGCACCTGTGATTTCCGCCACAGGACATCTATAAAATTAAGTCAATCCACACTAGCAATGTATAGAAAGAGCTTTATTGGTCCCCACCCACAGATGAGTGCTATGGACAGCTAATGACTTCTGGGGGAGAACAGAAGTTTTCTTCAAGGACTTGGCTCTTAGTAAGTAGATGATGTTCCAGGGGATGGCCCCACATTAGAAATACATAGGCAGCACAGACTGGAGTGGTTGGCTTAGTAAAATAAAAATGGGCTTCCAGTTTCAGCATTCGCCTGGAGCTGACCCTGTGCCAGAACACTGTGTACCCAGACCCTGCTGGGAGAGAGCCAGTCTCACAGAAGTGCTGAGACATCTGAGAGCACAGGTGAGACCACCACCTCTGCTCAAATTCCTGGCCCAAAAGGAACCCACCCAGAGCCCTCAGGACACAGGAACTGAGGAGTAGTCTGGGTCAGGATCCTTCTGGTTTTTGTCTGCACCCTGTGCTGACCCTGCAGTCTGACCCCTGTGCCACAGCTCTTTGAACCCAGACCCTGCTGGGAGACAACTGGTCCCCCAGAAGTGCAGACACATCTGAGAGCATAGGTAAGACCACCACTTACTGCTCTGAGGAACCCACCAGGAGACATCAGGACACAGGAGTCTAAAAACAGTTTGAAAAAGGATCCTTCCAGTTTTTGTTTGCACTTTGTACTGACCCTGTGCCACAGCTCTCTCTCTATCCAGATCCTGCTAGAAGAGAGCTGGTCCCCCAGTAGTGCTGACACACAGACTTACAGGAGGGGGCCAAGCCACTGTCAGAGTCAGCAAGACCAGCTAACACCGGAGATAAGCAGATGGCAAGAGGCAAGTCCAAGAACCTAAGCAACAGAAACCAAGGCCACTTGGCATCATCAGAACCTAGTTCCCCCACTATAGCAAATGCTGGATACCCCAACACACCAAAAAAGAAAAATTCTGATTATTTAAAATTTAAAAAATAAGCCCTTGGATAGAAAACACAAAAAATCCCTTAGAGAATGATAGGGAAACACAACCAAACAGCGGAAGGAATTAAACAAAAACATCCAGAATCCAAAAATGGAAACAGAAACAATAAAGATATCACAAAGGATAACAACCTTGAAGATTAAAAAGCCCAGGGAAGTGATCAGGAGTCATACATGCAAGGATCAACAACAAAATACAAGACATAGAAGAGAGAATCTCTGAAGGCACAACACACCCAAACTTATGGGATGCAATGAAAGCAGTACTAAGAGGAAATCTCATATCTCTTAGTGCTTCCAAAAAGAAACTGGAGAGAACATACAGGTGGCTTGACAGCACAGCTGAAAGCCGTAGAACCAAAAGAATGAGAAACAAACAAGAGGAGTAGACAGCGGGAAATAATCAGACTGAGAGCTGAAATTAACCAAATAGAGACAAAAGGAAATATACAAAGAATCAGCAAAACCAGGAGCTGGTTCTTTGAGAAAATCAACAAGATTGATAAACCCTTATTCAGACTAACTTGAGGGCACAGAGAGAGTATTGAAATAAACAAAATCAGAAATCAAAGATGATACATATCTTGAATTTGTGGAAATTCAAGAAATCATCAGATCCTACTACAAAAGCCTATACTCAAAAAAACTGAAAAATCTGGAGTAAACGAACAATTTTCTAGACAGATACAACATACCATAATTAAAACAGGATTAGATAAACCATCTAAACAATAACTTAACACCTAAAGAAAGAGAAGCAGTCATCAAAAACCCCTCAATCCAAAAAAAAAAAAAAAAAAAAAACCCTAAGTCCAGATGGGTTTCATGCAGAATCTATCAGACCTTCATAGAAGGCCTAATTCCAATACTCTCCAAACTATTCCACAAAATATAAACAGAAGGAATACTACCCATCTCATTCTTTAGAGTCACAATTACTCCTGTACCTAAAGCACACAAAGACCCTACAAAGAAAGAGAACTTCAGATCAATTTCCCTTATAAACATTGATTCAATAATACCAAAAAAAGTCTTGCAAACCCAAATCAATAAACATATCAAAACAATCATTCAGCATGATCAAGTAGGCTTCATCCGAGGGATGCAAGGATAGTTCAATATATGGAAATACATCAACGTAATTCACTATATAAACAAACTCAAAGGGGAAAAAAAAACTACATCATGATCTCATTAGATGCTAAGAAAGCATTTGACAAAATTCAATGCCTCTTCATGTTAAAGGTCTTGGAAAGATCAGTAATTCAAGGTCCATACCTAAACATAATATAAGCAATATTCAGCAAACCGGTAGCCAAAATCAAACTAAATGGTGAGAAACTCGAAGCAATATCACTAAAACCAGGGACTAGACAAGGTTGCCCACTGTTGCCCTCCCTATTTAATATAGTACTGGAAGTCCTAGCCTGAGCAATTAGACAGCAAAAGGAAGTTAAATAGATACAAATAAGAAAGAAAGAAGTCACTATTTGCAGATGATATGATAGTATACTTATGTAACCTCAAAAATTCTACCAGGGAACTCCACAGCTGATAAACAACTTCAGCAAAGTGGCTGGATATAAAATTAACTCAAATAAATCACTAGCCTTTATCTACTCAAAAGATAAGCAGACTGAGAAAGAAATTAGGGAAATTCCACCCTTCATAATACTTGCAAACAATATGAAATACCTTGGTGTGACCTAATCAAGCCAGTAAAAGATCTGTATGACAAGAACGTCAAGTCTCTGAAGAAGGAAATTAAAGAAGACCTCAGAAGGTGGAACAATCTCCCATGATCATGTATTGGAAGAATCAACATAGTAAAAATGGCCAACTTTTTTCTTTCAAATTTATTCGATATTCTCTGTATTTACATTTCAAATGTTATACCCTTCCCTCCACTCCCCTCCCTCCTTCATCTCAACTTGCTTCCATGAAGGTGCTCCCTCTACCAATTATCCTTTCCATCTCAGTGCCTTGGCTGATTGATGGTATTGTTTTTCCCATGAGATTGAAAACCTTTCAGCTCTTTCAGTCCTTTCACTTGCTCTTCCATTGGGATTCCCATATTCAGACTAGAGAGATGGCTCAGCCATTAAAGGCTAGACTCACAACCAGAAATGACCATTTTGCCTAAAGCAATCTACATATTCAATGCAATCCCTATCAAAATCCAACTCAATTCTTCATAGAGTTATAAATATCAATTTGCAAGTTCATTTGAAATAGCTAAAAGTTTCATAATAGCAAAAATTATTCTCAACAATAAAAGAACTTTCACAGGAATCGCCATCCCTAACCTCAATCTATATTACAGATCAATTGTGAAATAAACTGCATTGTATTGGTACAGAGACAGAGTGGTAGATCAATGGAACAGAATTGAAGACCCAGAAATGAACCCACACTCTTATGATCACTTCTTCTTTGACAAAGGAGCTAAAAAATTAAATGGAAAGATAACAGAATCTTCAACAATTGGTGCTGGTTCAACTGGCAGTCAACATGCAAAAGAATGCAAATCAATCTATTCTTATCTCCTTGTACAAAGGTCAAGTCCAAGTGGATCAAAGACTTTCACCTAAAACCAGGTACACTAAAACTAATAGAAGAGAAAGTGGGGGAAGAGCTTAGAACACATAGGCACAGGTGAAATTTTCCTGAACAGAACACCAGTGGCTTATGCCCTAAGATCAACAATTGACAAATGGGACCTCATGAAGTTGCAATGTTTCAGTAGGGATAAGGACACTGTCAATAGGACAAAATGGCAATCAGCAAATTGGGGAAGGATCTTTGTCAATCCTACATCCAATATATACGAAGAACTAAATGATTTAGACTCCAGAGAATTAAATAATCCTATTAAAAATGGAGCTCACAGCTAAACAAAGAATTCTCAACTGAGCAATATCAAAATGTTTAACATCCTTAGTCATCAGAGAAATGCAAATTATCAAAACCCTTATGTTCTACCTCACAACAGTCAAAATGACTAAGATCTAAAACTCAGGTGACAGCAGAGGCTGGTGAAGGTGTGGAGAAAGAGAAACACTCCTTCATTGTTGGTAGGATTTCAAGATGGTACAACCACTCTGGAAATCAATCTGCAGGTTCCTCAGAAAGTTGAACGTAGTGCAACCTGAGGACCCATGTGTACCACTTCTGGGCATATACCCAAAAGCCACTCCACCATATAACAAGGAGACATGCTCCACCATGTTCATTGCAGCCTTATTTATAATAGCCAGAAGCTGGGAAGAATCCATATGTCCTTCAGCAGAGGAATAGATACAGAAAATCTGGTGCATTCACACATTGGAGTACAGGTATTAATAATAATGGCTTCATAAAATTCTAAGGCAAAAGAAGGAACTAGAAAATATCACCCTGAGTGAGGTAACACAATCACAATAAACACACATGGTATGCACTCCCTGATAACTAAAGCTTGGATTACCCAAGATGCAACTCATAGACCAGATGTAGCTCAAGAAGAAAAAGGACCAAAGTGCAGATGGTTCAGTCTTTCTTAGAAGGGGAAACAAAAATATTCACACAAGAAAATACAGAAACAAAGTTTGAAGCAGAGACTGAAGCAAAGGCCACCCAGAGACTGCACCACCTGGAGGTGAAGCTCATATACAGCCACCAAACCCAGACAATATTGCTGATGATGCCAAGAAGTACATACTGACAGAAGTGTCTTCTGAGAAGCTCTGCCAGATTATGACTAATACAGAGGCAGAAACTCATATCCAACCACTGAAATGAGAACAGGGTTCCCAATGCAGGAGTTAGAGCAAAGATTGAAGGAGATGACGGGGTTTGCACCCCCATAAGAACAACAATACCAACCAACTAGACCTCACAGGGTTTAAACTACTATCCAAAGTGTACAAATGGACAGACCCATGGCTCTAGCTGAATATGTAGCAGAGGATGGCCTTGTTGGGCACTAATGGGAGAAGAAGCCCTTGGTCTTGCCACAGCTCAATGCCCCACTGTAGGGGAGTGTTTCGATGGGGAGAGGAGGAGATTGGTGAGTAGGGGTCATCCCCCATAGAAGCAGGGGCGATAGGACATGAGGTTTATGGAGGGGAAACAGGGAAAGGAGATAACATTGGAGATGTAAATAAAATATATCCAATAAAAAGGTAAAAAAGGAAAAGGAATAAAACTACTTTAATAAATAATTCTAAAAGTAAAAGAAAAAAATGGGATATGAGTTACATGGAAGGATCAGGAATAAATGTAATCAAACTACATTGTATGAAGTACTGAAATAGTTAATTAAAATATTTTAAAAATAACCAAGAGCTTTCTATATAAAATTATATCCAGTATACTCTGTTTCATGCATACAAGTATATAGATGTATAATATATAAATATAATATATATGTTAACATAATGGAGAGATATGTATTATGTATAATTACAAGCTAGAATCCCCTAGGACTGCTAGCCCTGAATTTGAAGTCCCTGGGCTTGATCCTAGTCATACAACTCCAGATCCATGCACAGTTTAGGTCACATTGGTTTTTCTCAAGATATTGGTTCCATGCCATTTAGGCAGCCACACCCTTTCCCCAATATCATGGCAAGTATAATATACCCTGGCACTAACAATGTCTCTGAGAGGGAAATAGCATCACCACCCTAGATAACCAGTAAGTTAATCTAAAACAATTGAGAGATTGATTCTGTAAGCAAGCCTGCATAGCTAGCAGAAGCCTCTGGACTCTGTGAAGGCCCTTTCCTCCGTTCCTTCTGTGAACAGTTATTGGATCTGACTCAGTTCCCTGAGATAAGCAGAGACCATGAAGCAATCTGGGTGTGGTAGAACAACTTTAAGGGGTACTTCTGAGACACTGAAGAAGTGTCCAGTGTAAGACTATGAACAAGAAAACAAATAATGTAACTCTTAGCAATTGCAAAATCTGAACTCATGCCTCAACACACACCTAAAGCAGAAAGAAAACTTTGAAGTATTTTTCAGCAGAGACTCTAATTTTGAGAGGGAATCCTACACCCTCATAGTCCCATGGTTGTTTTGAAAAGACCCATGGGACACATTGATAGTTTCTGTTGTCTCAGGCCAAATGACATCTTTGAGTAGGGTGTTTCTACACTTTATATTTTTACAAAGGAAATGGAGTCAGTGAGAACATTTATAGTTCTCCATTTAAGATACCTCAGGCAAGAAAACAAGTATGTAGATTGTCTGTCCATCACACCCTTATGTTCTTTCCTTCTGGGTGAATTCAGCAGCATGTGTGTTCAGTTAATGACATTCATCCCCCCTAGACACATACAAATCGTCATCTTCAAGGTCATCTAACTCTTGAAAATGCTTCTTTGAATAATTCATCTGTCACCTCTAGGTATAATTTTTTCATGGCAAAGGAACTCTAAGAATCTTAACTTGATTTATGAACTCAGTTTATCTTTGTTTTATCAGATTCCTCAGATATATAATAACTTGCCTGGGGTACAACACCACATTCAATTTTAACTTTTGTTATGTACGTTTAAATAACCAAAAACTTGTAATTTGGTAGCACTACCGAGCAGTCATTTTAAAGCTTACTTTTAAGAAAAGTAATGGATGTGATGAGCTATGAAGATGGAGATGTGTTTTCAATGACAGTAGGCTGTGATTGGCAGATTTGTTTAGTTTTACATCCATATGGAGTATCTATTTGACAGCTTACCTTGGGAAAAATGAACAGCCTTGGCTGCAGCCAAAAAGAATGAGCTCTGCTAGGAATTTCCATCAAGACATCTTCTAAAATACCTCTTAGTGCCTTAGGACCTTGGTAGACTTACCTGCTAGCAAGTCTGAGCCCAACCGTTCTGAAATCAGGATGCTGGTCAACCAAATCTAAGGGGCTCAGTGTATTAAATAAACTAAAGAGACAGATTCTAAAACCTAAGTCTGATTTATTACATTATAGTGACTAGAACAGGCACATGAGGATTTGGCCAGAATATCTCTGCTGATTCAAACTGGGAGAAATCACATTATTATTAATTTGTTCAGTGTAAGAGAAATTAAATTTCAGGAAGCTCTCACAGGAGGGAGGGCCTGGTTTTCATCTCTTTGGAACTGACACAGGCCAATCCCTTCCAGATCCCTGAAGCTATTTGTATAAGTGGTCATTACTCTACAAACTCCAGTGCCCAAAAAATGGGTCTTCCTGAACTCTTCCACTCCAAGAAATTTATGTGTGAATACCACTGTGTTTGTGGTTCACTGGGCTTTGCAAGACTTCTGGATGAGACTGCTCAGACTTGTCATACTACTTCCCTGACCAAGATCCACCTCTTGAACCCAGCAAATGGTATGTCTGGTATCCAAAACTCTTGGTGCCGAATTGGTTTGTCTTTGCTTTCTAGTTGTTCAGAGTCACAGTCCTTAGATGGAAGATGAAACTCCTAAGAGTCCATGCTGACTGATCTTCAGCTCACAGATGAGGTCAGGGCTTAATTCGCAGCTCCAGGGCTCTGGCCTCCTCCAGATGCTCAGAGGCTCTGAGTGAAGCCTTCATGTTCTTCTGAACACTAATCTGATCCTTTTATGCTTTCTTGGTTATTCACTCCTTTTCCTACCTTTAACTGTTAACCAATGAAACTCCTACTTCAAATTTCTTGCATACTCTGAGACATATTATTGCCGATTGTTAAAAAGATTATTAAGAGCCCATGTTGGTCCTTCTGTGTTGATCATGAGTTGTCAGGAGTGTAGACGATGAGAGAGCATGAACATATAATGCTTGTAGGCTGTTCTGGGTGAACTTCACTTTCCCACACATTCATCAATAGAATTTATGAAATGGAACACTTTGAAGATATGTTGACATATCTAATGTACAGTGCTGTGAACATCGGCTAATGTTGGTTACCAAGCTCCCAAACCGTGTCTTCAAACAGATGCATAATACATGATATTCTTAAAAATCAATATTTGTTATCTGTTACTTTAGATTTTTCCTCCTTATGTTTTGATCACACATTAAGACTGTTACTTCTATTTAAATTTATCTTAAATAGCTGAATAATGCTTAATTTATTCTTGAAATTCTAAAAACAAATGTACACTAAAACATAATATATTCAAAGCAAAATTAAAATGTTAATTTTCTGAAAGTAATGCTGATTAAACAAGTTACTGTAAAAGACCATAATTATACACTCTATTTCTCTTCTACAGTTTAAAGAAACTGCTCATTACAACCTCTGCTAAAAGATGTTATATGACTTTACTTGAAGTGACTCCTTAAATTTCAACATATTAAATGCATTTTAAAAATTTCAACTTTTTGTGCCCCAAAACTTTTCAATATTTAACAATTACATTTCTAGTTATTATCATTAACTCAAATTATAACATAAAATAACAATCAAATTTATAGTATTTAAAT
This sequence comes from Micromys minutus, assembly GCF_963924665.1. Classification (NCBI taxonomy): domain Eukaryota; kingdom Metazoa; phylum Chordata; class Mammalia; order Rodentia; family Muridae; genus Micromys; species Micromys minutus. The sequence continues at coordinate 37,769,810 of NC_137984.1, read as the reverse complement.
ATGGTGAATATTCTAAGTATTAGTAACGTGCTCAGATGTTGATGCAGGTACTTGATTAATTATGCCTGATGAAGCATCTGGGAGAGACAGAGTCAGAGACTGCTTCCCTGAGTGTTCCCATTTTGAGTCTTTCTTCCCTTCTTTTTCTTTCCATTCCCTTCTCTTCTTTCATTCTGTTCCCCTCTCAGTTACTCCCTTCCTCTTCCTCTCCCGCCCTACTTTCCTGCCTACCTTGCCTCATCAAATTGATCTACAGAACCTGAGTCTTCAGAACCTCCACCTAAGAAGCATTCAATGGCACACTTTAACTGTGTTTCTTAGTCTCTGGACTTCTATTATATGATATGATGGACAGTAATAGTTAAAAACACAATTGAGAAACATACATGGCAAAAATAAACTTTGTTGCTTTAAATTTAATATTTAAAAGAACCATTATTTTCCACGTCTAAGGTAAAAGACAGGATAAGTAACAATTTTAATCTGGAATTCAGAGCCATTTACAATTACATACAATAGCCTTACAAAGGAACCACGATGTCTCAGAAACATCTTTGCAGGTAGGTTATCTGTAAGAAAGCTTAGCTGACACATTTCAGATGTCTAAATGTGGGAGAACTGTACAAACCAACTCCACGTTTAATCATATAAATATTTTCCTTCACTCTTGACTCTTTTATTTGGAAGTAGAATTTCAGTCAGGATAATTTGATAAATTGTGTGTCAGCACTTTTTAAAAAGAGTCCTCTGTTGTTACAAAAGCTGGCAGCTTCCAAACAGGCAGAGTTTCAGAAGAATTGATGTGGACCAAGCAGAAAGAATTCAGACTCCCACTGGCAAGCCACCTGCACAAACACACATCCAGCTTCGATTTGGGCTGCTGGCTTCAGAACCCTCAATTCCTGAGGGTGCTTAGAGGGTCTTGCTGATACAGAGTCTAGCTACAGGAATGAAGGGAAGCATGTTATCAGCAGAGCTTGCATTTTAATCATTAGTACAAGTTTTGCTATTTTTCTTTGACAGTGCTTGCATTCTGTTGGCCTGGACACTCTGCTATGCCAACAGGTGTTCGATGTTGTTGTTTTAGTATAATGTTGTCTTGAAATTTTTAGTTAGGCATATTCTAATACAGAATATAAAGAGGTAGAAAACACCAAGTACATATTGTTCCATCCCAAAGTTGTCATGGCCTCTACCATTCAGCTCAATCTGCTCCAAGCTCCTTTGGATAACTCCATATACAGTGTTCTAGGTAGCTTCAATCTATAACATGTATGCTCTTATCATGAAAGCTGACTTAGTGTCTGAAATTTATATTTTAAAGGCCAATAATATTTTGGTTGCTTTCTTTGAGGAATAGATATTTGAATTGTTTTAACTACACTTCATTATTTTAGAGCCATTCATTTTTAAAATTTGTAAAAAGAATACAGAGACTTTCCACTTCATGGTATACTCTGAGCAAATGCTAAAGTAGTATTTTTTATCTTAGATAACCTACTGTTAAGATATTCTGATTCAATGCTTGGTAGATGATGACCTTTTTATGTGACAAGGTCACCACCACCTTGGATGCTGTCACCATAGACCTTTGACTCCTCACAGCTATGGGAGCTTCTCAGAATTTCTCTGTTTTCTCAGACAGTCACAGTTTTGAGGAATTGACGAGATATTCTTCGGAGAACCCTCAACTCCAGACTTTTCTGCTCATGATTAGACTGTACTTAAGGACCATGCACACTGGTGTTTTGGCTCCTTTTCTTTCTGTCACTAGAAGGTGTTCCAGACTTTGCAGTCATGTTTTCTGCACTAGTGCTCAAGTATGTCTCTCTACAGACTTCACTTTCTTCTAAAGGCCAAATGCCAATATCAAAAGCTGTCTCCATTATTCTCTGTCTTATGCTTTCTCGATGGTGTGTTACACACATGTGTTTATGTGTTCATGAACTACACACATGTATGTGCATATATGTATTATATGAATGTAAGTGTGTATGCAGACAATGGCCATGCATAACAAAAAGTATCTTATTCTATCAAGTTCTATCTTGTTGTTTTCAAACAGAGGATCTCGCTGAATGAAAAATTCTCCATTTCAGATAATCTGGCTGGCCGGTGACCAGTGCTGAAGTTACATGCACAGTCAACAACTGCATTCATGTTGGGCATTTGAACTTAGGTCCTTTATCTTGCAATGCAAATATTCTTACCCATAAATTATCACGCTATTCTCCTCTATTTAGAGGATGAATGAAGCCTTGCTTGACTCTAATTTGGATGAGCACAGATGAAGGTGTAGGTTTCTATGTGGATAAATGTTCAGCATAGCCAGTCAAAAGTTAGAAACAAAATTCCTAGGTTTTCTATAGCAAGATGTCTAGCAGTGTAAATCCTTCCACAACATCTTTGGATGTGGACGTTTTTATTTTATATTCTGACCAGCTGTGAATTAAAGGTGTGTAGAGTTTTTTTTTTTTTTTTTTTTTTTTTTTTTTTTTGTCAGTAACTGATATGATCAGTACTTTAGTCTGTTAGATATTTTTGCATACACAGTGTCTCTTTCCATGCTCAATTTTCAGAAGACAACTGATACAGACATTGTTTGATATGTTTGTTTTGCACATAGCAGTATCTATTCTTTGTTTCTTTGTTTTTAATTGAAAATGTACTTTTGTGACCAAACGATCATCAATATGCTTATATTCCATTGTCAGTGTGCACATTTATTCAAAAGTTACCATTAAAATTTGCATAGTCTATTTATCCTGAAATCAAATGTCATCAAATGAAAAAGAAAGGAGCACTACCTAGATCAGAGTGTTTACCTTCACATTGATAGAATGCCCATTCAAACAGCAAGAACGTTCTTAAAAAGGATTCTTTTTGTGTGGATGCAATAATGATGTTTATCAGTCTCCCCTATCTTTAACAGTTCAATGTGAATCTATAGAAGACACAGACTCCTGGATGTGCCTGTGTATACCTGAGACCCACCAGTGGTATCAGGGACACACAGACAGGAAGATCACTTAACCAATGTTCAGTGAGAGATCTTGTAGTCATGAAATAATACACCTGACATCATCTTCTGACCTCTAAATTGTTCACAGGTACATATAACCTTCCCACACTGACACATGTGCATCAACCATGCATGTGAACAAACATTTGGCACATGTCACATATAACTCACTCGTAATCAAGCTGCTACACTGAAGAAAAAAAACAATAACCTAGAGAATTTAAATTTCTAATAATTTATGAGAAAAATAATAATTTTGATGTACAATTTTAGTCTGGCACACAATAGTGAAGCCTTGGTAAAAGCTCTTAGCACATGGCCTTTGATGTCCCCTTGTGCAGGGCTCAGGTGGAGATGTATAATCTAATTGGATCTGAGAGAGATTTATGATTTTAATTTGATGAGTTGGATGAAAACATCTCCCTTCTGAATCGTACGATGGGAGATGGAGCCCTTGTGGCTTTAGTAGTCATCCCAGTTCTGTGAAATCTGAGGCTCAGAACAGAGCATGAAAACAGTTAGGATCACAGGAAAACAGCCATGAGATTTGTTTAACTGGCATCTGGGGCTCTGTCTGGATTGTGATGTCTATGAACAGCAACTTCTATGGACATTTTCCAAGATGATCAAATACTCTTTTCTATGCTTTCTACCCTACTTAATCTTTGTTAGCAGATAGCTTTTAATTGCTTTTCAAAATAATCTCCAAAATAAAATGGCCACCAGTGAGTTCTCTCTTCCTAGGTTAGATCAACACTATTCACCATAGCATATAATTTGATAGCCTATCCCACAATCCCCTTCATCCACCGTTGTTCCTCCACTGTCAATCTCATCCATGACAAAAAGCCTCCCTAACTATAACTCAAAATTGTGCAACAACTCCACACACCCTAGGAGTTAAGAATCCAGAGCACAGATCATGTTTCCAAGGCTTTCCATGTCTTATGCCTGCTGCTCTTATGAAACAATTCCTCGTTGACATGCCATTGTTTGACATGACACTCCCTCTTTTTTCTCTTCTGCTCCTCACTCACGTGCCCACCACTCTGGAACCATTTAATTGACCGAATCTCAGCTTCACCAACCATCATCTCTTGGTGCTATATTTTCATTCATTCTTTCAATGGGAACAAGTTGAGTTTTCTACCAAACAACTTACCTGTCCACAGGTGTAACAGTTAAGATCTTTCATTGCACAATATTTCTGTTCATAGCCTTTATATTACATTAGCCATTATTTCTGATTTTCTACTCAAACTCTAAATAGAATTACTTTCACCAGACCCTGAGTAGATCATTTCCTGTAACAAAATCTATGAATGTGTCTAAAAATCTGGGGCAGAACTAAGAATCACAAGAAGATGGTCAACGGCGCTGTTAATTCGAACAGGACTATCCATCTGACAAGTTGGAATCATTCTTGCTTCTGTTGGTTTTGTTTTGTAAGTAAAAGCACTTTAATTAGATAAATGCTAATCTAATTAGTCTTCCTGAAAATTAAGTAAAGAGTGTATAACATGTTCCAGATGGAAAGAACACTTTGCAAATCATGCAGTTGTGCCTTAAGGTGTACCGTGTTTAATGTTTCCCATTAAAGGGGTATATATTGTACAACTGAGAAAAAATGACACAGCAGACCATGGAAACCATTTCTACCAGGAAAAGGAAACCAGTCAAGAGTGAAATGCATCTTCCTTTAGAAATTTGAAGGGTTTTCTAAATAAGTCTCACCTCTGTGCTCTGATTAGGGGAGTATTCTACAGTGTAATAGGAACCACTGGCGGAATGTAAGAGCAATGGTGTTTTCATGGCTGACAGAGGCTGAGGAATCACTGGGCCAGGAAACTCATAAGTGCTAAAGTCCTCTGAAGATTATTTACATTCACTACATAATGTTTTCAAAATGTTTTTCTCAATGCACTTCAGAGACACTATTTTTCCAAAGAACAAAATTAGGATCCAAAACAGAGGAGATATATAGATAGCCCCAAATTGGTAGGTATCAGTATCCAAAAGTCAAAAAAATTATTTCCAATAAATATTTAAGATGTTGGTTGTACACAAAAGTTAATTGCCTCCATAAAACTTGCTTGCAAATACTTGGTCTAAAACACAGAACCAGCTAATTGTAGGTATGGTTCTATCAGGTAAAACACCTTAGCTAGTTTGAGTGGTGCATTTGGTTTAGGCCATGCCAAGCCTAGGGCCAAATCAAGCCTGGATTCAGGAGGATTGATTTTGGAAACTACTGTTGCCTCAACCATTGTTAAAAAGAACTTAGTAGTATATGATTTCAACACCTCAAAGTACAAAATAACTTGAAAAATGCCTTTGGAAGACATTGGGAAAAAGAAAAAAAAAAAAAAGCCACAAAGCACAAAACTCCCTTCCTTTCTTTGACAGGGTATGAGAAATTTTAAGGAAAATTTAAAGAATGGCATAGAACCTGTGTAAATCCAAGGCAGATCAAATATGAGCTTTGAGAGGGGAGGTGGGCACACAATCCCACCCTTGACTATGAGGCCATTGGCAATTGTTAACCGCCTGAATAGAGTCAGTTTTCTTTGAAAGTGTATCTCCTCACTGTATGTTGATTACTTTCCAGTGGAATATCACATGTCCAATAATATTTTGAATAACACAACTTGGCTGTGAAATGTGCTTTTAAAAGGACACAAAATGGGGTGGATAAAAACTTGAGGAAGAGAGCACTGAAGACTATAGAATGTTTGTGATCACAGAACATTGTTAAGAAGCTTGAAACTCAACAAACTAGTGCAATGAAAGAAAAAAGATAAGAAAATAAAGTTTTGATATTGTCATTAGTATGCCCTTTAAGCTAATGTTAATATCTTTAAAGGACAAAATGAAGTTGGCTGTAAGTATATTCATTTGACTTAGTCAGTTGCTGGTATTGTCTCTCAGAGGACAGCCATGCTAGATTCCTGTCTACAAGCCTAACATAGGATCAGTAATAATGTCAGGTTTGGTGCACACCCATGGGATAGATCCCAAGTTGGGCCAGTCATTGGACAGCTTTTTTTTTGGGGGGGGGGTGGTTTCAAATATCCTATGACAGAATTATGGAGAAGATTGAAGAAGCTGAAGGGGATGGCAACTTCATAGAAAGTCCAACACTGTCAACTAATCTGGACTCCTGGGAGCTCCCGGAGACTAACCCATCAACTAAAAGCATACACAGGCTGATCTGAGGCCCCAGGCATGTATGTAGCAGAGGATAACCTTGTCTGGCCTCACTGGAAGAAGATAAGCCTAATCCTGTAGAGACTTGATGCCCCAAGAAAGGAGAATGCCAGGAGAATACACATAAGAGAGTCATTTTCTTATTATACTAAAATACCAAGTTTTTAAAACATTACCTGCCACCGACTATCATTGTTCCGGAGTTCTCAACTGCAGTATTTTGAAAACACCCTTGTCAGCACAGCACTTCTAAAACTGTACTGAGGAAATTTGGGGGAGTCTCAGAGCAAGCTTTGTGACCTCCACTGCATCCACAGTCCAGCCATAGGCAGTCTGTGGAGGGATTCTAGTCGTCTCTCTGCTGGCCTTGGAACAACCTCCAACTGGAGTCAAAATAGGAAAAATGGTGAATGCTCAAGTTGTTGTGTTATGAGAACCTCTTCTGTTCTGTGAGTCCAGTTCTCTGAAATTGAGGCAGAGCTCTGCAAACTTTCCATGATTTGCTTTACTGTGGAATTTGAGTTCTAACTGCATTTGTCATGGGAACAGCTCTTTTTTTTTTTTTTTTTTTTTTTTGTTGATGTGAAAACCACTTGTGTGTTTTCTATTATTTGGAGAACTAGACTCTATCTCTGACTTGTAAATGCCGTCTTTAGTATTGACAAGAGTGTGTTTTGTTGATGACTGGAATTGTTCCTTCTACACTTAAGATCACTGTCAGTGTCTCTAGATGTCTCAGTTTGTTCTTTGATGATGGTCTTTTAAACAGCATGCATAGTCTATGCAACATAGTGTGCATATTTGTGAATGAGTATGAAAGACATTTATGAAAGGAAACACTCCCAACAATTTATTTATTTATTTATTCATTCATTCATTCATTCATTCATTCATTCATTTAAATGTGTATGCACGTGTGCCTATTCTTGCTACCAATGAGGGTAGATGCCCATAGGTGCCAAAAGGGCACTGACCCCTTGGAGCTGGAACTACAAGTGGTTGTGAGCTACCCAGCATCGAGGCTAGACACCAAACAGGCCTTTTGTAAGAACAATATGTGCTCTTAATAAATGACCTATTTCTATAGTCCCTGTACCTAAAAGTATTTCCTCATTCTGTTCGAAAGCCAGGTCCTCAGCGAAGGTATACTGATGCACTAGACACACGAGGTCTTAAGCTAGGTCTTGATAGCATGTGGAAAGGCTTACCAGTCTCAGTGTCTGGATGACTCTGCCACATAGCCCCTGGTCTTTTCCCTCTGTGTTTCTATTCCAGCTCTTGGCAGCCCTTCTAAACAGCAAGTACTGAGTCTTGTCAAACAAAATTTTATGATCCTGTATTGATCACGTTTAGGACATTTTCACAAAGCTTTTGTGGCTGGTTTTCCTTCTTTTGTAACATTGAAAAATCTCTCAGAAACATATTTGAACTCCAGTCAAGTTGTTTCTTGGATCGGTACAGACTGAACACAGCTTTATTGAATGAGTAAAGTTCTTCTTGTGTGTGTGTGTGTGTGTGTGTGTGTGAGTGTGTTTGTAAATGAAAGTATGTCTGTGAGTGTGCATGGTATTTTTGTTTGTCTGTGAGTATGTCTATGCGAGTGTGTATGTCTGAGAGTATATATGTGTATCTGGATGAGTATGTGTGTCTTTGTGAGTGTATATATGACTGTGAGACTGTGTGCATGTGTGGCTGTGTGATTATGTGTCTGTATCAGTGTGTATATGTATGTATGTATGACTGTGAATATGTGTACGTCTGTGCTTATGTGTGTGTGCCTGTGTGAGCATGTGTATGTCTTTGTGAGTTTATACTGTGGCTGTATGTGTATATGTGAGTGAGTCTGTGTAAGAGTATCTATCTCTGTGAGTGTATATGTAATTGTGTGTCTCTGCGTGAGTGTGTGTATGTGTATGTATGTGTGCATGTTTTTTATGTGTGCATGAAGGTTGATATTTGGTCTGCCTCAACTGCTCTTTGCCTTTATTCTTTAGACAGTGTCTCTCACTTGCCAGGCTCAACACTGCCCTGAGCTCACCAAGTCAGACTGACTGCCTTTCTGTCTTTGCCTTCCCAGCACAGAGTTTACAAGCACATACCTGCACTCCTGGATATCTTTATGTGGGTTCTAGGGATGTTGACTCATCCATCGACATGCCTGTGTGACAATCATCTTGCCACTAATCCATTTCTCTGGTCCCTGCTTCCAGTCCACTGATTTCTTATGTGTCTATTGGACAAGATGCCAAAGGAAAGACCATGTCTGTCTCATTCTTTCTTTAGTATATAATACAGAATAGAGAAACCATGCAATTTAAACACATTCTTTGTGCTTGCTATAAAACGTTTTTCAACCTCATCATGCCAGGCTGTCAGGCTGTACCTGTGGGATGTGCACATAAGCATATGGAGAAGATAGGAGAGAGGCAAGAGTAAGGACAGCAAAGAGTATCAACCAGGCTGGTGTATGTACATTCAAGGTCAGTTTCTAGACAAAATTTACATGAATGTTCCTGAAAAAAGCTCAAGTTTTGTGCAAGTGTGGTATGTTATATATTTGGTGCTTAGAGCCTGACCAAACTGGAAAACTTTAAGACAGTGGGAAATTCTATTCCAAATGAGGTTGGCAAACATTCTAAAAAAGGCTTCTCCAGTCTGCAAACATATGCATATATACATGCATCAGCACATGCATACATTTACACACATGTATACAAATGAAGTTTGTGTATTCAAAGAAGATGCATTATACTTCATACCTTATCCACTCACCTAAGGGCTGTCACATTATCTAGCAGAGAACCCCTCTTTCCATTGCAAATGCTACAGCCCTCAGGGTCTCTTGGCATTCAATGGCATTCATTATGACATATGTTTCAAGGGTGTTCATTCCATTCTCCCTTGTGTGAACAGTTATGTCACTCCTACATTTGTGTTCAATGATTCTAAAAGCCATGACAATGTGAGTGTGGTTTATCATAAAGTCATAGATGCTGGCCTCTGTTCCCTGTTTGGCAGAAATTCTCAACAAAATGGGAAGCTGTAATGCTGATAAGGTTTGCTTAATCCAGGAAGATGCTGCCTATTGTGCCTCACCTCCAAGTCCCTTCCTCTACAACAGTACCTTCTGTTTCATCTGAAGTCACACCCCATAGATACAGAGGTTCACTTTCAGTTATAACTGACCAAGGGCATGGAGGTTTGAGTCATAACTGTCCCTCTTGGTTTTCTGCTTCATTTTCTGTGAACGCAGTCTTCTTTATAGTTTGTTTCTTGGTCCTTTGAGGTAATCCTTTTTATTGAGTTTTCAGTTACATGTGCATAGTACACACATATTTATGACTACTGCCTGATCCTCTTTCAATCCTGGGTAACTGCACACACAGACATAAACAAACACACACACACACACACAAATATCTCGATTGATAAAATCTATTCTTTCTCACCTAGTGAGTTTATTAGAACTATTGACTGGAGCTCTATGGGCTCAGCAGTGAGTTTGCAATGTATGGCAGTGAGTCACCCCTCCCAGAATGTATCAACAGCCAGTTAGTCAGTAAATCTTCCCTTTCCAAATGTAGCTTTCTTTTCATTCTGACTTTGAATGTGGCAGCCACCACATTTGGTTATCACCCAGCTCTTCTGCACCTTCAATACATACTCAAATAACCTGAGGCTTTACTGAGATGCTGAACTCTCTTGGGAAGCCTCAGGGCTTTGCTGGATGTAAATGTCCTTTCTCCATTGACTCCCCAAGTGCTGTTGCTCATGCCTGCAAACCTTGAGTTAAGGAGCAAGAACCTAAATCATCTTTCCAGTCCACACTGTAACTTTTGAGGACCCTGCCCCTATAATCCACAGCTTAGGAGATCTTTTAGATGTGTCGGACAAGCTCTGTCCTCTAAGTTCTCAAATTACTATTGTGATTTCTCAAAGCCTCTTTTCCTGTCATCCACTTAACGTTAAAGTCTTCAAACTCCAATTGCTCATTTTTACATATAGCTATTTAATGATCAGTTACATTGTCAGGCATTGATTCCTTATTAGATACTAGCTGGCTGCCACAGATTTCAGTCTTAACCATGTCTGCTCTCGTCTCTGATTTCTTTTTATGGTTTACTTTCCTCTGGCTGTTTTCCTTGGCTTTCTCTTACACAGTGTCCCAAATGCTCCTCGACTCTATAGCCCCATAACTACATGGCAAGCATAGAAGTATCATCAGAGATGAAAACATCTCATTTAGTGTGTGTCTTATATCTACTCCCAGAGCCACATGATAAAAGCTTTCTCCCCAAATTTCAGTGCTGTTGGGAGGCATGGGAAACATGAAGCAGATGGGGAGGGAGGAGGTCCTTTGGTCCTTAGGTATGTGCCTGTAGAAGAGCAGTAGAACCACATCGTTGCCCTTCCTTACCTTCTCTGTTCCACAACTTAGCCGGGAGGTAGGGGTATTATTTTTCTTGAGCATGCATTCCCCACTCCTTGCACAGGCTTAAGAGCGACAGCCAAGAAACCTTGGATAAATAAACCTGCAAAGCTATGAGCCAAATAAACCTTTGCTCTTTATAAGTTGATTAAACAAGGAATTTGTTATAGTCATGGAAAGTGACTATCAAAGCTATTTTTTTGTAATTAAGAGTATATTTTGGCTGGTGGATGACATGGTTGAGGGTGAAGCTATTTGTTCTGCCTCTGCCAATTTAATAAATTTGAAATATTTAGGTTGTTAAGTGGATTCTTACTGTAGGACCACAAAATACTAGAGCTACAAGATCCAAGGACATACTGACACACAGAGCATATTAGACCAGTGGGACCTTGAATATAAAGGCAAAATGGGGCCACTATTCATCAGGAGACTGCATCAGCAAAATTTAAAGGGGTCGTTGAGACCCAGCCAGCATTATGGGCACTGTCACACCTTCTGTCAGCCCAGAACTTGGGAGGTAGAGGTAGGAGGAGTAAGCAAGAAAAGAAAGAATAGTAAGCAAAGACAAAGAACGGAGAAAGACAAGGTTTGAGGGGAAGAAAAACAGACTCTTAAGCAAAACGTTTCTGAGGTCCACCAAAAGCACACCTTCCAAACGGATTTTGGAAGTCTCTTGCTGAGATAAAGTAAGTCATCTTATATGTAACCTTCCAGATTACATTTTGCTTGTGATAGAAAGTTTGAAGAGCTCACTAGCAAAAAAAATAGTAAAGAAGTCAGATGTGTTCCAAACTTCAGAGACATACTATGAGAATGATATGGGGGGTGCACACTGTAGGAGAGCAGGGACATCAAGTTCAAGGCCAATCTGGGCTATGTTAACTTCTGTTCAGTCCCCAGTTCTCTGTAAGCACAAAATACATTAAGTCAATTTCTGCTAAACGGGTATGAGAGGCCAGCATCTATGGCTCCATAATAAACCACACTCACATTGTCATGGCTTTTAGAATCATTGAACACAAATGTAGGAGTGACATAACTGTTCACACAAGGGAGAATGGAATGAACACCCTTGAAACATATGTCATAATGAATGCCACTGAATGCCGAGAGACCCCGAGGGCTGTAGCATTTGCAATGGAAAGAGGGGTTCTCTGCTAGGTAATGTGACAGCCTTCGGTGAGTGGATAAGGTATGAAGTATAATGCATCTTCTTTAAATACATCAACTTCATTTGTATCTATGTGTGTAAATGTATGCATGTGCTGGTGCACGTGTATGTGCATATATGTGCAGGCTGGAGAAGTCTTCCTTAGGAAAATTGTCTACCTCATTTCAGATAGAATTTCCCACTGCCTTACAGCTTTTCAGTTAGGTCAGGCTCTAAGCACCAAATATATAACATACCACACTTGTAAAAAATTTGAGCCATTTTCAGTAACGTTCATATAAATTTTGTCTAGAAACTGACCTTGAATGTACATACACTAGCCTGGTTGATGCTCTGCCTGGATTCCTGTCTTTATTTTCCTCAAGGGTGAATCGAATCTGTGACCTGGAAGAAAACAAACCCCACCTTCTAGGTTTTTAATGCAATATCAGAAAATAAACATTGTCTGGGGACCTCGGGTAATAATATAAAGTACTGGATTGCCGATCACTTCATCGATGAAAAAGAAATACAAAGCCTGTGTGGCAGAGGGAGATGATTATAAGAAAAATCACTGGGAATACTAGTTATTTGATTAGCATTACTGTAAAAGCCCATGATATCCTAGCATGAAATAGAGAGAAATGAGTGTAAGTGGAGCTTTACCTGAAGGAAAGTCCTCAAGCTCATGGATGCATAGGACTATTGGAGTTAGAGTCTACAATGCATCTCTCACAGACCTGTGCCTGAATCCCTGGAACAGAGCTCATCCTTGTCACTGTCTGATGGCCTTGGTTAGGAGCATGACATTCCTGTGCCAATCTCTCTCACCTTCCCATCTTGAGATGCCAGGGAATTGATGACTCTCTGGCCAACACTTCCCTCCCTGTATATTGAGCTAAACTCCCAGACGCAGTTAAATTATTGTAGCCACTAGCTGACCCAATGTAATAGAATATTTAGCTTAAGAAATACTAGCATGGAAGGTATTATTCCCATTTACCACATGCTGTGCTTATATATGAAGCATCTGACTTAATCCCCAAACATCCCCCATGTGTTGAAAATTATCACAATGCTACCCTTTATTCTCTTAAAAGAAACGACTTAAAGAGTTATTCTCACTTACTCTAGCAGGTCAGCATCTGGGTTTGAGGCATGTGTGGTGTGCCCACCTGTACCCATTGCTCTAGGAATGCAGATGAGAATAAAAGCAAGTTCTGAGACAGGGTGATGATCTACATAGAATGACTTCGCCTTAAACAAAAAGAAGCTGGAAAAAATTGACATGGGTTTTAAACTGAGGGTTTACCAGTTTTACACTTTTAATTTTCAATAATTTTAGCTTAAATTTTGTTACTTTCATTAAGGATTTTTATTGTTGTTGTTTTAAGTATTTATTTTCAATTGTGTGCATTTTAATTATGTAGGTACATGTGAGTGCATCTATATACAAAGACCAGAAGATGATGCCAGGTTCACTAGAGCTGGAGTTACTAGTAGTTGTGAGTTGCCATGTTGGTGCTAAGAACAACTAAAGGATAAAGAAAATATGGTACATATACAGAATGGAATATTATGCAGTGATAAAAAAAATGAAATCACAAGATTTGTTGGAAAATGAATGAACTTGGAAACTGACTTTTAGAATTAGGATACAATGTGACACATGAAACACAAAAGAATAACATACACTGGCAGCCACTAGACCTTGTAGGTATAGAGCACACTTCTCTTTTCTCAAACATCCACTGTTCCTTTTCCAGCCATGCAAAACTGTAAGACATCCCAGAACTCTCAACCTCCAGCCTGATAGGCACCATCTCCTTTAGACCATTGTTAATTGATGCTTTCTCCAAAAGGCCCTTTAAGATCCCCTTTTCCTTCACAGAACAAACTTACCCTGCCCTGCAAACCTAGACTAAGGGTGAGATATTGGAGTTCTTCATCATTTCACACCTAGTGTTTAAACATGTTCTGTTCCAGTGCAGATTTTTCATGAAGATGTGTTTGTAAGCATAAAAGAACAGCCAAACTGGGTGCAGTAGGCTCTGCTGGCTGCTTCCACAGCAACATGAGCCGCTCTTAATTTTCTAATCAGTGACATTTTATGGCCATGTTTTCCAAATGACTTTTGAAGAATGTCAATAATCCTGAGTTAGTACTCATGTAGCTAAGGCAGTTTTGGCAGTGGGCCAAGGAAAAGCAGAATTTTTCGTGTGTTCCACTTTCTGGTAATCCGTGTCTTATTTCACTTCTAAGTGATGAACAGATCCATGAACTTTTAAAAATCCAGATATGCATAAATGCACATAACAGAATACCACAAAGGATGGATGGCATTACCACTTGAATATAATATACCTAAAAGCCAAGTTCATCCTCCCCTATTCCATATCCTCTCATTTGTTATCTCAATAGGTCAACACAGGTGGGCTTGGACACTCTGTGCAAGTTGTTAGCGCAAAACATTAAGTAAGTAATGAAATCCCATGGTTTAGATTAGTGTTGTAAGGTTGTCTCATTGATTGTCCAATACCTTTGATATGTGATAATCACAGAGATGGAAAAAAAAAGATGATGAAAAAAATTAAGGGATGAGTCCAAACTGCTACACAAGTGTTAGAGAAGGACCATACCAGTGATGTTGGAGAAGGTCCACAACAGTGAGGAAGGACACAGTCTACACCTAGTGATGATGGAGAAGTCTACACCAGCAATAATGCAGAAGGTCCACACCAGTGATGATGGAGAAGGTCCACAACAGTGATGATGGAGAAGGTCCACACTAGTGATGATGGAGAAGGTCCACACCAGTGATGATGGAGAAGGTCCATACCAGTGATGATGGAGAAGGTCCACACCAGTGATGATGGAGAAGGTCCATACCAGTGATGATGGAGAAGGTCCACACCAGTGATGATGGAGAAGGTCCACACCAGTGATGATGGAGAAGGTCCACACAAGGGATGATAGAGAAGGTCCGTACCAGTGATGATGGAGAAGGTCCACACCAGTGATGATGGAGAAGGTCCACACCAGTGATGATGGAGAAGGTCCATACCAGTGATGATGGAGAAGGTCCACACCAGTGATGATGGAGAAGGTCCATACCAGTGATGATGGAGAAGGTCCACACCAGTGATGATGGAGAAGGTCCATACCAGTGATGATGGAGAAGGTCCACACCAGTGATGATGGAGAAGGTCCACACCAGTGATGATGGAGAAGGTCCACACAAGGAATGATAGAGAAGGTCCACATCAGTGATGGCACAGAAGGTCCAAATGAAGTTTGGTGTAGAAGGTCCACAACAATGTTGATGGACAAAATCAACACCAGTGATGGTTCAGAAGGACCACACACACAGAGAGAGAGACACACAGAGTGGGGGGAGAGAGAGAGGTGCTTGTGCACATGGACATGTATGCACATAAACACTTTTATTCTGTACTCAAGAAACTGCCATTTTTTAAATGAAGCCATGCTTTCTATGACCAAGGTATACATGACATTCATCTGTATAATCTACAGGCGAGATCCTCATGCGGCAGTGGCCCTGAGAACAGCCTGAACTTCATTAATGAATCACTGAATCATTTGTTGAATGAAGACTTCTTTCCCCTAGAAAATTGATCTCCTGGACAGTTTTATGTAGACATTCTAAATTCACAAATTCATATCTGAAATGTTTTTGTTTAACTCTGATGGTTACTGCTTCAATCTAGGATGATCATAAAGAGTTAACCGGCACCAAGTCATCTTAGCCACTGGACCTTCCTGTGTCATGTCTAACTTGTAAGGAGTGACTTGCAGCCTTGCTGTGCATCCTGAGAATGAGCTGCTGTTGCTCCAGCATGCAGTGTGAGATGTCCTATTATTCTTGCTCAGGAGTAAACATGTGGTTCACAGTTTAATGACTTTATTAGTCATCAGAGGAAGAGAATGTTGGGTGCAAATAATAGGTTTTTTCTTAGTGAGGTGGAATTCTCTCTCCTGTAAATTTCTGACCTCCTGTGGATTCTTCAAACAAAAATCACCATTATTTAAACTTCTGTATGTGGTTAACAGTCAAATACACAGGATAGTTTAAATTACACTAAAGCACAATCATTAGCTTAGAAATGAGCATTCCAAAAAATAATTATTGCTATTATAGTATTACTGCACTTAACTAATACAAACTAAAGCTTTCATTTGTGGTTGAATGCCCTTGGAAAGATTCATTCTGGGTCTGGGGTATAGCTCAGCTGAACACCACTTGACCAGAGCACAGACATTCCCTTCCATCCCTCAAAAAAAAAAAAAAAAAAAAAAAAAAAAAAAAAAAAACACCTAATTTTAGATGAATTTTTGAACAACCATTGTACTCATGTAAATTGACACAAAATGATAGAGCATTTTGTGCTTAAGAGATGGCTCAGGAGTTAGGAGTCCATGTTCCTCTTCTATATGACCCCAGTTTACTTCCTTGGGCTAGTGTGCAGCCATTCATACTGGCTTGTAAGTTTAACTCCAGAGAATTTGATGTCCTCCAGTGATCTAGAGCAGACTCTCTCTCACACACACATACACACATACAGAGGGAAAAGGGAGAGAATGAATTTTTCAAAATTTTTACATTAAATATTGATAAATATACAGGTACCTCCCACTTCTGAGTTACAATGACATAATGACCTACAAATAGACTTTATGAGTGTCAGCCTGGTTGGTCTTGGTACCTACAGGTGTAGCTCTGTTTGTTCACGCCTTGGAGGTAGATGTTAGTTCGTACCGTCCACGTATTCCTACTGGAGTCAAGGACTTGATTCCTAAGTCTGGAAACCATGATACACAAGTGTTCTCAGCTGTCATACACTCGGTGGTCGCATAACTACAGAAAACTGCCTCTTTCTGTGCACATGCCTTCTTGTAGGGACAGGCTGTGCAGAATGACAGGCCATGATGAGCAGATATGGGCTCCATGAAGTTTAGCTCTTCCTGTGAACGGTAGGCCAGAGCCAGAATCCCATCTTTCAGACATTTGCCAGGCTTTGCTGGGGCTTCCCATGACTCTCGGCTTCTTCTACAGAGCCTGCTCCTTTTCCAGCCCTCTGAGGTATGGATCCTAAACACACTTCTTAATTTCACATTCACAGCCTTCCTTAGCAAAGGCCTAGGTATTTCGATCTTTGATAGTGTTAATATCCCTCAGTGTGAAACAAGATTATGATTCTGAAAAAAAAAAAAAGGGCTGAAAATATTTATGAAGGGAGGGAAATGCCATTTAGAATTTAAACTGTGGTCAATTTTATTACTCATTTTATGCAGGTATTTCTGTAAACCAATAGGTCTCATCAGCCCTAACTCACTTAATAGAATTCCAATAGTTATGCTAATGAATATACATAAAACTACTTTCCTCCCTTGTCTGGGAAGGACACTTCTCTTCCACATTTGCTGACCTGAGTAAAGCTCTAATGTCCTCCGGGCGTGTATGGTCTGGTGTTTCTTCTGCTAATGAGTTTGTTCTCCAAACACTGGAGTGTTGGTTTTGTATCGTTTTACCTTGTGCAGAACAGCTCTTGCTGTAGGCTGTTTGACAGAGTTTCAGTACTATGGAGTTTGAACACAGTGGTAAGGCCCAAGGGCATGTGATCTTTCAAAGGCTGTTACCCTCTGCTTTTTAAAAATAAGCTGTCTGAAATACAGCCCAAGTGTCCTAAACTGGATGTGGTTATCTGCCCTGAGGTCAGCCTTTCAGCTATGCTTCTACCTGTCTTTCTTGATACCTCTGGATGACACATATCTGAATGCATTTTATGTGTGTGTGTGTGTGTGTGTGTGTGTGTGTGTGCGCGCGCGCATACTAGAGAGTGTGCACGCATGCATGCACACACACGCATGTGTGTATGTATGTATTATGTATGCATCCTCCTGGCTATCTATAGTCATGCAACTTAAAAAATATGTGGTACTGATTTCCCCTTGATACTTTAAGAGTTTGTTCCACACAGGGACCTCAATGAAGGTGTTAGAGAAAGAACGAAAGGAGCTGAAAGGGTTTGCAACCCCATGGAAACATTATTAACTAACCAAGCCCACCACAGCTCCCAGAGACTAAAACACCAACCAATGAGTTACATGGAGAGACCCAAGGCCCCAGGTGCATGTGCAGCAGAGGATGGCATTCTCTGGCATCAATAGGAGGAGAGAGGCCTTTGATCCAGGGAAGGCTCATTTTCCCGGTGTAGGGGAGTGCCAAGGTGCTGAGGTGGGAGAGGGTGTGATGGAGGCAATGGGAGGGGGAGGGGAGATGGGATTGGCAGAAAGGGGATAGCATCTAAAATGTAAATTCAGAGAATATCCAATTAAAATGGGGGTGGTTCCTTCCAGCTCCTCCTCTGTGGATGAGTGTGTGTATGTTCTCTGAAGCAGGTAAGAGAAAGGAACCTGCTGTTTACCTTATCCATTTGCTACTGCTAATGAGGAAATGCAAGGGAGTAAGTGGGAAAGAATATCTCTGAAAACTGAATCAATATAAAGCAAATCCCCTAACGCCCGCCCGGGTATTCTTACTAAAAATAAACTCTGGCACTAAAAAGAATCTTTTAAAATGTTTTGTGTAGAAAGTAGGCTAAGCAATTCCAGACTGTAACCCTTCATTCAGCTGCTTTTAGCAGCAGGTACATGTTCTCTCTCTCTCTCTCTCTCTCTCTCTCTCTCTCTCTCTCTCTCTCTCTCTCTCCCTCCCTCCCTCCCTCCCTCCCTCCCTCCCTCCCTCCCTCCTCTCTCTCTCTCTCTCTCACTCTCTCTCTCCCTCTCTCCCTCCCTCTCTCTCTCTCTCTCTCTCTCTCTCTCTCTCTCTCTCTCTCTCTGTCTGTCTCTGTGTGTGTGTGTGTGTGTGTGTGTCTCCCCCCTCCCTCCCTCCCTTCCTCCCTTCCTCCCTCTCTCTCTCTCACTCTGTGTGTGTGTGTGTGTGTGTGTGTGTGTGTGTGTGTGTGTGAAATACACACACACACATAACACAGAGAGAAGAAAGACAGGGACAGCAAGCTGATGTAAAACAATAGGCTCTTCTCTGTATCTGTTCTCAGGAGAGCATAGTAAAGTCTGTATAAAAGGAAAGAAAAGCCCAATTACAATTCAGATATGTTCCTTGCTCTGTATTAGGATATTATATGATAATTGCCATACTCAATACATACATATGAAGCCTTAGAAATGATTAAATAATAATAGAAATGATATTATGAAGTAGAGGCCAAAGGGATGGATTTCATGTGAAATGCTGTGTTAAAGTCTACAAGTAAAGAGAAGATGCTTTCTGTTCACTGATACCAACCAATAACGAGATACATTAGGCATATGCACAGCAAACCTAAACACTTCAGATATCCACCTGGTAATGCATGGAAGGCCAGCTGCTAAATCATGCCAACAGGAAAACGTTTCAAACAAAGACTGTATGCTTCCTAATGATGAATTTAACTGCACTGAAGTTCATTGTAATCAAGCGATGGTACATGCCTTTAATTCCAGCACTTGGGAGGCAGAAATAGAGGCAGAGGCAGACATACCTCTGTGAGTGTGAGGCCAGTAGGGTCTACAGAGTGAGTTCCAGAACAACCAGGGCTACACAAATAAACCCTGTCTCAATAAACAATAACAACAACAGAAAAAGAAATAAAAGAGAGAAAGCAAGGGACGGAGGGAAAGATAAAGAACAAAAGAAAAAAATTGTGTCAGTGCAATATAAGACATTCATTAGAGCATAAAGATGAGCCCTTGTACCATGAGGAATCAACTAAGAATTAATATTAAGAATTATTATCCATCAGGATCATGAAATTTAAGGAAATGGGCAAATAATTTACCACACATCTTCTAAAAGCCGAGATAATAGTCTCTGAGTTGTTGATGTGAGTATGTATAAATTGCTATAGTCATGCCAGAAAGGACTTTGACATTACCTTCTAAAGTGCATCATGAGCTTATAGTACTTTTCTCAGTTTCCCTTTCTAGATATACATGAGGAAAATTATTATGCATCTTCTACCACTCTAGCTGATGACATAACTTAGGATATCAGGGATGAAAAATGAGGAAACTACTCTCACGCAAAAGCCAACCTTATTCAGAGCATCAGACAATTCAATTTATATTTGAGGGTTAAGAAAGGTCACCTGAGTAAAGTGTACTGAGGTCATAAGGCTCTTGTCTTGTTTTCTTCCAAGCACTTAGAACCCTCCTCTCCACAAGACTCCATTCTTGGAATGTGTTCTGAAATGTATGCATAATTAGAAGATGTTAATGATAATGTATGTAATTACTAGTGTACTAGAAAGATGGCTGATGGTCCAGACAACTATCAAAAAGACAATTGATAAATAAATTATTCTACATGCCTGTAACAAAGTCCTAAATAATTCAATAATCCACGGAAAATAATCTTTGGAAACTAAAACTACATGAAGCAACATAATCACAAAACAGAGACCAAATATTTCTCTCTGTACAATTCAAAAATGAGTAAAGTAAACCATTAGATTTTCAGGAAATACATTTAAACACTAAAATGTAAGTGGATGTAAGGCTTCCTCAACACTTAGACACTGAATTTATAGGAAGGAAAAGGTGATGTAGGATTTCAAAGTCATGGTAAGTATTAGGTTCCTCTGCTAAGCCTCTGGGCACCTTTGTAATTCTATACTTGAAACTGTTATGCGCATCCCCAATTCGTATAAAATACATTTCATCAACATGAAGACAAAAACTTAGCATGCATTTGACATTTAAAGTGATTGGTTTTACTGATTGTAGACCAAGTGGTATGGCTGGAGTCTCTGAAGCAATTGTTTAGGGACTTTTATGTTTTTGTAAAGGGCTGTTTTGCAGACGTATCCAAAGAAGTTAAGTTGTGCTTTCAGGAGTTCTGAACTGGAAGAAAGTGATTTTTACAGAGGTCCAAATGTCCTCTCCATTTGGTGTCTGATGTGGAAGTTCAGAGAAACAATAAACTGATTTGCACGCCGTGGAATCTTTTTTTTGCTGACATTTCATCTCTCCTCCTTCCTCCTCTTCCTTCTTCAGGCAGTAATTTTGAAAAGTATGTACCTCTGCTCTGGGGGAAAGTCCTCCTAGAGGCTGAATTTAGAATGCTTTGAGTTTTCATGTATGGCAGGGATTGTTCTCCAAATTTAGGGGAAGGAAGACGGGGCTTTAGCTACCCAATGAGTTCCTAGATGTTTTGCAGGCAACATGTTATCATGAGTTACCTGAAATGTGGACAGTAGAGGGGGATATGGTAATAAATGTGGTGTAAGTTCTGGGTAGATGTTCAATGAGCTAGTGGATGCAAAAAACCTCAGCTAGACACCCCAGAGCCCAAGCATAAAGCTCAGCATAGTGGTCTGCACTTGTAACTCTAGCACTGGGCAGTTGGCAACAGAAGCTCACTGCTGCAGCCCCCCCAAATTAGCTTATTTGGTGAGTGTGATGGTTTGTATATCCTTGTCCCAGGGAGTGGCACTATTAGAAGGTGTCGCCTTGTTGGAGGAAGTGTGTCACTCTGGGGCTGGGCTTGGAGACATGCCTCCTAGCTGCATGAGGATGATCAGTCTGTTCCTGGCTTCCTTTGGATGAAGATGTAAAACTCTCAACTCCTGTTGCACCATGCCTGCCTGGCCACTGTCATGTTCTCACCTTGATGATAATGGACTGAATCTCTGAAGCTAGCCCCAATTAAATGTTGTCCTCTATAAGACTTGCCTTGAACATAGTATCTGTTCACAGCAATAAAACCCTAACTACGAGAGTGAGCTGAAGTTCAGAGAGAGACTTGTGATAGACAAGGGGGATGTCAACTGAAGAACCACACTCAACAATGTTCTGTTGCTTCCACATGCATTTGTGCATTTGTCACATTCACCCATGCACCTGCACACACAGTCAGGGGCACACATACGTTGCATACACGATGTTCACACATAAATGGACACAAGCATGGCAGGAGGATCTTCCTAAGCAAAGATCAGAGTTACTATACTATTTTAGCTTAAAAATAATTCAAATCCTCTACATTTCATTTAATTATATTTTGGGATTTTTGTTGTTGTTGCTGCTCTTTTTGTTCTTTTCTTCTCTGTCTCTCTGTCTCTCTATCTCTGTTTCTCTTTCTCTCAATCTCTCTCTACTGTCTTTCTCTCTCTCTGCCTTCCTCTGCCCCCCTCTGTGTGTGTGTGGGGGGGGGGCATGTGTGGAGCCTAGAGCACAACTTTGGGCAGTCAGTTTTCTTCTTTCCTGTGGGTCTGAGAGTGAAACATAAGCTATTGTTTTGTGGCAAATGACAATCTTATTAGCTCTAAAACTTGGCATTGTGGAGTGAACATTTAATTTTTTCATATCTTGCCTAAATAAATAAGATATTAATAAGTTGATAGAAGCAACCCAGTTGGTCTCAGTCTGTTTGTTGCACTGGCCTGAGGCATAAACTAAACTTGTGCTTGCTTTCCTCCTCACTTTCTTCTTTGTACTCACAGCACGACCCAAACACAGATCTATTTCTTGGACAAGTACTTAGACAAACACTGGCAATCTATGTTACCCAGAAAACTTTCCAGACAAGCACCCAAAAGTCACCTGATATCTGAAGGGGAAATGATGGAGAATTACTGTCCACAGAGTCTAAGATGGAGTTTGTTACATGATTCACAAGCCAGAACCACACATTCCTCTGTTCAGATGACTTGTTCCAAAAAAATAAAATCCAAGTCAACCAGTCATAATGGCTAAGGCTAACAAGTGGCAAATGACGGTGTGGAGACAGGGAATGGGGTACACTGATTCATTGCTGATGGGAATACAAACTATTAGTGAAGCTACTGTGAAAATCATTGTGGAGGAACCCATAAATGCTATAAATACATCTACCATGGTACGCAGCCATAGCATCCCTGGGTATATACTCAAAGGACTCTATATCCTGCTACAGAAATTTTTGTACATCAATCACATTCACTGCTGCCCTATTCACAATAGTCAGGAAATGAAACAGCCTAGATCTCCATCAACTGACAAATGGATTATGTCTCATGGTACATGGGCACAATAGAAAACTATTCAACTATTAAGAAAATTGAAATCATGAACTTTCAAGCAAACATATGAAGTTGGAAACAATCATTCTGGTTGAGGTCACTTATATCCAGAAATACGCTTATAATGTTCGCCTCATCTGAGGATGATAGATTTGGGTGATATGTTTCATTGGGTATTCTTATAGAGTTAAGGAAATTAGTGAGGAGGTCATATGCAAAGGAGTTCACAGGGGAGTAGAGAGATGTTGAGGTGTGGTCCATTAAGATGTATTGTAATGCTAAATACTGTCCCCTCCCATATCCTTGCCTACACCCCAACACCACCTCAGGAAGGAGGGGAAGGAGATTCTCAGGTACATCAAGTAATGCTGTGTAAACTTGCCCCCCATGTTATCCCTGATTGGTCAATAAAGATGCTTACAGCCTGTAGCTTAGCAGAAGAGAGGTAGGTGGGACTTTGGTTAGCAGTCTTGGAGTAAGAAGAGAGAGCAAAGGGGAAATAGCAGAAAGAGAGAAAAGGAAGAAGACACAATGGGGAGGGGTGGATCCTGAGAGCATGGCCATGAGAAACAGCCAGTTGGAGAAGGAGCAGCCCAGGCAGAAGATGGCAAGTTACATCTCGGGTTTATTAAATAGGCAAAATAGCATAGGGGGGGCTGATATCTCCCCAGGTCTAGTACTTTAAGGCTTATGTAAAGGTTTCATGTCTTTTATTTGGAAGTTAAATGCTATAAGGTGGGGAAGAAACCTCAGTTAATATTTATTATTACACAGAGAGAATATAATAATATGAATGGATAAAGAAGGATAATGAAGTAGAGAATGGATTATGGGAAGGGGTAACTAACACTATAGAATTTCTCAAAAGGCATATGAAGACCCACTTTTGTAGAATCTTCCTAAAATTTATACATATGCATATATAAAAATAATTAAAGGGGAGTTACTCTATGGCAGAATAGCAATATCCCTACAGTAGCCAATAAATTTAAAAAGCACAGTGCACTGTATTGGTCACCTCTTTTGGAAATTTTGGCCAAGGAGGTCCCATAAACACCAAATATTCCAATCTATTTACAACACTCTTGTTTACTCTCCAGAAGTTCGTTGTAAGAGCCTTCTGCTGAAGACAACACATGCTTCAATCATAGAACACAGAGAAGTCAAACACGTATTGACCAGCCTCATCTCTACTTCGAGCTTTCATAGTGTTAGAAAGTTGTAGGTTTGCTACTTAAGAAGGAAAATAATCATTAGTCTGACCAGCTGAGAGCGTTGAGAGCTACTCTCACTAATGTCTGCTCTGGCATATGTGCACACACGAACACCCCCCACACCCACACACATGCAGAGGCATGTGCATACACACGTGCACACCCTCACATGCACACACATACACATACACACACATGATCACACACACACACATACATACAATAGCATATACACATTTAATAGAAATTCATTTTTTAAAAGGCTATGAGTTTGAAAGAGAATAAAAAAATTATATGGGAAGGTTTGGAAGAAAGAAAGGAAAGGAAGAAATGGTGTAATTATAACCTCAAAAAAATACTACCAAAAAACATGACTCCATTCCATGAATCCCACACCTGGTACTATTGTTATCTGAGACAAACAGTTGAGGTTAGACACATCATAGGCCTTAATGGGCAAACTACTGTTACTACTCTGGTAAATGGACATAGCATTAAGCTGACTCTTACTGCCTTATCATTAAATACATAAATTAGTGCAGCTGTAACAGAAAGCTTCTTGGGAGCAGATGACCCTTAGAAAGACCTAGAACTGGTACAGAGAATAGAAAACAGTGGAATGTCCAGCTCTACATGGAACATCAATATCACACCCTTCCTCCCAAGGCCTAGAGATCTTTGCAGAAGAGGGGTTAGAAAGAAGTGCTTTCCATCCCTCTTGCCATAGATGGTAGATGCTGTAAGGAAAGCGTGTTTTACAGACACACTTTTCATAAAACACACAGGCAGAGGTGACAACTGAAGAGCAAAATGATTGAGACAATCAACCCAGATGACCTGCCTGCATCATTAGTACCCAGGGAACTGTCGCTATGTCTGCAGGAATAATCTACACGTGGGAAGGTAACAAGTAGGATGGATGTGTGTGCCTATAGTACAGGTACATGTGTGGAAGGATATATGGAATTTTACTTAAAATTTTACTTACTTCACATAGTAAGGGATTGACCCTCTAGGTGTGAGACTTGGATGCTGGGCTACTTGGAAAATATATATGTAGTAGAAGAAATCCAGACACTGGTGTAGTGGTCACTGAAAGCCAGATCATGCAGCAAACCCAGAATCCTTGCAGATTCCTGGGCTGGCTAAGGGAGTTCAACAGTTACTACATATAGCTGAAGACCTGCATGGCTTATCGCTCACCAAGTTGTGACATCCATTCTGTGTATGCCAGGAATCTGTTCTAAAGAAGCTATGAGAATAAAATAGATTCTCATGTGCCTCTCTGACTGGCCATCCTATGCTCAGAAACCAATAATCAAACTAGAAATCATAGCCTCTCACATGGAACTTCAGAGTGAACCATCATTGCCTCCCAGATATTAACCACAGGCTTCGCAACACAGTCCTCCCTAATAGCTGCTGAATAAAGCTTAATTCTGAAACAAACAGCTATGCTCTTGTTATCCTGACTGGGAACTGCTTCGGCCTGTTCCCAATCATAATAAATGAGAGTACTTTATATTTTCCCTTAGACAGAGGAGAACTGAATAGGCAACTTAACTCTTAGATGGGATCATGTAAGGATTCTCAGTGTATTCAGTGGCAGAAGGCTGGTTAGAAATTCTTCTCATTCTCTGCTTCCTCTTAACACTGCTGACACTGCAATCAAAAGTAAGAGCATGTGAGAGAGCAGAAAGTGTTTCTTCCAATAAAGGGTACCTGCCTGGTCTTCATAGCTTTGCTATCAGAAATGGTGTTTCAAAAGACATTGATAAATTGTGTACTTAAAAGATAGTTACTCATTTATTTTTGAAAGATTTTTGTGTATGTATATATTCTAATCCACCTGGAATTATTCCCACTATCTTCTAGTACATTGCTTTTGAGCTCCCTGTCCACTCTTTCTTACTTATAGTCCTGAGTCCAGTCTTGTACTGGGGATATGTGCATGGCTGTTGGGCAATGCATTAGAGCAAAAAAAAAGCTGCCACTATCCACTCCCTCCAAAGAAGAGTGACTTTCTCTCCCCCTACAGCAATTGCTGGCCAATTGCTCCTTAGCTTGGGAAGGGACCTCCCAAAACCCTCCCTTATTCATGCTGTGATTGTTAACTTGCTGGGTTTTCTGCAGCTCTTATGTAAGTTCACACTGCTCCTGTAAATTCAGTGATAGAACAGACATGTCAAATCCAGAGGACAGCATTTACAGCGTGCTTCACCATCTGCTGATGCTTCTCTTCTCTCCGACTCCATTTCTGCTCTGTGTTCTCAGAGATTTGATATAGATGCTCATTTGAAGCCCTTTTCTCTCATCTTCCCCCTCTATCTCCTCTCTCTTCCACCCTTCCTTCCTCTTTCCTTCCTCTCTCTTTCTCTCTTCGCCCACACATTTGCATATTCTTGACACTTTGCATGGTTATGAGTCTCTGCATTGACCACTACTCATCCCAATAAGGAATTTCTCTGACTAATGTTGCTAGCAACAACAATCTATGTATGTATGCATGTATATATATATACACATATATATATTAAAAGCTAATTTAAAATGCAATAAAACGTTATAACATTCATGTTTACAGTCTTTGAGCATGTTTACATAACAAAGCATTATTTCTTTCTGAACAGACCACAAATCAAAGCAAGAAATAAGTGGCTACCCCATAAACAACCAAGCCACTAGTGCACCAATGGGCACATTTGCCTGATAGGTTGATATTGCAGCATTAAAGTTCAAGTGCTGCCTAAAACCATTGAGATAGATAGGAATGTAGATAGGTAGATATATAGATATATAGATAGATAGATAGATAGATAGATAGATAGATAGATAGATAGATAGATAGATAGATAGATAGATATAGACATAGACAAGACAAGACATAGACATAGATGGATATAGATATAGGTATAGATAGGTAGAGGTAGAGGTAGATAGATGATTAGATATAGATATAGATATAGATATAGATAAGATATAGATATAGATAGAAACAGAGATGGAGACAGAGAGATAGAGATAGATATAGATATAGATGGATATGAATATGGATATAAATATAGATATAGATGATAAAGATAGAGATAGATATTTTAATTATTTAGCTGCCTATATAGCACTTTATGGCTCTATGAAAGCTAGCTAAGAAGAAGAGACTTTTCTGATTGAGCCTGGTTCCTCTGCTTTCTATATAACCAAAATGTGTGGTGTTGTTAACAAAAGAGACTTACTATATACTTACAGCAGGCAACAAATAGCAATGATAATAGCTTACATTGTTTTTAGCACTACAGGATTCTTTGTTAATGATTTATAAATAACCTATGAGGAAATGCCCCACGTCTGCTACTGAAATATTCTTATAATAGCCAATGTGTCCTAAGGCCAACATTATTCACACATGCAGAGTACTTCTTCACACATTTAAGGGTGGATGTACTAGAGGCCCACATTTTCAAGGAGATAGTGTAGTAGTGGGGATGGGGATAAGAAAGCAGGGGAAAGCTATGCCAACATGAAGTGTTCATGAAGAAGTAATGTGGGGACATGAAATCCTAAAACCCAAGTAAAAAAGTATGAAAAGACAGTGGAACAGCTGTCAGATTAAAGAGAAGAAAGCAAGTATGCTGGGAGTTAAAACATTTCATCTGGGATGAAGGCAGATATGAGGAATGGAAGATCAAGATGTAAGTTAACCAAAACCACAACTGTACAGCTTTTAACATTTACTTATGCCTTCGTTTTTAGGGCAATAATATTATATTATTAGATATAAAATAAATTATACATCTAATAGCAAAGTGCACAGAACATTCTGAGGCTTCAGTGCATGCCAGTTATACAAATACTCTCCTTTCTGACCAATGTCTCATAAGCACTTGCATCTCTTGCCAAGGGTTATTTTTTTCACTTGTGGAACCAGGGGAGAGCTCACATCTTTACCCTTATTAAATAAACACAGAAAACCTAGAAAGGATGAGTTATAAAAGAGATAGAAAAGAGTATATAAAACGTGAAAGATTTAAGTAAAGAAATGATAAAGACCCCTAAAACAAAAGAAACCAAATCAGAAATTCAATAATTTGGATATCCTACACCAGAGAAATTTCACACTAAATGTAATTCTTGTCTTTTTGGTTCATTATACTTAATAAACCAAAAATTCCTGATCTTTATATCATAGAGAGATGTTTAAATTAGGAGGAGAAAATAAATTGAAAAGAAGGGAATAAATTTAAACATGTCTTGACTCAGTGAAGTACTAATGGTTTCATGGTTTTTTTGATAAGGCTCAAACTCCCCATCCCAGCATGTCCAGAGGCTTAAAATATAGTGATTGCAAGGGATGATGCTTCTTGTGCTCCACTTTAAATGCCTCTGGAGCATCAAGTTCTCATGCCCCCACTGCCTGTCTGACTCACAGGTCCCTGGATCTCTCCCATCTGAAGATAACAAATGCATTCATATGCATAAAAATGATGGGTCTTCTTACCAACAACTCAGTGCCACAGCATCACAGGCTTGTCCTGGTTCTAATCAGGGAAAGTGACTTGGCTGATAATTATTATTTTAATATTAGCCTAGGACCCCAAGTCCCTTTCATTCTATAACCTTGCATAGTTAGGCTTTTACACTAGCTACCATGAGTTTCTGCTCTGAGTTACCTTCATAATGGATCACAGTGTATAATCAGAAGGAAGAAAAGAAAGAAAACAAGAAGGAAAGAAAGAAAGAAAGAAAGAAAGAAAGAAAGAAAGAAAGAAAGAAAGGAAGGAAGGAAGGAAGGAAGGAAGGAAGGAAGGAAGGAAGAGGAAGATCTCTCCTTCCTCCAGTTGCTATTGCCCATGGATTTTTATCACAGCAATAGAAAGCAAACTGGGGCAGCATAAGCTCAACAATGCTCTTATACATCTCTCCAAATTTTTCACAAGCCCTTCACCATCAGTACAAAGTCCTACTATACTTTCTATTGCTTACCACTTTGTGGCCACACACTTGAAAGATGTGTGGCTATACTGCATCACTTAATGATGTAGAGTTCCCATTATGAACAGCAGTCCTCCTTTACTATGCTATAAACTATAAGTATATTTTAATTTTATTGACAAGTGTAAAATAAGTTTAATGTTATACTCGTACAGGGAAATACAAATTAATGCAACTTATGCGGAAATCATATTTTTGCATGTTAACTGAAATAATATCTAAAAACTTGTATCAACTCATATTTAGATACTAATAATGGTATCAAATAATATTTTATTCTAGTATATACCTGAATAGAGTTTGAGAAAATTAAATTATTGGTGTCTCCAACTATTCATGTATACAGACCAGCAAATAATTTTATTTTGTTTGAATTGTTTTTACTTTTCCCAATTTACAGACTAGAGTATCTTAAGTAATGTAATGATTTTGTGTAGGTTTCAGAATAAAGCGATTTTCAAATTTAGGACTTAAAATGATTTGATGATGGTTTCACTTCTATTCCAACACAACAGATGTGTGGAATATGCATGTATGTATGTACACACACACACACACACACACACACACACACACACACACACATATATATATATGGAAAAAATAAAGAACCTAAAGTATGTTGCTGATGAGTCTATTTACTATAACAGAACACAGTGCTAAGAGGGTGCCCTGTTTATTTTTACTTTTCTCACTGAAAAACTTAGCAGAAGCACAGCCGCTCCACTCCCTCAGACGTGTGAAGAAAAATGTTCCTCTCTACAAAAAAAGAAAAAGCCTTGTTGCATCCCAACCAAGCAGAATTTTAAAAATACAACTCTTAGATAAATCCTCAAAAATATTTTTACTCCAAACTCAGAGATTCACCAAATGGTGGTTTTAAATGCCATATGACTGTCTTTCTATTTCTTTATAGAATTGGGTAATTTTTAAAGTTGATAGTACTTTTATTCATCTAAAGAAGTTACTTCTTTTGTGAAATAACTGAAGTGATCATCTTCAAAGTACAATAATATTGTATTAATCATATACAAAATACAAATTAGCTTTCAAAATATTGATTTGTATTCCTCTTAATTATGTGTCTGTATCTATATTCTTTATAGCTCTGTGTATGAAGTATGCACACAGTGCCCATGGAGGCTAGCAGACAGCCCATACAATTTTGACCACGTGACTTTGTTGTTGGGAATGGTAGACCCCAGGATATGTTCCTTTCTTGGTCTCAGCACAGCGGCCCTTAACAGCTCTAGACTTTCACCTGCTGACCCTGTTCCCTTCACAGAGATGTGTTTTTCTTCCCCAGGACATGAGGACATGAGGGTGAGCCCAGCCCCAGAGTCTTGGTCAGGTCCTTACCCCTTGCAGTGCAGGAAGGGATTGTTAGTGACTGAGTTTTCACTGGTGGCAGATGCTGGTTTCCTTTTGATTCTCGGTCTGATTTCTCTCTGCATCTCCTGATACACTGAAGGTCTGTTGACCTCTGATCTCAGCAGCACAAACAATGATGGAGAACCTGGTTCTCCATCTTTAGGCTTTTCTGCTGCTCCTTCATCTGTTTTTATCTCAAATCAGTTAGCAATTCCAGGCCAGTGGAAAATGGATATCTGTGATGTTGAGCCTTGTATGTCTGTTTTAATGTTTAACTCAGGCTGAAACTCTAGAATGGAAACTATAAACTCTCTATCAGTGTCTGCTCGAATATTTATGGATCTATAAATTAGAAAGCACTTTACCTCCCAACGTGTATGCAATGTTTTCCTATCTGTGGGTAGTATTAATCCAGTAGAATATAAATTTTTTAACTATAGATACTCACTGGTTTATATAAAAATGTTTATAAAAACTGGATAATCTTTTGTTTTAAATCCGAGAAAAAAGAACATTAATTTTTTCATATATTGTTATTAAAAACTTTTGTAAAATTTATCTCAGAATCATTTTTTAATTCTTGTCTTCTTCCTCTCGGGTTTGCTCTCTCCTTCACTTTCTTTTTCCTCATCTGGATTTCCTTCTTTGTCTCTGTTGTATTACTCCCTCCAGACTTCACTGCCTTTCTTGCCCTGCAAGGTCTTATCTACATGCAGGAGTCCTGGAAAGCCACCCCCTGGCCACGCATGATTACTGTCGTTCTTGGCGTCTGGCTGCCTGTGGATGAAAGAGTAGAGTTTGTGTGGGAGTTTGGATATGTTCCTAGAACAGTGACCCAGATCTTGACTTCTTGTCACAAATCTAGTGAGACTGCAATTACTCCACCCCTCTGATAAGAATCCTTCGCTATGAGACGTTATGCAGCAGTCACACAGAGCGACTGGGATTAATTCTGCAGCGGGGCACACGGTCATGGACACAACTTGTGCTTCAGTCTCAGACTCTCACCCTGGAAGTGCGAAGTCAGAGGGAACATAATGAACTGACTGCTTTTCCCCTGCTGTAACCAAGAAGCAACCTAACGGAGGAGGAAGAGTTTGCTGTGCTTGGTGTGTGAGAAAATGTTGTCTATCCGGGTGTGGGAAACACTGAGGCAGGTGTGGAAGACCTGTGACTGCATTACAGCTACAGTCAGGTCAGGAAGCAACCGGGCTCCATGGACTCACTTCCTCCAGTAGGCTCCACCCCCTAAAGGTTACAGCCTCTGAAAACACCAGGTAAAGACCAAGTGTTGAAATCTCATGAGCCTGTGGAGCAGTTCACATTCCAGCCATATCAGGAAATTCTTAAGTAATAAATGTAAGAAACAGGGACGGCGAGGTTATCCTTCAGAAATGTAAACTAGAGGGACTAATTGGATGAGAATTGGACATAGAGTACAATGTGTTTTTAAAAATCTGATTCCTTCTCATTAAAAAAAAATCCAGCCTGTGATTAAGAATGGATACCAACAGGTAGGATCTGAACTCAGAAGCAGGAACTAGGTTAGATGTGAAAAGAGAAGAAGAACAATGTGAGAGAATCCAGTGGGAGCAAAGTATAATGGTACATATATGAAAGTGTCATAAGACAGCACTGCCCTTTGCATGGGAACTAGAAATGTTAAATTGTTAACCTGACAAGCAAAACAGCAACATTATCAATGTGAGAAGAGGCAGCATTTATGAGTTAGCTGTTTATACAGGCCCTTAAATACCCTGCTGACCTTTAGACTAAACAGGGTATCAAGGCCAGCAAGATGGCTTAGCAAGTAAAGGGTTTGCTGCCATGCTCCTGAGGTTTGATCCCCAGAAGCCACCGTGAAAGAAGAGAATCTACTCCTGCAAGTTGTTCACTGACCTCCCCAAGTGCAGTGTAGCAAAGACCCATCCCCAGCCACACGCATGTGAAATAAATAGAAGCTTTAGAAGAAAGATTCTTTTAAAATAAAGGACGAAGAGACTCGTGCCTTTGAAAAAACTGGGTGATAACGGGCAGGCACATCATTTG
Source organism: Micromys minutus (assembly GCF_963924665.1). Classification (NCBI taxonomy): domain Eukaryota; kingdom Metazoa; phylum Chordata; class Mammalia; order Rodentia; family Muridae; genus Micromys; species Micromys minutus. The sequence goes on along the minus strand of NC_137984.1, from coordinate 37,737,295 downwards.
CTGTGTGGTGGAGAAAATTAAAGGCACTGAGTCACTGAATGCATGTGAAAAAGTATGTTCACACAGCACAGGAATATTCACACCTTGCACACTTTGAACAACAAGGGACCTGAAGTCAGGGTTCTTCAGGGTGAGAGGGGGTGAGGTTCCCAACAAGGGAATCAAGTGAATCCAGTGAATGGATCATGCTGCTTGAATAGTAGTTCTCAACTTGTGAGTTGCAACCCATTTGGGTGTCTTTCAGAGGAGTCACCTAAAAACATTGGAAAACACAGATACCTACATTATGTTTCATAACAGTGGCAAAATTACATACAGTATCCAGTAGCAATGAAAATAATTGTATGGTTGGGGCTCACCAGCTGAGGAAGGCTGGGAACTGGGCTAGGGTATAAAACACCCTAAAGCATCCACCTACAGAATTATATGGTTAACACTTCTGAATTGCTTGTCTAAGGAAGTTCTATTTATTTGGTGAAACTACAAAAATTACAAGTTAAAGAAAATATAAAACCAAGATTAAAACTCCTTCCTCAGTGGAGCTGGCTGCTTAGATAGTGCACAGTCAAAGGAAAGTTACTCTCCTGTCCCCAGGTGCTATGTGCAGAGCAGGGACCATAGGACATTGCTATATAGTAAAAGACAACTGACTTTGTAAATGGCCAGTGCCTAGTTTAGGTAGAGTATGTCCCGAGAACTTGTGCCTTGCAAAATGGCTCCCTCAAACAAGGGTGACAAGAAGAGGAAGGGGCATTCAACCATCAATGAGGTGGTGACCTGAGAATAGACAATCAACATTCACAAGCACATTCATGGAGTGTCGCATGGTCACTCAAGAAAATCTGGAAGTTTTCCATGAAAGAGATAGTGACTCCAGATACACAAATTGACACCAGTCTTAGTAAAGCCACCTGGGCCGAAGGAATAAGGAATGTTCTGTATCGTATTGGAGTATGTTTGTCCAGAAAGTGCAGTGAAAATTATGATTCATCAAACAAGCTGTACACATTGGTAACTTGGGTGCCTGTTACCACATTAAAAATATCTGCAGACAATGTGGATGAGAACTCACCTTTTGAGTGTTAAATAAAGTTGCAAAACTGCCTCCCTCATCCAAAAAAAAAAAAAAAAGATTATAAAGAATATGACCTGAGAAATAGGTAGAAAGAGCCCAGTTTGTGTGAGGTTCAGGTGAAGAAAAATATAGATTGCACCATCATGCCCAAGTAATCTCATCCTGATTTATAAGTCAAAAATCTAAACTCATTATGAAATTTGGGGCTTACAACATCCAAATTTGTAAATAAGAATTGCTAAAATGTAAAAAAGTTTAGTGCATGAAAATAAGAAAAGTATAAACCCACTCAAATCTTACCAAATAAGCCACTGGCAGAGTATCACACTGATGTAAGAATGATTAATACTAGCCACAGTATCTTTTTAATAACAAAAATGTTGAAAAATTACCATGGTCTGTTTTTGTATAGTAAATAGCTCCAAGATACTTGATGAATGAGCTGGGAATCTTTAAGTGGCAACACTGAGAATTGTTCAAAAAAGAATTAATTTCTAAGTTCAGTCTCTAAGGGTCTGATGTTTCCATTAGGAAAGACCCCAGTGGAAAGATCTCACCAAGAAATCTTTGGGTTTCTGCTTCTGAGTTCTGTGTTGCATCATTATTGTGCACATGGGCAGGAAAGCCATAGGCTGGGCAACCGTGTCATCATCCTGTAAACATGCACAAAAGCCAACAGCTATAGGCAACAATGGAAAACTATAAAAGAATCACCCTCGGATCACCTGGATGCCACTGAATCCCCACTCAAGTTTTCTGTGAGTTTCTGCCACTCACAACCACAAACGTAGGAGATTCATTCTGCAAAGGCAGGCAGGAGGGCCTGAGTTCAACTCCCAGATCTTATGTAATAGGCAGGGCTTGTGATGACATGTGCCTGTTACTTCAGCACTAGCAAGGCAAAAACAGGTAGATCCCCGAGGGCTCAGTAGCCAGTCAGTCTACTGAATTTGTTGAGACCCTGTCAAAAATATAAAGAATAAATAATATAAAAAGAGAGAGCACTTAAAAAACAACAGGAAGACTGGATGCTGACTTTGCACACATGTGCACATGCACACAGCAGAAAGGAGGAAAGGAGAAAGGAACGGGGAAAGAGAGAGAGTAAGGGAGAGAGATGGAAGGAGAGAGAGGGGAGAGAGAAAGAGAAAATGCCTCACCATCTTCTATGCCATTTTCATCAATGACCTGTACTTTTCGAGGGTTTTAGTTGAAGTCTAACTAGGCAACAGATAGACAGACAGAAAGACACACAAACACACATACACACACACACACACACACTCACACAGAGAACACACACACACACACACACACACACACACACACACACACACACTCACACAGTAAAAGAAAATTTAAATATCCCCTTCTCTACACAAGCCAAAATGTACAAATCAGTAGCAAAGAGCAGCTGAAATACCATAAGAAGTTCTTGGTCCAGTCAGACACTGAACTCTGGTCATCAGGTTTGGCAACAAGCTGAACATCTTGTCAGTCCACAAGGAAAACCTAATTAAAAGTTCTATATAATAGTGCCTTTTCCTATATTATTGTTACATATATACATATGTGTGTATATGTACCCACAAATATTAATTGCAACCTTAAAAATGTATTCATATACTTTTATGCAAAAATGCTGAAATTTTGTACATTTATCTTTGTTTTGTTAAAAAAGAAATAAAAGCAAAAAATGGGGGAAAAGCTTGACCTGGCTGTTTTCACAATCAATATGCTGTACAATGGACTGAGAGTATCAGTGACAAGTTGGTCATTATGATAGATATTCTTCTTTCAAATAGCACAATCACAATACATGCTATGAGATGCTGAACTGCCCTTTTCTTTAAAAAATTGATGAAGTGAAATTAAGAACAATGATTAACAAAATAATGTAGCATTGATGTTTGGTAAGTGGAGTACGTTTATATATTTTACATATGCACCAAATAAATTTTTGTTAATTTATTTATTTACTTTACATCTCAATCACAGATACCCCTTTTCTCTGGGTCCCCTTACATACATGCCCCCTCCTCACCTCTTCTTTGTCTCTGAGAATGGGTAGGCCTCCTTGGGTATCAACATACCCTGGCATATCAAGTTTCTACAGGGTTAGGCACATCCTCTCCCACTGAGACAAAACAAGGCAACTTAGTTAGGGGAATGGGATCCACAGGCCTGCAACAGATTTAGGGACAGCCCCCACTTCAGTTGATGGGGAACTCAGATGAAGACTCAGCTGCACATCTGTTACATAGGCGTGGGGCCCTAGGACTAGCCCATGCTTGCTCTTTGGTTGATTCTTTAGTGTCTGGGAGCACCTGAGTATCCAGGTAGTCAACTCTGTTGGTCTTTTAATGGAGTCCTTATCCCTTTCATACCCCTCAATATTTCCCCTAACTCTTCCACTACTCCCGAGCTCCATCCAATGTTTAGCTGTGGGTCTCTGTATTTCTTTTCATTAGCTGAAGGATGGAGCCTCTTAGAGAACAGTTATGTCTGCAAGTGAAACAGAGTATCACTAATAGTGTCAAGGATTGGCTCATTCCCATGTGAGTACATACCATACATGTCCTTTGGGTCTGGGTTACCTCACTCAGGATGATATTTTCTAGTTCCATCCATTTTCCTGCAAATAATATTATGCACTTGTTTTAAATAGCTGAATAGTATTCTAGTATAAAAACAAACCACATCTTATTAATCCATTCTTCAGCTGAGAGACATCTGGATTGTTTGCAGTTTCTGGTTATTCCAAATAAAATTGCTCTAAACATAGTAGATAAAGTGTCTTTGTGATACGATGGAATGACTTTTGGGTATATGCTCAGGAGTGTATTAGCTGGGTTTTGAGGTACAACTACTCCCAATTTTCTGAGAAACTGTCAAGTTGATTTCCAAAGTGGTAGTACAAGTTTGTGCTCCCATCAGCAATGGAAGCATATTCCCTTGTTCCATATCCTAGCCAGCATGAGTTATCACTTGAGTGTTTTTATGTTAGCCATTCTGATGGGTGTACAGTAAAATCTCAGGATTGTTTTAATTTGCATATTCCTGATGATTGAGGACTTTAAATATTTCTCCAAGTTTTTTTCAGCCATTCAAAATTCCTTTGTTGAGAATCTACTGTTTAGTTTTCATTGGATTATTTTTTTGGTGGTGTCTAACCTCTTGAGTTCCATATATATATAATACTGTCTTTTGTTAGATATAGAGTTGGTTAGGATCTTTTACTATTCTGTAAGCTGTTGTTTTGTCCCATTGATGGTGTTGTTTGCCTTAAAGAAACTTGAGTTTCATGTGTCCCCATGTATTAATTGTTGATCTTAATGCCTAAGCTATTCCTGTTCTTTTCATGAAGTTGTCTCCTCTGCCAATCAATGTGTTCAAAACTCCACACTTTCTCTATTAGCTTTAGTGTATCTGAATTTATGTTAAGGTTTTGTTCCACTTGGACTTGAGTTTTGTAAGTACCAAATTTTATTGCCTATTCCTGTGTTGATGACCATTTCAGCTGCACTTTACAATTTTAGAGCAAATATAAACTTTTCCTCGGTTTCTCTACTTTCTGCACAGATATTCTCATCAGTGAAAAAGTCCCTTGATTTTAGTCACATATTTTGCACATTTTTTCATTAACATGATTAATATTAAACATACATCTTCCAAAAGACTTTATGCACTTTTCAGCCATGTTAACTTGCAGCTCAGAACATACCAATGACACATAGAAAGACTTTATCAATATAAAGTGTTTGATTGACATGCATCACTTCTACTCTTATATAAGAACTTCACAAAGCACCAGTTTCTTAGAAACTTTGGGTGTCTACAGAGTGAGCACCTTTCATTCTTATAACCCATTTTGTCTAGATTCATTGTTCAGAAGCTCAAGGAAAATGCAGCATGATTCAGGCCTACAGCAAGTATTCCAGAGACTTATTTCTTCCAGACATTTTTAAAAGAAAAAAAAAATATATTCACTTTCACAAATTTATCACCTTTAAAATGTACTTTATCTTCCACAAGTAATTTTTGTATCCCATGTTGAACAATATTGTTTGTCCACTGTCTGTTGCTTTGGATCTGGCAACCACATTGCTCATGAACCATGTATAGTGAAAGTGATATTGGTGTCTGCTTTGATGTGAGATGTTTATTGCACCTGAGGTGGCATGAATGGAGTTTCACTGTGATCATGTCATACACAATAAAGCATGGATCGTTGCATCTACAGCACAGACTGGCTCATGAAGTTTATAGATGTAAGTCCTTTCATGTGAAGCGGACTGCTAGTGTAGCAGAAAATGAATGTGGAATTATAACCTCCTCCAAACCTAAGAGTTTAAATATTAACCATTAGAAACAATGTTTCTGTGTTTATGTAGTGTGTGTGTGCACATGCATGTGAGTATATACCTATTCCCATATGCATGAGTATATGTAAACTTTTACACATGCAGTCAGGATTTCATTAAAAATATTTATGTTTTTAACATGCAAAATTCTTTTTTTTTTAAAGATTTTAAACATTTTTTGCTTAAAATTATACATTTTTGTCAGTACTGTTTTTTCAGACATTAAAATAAATTTTACATAAAACCATGTGAATATGTTTTTTTTGTCAGTACTTGATTTTTTTCAAGGGCTTGACAGTATGCATTGAAAACGTACTAGTTGCAATAAGCGTAAAGTACATGCAAAACAAAACGCAACATGGAAATAGTCAAAGTCTTCTTGTTTTGTGAATATATGTATAGTTTTTGTTTTCTTTATTTCTTGGACTTCATACAGTCTGTGAGTTGTTTCTGGGGGAGTGCAAGCCTCTGGGGTTAGCATCCCACTATCAGTGACTGCATATTATGTCTGTTCTTTTGTGACTGGGTTATCTCACTCAGGATGATCTTCTCTAGATGCAGCCATTTTCTTAAGAATTTGGTTAAGTCATTGTTTCTGGTGGCTGAGTAGTATTCCATTGTGTATATGTACCACAATTTTTGTATCCATTCGTCTTCTGAAGGACATCTGGGTTCCTTCCAGCTTCTGGCTATTATAAATAGAGCTGCTATGAACATTGTGGTGCATATATCTTTGTTGTGTATTAAAGTGTCTCTGGGGTATATGCCCAGAAGTGAAATAGCTGGGTCTTCAGGTAGTACTATATCCAATTTTCTGAGGTATCGCCAGACAGATTTCCAGAGTGGTTGTATTAGCTTGCAACCCCACCAACAGTGAAGAAGTGTTCCTATTGCTCCGCAGCCTCGCCAGCATCTGCTGTCATCTGAGTTTTGGATCTTGGCCAATCTGACTAAAATTCTAAAGAGATGTATGTGTGGCAGCCATCTGATCCCTGTGAACTAAATATGAACCTGTTTAAAACAGAATGAGAATGCTGTATCGTGATTTATAAGGGGACTATAGAGCAAAAACATAATTATTGTGAAGAAGAGCAAGTACCTAGCCTAAACTTTACCTGTGTTTTAGTCCCTTGCATTCACTTGCTAGGAGTTGCATTGTTATATTTTTGTAGTGCTGAGAATTGAAGCCAGGTTCTGAAAAAAAAAAAAAAAAAAAAAGAGAGAAATATAGTTAGTGGAAGTTTCTTTTATTGTATTAAACTTATAGAATTATATTTACAAAAATTTATAATAGAAAAAATGAAAGAGCAAATAGTGTTTACCTAAGACTTTTTGTATGGATTTCTGTGCATATGTGTGCATGCATTTATGCAGGTTCACTAAACGCCCTGTTCAGTGTATAAGTACGTTTAAGTCTGAGACCGACTTCAACATGCCTTCCTCAATTGTGCCTTCACCTTATTTTATTTGTTCATTGATTTTGAGGGAGACGCTCTCTCTGAACCTGGAGCTTGCTGTTATTCAGCTAACTGATCAACCATCACCTAAGCCTGCCCGTGTCTGTCCCCACACACTGGAGTTACAGCCATGCTCAGCCATGCCCAGATTGTTGGGTGATGGAGATTCAAACTCAGGTTTTTTTTTTTAATTTTAATTCAATATATTTTGAACATTTTTTATCTTAACACAATTCCTTCCAAGTTGTCCAAAGCTCCCTGTCCACCCAACTTCAAGTTTTTTATTTATCCTTATTTTAATTTAAAAAAAAAAAAACAAAGAATAAAAGTCAAAAAAATGGTTTGGTAATTTTCCTTCAAACATATTGTATAGCATGCACTCCTCCCCAGACTTTTGGCTAATTCTTTTCAACTATGGGACTATGTGCCCTGATTAAACAAACAAACAAACAAAAAAAAAAAACAAAAAAGTTAATTACTACATTTTGATGTATAGCATTAATAAATAAACCCCATACATCTTCAGGTTTTGAGTCTTAAATTTCATATCAGTTACATGTTTGTAAAAAGTAACTATCTCCAACTTCATACTCAACAGAAAATATAGATGGATTTCACAACCCGACATGTCTCATAGGGCAAATCAGCACCTTACTGATTCAAATTTTAAAACAGTTCTTCTGCATAAGCTTTAGATTCTCCAAGGCAGATACATGGAAACTTGATTTCAAAGTAAGATAAGAAACTGAAACATCATCTATACTTCTATTTATTTTGGTTTTGTTATATAAGAAAATTTAAAATTCAAAACACTAGAGTCAGTTTTATTTTATTTTATTCATGTGCAAATCTCACCTGTGTGTAGTCTGGGAAAACCTTTTGCATAAGCTTCAGAGTCTCAAATGCAGAAACATGAAATCATAATTCACAATAGAGGCAAAAACTGAAACAGTGTATTGCTATTAGATATAGCAACAAATGACTATATGCTCCTGTGGAACTATTTCCAAATCAGTTTATATATTTGAGTCTATAGTTTTCTTAATGGCAGTATAATTGCGAATTTTGTAAGTTATTTCAAATAGCAAATGATTCTTAAACAATGGTTCTTAAAATAGATGTATAAATAAATACATATGATATCTATCAGAAATATGTATATATAGAATATTTATGCATTATATTCAGTATTAATGTATAAATGCACACACATATTTGCACTTAACCATTTTAGTAAGGACTCTTTAGAGTCCAATATTGCTAATAATATCTTTGTGGAAGAGTATTTCTTGTTAATATTGCATAATTCTACCAGAACATAAGTGATAATAAAGCTTAATGACTCTACACACTATTTTCAAACTTTCTGTGCACTACATACACCATCATTATTCTTTGCCTTGGTGCCTGCTGCTTCCTACCTCTGTGCATGAGTTCTCATAATGACAGACTGCCTTAGAACATATAAAGGGTCTTCTTTGACATGTATGCTTTCTTTCTCTACTGTCAGCCACCATCACACAGTAATAGGGCTCTAGTTTATAGTTTGTCAGCCCTTTTAGAACACAAACAGCAATTCAGATTACTAGTTATTTGGACTAATGTCAATTGTTTGCAAATGATATATACAAAATTGCAAAAAATATTGTTTTATTTAAGCATGAAATAAGTCTGTAAAATCCCATATGGCTGCTCAATATTGATACTAATATAAACAGGCATTATTACAAATATTTTGTGGACTGAAGCCATCTCATATTTTTGGTTGCTTCACTGGGTATGGAGTTTGTGTTAACTCCTGGATTTCCACAGTGCCGGGTAGCTGGGGTCAGCATGGAGCTCTGAGAAGGTCTGAGGATGTACAGTTCCAGAGAAAGGAGGAGTCTTCATGTAAATAGCATTCCTCTGACCCTCTTCTGGGACAAATTATTATAGCAACTGAGACATGCCGCTAAGCTTGCGGCCCCTCTTTTGTTAGGCACATAAGCAGAAAGCCAGATATACAAGCAGCTCCATTATATCTGATATCTATTTCCAGTTATATCTCTCAGGGACAGCCTTGGAAAGTAGACATAAGGAACCCTTTGAACGCAAAGTCATATGACTATTAGGCTTTGGACCTGGTCCTCTGGGGTGGTGGCCGTTGGACGTAGTATCTGTACAGTCTAGAGGCAACATCTGTTGTCAGGACCTGTGAGGTCTGGTTGGAAGAAGCCAGAGATTCTGCTGTATACCACACCCCTCCTTACAAACTGACCTCATGCAAGAAGTCAGTCTTTCTGAGGGCAGGAAGCCATGATAGAGGGTCAGGACAGCCAAAGATCGTCTGCACACTGCTTTGCTTCAGACTTTCTCATCGGTGTGGCCTCACCAGCCACATAACTATGTTTAAAACATTTGCCAAGATTTCTAATTCCAGTCACCACTAATGCAGGAGCATTTCCCTGGATACTAAGAATAGCTTTATGGCCAAGGTAACCTAACTTTAGGGACCTTTCCAAATATTTTAATTAGACTCTAATTCCAAGGAAATGTTCTTTCTGATGCTAATTACTATGCAATCACACACATTCTGCAAGTGGAAATTATGACTTACTTGAGACATTGTAAATATTTGCCCTTACACACACTAGCATTTTTCTGTATTATGGCTTATGTACTTCACCACAAAATGTGGAATTCATGTGCAAGATCAGCAGGACAAGGAGTGCAGATTTGGTGCTGGTCCTCCTTCATGGTTAGGGTTTTGTATTATGAATACCAGGAAGAAAGCTTTCTCAGCTTGAATTTTATCAAGGAATTATTCTTTAAGTTTCTTTCAATACTTAACAACTGAGGCAGCAAAAGGTAGAAAATTATGGGTACATGAAGAAAACATCCTCACTCTGGAGTATGGTTGATGCTCTTCTCCAGCTGAGAAGCCAGAATCCCAGAACAATTTCTGTTTGTTGTGAAGGTCTCCAACAGAGAAACTCTTGAAATGGCTTTGTGGCCTTAGGCATTCATTGCCTTACTCCTCTCTCCAGATATTTTCTGGGGATTACCAAACAGGACTGTCAACTCTATCTTCTGACATCCTTGTGAACTAGACTTTTCCTAGTCAATTATAATCTGTCAAGTGCCACTAAGGAGTTAGTCTAAGATCCCATTAAAATTCTTTGGGGTCAGAAAGCTATGAACATCCCAGAAACAACTCACAGACTGTGTGAAGTTCAAGAAAAAAAAAAGAAAAAGAAAAAAAAAAAAAACATTATGCTCAATCCATTCACACCAAGAAAACTTTGACTAATTCCGGGTTACATCCTGTTTTACGTGTACTTTATGCTCATTGTAACTAGTAAGACCTTAATGCACACTATCAAACCATATACTTTTATGCAAAAATGCTTAAAATTTGTACATTTATCTTTGTTTTTTAAAATAAAGTTGTTCAAAAAAATTTTTGGGGTCCCTTTTGTACAAATTCATCTGCATCAATTGTAAAGACAATAAAGGGCAACTCTAAAGCCCTTTAGGTTCTTACTAAATGATTTCTTTCTTTTATCCCTCCTGTTTGAAATCTGAGGAAGTGACACAAAGTCCCACCTCTAGCTGAGAAGCTATTGGCAATTCATAGTACTGTGTTGGGGGGGGAAAGAAGCCACTTTTTCCTTAAGGGCGTGGCCACAGCTAGGTTTACCACTCTCCAGAGACTGGCCTTATACATGGAAGAGTACTTGTAATTGCTTATTTGGTTGGTTGGTTGATTGGTTGGTTTGGTTTGGTTCTTATGGAGAACTTACTTTTAGATGGGTAGGGCCTGAGAAGAATTAGGCGAGGGGTAAATATGACCCAAATATACTTTGCAAAATTCTCAAAGAACTAAAAGCATGAAAAAAAAATCTGTTAATTTTTTTTAATGAACTACATCTCTACCTATTCTGGAATAACTCAAAAGAAAGAAGCAGATGGATTTGTCCACAGGGTATCACAATACAACTCCATAGTCATCACAGGGAAATTCTAAAGGGCACAGTGCAGGCATGTTGTTTGTTTGGAAAGTATGTTTCTAGGTATTTGTCTGTATGTTGTTAAAGATTAAAGCTCACTTGACCTTTCGTGGGGGCTGTCTTGTGTCTACGGATGTACAATCATAAGAGAGGAAGGTTAGAAGGGTGGACTGACTGAGCCCTGGGCCTGCTACTCATCTTCTTTCTTAACATTGTGTGTGCCTGTGTGTTTGTTTGTATGTATATTTCTGTGTGTATATTTGTCAGTGTGTTTGTGTGTGTATCTACATATATGTATGCTCGTGTGTGTCTATGCATGTGTATGTGTACTTCTGTGTGTTTGTGTGTGTGTGAGTATGTATTCCTGTGTGTATATGCGTGTCTCTGTGTGTTTCTGTGGTGAAGTGTGATATGTGATGTGGTGTGTGTGTTTGCGTGTGTGATATGTTAACAAGCACAAGTGGAGATCAGAGGACAATTTTAAGGAACTGAAACCTTCCGTTTACTACATGGGTTTCTGAGAGTCCAACTCAGCTCTTCTTGCTACAGTTTTTGATGAAATTCTAATCTCTATTCTTCTCAAAGTCAAAGGGATGCCTTTCAGACATGGACCCAGGCTGCGATCAGTCCCAGTGCCCAGCTATATCTGATTCCCCTACATGTAGGCTCCATCTCTAGTTTATGTGTAACTCAATATTAGTACTTTGTGAAAAACATTGTTAATTTTCCTATTTCACACCTATAAAATAAATAAAGAACACGTGTCAGATATAGACATGGTTTTCATATAACCATTTGTAGAAGGAATATTTTAGAAGAAAATTTTTTGTTTTTGTTGTTGTTGTTGTTATTGTTGTTGTTGTTACTGCTTTTTCACTTTGAACCCACTTTTAACATAAAATTTCTCAGGCTGCATTTCTTTGTTGCTTAGATGTCTTCATTTAGCTCCAGGAATATTTATTCTTATACAATATTTAAAATATTTTTCACTTGATTGTCCTGGTATCTTATCTTGAAATATCAAAGGATATGAAAGACATTTTAATAGATATCTAAAATAAAACTATTTGCAATTTCAATACAATTTTCAAAGGTATTTTAATAATGCAGTTCTGTATTATTAACTTTTAAACTTTCTACAAAAAATATTTTTTATAAAATTTGCATGAAAGACAATTACAAGTAATATGAAAAACCTTTGGAGTAGTTTGGATTTTGGTCTTTTAATTTGAATAAACGAAACTCTATGGGCTCATGTATTTGAATGCTTAGTCATCAGGCACTGGTACCATTTGAAATGCTTAGGAGGATCACAGTGGATGGCATTGTTGGAGGAAGTGTGTTCCTGAGGGCAGGCTTTGAGGTTTCAAAAAGGATTTGTCAACCCCAGAGTCTCAATCTCTGCCTACAGATGAGGATGTAGAACTCTCAGCTAATTCCCCAGAAGTGTGTCTGCCTATGTGCCACCATGCTGATGAACTAAACTTATGAAACACTCAGCAGCCTCTCAATTAAATGCTTTCTTTTAAAAGAATTTTCTTAGACATGGTATCTCTCCTCAGCAATAGAACAGTGATTAAGACAGGTCTCTGCTTCTGCACTGACATTCTTCTCAGGGCCTTGTTTCTTCACATTCAGTGGTTCTAATGGAGCCACATAGTTGCATATAGTTACATATGTGTTGACATATGAAGAATGGTGTTAAGTGAAATCAATAGTTCAACTGGATTTATCTTATGACTTGGAAATCATAAAGTGTCAAAGCTCTTCCTGACAGGCTGACATGGTTTCACCGGTGTGTGAAGTACTACCAGCATGACAGGTGACATTTTCTAAGCATCTTCACTCTGAATAAAAATACACTAAATTGAACAGAAATAATGTTTAACTGTGTTTCATAATCTATACTCATGGAAACTATGATTATGGTTTCATAAATATCACCATAGATTCAAAAGGAGAAAATAAATGGTGGTTTCTGAACAGAATCTTGACTGTTACTACAAACAAAATATATTGTGTATTTCAAAATTTCTAAAAGAATATGTTTTACATGTTTTTCCACCAAAAAAAAATGTCTAGGGTGTGTTAGATGATATATTTGCCAAAAGACAGTCTTAATAATTTTACATTGTTAACACATGTCCAATATTACTCTCTGCCCTACACATACATATGATTATTATTTTTCAATTATGAATATAATTCCATGGTTTAAATATATTTGGCCCAGGAATTGGTATTATTAGAAGGTATGGCCTTGTTGGAAGAAGTGTGCCACTCTGGGAGTAAGCTTTGAATTCCGATGCTGAATCTCTGCCTTATGTGGAAAAGAGTCCCCTGGCTATCTGCAGGTCAAGATACAGAGGTCTTACCATATCTACCTGCACATTGCCATGTTTCTCACCATGATGATAATGGACTGAATCTTCGAAAAATATAAGCCAGCCCCAGTTAAATGTTGGCCTTTATACAAGTTGATGTTAATTTCCAGCAATGGATAAACTAACTAAGACAAATTCTACAAATAAAAAACTATGGTAATATTGCCATGAAATAGAAAAATAAACATACTTCAGTGATTCCACTAGTCATTTTCTAAACCGACTCTGCTCTCCTGACACAGCGAAGTCAAATTTCAGAGGCAGTAGATCAGACCCTGTGCTGTGGGAAAGATTTATGTGACAGGACAGAAAATAAGAAAGATAGAAAGAAAGATAGAAAGAAAGAAAGATAGAAAGAAAGGAAGGAAGAAAGAAAGAAAGAAAGAAAGAAAGAAAGAAAGAAAGAAAGAAAGAAAGAGGGAGGGAGTAAGGGAGGGAGGGAGGAAGAAAAGAAGTAAGGAAGAATGAAGGGGGGAAGGAAGGAAGGAAGGAAGGAAAGAAGGAAAGAAGGAAGGAAACCATCTTCTGTATAAGATCTACATGGAATCATCAAGAAATATACAATCATTTATTTGCACCATGAAGAACTAGCCCAAATAGCCTTATAAGTGGTTTTCAACATAGTCTAAATCATCCATTCATTACAGGAAAGCCTTTATGTCTGCAAAATACATAGAATCAGGCAGCAACTTGGTTGTTCTTATGCCTGTGGTTAAATCAGATGAGACATGTCAGCGGGACTGTCATAAATCATTTCCCTTATTCAAAGCCTGCGCTGTCAATGTACAAGAATACATCCTGGCAGTTGAAAGAAATGCCATGACCAGTAGTGACCATCACTCGAGGATTAGCCTCTGGGGTCAGGCACTTGTTTTTTCTCCTATACAGTTGCTAGGGCCAGTTGTTTTGTAAAAATTGTAGTTTTAAATGGGAAACACCGGAGAATTATAATTGCTGTAAAACTGTACTTTAGGATTCAAATTGCATTTCTTGTAAAAACTCTATTGCTGCGACACACGACCATAGCATTTATGTAGTAAATTCATTTAATACGAGCAATGGTCAACTGTTTACACAGTGCTTAAAATAAATGATATGGATCCTGTTTTGAACATAGAGGCATACAGACACCTAAGATAATCATATATGTAAAGGACACAGACACAAACCTGATGATGAGCATGTATACACATCCGAAAAATGGGTCACACAGGAATACTTGGACCCAAGACACACCCATGTGATCACATACACATCCAAGCATAAGTTCATGCCAGCTGAGGAACAGAAGAATCTTCTAGAGATAATCCAGTTAATCATTAACCACACAGCAATGCTTGAACCTCACTGTTATTTGTAACCACTCTGTTGTGTACATATGTATACAGAAACCTTCGCTTCTGTGTGAATGTTGTATCTAAATCTCTATTAGAGGGGAAAGGATTCCAGGTGGTAACTCAGAACTTATAAATTTGTTTCATTCTCACTCAACATTGGACATGGCCCACATGAACCCTGAGGTCCGGTCATTCCTCAGTCTGTGTAACAAAGCTAATATTCCAAATTCTACAGAAACTACTTACAGAAAATTACTCCCTTTTTTCCTTTAATCTATATTCAATTGAATGTCTAGAGTCTTTTCTTTTTTTTTCTCCCAAGAAGCCTATGTAATAATGATGACTTTGGCAAGAAACATAAAGTACTATTCCAGGACTGAAGTTTCGTTCACTTGAAAATTATTATAACCCTAAAACTATATGTTTGTGTTACAACATGCTTTGTCCTTTTGGTTACAGCATTTTTGCTTCTTTGTTGCTCTTCCATTCCCTCTGTAGACTGAGTCTGCCTTAGATTTTATGCCTTATGGTGGCAGGCACACCTCTGTCTCAGTCTGAGGAGTAACTAGGAGAGGTTCCCTGTTGCTCAGACACTATCTCAGTTTGTTGGAGCCCAGCATGAAGGCCAGCTGTGGCCCCATTCTTGTCCATCAGGTCAAATACTGGTCCAATGACCCCTGAGATCTTCCTCTGTCCTAAGACAATTTCAAGTCCAAACAAAGTTACCAAAGTGAAATTTTCAAAAACCCCAAGGGTGTGGATATAGAAAGTCATCAAATACACAGCTATGCCAGCACAGGTTTACATAGTGAACTCTTCAACAACTCTTCCTTGTTAATGAAGACAGATAAAGCTACAGTCATTGATAGTGTATGGTAACAATCCCACCAGAGTGGACAAGTGTAGCCTGTACTCTTGCTCATGAAGTTTGGCTGAGAACTGGCAGAATGGTAGCTGTCCTCTTGGCTGAGAACACACACATCCATGAGTGTCAGTTTTCTTTCCAACCATCTCTGTCTCCTAGCAATAAGAAGCCCAGGAGGCTTCTAAAATTTATGAAGCCAGTGTGTTGTCTAATTTAAAGTATATTAAGCAACATTAATAATAATAATAATAATAACAAACATGGTTGGAAAAATTGTACAAATATAATAAGGTTCAATGCCCACAGGGAGCCAATCAATGCACAAGAATGTCCCCCAGGAAAATTGTAAGACATGAGGAAAATGGATATTTTATCTGTGATGATAAAACTTTCAGCTTAATTGGAGTTTGAATTCAATTCAATCTGGTTTAGGGCAGTCTCTGATTGTCCCTAAAGTATTGCTGTAATGTGTGAAATTATATCTCAGAGGAATTAATGGTATTTCTCAGCACATAAATAGAACAATGGTTGAAAGCCCCCCCCCCCCACCCGCCTGCTCATGTTTAACATGGAAAGCTTTTTTTCATTTTAAAATGCAACTATTTGGGCAATTGTTTGAATTATTTAAATCTCTTGACTGCGATATCAAGTAACAGAGTCTAGGCAACAGAGTTAGAAATGGTCACAGTTTTGCTTTTTACTTCCTTTCTGTGTTCATGACAGATGAGCAAACAGTATGACAGAAGAGAAGATGCACTCCAGTGATAATTGAGAATCCTTAAGTCTGCTGATGTGGACAATAACAAAAGTGTAAATAAAAGAAGTGAGTCCCCTAACTGTGCCTCAAGCATAGCTGTGGAAAGATGGAGTTGTAGGCTGGAGAGATGGCTAAATGGGTTAAGACCTTGCTTTGTAAGCACGAGGTCCTAAGTTCAGATCTCCACAACTCAGGCAAAGTCAGACTCAGTGGTGCAGGCCAGCAAATCTGCGTTATGTCAGGAACATGGGCAGGCAGGGAAAACCCTGTAGATCCAGGGTAGCCTGGGAAAACTAGCACCCAAGGCTTTCCACTGACTTACACACACATGCGCATACAGACACATACATACACACATGTGCATATAGAAGTTATTAACTCATACCGATGTTCACACATGCATACACACATGCACACACAGATATACACACAAATAAGTTGGCGATTAAAGCATCCACACATTATGTAGGTTATTTAGTATGGGTAATTTTGTTTAAAAATGATGAAGGAAAATGATAATATCTTCCACCAGGAACTCAAAATGGACCATAAAAACTAAGCAAGAAACAGAGTTTAAGTACTTAAACACTCTTTTTTTAATTTAAAGCTTAATTATCAAAGGAACAAAGATCCTGATTAATGCTTGATAGATAAAAATGCTATTCTGTAATTCTGGTACTATATGAATGTATGAAAGGGTCCTGAGTGAACTCAGTTAGAGTCAAAAATAAAAGCTGAAATGAAGATACTGCACATCAGCAGGGAGAAAATGCAACATCCAGCAAATGCTTCGGTCCTTTGGTCTGTCTTTGTAATTTGCTGGCGGTTCAACTTTAACTCTCAGCATAACCCTCTCTTATGCTTCTTTGTGAATGCTTATTTCCCAAATGGCACTTCTGCCTGGGAGAAGGTTTGATCTGTTTGGCTCTCCCACAGCGGCACAGGGTTGGACGGGGTGATCTGACTTGGTCAAAGCACAGGGGTCTCTTCTATTCTGCCCAGTGTTGATCCAGGAAATCCGGTGGCCTCATCTGGGATCCTCACTGTTCTCAGGGGACTCTCCTGTACATGTTTGAATGAATAAACATGTAGGCTGACTTTTCAGAGGGAGAGAGAGAGAGATGCAGATGGAGAGAGTGAAAAAAAGAAGGGAGAAAAGGAAGGATGCAAGGAGAAGGAGAGATGGAGGGAGACGGAGGAATAGGAAAGGAATGAAATATATTTTCTTTTTATTTCTGTGAGTGTGAAAGTGTGTATGTGCACCCCAGCATGAAAAGTCTGTGAAAGCTAGAAGAGAGTGCCCGAGTCACTGGAGTTACAAATAGCTGTAAGCTGTCTGATGTTGGTTCGAACAAACAAACCCATAACTTCCAAGCCCTCTCCACTTCCTCAAACCTTTTAAGAGAACATTTCAGTTGAGAGTATCAGTGTCACAGCCTATCATGCATTTAAACAAGGGTTTGTAAACTGTGTGTGTCTTATCAGTCAAGAACACAGACATAGTGTAGTGACATGGGACAACCAGAAATGGCTCAGTATCCTTTCTGTGTTTATTCACGAGCATGAAGTTTCTAATGAATTCTCTGTGTATTGTGAAGATGCTGTGTTGTGGTTCATAGCCCAGCTGAGCCATCCATGGCCTTCCAAATTGTGAAATCCAGAATGTAGTCCATATAATTCAGTTACAGCCATTTAAGCTGAACCGTAAGTGCCACAAATTGAATTAGAAGAGGTTTTGCAATCCTGAGCCCAGAAACTTGGATCAGGCAAAAATAATAGTTTAGTATGTCTATTACATCCAATGCTTGATCCATTGATAAGCCTTTGTATGGAGTTGTAATAGGCATTTGCAGAGCATATTCTTAGTATTAAGGAGAAATTGAAGGTTTGGAGAGATGATTTGGTCATTGAAGTGCTTGAGATGCACACATAGGTCTTAAGTTTAGATCCACATTATCCTTATAAAGTGCTTATAATTCCAAAACTGGAGAAGTAAAGAAAGAAGAGCCTTTGGGCAGCCTGCATATCCAAACTAATATTATCTGGATCAGTGAGAGACACTGTCTCAAAATATAAGATGCAAGGCAAAGGAGAGAGGAACACATACAATGATGTCATCTAGCCTCCACACATGGGCACACTAACCCATGGGCGCACATGAGCGCACACATACAGAAGAAACTGAAGAGGCCAAACACATTGGCATTCTCTGCAACTGTGCCTCACAGCACTTCAACAGTTCTTCAAATAGCCAAGAAAGACTATGACAGGCACAGCTACCATCAAAGTTTGGAGGATGGGAGCAGGTCTTTAAGATCAAACAACCCTATTGGTCCTTTATCATTCTACAGGTTGCTTGGCATCAAGGTTAAGGTGCCCTCTGTACACCTCCTATGTGTGACTCTCAGAGTAAGTACTGAGGCACAAAAGAGGGCGCTGTCTGGGATTTACCTAATCAGCAGAGGCAGGAGAGAAATTTCCCCTCAGAGGACTGAGAACATGGCATTAGCCAGGAATCTTTCCCGTAAATATATTTTCTTATGCACATATTCAGATGTAGCCAAACTCTACCATATGCCAAACTGGAAAGTTATCTCTGAATGTGTAAAACATAAGAAAGCTGGAAAGCTCAGCATCCAGGGGAGTCTAAGTAGAAAATAACACATCCCCATAAAAAAAAATCTGCTTTTCTTAATTGGCAGTATTTCCCAGTGAGTTTCTTTGTATCCTTTCCAACAGAGCACAAGTAAAGCAATTGACACCTGGAAAGCTTGGCAACGCAGCCACAAAGGGACATGAAGGCCGGCACACCCTGGCTTGCCTCTGGCATGTCACCAAACCGAGATCTGCCTCCATGCCTGAGAGACAACTGCTTTCCTTCTTACCTAAGCAAGGCTTTGAATTTAATTGTGTTTAAATAAGAGCATTAGCATTGTAAGTTTAGGAAGCCGTAAATATGGAGAGTTCAGCATTGACAGATGTCTCCTCCAAAACCACAACTTTAGTGCATTATAATAAGGGGCTGTCCTTAGCTATATCCACTTAAAATTAAAAAAAAAAATGGTTTGGTTTGGGGAGATGACTCAGTGGGTAAGTGCTTGCCACACAAGCATGCTGCCCTGAATTGTGCAGGAATGATTTCTTTTCTTCCTCCCTATTTTCTCCTATATTTGCTGGTTCATCATTTTGTCTCCTGTACAATATTTTTTTGGCTCATGAGATACCAAGAACAAAGTCTTTGGTAACCCAGTGGGGCACTGGTAGACCTCCTTCGCTGGACACTCTTAGTCCTGATGATTCTGTGAGCATCAAATGGCTTCAATTTGTTTCTTAGATTTGGTTGTGAAAGAGTTCATAGAAAATGTAGTGTCCCTGGTTTACCTTGGGTTGAATCCATGGGGATCAAATTTGGGGCGTGATAACAGACATTATAAGTACTGATGGTAATAATGAGGTTTTTGTCCTAGAGGCAAAGCAGAAAACAGGTATTTTTCATCTCCTGTTATAAATTGGTGGGTTTTCTTTACTTCTTTAGTTGGAGGCAGCATCCCTATGAATTTGGCTTTGTCTGTTAAGTCTCTGAACAGTTTTATTCCTCTTCCACGGCTTCTATTCCTTGAGCCCAGGGGTCCAGAGTGCTTGGTTTCCTTCCTCCTACAGGTCATTTGAATAGCCACCTTTCTCAGTACAAGATCACAAAGAGCTACCATATGCCTGCTCACATCCATCGCTTGCCTAGTCATTTCAAGCTCAGCACATTCTTGCAAGGTATCAGTCATTGTATTGTGGCTAAATGGAGGAAAAGCTCAGTGCCCTCTGCCTTGCCTGATTCATCGGTGTTATGATGGAATTAGAAAGGCTTGGCTGACAGAGCTTAGAATGCATCAATTCTGGAGCCAATTCCCTACACCATGTAAATCCAGTGTAGAGAGACATACCTCTTATGCCACCAAATCCAAATGAAAAGGCAGGAGGATCATAAGTTCAAGTTCAGTCTTAGCTACATAGTAGGTTTAAAGCAAGGTTGAGACACATGAAAGTGTGTATAAAAACAAAACAAAAAGTTTTTGTGATTCTCAAAAACCTTGCATTAGTGTTTGAGTCTCTCATTTACATCTTTATTCTTCCCACATGGAGTGAGTCATTATTGATTATACATATTTTATTAACACACTTTGCCAACACAAAGCCTTTTACACTATTTCAGGCAAACTTCAAATGAAATTTTTCAGAAATTCCACTTATTTTATGTAAGACACCCCCACAAAGACTCATATTTCAGAGATTTCCTAATGAGAATGTGATACTCCTGAAGGTGCCTGGACTTTAAGGACAATCCATATGGCGTGATCTAATAATCACTTTTGAATTGCACATGGGCAGTGTAGTGGCTATTCCTGTTTGTTAGCTTGACTATATCTAGAACAAACTACAATCCAGAAGGCTCACCTCTGATCCTGATCTTGAGGCTGGAAGATAGAAGATTCTGATGTAGATCCTGGCATGGAGATCTTGAGGTATAGTGGCTATGAATCCCAGGACACTAAGGCGAGGAGATCTCTGAGTTCAAGGTCATCTGGGACAAAGCAAGTCCAGATCCAGATGGGTGGTACACACTTTAATCTGAGACAAACCTTTTGCTGGAGACCAACATAAGGACATTGGAATAAGGAAGGCTCTATTTACCTTGCCTGTTTGCCTTGTATGACTGAGCAACTGCTAGATTCTTGGACTTCCATTCACAGCTGCTGCTGACCATTATTGGAGAGTTGGACAACAGACTGTAAACCATCGACATATTCCCTTACTATATAGAGACTACCCATAAGTTCTGTAACTCTAGAGAACCCTGACTAATACAGGTAGCCTCGCTGAACTATAGAGTATAACATCTGTGACTATGAAACCCACCTTGCATCACATAAAATGAGCAATTCACAAAAGATTTAATGGATGCCAATGTATCTTTGAATGGTAATTACTATGTTTTTTTTTCATTTCCCTTTCTTTTTTTTCCAAATAAGGGAAAAACTTGAGATTCAGATTCTGTGTCCACAAAGATGCTGGACATTCTGGTGTCCATCATCGTGGATGATGATAGGGATGGCAGAGTCAACATGGATGACAACATAGATGCTGAAACTCATCAGAATGACGGCAATGATGTTGGAAGCCATCAAGTATATTAGCTATCTGAAAAGTCCTTTCTTTAAATCAGCTTGAGTTTCCCTTTTAAAGTGAAAACATCCTCATCATGATATAGTTCTAGACAGTCACATAAATGAAAGTCTTGCGATTTTAGCTACATGTATCCTGATGTTCTTAACAGTTATTCTTCTATAAGTTTTATTGAAAGTTTAATAAAATTATGCTTGGATATATGATCTTGTGTGTGTGTGTGTGTGTGTGTGTGTGTGTGTGTGTGTATTAACCCTTTCTATATTCCTCAGGCACTATCCTCCTCCCTGTGTAGAGCTCACCTTTTAGACTATGCTGCATGGTCGCCAGCTCAGTGATCTACCTGTCTCTTCCCCTAGAGCTGCCGTAATTGCTCATCACACCCTTGTTATACCAGTTCTGGAGATTAATATCAGGCCCTGTTCTTTCAAGGCAAGCATTTTACCAAATGAGCTATCTCCCAGCCCTCAAATTAGGCTTCTTGATACAGACACTAGACAGTGAGTAGGAATGTAGGATTGTCTTATTTCTATAATAAACCTATGATATTTTTGCTTTGTTTTTGAGTTTCACATTCTTGGAGAGAATGTTCTTTTAATGTAGGGTTTTTTTTTTTTAAGTGAACCTCCTTGGAAAACTTTAACAGATTATTTGTAGCAATATACTTAAAATTAATCCATGTAAATCTTGGGCTAAAACACACATTTTCCACTCCTTTCCTTTGTCCTCCAATTTCCTTCTACTTTCTAATACTCTTTCCCCCTATTTTTCTCGAGTTCTTGAAACAAAGAAAACTGAAATGTAATTTCTTCTGCAGTATTTTGTTTTGACACTGAAATTTTGGCCAGAAACGATGCTGCTTTAAACATTCAAGAGTGTGGGCCTGTTTTCAATAGGAACTGAGATTCAGGGAAACATTTTAGACTCACTCAGCCTCAACCGCATTGCCTGCCAGGAACTCCACACAGCTGCAAAACTCACTAAGGAAAACTAGGGTAATTCTTAACAGAAACAACTATCAAATATCCTTACAAATAGAAAATAGAGGTGGGCATAATTAGCAGAGTGGAGGGTATGTTTCTGTAGCTCTGTCTCATTCCTTCCATCTTTAATAACAACAAGAAAGCAAGTTAGCTTCACAGCCTACAAGAGAATGGATGTAGAGATTCCTCATCCCACTTCATGTCACGGACACTCAAATTCAATCCACTGCGGTCTGTCAAGAGTCTAGAGCTGTTTGAAAGTCAGAATAGCCAAAACTGAGAATGTATTTTCCTCCTAGGATTACACAGATCTGATCAAAGAATGGAGACTCATTGTGTCGTGCTCTGTGCTGTGGGTAGGGAAGGGTGTGAGGTGCTCATTCATTTCTCCTCTCACCCATTTTCTAATTCTGTCACTTCAAGAATGTATAAACAACAAAAGGAGAAGAACATTTTGGGGATGTAAATACAGCTGATCAGAAGCAATAGAGCAGAATCAGGGTAATCAAAGAAAAATAAAAATCAGATGACAGGCCCAAGCTCCTTCAGCAGGCACCTCTCCCAATGCCTTACAGTATTACTGAAGGCTTATAACAAATTTCAGAATACCTATTTGCAGTTGAAAGGAGCTGGAGTCAAGCTACACACATGCTATCCAATTGCTCTGCTGTTGACCACATCCCCAGCCCCCGAGAGCACTTCATCTGAGACTCTGAATATTTTTTGTGTTAAATCGATGAGGCTGAAGCAGTGTGTTGTGGAGCACAGAAATGTCTGAAAGATAATTTATCATTTTCCAACTCCAAATGTAAAGAATGCATGAAGTTTAAGGTCTATAGAATCCAAAATGTTTGATAAATTTGATAAACCATTTAGGTGCTACGTATTTAGACAGACTTGACCAATAACCAAGAAACAGTTCATTTCTAGCAATCATAATTAAAATTGTCATACGTAGTCAATGCTTTAAATTATCCATTGTTGCTCTTTGTCCTCCACAGGCCCATGTGTTTGAATAGTTGGTTACCAACTTGATGGTGTGTTTGGAAAGGTTCTGAAACATTTAGGGGTAGAGACTTACTGAGGAAAGCACTGCACATTAGGGTGAGCTTTGAGATCTGATAGCCAGACCAACTCCCTATTGCTGTCCTCTGCTTCCTGAATACTGAGTCAACCTGAAGCTCATTCTACATGAGGTCCACTATGATGGGGTGGGACACCCTGCAACCATGAGCCAAAAGAAATCTTTTCCCCTGAAGTTGCTTTTGTCAAGTATTTTATCACAGTACGAGAAAAGAGCTAAGATGCACAGTGAAATGGTGACCGGCTGCTACCTCAGGATCTAGTCATGGCATCTCATGTGTCTGTGTCACTCCTCTGATCAGCAATCTTGTCGGTAATGTTGTTAATATGTGTGCTCTAACTCAGTCTCTCGACATTGCTTCTGCATTTACAGCCGGCTTCCTACCTATCTGTGGTACCAACATAAAAAACAAAACAACCCTGAAAATTTTTGAGTCATTTTACATAGAACTGAGGTAGCTGGATATTATAGTTTTTATGTGAACATAAAATATAGAATATTTACATTCAAGGAAGCTAATGTTTTGACTCTCCTTAAAAGCAAACTAGTTCATTTTTCTTACATATTCCACATTAGAAGAGAGAGACCCAGTCCCCCGAGGCAGATAAAAACAAGCAGTTTTGTTAATCACAGTGCCTCTGCCACAAGGAGCTATAAATATTCGTGTCCCTGTCTTTAAAGGGGACCATAATAGACCCCTTACATGGTGCTGGATCTTGAGATATTTACAAAAAAAGATTGATAGGAAAATATCTTACCAAAATCAAGAACCCACTAAGAGACTGTTCTCTTAAATGACAATATAAGGGGTAGGTAATCCTCACTAGTGTCAGACTTAGACTTTTCTGACATGAAATACCATCAAAATACAAACAGCATTCTATTAATTTTTATCTGCTGATTCTGACTCTCCTTTCATGGAGGATATAAGTATAAATATATAATTATATATTTTTCCTTTCATGGAAATGTTGTCTTCAACATTAAAAAGAAATAGATTCTGTTGCCATTTTGTAAAATCAAAGTAAACCTATATTTTTAGTATTTGCCTGAAATGTTGTTGTTTCTCCTTTTCAGGACAGGCATATCCCTGACTGCGCACAATTCCTGCCACCTAAGAAGTGAGCTCCCTAGAATAGTGTGGCCCTCTGGCTTTTGCCACACTATCAACACATGTTCCTCATTGAGACTACTCTCAGATACCCTGGTTTTGTCCTGTGTTGTGGAGATTGTTCAGCTTTGGATCTATAGAACTGGCTGCTTCACATATTTAGCAGTTCATAGACGAGCTATTGTCGGTTTGGTACAACTCAAAGCCCTGGATCTGGGCCTGTGTGAACACTGAGTTGGTCAGCCCACCAGTTCTCCTGTATTCATGACACCAGGGTCAGCTCTCCAGCATTGCCCATGTGAGGAGTAGGGCCAGCTCTCCACTATTGCCCATGTGAGGGGTAGGGCCAGCTCTCCAGCTTTGCCCATGTGAGGGGTAGGGCCAGCTTTCCACTATTGCCCATGTGAGGGGTAGGGCCAGCTCTCCATCTTTGCCCATGTGAGGGGTAGGGCCAGCTCTCCAGCCATGTGAGGGGTAGGGCCAGCTCTCCTGCTTTGCCCATGTGAGGGGTAGGGTCAGCTCTTCAGCAATGCCCAGGTAAAGGTTAGGGCCAGCTCTCCAATATTGCCCAGGTGAGAGGTAGGGCCAGCTCTCCAGCAGTGCCCAGGTGAGGGATAGGGCCAGCTCTCCTGCTATTCAAGCGTTCACCCAGGCTTTCCCATGCCCACACATTAGTTTCAGCTTTAATGTGATTCCAGGCATGTTTCACTGCTAGCCCTCCTACTGTTACCCTTTGGGACCAGCTCATCAGCCTACTATAGTCAGTCATAATAGCTCATTTTGCTGGTTTTTGTGTGTGTAGTATTCATGCATGTGAGTGTATGTCTGTACACACCTGTATGGGTCAGTATGTGCAGAGGCCAGGACTGATGTCTGCCTTGACTGTCCTTCACCTTATCTGTTGGTTGAAGTGACTCTGTTCTGTTCTTTCCCAGGCTTACATGGCTTCAGCTGAGTTGCAAAGATCTTCAAGGCATGCTAGTACTTGTATTGTTTTTATCCCCTCTCATCAGGGAAATCAACAATGACAGTATCCAAAAGAAATGAGAAGGTCAGTGGGAAGGGCTCTATAATATTTT
This sequence comes from Micromys minutus, assembly GCF_963924665.1. Classification (NCBI taxonomy): domain Eukaryota; kingdom Metazoa; phylum Chordata; class Mammalia; order Rodentia; family Muridae; genus Micromys; species Micromys minutus. The sequence continues at coordinate 37,711,632 of NC_137984.1, read as the reverse complement.
ACCCCCAACCATCACAGGAACTGTCATTATCTTACCTGTGTACCTGTGTTCCGTGACCCTCATCATGGAATATCATCCCTTTGGAAAGAAAATTGGAGTTTTATGTAAGTTCTATATCTGTGTGAAATTAGCCAGAAACTTTCCCTTTCCCTTCATCTCCTGGACCATAATTGGAAGCAATGTCATTTAGTATCCAGTTAATTTGTAGAAAGCAACCAGTGAATGAATCCAGTCTAATTGGGTTACCTTCATTTGAAAGAAAACAGCAGGGGAAGGCGCATTACCTAAGTGGAATGAGCTGGTGTTCATTAAAGTACTAAATATTCTGGGGTCAAGGAAAGCTGGGGTTTGGGGGATGGGAAAGGGGCAGGACCTGAGGATTGATACATTGTAACATAAAAGCAGTGTGTAAAAAGAGCCACCCAGAAGTACTGGGGAAAAAATGGACCATGAGAAGAGGGAATAAGGGGACCAAGAACTTTGTGGATGAAATGAAAACTTGGCAACCAAGACATTGACCATGGAGAACATAGGGCAAAAATGAAGAATCTGAAGGAGACAGAGTTAGAGGTCACAAGAGAAGATTGATAACTGAATAGCAGAGATGCAAACAACTCTGTGGGTGACCAAATGCACATGGCTCAACCAGACCGTTGTACTGAAAATATGCTGGGATCCTTTAAGATCAACAGAAATCCATCCTGTTGGCCCCAAGTATTTACCACATCCCTACTCTTTGTCTCATTTTGTCTATGTATTAAGAACATGGGAGTGGTAAGTGTTCTAGACTGGATTAAACATGAGATTCAGTAATGAAGCAAAACTGAGTACTGTTAGATTCAGTACTACAGTAATACCAAATACTGCAGACTTAATACTGTAGTAGTGATGAGTGTTGTAAACTCAATACTGCAGTAGTGCTGATTACTACAAACTCAGTACTTCCTCAGTGGTAAGATGCTGAACTGGTCCAAGTATTGATTCATTAGGGGTAAGATGCTGAACTGGTCCAAGAATCTGACTGCTCTCCAAACATGATATCTATATCACATGTTCCAAAGCTCAGAAAATGCTGCAGAAGAAAGAACAGAAAAATTGCTGTGAATTTTTGTCTGATGGATGAGTCTCAGTTAAAACAATCATGAACACATGGTAGCTGTGGCCACCTGTACCAGACATGCACAAGACAGAAAGAATTGACAGTAGGAAAGGAACTAGTTAGGAGGAAGTAGAGGTGAGCAGGAGTCAGAAGATGACCTGAGGGTAGAGGGAGGGAAGGTAACCATAGTACCTGTGTACAAGGATGAGATTCATAACACTGAAAATAGTAATGGATTAGCTTCACAGTCCTAGGCATATGCTGCACGTAAACCCATTGATACACAGTGTATGCTGTATAACTAGGGGAATTTTATTTTAAACATATTGTAAACTTGTAGCAATAAATGCATAGAAATTATTCACTGTAATAATTCTCGGGACACTGGCACATTTTAAGGAAATAAGTTGTACTTAAAAAGCTAAAGTGTATAAAAGAAAAATACTTGGCTTCTTTTTGCCTCAAGTTGTGGGACTGTAAAAGGCAGCCTGGTTTCTGGTTGAGCTAAGACTGGAAAGCCCTGTGACCCTGAAGGAATGATAAGCAATTTGCCTGATTCCTGGGCATCAGGCCCTTTTAATAGCTGTAGCCTTCCATAGATTTGTGGCCATCAGTCACATGAGGGCAATGCCCCAAGCCCCTCCACAGGTAGAGGATGTGACCTGTGGTCACATAAGTTCAAGCAGATCTCCATTTTAATGAGGTATCTAAAGGCCTGGAAGCTTAGCCAATAAACTTTCCTTCCCAGACGCCCCTCCTTGCAAAAGGCATTTAACCTCAGGCCCACCCTGAGAAGTGGGATATGGTTTTACTCATCCACTTTCTGTCATGACAATAAATGTTTTAAAACCATGGACTGCCTTCTTTCATCGGGATCCACTGTCAAGAGCTACAAAGAAGGCCTTTACCTACAAAGCAGCCCTCTAATCTCCCCTGTAGAAGTTCTCTCTGTGCTCCCAGCCATGGCTGCAACCCAGGACCAGCTGGAGCTTCCCCCAATCCCCATCCCAGCACCAGGCTAGATCTAGCCCTCAGGCGGGGGGTGGGGGGGGAGCACACCATTCTCAGCTTTTCCATGTCATCCAGCTGCACCTGGGTGTCTGAGAGCCTGAGAACCAGACAACCCAGCCTCCTTGCAGACCAGGGGATCCCAAGCCAGGTTAAGCCTACTGTGCCTCAGACTGTGCTTCCCCACCCCCAAAGCAGTGTCCGGACACCTACCTGATGACAGTGTAGAGTAAGCATGGTCAACACTTCCCACATCCTGCCTCCCCAAATATCTGTGCCCTGTGGCAGAACAGACACTGGAACAAATAACCCTACATCTAGTCACAAAATTCACTCATAGAAATGGTGAAAACTAATTGTAATTGATCTGTGTGTGAGTTTTTAAAACAAAGGGTTAAATTCTGGAATTAAAAAAAAAAAGACATTATAGGATTACAGTCATTGGCCATTTCTATAGTATTTGAACAAAATCAATGGCCCAAATTTAAAATCATCATCAATAGGGAAGAAAATAAAATGATATACAAATAAACTACCACTCTTGCATATTTTTGGTTTTCTTTCATTATCTGGATTTGTAGGCTGACTTACAGCTATTTGCTTAATGAGGAAGCAGGCAAAAGAAAACAGGGCAATAACCCTGTACATTTTTATGAGTCAAATTACTGTTACTCCTGGAGGTAGTTCTGATAGCAATCCATTCTTGTAAACTGATCAGCCCTGATTAAACTGGAATTTGACATTTATTTCTGGATATGTGAAAAAGTTTGGGTTCTCATGAAAATAGGACTGTTTTTCTCTTAGAATTGATTTGGTTGAATAACTTTTTAAAGTCGATAAGTAAAATAAAAGGAACATTTCAACTTGACACTATTCTATTCAAAGAAAATCAAACCTCCTTATTTGAACAAACCAATATTTCAGCATAATTGTTTCTAAGAATGCCTTAAGGGAACAAATATAAATTTAAAATAATAATAATAATAATAATAATAATAATAATAATAATAAGACAAAATTTTTTATTACTGTGTGATTTTTTTGACCCTAACAAGTTTTCTTTAAAACTAAGAAGTAAAAAGTCTGAATTCCTGGGAAATGATCACGCCATGGGTCTCCAATCAATTTACTTAGTAGCCTCACCAGCATACTTTCCTTGGCACAAGAATATGGTATTAAGTAGAACCAGAAACAAAATGTTCATGTTAAAACCTTTTGATAACAAACAAGAATAGACCTTGAAAATTATAATCCATAAAAAATCATATTTTTCTTAAAGCCATTTTAGAAGCCATGCTTGATTTGTTACTGCTTACCTATTTTTTTTTTTTTGTCTTCAAAACAAGATTTATTTTTTTTTAACATGAAAATACATGGAAAATACATTGGTCTCTTATCTGTTACAAATAAGACTCAAATTATTAATCATAACAAGAAGTGTTTCTTGAGATATTTCCATCTACAAAAAAGACTAACAGCTTATTATTTTTTTTAAAGATTTTAAACATTTTTTGCTTAAAATTATATATTTTTGTCAGTACTGTTTTTTCAGACATTAAAATAAATTTTACATAAAACCATGTGAATATGTTTTTTAGTCAGTACTTGATTTTTTTCAAGGGCTTGACAGTATGCATTGAAAACGTACTAGTTGCAATAAGCGTAAAGTACATGCAAAACAAAACGCAACATGGAAATAGTCAAAGTCTTCTGGTTTTGTGAATATATGTATAGTTTTTGTTTTCTTTATTTCTTGGCCTTCATACAGTCTGTGAGTTGTTTCTTGGGGAGTGCAAGCCTCTGGGGTTAGCATCCCACTATCAGTGACTGCATATTATGTCTGTTCTTTTGTGACTGGGTTATCTCACTCAGGATGATCTTCTCTAGATGCAGCCATTTTCTTAAGAATTTGGTTAAGTCATTGTTTCTGGTGGCTGAGTAGTATTCCATTGTGTATATGTACCACAATTTTTGTATCCATTCGTCTTCTGAAGGACATCTGGGTTCCTTCCAGCTTCTGGCTATTATAAATAGAGCCGCTATGAACATTGTGGTGCATATATCTTTGTTGTGTATTAAAGTGTCTCTGGGGTATATGCCCAGAAGTGGAATAGCTGGGTCTTCAGGTAGTACTATATCCAATTTTCTGAGGTATCGTCAGACAGATTTCCAGAGTGGTTGTATTAGCTTGCAACCCCACCAACAGTGAAGAAGTGTTCCTATTTCTCCGCAGCCTCGCTAGCATCTGCTGTCATCTGAGATTTGGATCTTGGCCAATTTGACTGGTGTGAGGTGGAATCTTAGGGTTGTTTTGATTTGCATTTCCCTGATGGCTAAGGATGTCGAGCACTTCCTCAGATCTTTCTCGGCCATTCGGTGTTCCTCAACTGAAAATGATTTGTTTAGCTCTGTACCCCATTTTTTAATAGGGTTATTTGATTCTCTGGTGTCTAGCTTTTTGAGTTCCTTGTACACCTTGGATATTAGGCCTCTATCTGATGTGGTGTTGGTAAAGATCTTTTCATATTCTGTTGGTTGCCGTTTTGTTTTCTTGACGATGTCCTTAGCCTTACAGAAACTTTGCAATCTCATTAAGTCCCATTTGTTAATCTTTGACCTTAGAGCTTGAGCCATTGGTGTTTTGTTCAGGAAATTTTCTCCTGTGCCTATGTGTTCTAAGGTTTTCCCTACTTTCTCATCTAATAGTTCTAGTGTATCTGGTTTAATGTGGAGATCTTTAATCCACTTACACTTGAGCTTTGTACAAGGAGATAAGAACGGGTCTATTTTCATTCTTTTGCATGTTGAGTGCCAGTTGGACCAGCACCATTTGTTGAATAGGCTGTCCTTTTTCCATTGAATGTTTACTGCTCCTTTGTCAAAAATCAGGTGACCATATACATGAGGGCTCATTTCTGGAGCTTCTATTCTATTCCATTGATCCACTTGCCTATTTCTGTACCAGTACCATGCAGTTTTCAGCACAATTGCCTTGTAATATAGCTTGAGGTCAGGGATAGTGATTCCCGCAGATGTTTTTTTGTTGTTGAGGATGGATTTCGCTATTCTAGGTCTTTTGTTATTCCATATGAAATTGCACATTGATCTTTCCAATTCCATAAAGAACTGGGTTGGAATTTTGATGGGGATTGCATTGAATCTGTAGATTGCTTTTGGTAGGATGGCCATTTTTAAGATGTTGATCTTTCCAATCCATGAGCATGGGAGATCTTTCCATTTTCTGAGATCCTCCTCAATTTCTTTCTTTAGAGGTTTGAAGTTCTTGTCATACAGGTCCTTTACTTCCTTAGTTAGAGTCACACCAAGGTATTTCATAGTTTTTGTAACTATTGTAAAGGGTACCTTTTCCCTAATTTCTTTCTCCACATGTTTGTCCTTTGAGTATAGGAAGGCTACTGATTTGTTTGAGTTAATTTTGTATCCGGCCACTTTGCTGAACTTGTTTATCAGCTGTAGGAGTTCTCTGGTCGAATTTTTGGGGTCACTCAAGTACACTATCATGTCATCGGCAAAGCGTGATGTTTTTATCTCTTCCTTTCCGATTTGTATCCCCTCGATCTCCTTTTGCTGTCTAATTGCTCCAGCCAGGACTTCCAGTACTATGTTGAATAGGTAGGGAGAGAGTGGGCAGCCTTGTCGAGTCCCTGATTTTAGTGGGATTGCTTCAAGTTTCTCGCCATTAAGTTTGATGTTGGCTGTTGGTTTGCTGTATATTGCTTTTATTATGTTTAAATATGGGCCTTGGATTCCTGTTCTTTCCAGGACTTTTAACATGAAGGGGTGTTGGATTTTGTCGAATGCTTTCTCAGCATCTAGTGAGATGACCATGTGATTTTGGCCTTTAAGTTTGTTTATATGGTGGATTACATTGATGGATTTCCTTATGTTAAACCATCCCTGCATCCCAGGGATGAAGCCTACTTGGTCATGATGAATGATGGTTTTGATGTGTTCTTGGATTCGGTTTGCAAGGATTTTGTTGAGTATTTTTGCATCAATGTTCATAAGTGAGATTGGTCTGAAGTTCTCTTTCCTTGTAGGGTCTTTGTGTGGCTTAGGTACAAGGGTTATTGTAGCCTCAAAAAATGAGTTGGGTAATATTCCATCTGATTCTATCTTTTGGAATAGTTTGGCGAATATTGGTGTTATATCCCCAATAAATGTCTGATAAAATTCTGCACTGAACCCGCCTGGACCTGGGCTTTTTTTGGTTGGGAGGCTTTTGATGACTTCTTCTATTTCTTTAGGTGTTATAGCGTTATTTAGATGGTTTACTTGGTCCTGGTTTAACTTTGGGACCTTGTATCTGTCTAGGATTTCGTCCATTTCCTCCAGATTTTCCAATTTTGTGGAGTATAAGTTTTTGTAGTAGGATCTGATGATTTCTTGAATTTCCTCAGTTTCAGTTGTTATGTCGCCACTTTCCTTTCTGATTTTCTTAATTTGGATACTCTCTCTTTGCCCTTTAGTTAGTCTGGCTAGGGGTTTATCAATCTTGTTGATTTTCTCAAAGAACCAACTCTTTGTTTTGTTGATTTTTTCAATGGTTTTTTTTGTTTCTATTTGGTCTATTTCTGCCCTAATTTTGATTATTTCTTGCCATCTACTCTATTTGGGTATATCTGCTTCCTTTTGTGCTAGGGCTTTTAGCTGTGCTGTCAGGTTGCTGATGTGAGCTCTCTCCAGTTTCTTCTTGGAAGCACTTAGGGCAATGAGTTTTCCTCTCAGTACTGCTTTCATTGCATCCCATAGGTTTGGGTATATTGTGTTTTCGTTTTCGTTGAATTCAAGAAAATCCTTAATTTCTTTCTTTATTTCTTCTTTGACCCTGCTATCCTTTAACAGAGTGTTGTTTAGTTTCCATGTGTATGTGGGCATTTTGTTGTCTTTGTTGTTGTTAAAGACCAGCCGTAGACCATGGTGATCTGAGAGGATGCATGGGAGTATTTCAATCTTCTTATATCGATGAAGGCTCGTTCTGTGTCCAATTATGTGGTCAATTTTCGAGAAGGTGCCATGGGGTGGTGAGAAGAAGGTGTATTCTTTTACTTTAGGATAGTATGTTCTGTATATATCTATTAATTCTAGTTGGTTCAAAGTCTCTGCTAGTTTTGCAGTGTCCTTGTTCAGTTTCTGCTTACCTATTTTTATTTGATGCTTTTATTTCCACACACGTAAGTCACAGCAAAATTTTGGATTCTTCATTAGCACAGGCTATTGCCTATTTATTCTCAGTGCATTATATGGAAAAGAAAAAAAAGGAAGGAAGGAGGAAAGGGAGGAAGAAAGGCAGGAAGGAAGGGAGGGAGGAAGAAAGGGAGGAAGGAAGGAAGAGATCAAATTGGTCTGGCCTCCACCTGTGCCCAGATGAACCTGCAGAGCAGGCACACTGCCATAAAGACTTGCTGCCTGCTCGCAGAGAACTGAGCACCCAGAGGAGATGCAGGAGTGCATTTCCTACTAAGCCCACAGGTGAGCCCACACACTCTCTACACTGAATATCTGGGGAGAGACTTCCTAGAACTCTCAGGGCACAGGTATCACGTTAGTGCTTGGGTCTGTGCCCTTCAGACCTCCACTTGAACCCAGAACTAGAGCCGGCCCATCACCATAAGAACTCATGGCATGCCCATAGAGAGCTGAATACCCAGGTATGATCTCCCTGTGGAGCCCACAGACACACAGAAAAGACAAGCTCCATTCAGAGACAAGATAAACTAAACTCATCTTCAAAGATGAGAAGATGGCAAGATTCAAGCACAAAAAGCTAAGCAACAGAAACCAAGACAACCTGGCAACATCAGAACCCAGCTCCCCACCACAGCAAGTAGTGTATATCCCAACAATCCAGAAAAACAGGATTTGGACATAAAATCATGCCTCATGCTGATGATAAAGGGCCTCTAGAAGCATATAAATAACTCCCCTAAAGAAAAAGAAGTACAAGCCATTAGAGAAACATGGGAAAACACAAGAAAACAAATGAAGGAATTGAACAAAACCATCCAGGATCTAAAAATGGAAATGAAAATGATAAAGTAAATACAAAGAGAGACAGCCCTGGAGATAGAAAACCTAGGAAAGAGGTAAAGAATTATGGACATACACATTACCAACAGAATAAAAAAGATAGAAGATACCATAAAAAGCATTGACACGACAGTCAGAGAAAATGTAAAAATTAAAGATTTTCCTAATCCAGGAAATTCAGGGCACAATGAGAAGACCAAACCTAAGGATAATAGGTGAAGAGAGAGAAGATTCCCAACTGAAAGGCCCAGTAAATCTTCAACAAAATTATAGAAGAAAACTTTCCTAACCTAAAGAAAGAAATAACCATGAACATACAAGATGCCTACAGAACTCTAAATAGATGGGACCAGAAAAAAAATTCCTCCTGACACAATAGTCAAAACACCAAATGTTCAAAACAAAGAAAGTATACTAAAGGGAGTAAGGGTAAAAGGACAAGTAACATATCAAGGCAGACCAATCAGAATGATACCAGACTTCTCGACAGAAGGTATGAAAGCAAGAAGATCCTGGACAGATGTCATACAGACCCTAAGAGAAAATAAATGCCAGCCCAGGTTACTATATCTAGCAAAACTCTCAATTACCATAAATGGAGAAACAAAGATTTTACAGGATGAGAACAAATTTACACAATGTTCACAAATCCAGTCCTACAAAGGACAATAGATGGCAAACTCCAACACAAGGAGAAAAAATACACTCCAGAAAAAGCAAGAAAATAATCCTTTTACGAGAAAGCCAAAAGAATAAAGGTGCACAAACATAATTCTACCTCTAAAAACAAAAATAACAGGAATGACAATCATTATTCTTTAATATCTTTTAACATCGATGGACTAAATTCCCCAATAAAAAGATATAGATGATCAGACTGAATTCATAAACGGAACCCAGAATTTTACTTCATACAGGAAACTCAGTTCAGCAACAAAGACAGGCACTACCTCAGAGTAAAAAGTTAGGGAAATTTTTCCAAGCAAATGGTCCCAGGAAACAAGCTAGAGTAGCCATTCTAATATTGAATAAGATAGATTTTTCAACCAAAAGTCAAAAAAAAAAAAAAGGGGACACTTTTTACTCATCAAAGGTAAAGTCTATCAAGATGAGCTCTCAATCCTGAACTTCTGTGTTCCAAATGCAAGGGCACCCAAATTCATAAAATAAACTCTATTAAACCTCAAAGCATATATTGCACACAACAATGATTGAAGATTTAACAATCCACTCTTATCAATGGCCAGATCATGTAAGTAGAAACTGAACAGAAACACAGTGAAACTAACAAAAGTTATGAACCAAATAGAATTTAACAGACGTCTATAGAATATTTTATCCTGAAACAAAAGAATATTCCTTCTTTTGAGCACTCATGGCACCTTCTCTAAAATTGACCATGTAGTCTGTCACAAACCAGGCCTCACCAGATACAAGAACATCAAAATAATCTCATGCATCTTATCAGATCACCATGAACTATGGCTGGTCTTCAATAACAACAACAACAACAACAACAACAAAAAGCCCACATATACACGGAAGCTGAACAGTGCTCTACTCAACAATGTCTTGGTCAAGGAAGAAACAAAGAAAGAAATCAAAAACTTTTTAGAATTTAACAAAAATGAAGGCACAACATACCCAAACTTATGGGAAACATATGAAAGCAGTACTAGGAGGAAAACTCATAGCTCTGAGTGCTTCCATAAAGAAACTGGAAAGAGCATACACTAACAGCTTGACAGCATACCTGAAAGCTCTACAACAAAAAGAAACAGAGACACCCAAGAGGAGTGGATGGCAGGAAATACTCAAACTCAGAGCTGAAATCAACCAAATAAAGACAAAAAGAACTGTACACGAATCAACAAATCCAGAAGCTGGTTTTTTTTGTAAGTTGGTACAACCACTCTGGAAATCAGTTTTGCAGTTCATCTGAGAATTGGACCCAGCTATACCACTCCTTGACATTTACCATAACAAAGCTCCTACATCTAACAAGGACACATGTTCCACCATGTTCACAGCAGCCTTATTTATAATAGCCAGAAGCTGGAAAGAACCCAGATGTCCTTCAACAGAGGAATGAATACAGAGGAATGTGGTACATGTACACAATGGAGTACTAGTCAGATATTAAAAACAATGAGTTCAGGAAATTCCTAGGCAAATGGGTGGAATTTGAAGCTATCATCCCGAGTGAGGTAACCCAGTCACAAAAGAACACTCATGATATCTATTCACTGATAATTGGAGAGTAGCTCCAAAAGCTAAGAATACCCAAGAAACAATTCACAGAAATTATGAAGCTCAAAGAGATGGAAGGCCAGAAGGTGGATGCCTCAGTCCTTCCTGGAAAGGAGAACAAAAACCCCATGGGAGGAAATAATGGGACAAATAGTGGAGTGGGGATTGGAGAAAAGATCATATAAAGACTGCCTCACTTGAGGATCTGTCCCGTATGCAGCCACCAAATCCAAGCACTATTGCTGATGCCAAGTAGTGCTTACTGACAGGAATCTGATGTGGATGCCTCCTCAGAGGCTCTACTAGAGTCATATGAGACATAGGAGGATTTTTGCAGCTACCCATTGGACTGAACACAGGGACCCCAATTAAGGAACTAGAGAAAGGACTGAAGTAGCTGAAAGGGTCTGCAACTCCATGGAAAGAACAAAATTATTAACTAACCAAACCCACCACAGCTCCCAGGGACTATAATATGAACCAATGAGTTCACATGGAGAGAGCCATGGCTGCATGTGCATATGCAGCAGAGGATATCATTCTCTGACATCAATGAGAGGAGGGAACTTTGGTCAAGCGAGTGCTCATCTTCCCAGTGTAGGAGAATGTCAAGGCACTGAGGTCAAGAGGAAGGATGGCCGAAGGAGCAACTTTACGGAGGCAATGGGAGGGGAAGGTGAGATGGAATCGGTGGAAAGGCGATAACATCTGAAATGTAGTTACAAAGAATATCCAATAAAATAAAAAGGGAAAGGAAAGGAAGAAATAAAAGTAAGAAAGGAAGGAAGGAAGGAAGGAAGGAAGGAAGGAAGGAAGGAAGGAAGGAAGGAAGGAAGGAAAGAAAGAAGGAAAGGAAGGAAGAACTAGTATCTGAAAGTCAGCAATTAAGTTAGCTGTGTATGTCTGTCATAGACACCTCCTAAGAAACCTCATCCTGTTTCCTAGAAAGGATTTCTTCCTGCTGCTGAAGAACTGACGAGTCTCTGCCGTTCTCTGGGCCTCACTGATTCTAAGGTTTTTCTGGATCCAATTTCCTGAGAAGGAACTGGACACTGGGAGAAAGGAGCTGCAGGAGCCACATTCTGAGCAGCAAAGTGGTGCACATGTGGGTTATGCCACAGCAGAGGCCTTTCTTACTGATATGCCATGCCCCAGAGAAGGGCAAAGAAGCCCACTTGTAGCCTAACCCAAGACATGGTAGGAGGGATTTATGTGGCCCTAAGAATCTCCTGAGAGGATGACTGGGGAGGAACTCACAGTAAAATATCAGCATCTGCCTACAGGAGCCCAGAGTTTAGGGCCACACATGTGCCAGTACCCCACACCTCAGGGCACTGCTTATGTGAGCCAGCCAAGGAGCTCAGAATTCGCTCCATAAACCGTGTATGTCTAGTGTGGCAGACAGAACAACTTCTGGAGTTATTCTCAAGTCAGTGCCATGTTTTAAGAAGTACTGGAAATTCCCAGTCACTTACCACTGATCATTTAAAAAAGACATTTTCAGCCTTGTCTATGGCTCGTTTCCTCTTCCAACAAGAGGTCTAGGAATGAGTTCTCTTTTGATTTGCATTGATAATTAAGACATTTCTTTGGGTTACCCCATTCCACTGTGGTCTGACTCCAATTGTTTGTGTTACATAGGCTTTATTTTGGAAATAGCGGCTGTTATCCAAGCACTTTTGGAGCTGTGTTTTTCTTCAAATGTACTTTGAGTTGTATTATACTTTTTCTCCTGTAAATTTACTCCATGTGAGTGTGTGTGTATGTATGTATGTATGTCTGTCTGTTTGAAAACAAGTTCATGGTAGGCTGATATCAGTGATTATGATTGTGCTTAAGATGTGCATTGGGAAAATTTAAGCATCTATTTGATCAAGTGTCCAATATAGGCACAATGGAAGCAAAGTCACCTGTATACATGCTTATTTATCATGAGGGTACTATGACTATCCCGGAGCCAGGGCCACTCGCCTGGCCATCTTCCTATCCACACAGACTAGTTGTTAGAGACAACACCATGTGTGAGAAACACTCATCATCAGAGTTATGCACGGAATTGATTGCTGAGTGTCTTAGAACCAGTTCCAATTTTATATTTAAAAAAACACAAGAAAAGAAACTAACTTCTGCTTTTAAATGTGGGAATGACTTACTAAAACAAACTAGCCTTTGTTGAAGCTGATTTATTAGATCACAAAAGCTGTTTAGCATATCTGAGCATTTAGCAAACAAGAACTTTGTTTGGGGTACAGAAAAAGGCAAGTGGCCATTCTAAAATGTGAAGGCAAACTCTTAACACATGTTTTAAAAGAGGAGTTCTGCAATAACTTTTATAGCCTTGTCCTACCGCAGAGTCTAGGAACACACCCTTGTCCTCCAGTCTGCCAGACAATCAATGCCTGGAGAAGCTATTAATAATCAAGGATTGCCAAAGATGATTATTCTACTAACTGTTTGGTTAGGAGGTCGAACTAGAATTTTAGAATTTCCTCACTTTGTTTCACATCCTGTGACAGACATATCACTACTAGTTTAGGACTCATTTGTGTATGTGAACCACGTGCAGACATGCTGAAAATTCTATTACAGAGGATATCAAACGCACCTTTGTTGATTCCGGTTATTGACTAGTCAGGAGCTTGCAGTGTGTACAGGGTGACATATACTTAAAGGAAGGGGCATGAAATAACAACTAAATAAATCCTAAACACACAAGTTCCAATTACAGAGTCAATGTGCCTACTGCTGAGTGACAATGCACTGGAAAAGCAACATCAGCTTGAGTTTTTATTTTTTTATCATATGTGCTACCTAGTTTTATGTCAACTTAGCACAAACTGGAGTCATTGGAAAGAGGAGAACCTCAGTTGATAAAATGCCTCTGTCAGATGGAACCTGAGGGTAAATCCTCAGGACAGTTTCTTAATTAGTGATTGATGTGGGAAGGCTCTGTCCATTGTAGGTGGGGACATCCCCTGTCTTGAGGTCGTAGATTCTATAGGCTAATCATCCATGGGGAGAATAAGCTGTTAAGCACGATTGTGAAAGAGTGATGTGGAATCATTAGCCCAATGAACCCTTTCGTTCCCAAATTGCTTATCATGTTGTTTTACCCTAACAATAGTAACCCCAACTAGAACAGTATGCAAATATATTTCAAAATAACATTTAAAAACTAATGCTTCTGATTGATATTTTTGTTATAAAATATTTATTCTTTGCTTGATAGGCAAGCCTTGCCGTTTTGACAAATGTGAAGGCATTATTTATCTGTCTCCACTGTTTAGATGTCTTTCATTCCCTCCGATTTTAAATATTTATAGGGAAATGTTCTTATGTAAAGTTTAACAGAGGATCATATCAATCATTGATGTTCCATGTACATATAGAGAAGTCTCCACATCAGCTCTGGGTAACATCATTGTTGCTTTGTTTGAATCTCTCTGCTAGATTCTGGGTGTCTTCTTAAAGAACATTTTTTTTGTCCTGGTGAGAAGTTTGCATGATGCGTAGTATTTCAAAGCTTCATCCCAGTACTGGGCATCTTCCCTTTTGTACCAGGGAAATAATGTAAAATTCTTTTCATTCTCTTTTTCTTGATTCCTCATGATTTCTTTTTTTTATTTATTGTTTAAGTTTATTTACAACCTCACCCACATAGAGACTGAGCCACCAACCAGGAACATACAGAAGCTGGTCTGAGGCTCCTGGTGCATATAACAGAGGTCTACCTGGTCTGCCCTTAGTGGGAGAAAATGCACTTAATTCCTGAGAGCCTTGAAGTAAGGAAAGGCCTGGTGAAGGTGAAAGCACCCTGTTTCCATTCTTAAAGGTTAAGTATATAGCCACAAGACTAAGTATAAAGGGAATACTTTCATCATGGCTGTGTGTTCAAACCACACTCCAAACCTGTGTTTGGTAAATGTGTGATAAAACTGTGTGAGCAGTCATGTCTTTATGAAGATGTCCCAGTCAGCTCTTTGAGACTATAACAAATGCCTAGTCGTTAACTTATTAAATGGGAAGGTTTATTTTGGCTCATGGTTTCAGTCCATGCTCAATCAGCCCCTTGAATTTGTTCTGTTTTGCTTTGGTTTTTGTTGTTGTTGTTGTTTTGTTTGGTTGTTTTTTATTTGTTTGTAAACTTTTGTTTTGCTTTTGAGACAGGAACTCACAATGCAGGCCAGGTTCATGCTAAACCTCTCACACAGTGGGATTACAGGTATCACCCTGCACTGAGCAAGTTTGTGTGAGGGAAGCTTATTACAGAAGCGTGTGTCAAAACAAAGCCATTCACTTCACACCCACCATGCAGAAGAATCAATATGTAGTGGTAGCTAAGTTATTTAGTAATTAAAATAATATTTTAGATAAATGTAAGCTCAAAATACATCTTTGTTCTAATACTTTCTAAAATAAATAGGCTAATATACCACATTATACACATAATACCTATTTTACAGATTTGCTACTCCATTTTCTTCTCTTTCCTTGGCTTATGAATCCTTTTTTAAAAAACACCTAATTTGAAAAGCAAGGGAAAGAGGGAATAGTCGTAGAACAAGTGATTATCACCTGGGCAGTCCAGTCTTCAGTACCAGAAAATAAGTAATACCTAAATAAATTTAATGAACTGAGGAGATGGAGAGTATTGTCAGACTCTCTGAGACTGTGGGTCTTGCACACCCTCCTGGGAACCCATCTTAGATCAGTGCCATATTGGAACCTTATCCTATGCCTCTTGCTCTAGTTCTAGGTTCTTCTTTCTCATTGGCTTCTTTAAGCTTCTCAGATCTTGTCTCTTAAACATGAAATCTTCTTAGGTGTTTGCACTGGGCTTTGTGGTACTGTATCATATATATACTAGCTGAATACATCACCTGTATCATACACATGCTAGCTGAATACATCACCTGTATCATACACATGCTAGCTGAATACATCACCTATATCATACACATACTAGCTGAATACATCATCTGTATCATACACATGCTGGCTGAATACATCATCTGTCTTCATTCATTTCCATCTTCCTCACATGAATTCTTTAAATGTTTTGTCCATGTGTTTCCTGTTCTACTCAAATAATTAAATACTATTATTTATTCTTTGAATCTTAAATGATATATGTATGTGTGTGTGTGTGTGTGTGTGTGTGTGTGTGTGTGTGTATAAAACCTAGTTTCCAGGGTAATCTGCAGTCATTATATCTTTTAGGAGGTGGGACCTTGAAAGGTACACTGCAACCCTGCTTCTTTTTTTCTTTCTGTTTGCTTACTGGTCACTGTGAGGAAGCAGTGTTTCTTTACTGGACATTCTTTTTTATGTTGTTCTACTTGGACCAAGGCCCAGAGCCACAGAAGCCAATGGATTTAAACTTCAGAAACCAGGGGACCTAACTTGGCTTGCTTATGAATTTTGTCACACTGACTAACTAACATAAACAGGAGAATAAAGAACTGTGTCCCCAACTCTGGAGTCCCAGAAATGTAATATCTTAAGTGAAGACAGTTGTGGAGACTTGAAAAGAGATTCTACAGAAGGCTCCAGATTGTCCCTGCTTAGTTCCAAATGAAGAAGGATGCACCATGTTTGTGGGCACAGGATGGAGACAGATGAAGGAGAAGCATGGACAAGAGCATGTAAGTGAGTCTCTGCAAGGCAGAGGCCCCAAGACCTTACAGGAAAGCAAACAACAAATAGGGTTTACACGTTCTGGGAATAAGGGTGATGACAAATCCCAGACAGAATGGTGTAAATGCTGTGTCTAGCAAAAGCTGTGTTAGTTGACATTACAATGGAAAAGTGTGGAAGAAGCAAACCATTTCTGTTTCACATTACTAGAGATTGAGTGGATAGAAGAGGGTAGAACTGAAAGACAGGCATAATTTGCAAGTATAAAGCCCAACACTTGGTATGAGGGGTCCTTGAGTTCTTGGTCAGAGGTGTCTCTAAAATTCCACAAACAATATATGCTATTGCTATTGATTTGTTTTCACACAAGAACTCAATGATGAGACTCTGTTGTGAAAGACACCATATACATTGTCTTCAGAATATGGAATGATTAATTTGACACTAGCCAGGTTGGTTTCATCCTGTTGACTTGTTTCCATAGCGTTGGATGATGCTATACAGGCTGCAGAGGGAGAAAGTCACCAAAGTCTAATATTCACATTAGAATAGACCCTATGAACAAGGCAAAATAGCCATTGTAGAAAGACATGACCATGTGAATAATTTGTGGCACAAATATTATGGTGATAACCAACAATTTTCTGATTGGAATTAAGGCCTACTTTACAGGAAGAAATGTGTCTCTGGTAGTGTAGTCTGGCCAAGATCCCATGTTGGGGAGTTCACAGACCACATGAGTAAGCCTGCTACCACAGTTTGCTAAATGGTTAGAGTATCAAACTGTTCTCTAAATTCACATCTCTACATAGTTGGTTTAGAGCAACCTGCATGCTTCATTAGGTAAGTTTTGGGGGGTTTTTTGATTTTTTTTTGTTTGTTTATTTTTTTGGGTTCTTTTTTTTGTGCAGTGAACAAAGAAACTCACAGCTAGTGAAGGAAGAAATAAAGTGTCTGTGGAGTGTTCAACTACAAATGAGATGTTGATAACATGCTCTCTAGTTGAGTCTCAGGAGTTATTAAATAGGAGAATAAAATGTAATTTGTGAGGGGTTGCTCCTTTACTTCCAAATAACTGCAGAGTGTTTCTAAACCTGCTCTAGTCCATTTTAGCTCCCAAATAAATGACAGAGACCTGGAGTCTTAGTTAGGGTCTTACTACTGTGAGCAATATAACATCATGACCAATGCAACTCTTATAAGGACAGCATTTAACTGGGGGCTGGCTCACAGGTTCAGAGATTCAGTACATTATCATCAAGGCAGAAACATGGCAGCATCCAAGCATGGTACTAAAGGAGCTGAGAGTTCTACCTCTTCATCTGGCTAGCAGAATACTGGCTTCCAGGCAGCTAAAATAAGAGTTTTAAAGCCCACACCCATAGTGACACACCCACTCCAACAAGGCTACACATTGTAATAGTGCTATTCCTTGAGCTGAGCATATACAAACCATCACATGTAGTATTTTTATTAACAAGCTGCATGCAGTAAGCTAAGCAGATTCTTAGCTATTGTAACCTGACTATGCTCCTTACTACCTAGCCATAAGTTCCTTTACCTGCATCTGAGTTTTGCTCTGGCTCACTTTGGTCCATATGTGTCCTTATGGCTACTCTCTCAGTGTGACTTCATGGTGGATTCCTCTGGTCCATCCACACGGTTTCTCCACACCTTCTTCCATTCCTCCCCACTTCTATCTTCTGCCCAGTTATTAGCTAAATTACCTATTTATTAGCCAGTCAGATGTGATGAAAAACAAATATTTTTACATACCATTGGGACCTGGAATGCTTGACCATGCCAATGCAACATCTGAAGTCAGCATCTGAACACACAATGCACAAAAGCATCCCAAAATGTAAAAAAAAAAAAAAATGGTAAAAGATGGATGTCAGGAAGTAATGAAACATGCTACTCTAGACACAAATACTCCTGCCCCCATCCACACACACTCATGAGCCCACAGTAGTTGTAGGAGCCTGCACAGCAACTGTTGAAGATCCAGAATGCCAATATTCTACCATGTTGCAAATGACCGCTAACTTAGGAGCCAGGAATACTCACTTGCCTGCTTCTCAGGGAGGAAAACAAAGTGAGTTTTCTTTAAGAGTGTGGCTCTTGTGAACAATTCTATATGCAGAAGCATATGGATAGTGTAATTCTATCCAATTCTATATGGATAGAAGCATATGGACTTGAAGGGTTATTAAATTTTAAAATATACTTAATGTTGGTGGGTAGAAAGATGGGATGGATCTTATAAAACTCAAGGGGATGAGTTAGGGGTGGCTATGATTAAAATGCAATGTATAAAATCCTCAAAGAATTAATAAAAAATACTTATGTTAAAGGAGAAGATGGATGAGTAAGAGAAGGTGAAAGAACAGGAGGAAGAGAAGGGGTAGAGCTGAGACTGCAACAAAGAATGTGGGTCAGGCTGGTCTGTGAAATCTTTTCTAACTCAAATGATCCCCATGGTTCTCCGATGGTATTCTCCTCTCTAATGCTTGGTTATTCAAAGCCTCTTGATACCATAATCCATTTGAGGGAAACTTTTATCCTAGCTCGCCTGGGTCTTATTTCTGGCACCATAAAAAGATGAAATAAATAGTGGAATTTCAGAGATGTTAGACAGTTATGCTATATTCATGGATGACCTCACTCTCCAGTGGGAAAGGGTGCTTGTCTCAATCCATACTTTCTAGTTTGATGTGAGACATTTTACGCTAAAGTGTTCCTCATGATTAAGATTTTAGTTGCGAAGCTATGAAAGTCTTGGTGTGCAGGATTTCAAGCTCATTGTTTTCAAATTGAATCAGATTCAATGAGTTCTTTTGTTTCTTTGCATAGAGGAGACTTCAGATCACTCACTCACATGTGTTCACAGCTGCCTAGTCAGTTACTGGTGGATCCCAGGAAGGTCAATATTACTTGCAAAGGTGATCCCACATGACAGAAGTTGTTCCCCTAAAGCCTGTAGTTCATTTAGGACATTGCCAGGTACTCATAATGCACCCTACCCTACTACCCTGCTCCCCTCAACACCACACCTGTCCAATTTCTTCTCTACTTTCTTCTTGTGTGTGTTCTCTCACTCCCCTGCCAGTCTCCATTTATAATTCTTACATCCCAGGCCTCTTTTCTAGTTTCCCGATGCACCCCCCCCCCACTGTCTCCTTCATAAATACAGGTTTAGTAGGTAAAGTCACCTCTGGTCAAGTCTGATGACCTGAGTTCAATCCCTGGTTCACCAATAGTGGAAGAAGTGAGTCAACTCTCCGAAGCTGCATCTTGACTTTCACACGCCTTTAGGACACATATATCCCCAAAACAGAAAGAAGAGAAATAATTATCTTAATTAGTAGCTAGGGTCTGCTTACAAAAGAGAACATTGGTTTGTCTGAACCTTTGTTACTTTACAAAATATATTTTAATTTTTCTAAAAATTTTAAAACTTCATTGTTTTACAGCTAGATAATGCTCCATTGTGTTTAAGACCACATTATAAATAGTTGCTCATCCATTCATGAACACCAAGGTGGATTTACTGTTTGGGCTATTGTGAACATAATAATACTGACTATGGACATACAAGTACCTGTTTGGAAGGATACAGAGTCATGGATTTTGGAAGGACAGGACCCCGTGCAGCAGTTCATGGATACAGTGGACCCACATTCTGATCCTTGGAACATAGCAGCATCCCAAGTTGCAGCCACTCTCTCTACAATAGACCAGTGAGAGAGGAGGACGTTTTATATTAAGTCCTTCTGTGGAAAAGGTAAAAAAAAAAAAAATCTTGTCCCATCAGGTGGTCTATGAGAAGGCAGCTCATAAAAGTATTGTTTTCTAATCTTTTTAAAAGTCTTACAGAAGGTAGACTGAGGAACTGCAAGGAAGAAAACAAATGTTTGAGGAGGGCCTTCTGTCTTTATATCCAGTGAAACAAGCATATTTTATTCCATGCCCATGCAGAAAGACTTCATTTATAACCCAGAGCCTTATGTTTCATTTTCTGGAAGAACATAAGTTTGTGAACATCATCATCACATCCTCATTAAGGCAAAGAAAGAGTCATAGGGGAAGCAGTGTAACCATCTAACAAAAAGTTGAAAGACTGAAGCACAAAGTTCAACTGGAGGAAATTGGGTTTGGAAAAAGGACTTTATGTGAACTCTCTGGTCTCAAGACTCCACACAGATTTTTTTGAAAAAGAGGAGCGAGGCTCAAGAGTCCTCTAGGTGATGTGATGTGAAATAAGGGGCTTTGGCTTCAGAACCAAGATAGGCCTTTAGTCTCTGAGATCAAGCAATATAAAAAGCTGTGTATATCCTTGGACCACAATCCATCTTCAGTTGGAGAAAGTTTCATAGTGTTCTCCCCTAACACTGATATATATATGAATAATGTCCAAAGATACTCAGTGTTTTTTTTTTTTTTTTTGGAGTTGGGGGACAAGCGAGTTATAGAAAATCAGAATATATGTAGATGTCAAATAAATCTATGGTTTGTGAGCTTACTCAGTGGTGGGACATTTGTCTACCATGTAGAGGGCCTTGGGTTATTTTTTCTTTCTTTCTACAGAACAGCAAAGGAAAAACTCAGTAATCAAAAATAAGACAAGTGAGACTCTCTGTCTCCTGTATTGCAGCTTGTTCACTGGCTAACACCCACTCTTCTGGAAAGTATTCTGAAAATCATGTAGGCTGAGTCTGGTGTGTTGCTTGAAAATATTGTAGTTGAGAAGGAAAATATTTTACATACAATGCTGCTCTTTCTAAAGAAAATTCTAGAATGCAACACTGTCATGGAAACCTGATACAAGTAAGCCATAGCAAAACATAAGAATTTGAGATGAGTCAGCTTACTCCAAAAAATATGTCTACAAATAACTTCCAATGAGACGTGCTAAGTAGATTCTTATTAACAGACACACAAATTCAGAATCTGTGGTTTGGAGAGAATACATGACTATAGAGCAATGGTGTGAGATCAAAGTTGTGAAAGGAAGTTCTAGGTAGCCATGACTATTTCTGATTACACTAGTTTTATTTGATAACTAAACCAAGTCCAGGAATTTAGTTGATTGTTCAGAAAATATGAATCAATGTTTATGTATGCCAAGAAATTTTCTAGAATATAGGGATGCAGGAAGGAGGAGGGGATCAGATGTCTCATTGGCTGTTTCCTCTCCAAACATCGCCGATGCATTTTTATCTCTATTGAAAATTATCACAGGCAAGAAGTAGAAATGTGTCATATGAGATTAAATAATCAGCATTCATACAAAACCATGATGTCTGATAGCTATAGTATGAATGGACCTGGTAAACCATGCCCAGGGTACCATAACAGCAAAAACATTATGGAAAAAACCAACCACTTTCCCATGGAACTTATGACTGATACCATTAATGAAGGAGGGTAACTTTCTGTGTCATAGCTGTAGGAGAGGAGGAAGTACTATTATTATTCTAAATTCACATATTAATCAACTGCCCTAAGCTTTCAGCTTTATACTCATGGATTAGTACATCTTCAACCTCACCACAGAATCTTCTTTTTACAACAGAAGGTGATTAATAAGAAAAACCACAACTGTATCATACATATATGTAACATCACACCTTTCCTCCCAGCCTCCATGATCACTATAGAAGAGAAGACTGTATAAGTCTTAGGCAGTAGACATTTGGAGTGGAAATTATTTGACATATATGACAAAACCGTTGTAGAGATGTACTCATGGTGGCTGGGACAACATGGACAAGATCCAGACAGATGAAATCTCCCCAAGAATTGTGGAGAGGGCTCTTGAAGTCCCACACATAACTCTGTAGCCACAGGCAATTTTAAGGCTGCCAGGGGAAAGTTAGCTGGTTGTCTCCAGGGATGCAGCCCTGAGTGGTTGTTCATGCTCCAGTAGATGGCCCCACACCTGTGCACACAAAGGGACTACTAAGTAGATTCTCTTCTTTACAACAGACCACAGGGAGTTGGGATGAAAAGAAGGTTGAGTTGACAAAAGCACATAATATATATGCATTGCAGTAAATATTAAAAAATAAAAAAGGTTTATTTCTTTACCAGCCCTGAAGTCTCACTCCTCAGGCCCCACCCTGTACGAGCCACCACCATGGCCCAACTTGTCCATGCAACTCCCTTTCCTGGAGGTTTTCCAACACCTGTTCTCTGCCTCTGTCTCTGAGTGTTTCTCTACCCCAAAATCCCACATAAATACAACTCTATAGCCAATAGTTTTTCATTCAAGTTTATATATTCAACTCTCAATCCACAAACCCTTTACACAACAAGACTGAGTTAAATAGACAACAATACGAACTGCCTTCTTATATGAGATATTAGACCTACACAATCCTTAATGCTCATAGCCTTTTAACAACAATCAGTATCACCTGTGTTTAGCTGGTCCTTAGGAAACTGCAAGTTGCCAGGACCCTCATTCTCCATCAACTGACCTCCTCACACCTCTCAGCCCTCTCCACCTCCCTCTCCCCACCCAGTCACTGGCTTTCCTTTATTTTACTAATTAAAATGGGAAGGTTCACTTGGAGTCATATGACTAGGCAGCCCTTTTGGGGGAAGTAGAATTAACATTAAATACAAACAGCTTCAGGGCAATCTACATAAATGTATGAATTTCTCAAGCCTTATTTATTTTCTAGATGTCAAAAATAAAAAAAAATATATTATGAAGTAAAGTAAGACAATGTGGCCCTGATTTTATACCAAGATAAGCTCACAAACAAATCTTTTTAAGCCAAGCAGCTTGATGAGCAGATCTGGAAATTCCAGTGGTTTTGTCTGTGTGGCTGCACCTGCTTCCAGGACAGCTGGACCCTCAGGGTGACCAAAATTCAGCATCCACTCATTCTAAGTGTGACCCTGTAAATGGAATGTGCACCATTTTAGGTCTCTGACTTTGTCCAAGCAATTGTTCTTTCCACTGTTAACTAAAGCAGAAATGACGACCTGGTGTGGAACTTACAGATGCATAAAGGAGAAAAATAATCAAGACACCAACAGGCCTGTCGTGAGTGCTTTCATTTTTCCTTTATAATTAAATAGGTTATGGTGTTGAACTGCTAGAGCATTGTGCTGAGCCATTTGTGTGACTCAGGATCATGCATATTCTAAATCCAGCTTCTGGTGCAAGGTAGGGCTTGCAAGTTTTCATAATTTTAAGAAGGATAAAAATAAGCGTCTGTGATATTCTCTGTTCTGTATTTGTGTAGTAGGACAGCCACAGTTGTTCACAAATAAATTACTTGGTGTTTCTCTCACAGCTATTCAGATTTGAGAGATCTGTTTATATGAGGGTAGAATATTATATTTCAAGTTGGTATTGGCCGGGAATGATGGGGAGGGTGACAGAGAGATTATTTCTTCATCAATTTAAACCACTTCTTCAGGCTTCCTGAAGGGATATGGTTTCTTGCCTCTTACAGAAGAACCCAATACAGAGACTGGGGTCAAGAATATGATTCTGAAAGTAAAGTGAGAACTGATAGCCGAAAGATGTATATTTAACACAGTCCAAGGGAACAGTTAAATCAACAGTTCACTCTGTCTCTGTTTCCATTTCTGCCAGGTTTCACCTCTATTTCACTGAAATGCCTGAATCTCTGAGTGTTTTGAATATTATGCACACCCAATGTCAGAACAGAGGGTAATGATTAGGAACCGACTCTCTAGATATGGCTGTGAAGTTGTCCATTATTTGCACTGTAACAATAGCTTGCTTCCAGCCACAGGCTCAGTCACGCAACAGAGTGAGATTTTTCAGTTTACCCCTGAGCTACAGAACATAGGAGAACCTGCCACTGTCTCCACCTCTTATTTTCAGGTGTATAAACACTTATGCTCATTTTTTAAAAACCCACTCTTTTTCTCTTTGAGATTAATAATACCAGAGAAAGAGTCTCTACAGATTTATTTTCTTTTGCCTACAGTACTGGAGTGGGCTGGACTGAATTCTTAAACAAGAAGAGCACTTGATTTGCTATGTTTTAAACCTCTCAAAATATTCTGAGAAGCCCAACAATTAACACTTCTGAATATTTTTAGGGGAATTTAATTGAATCATTACGAGTTTTTTTTTTTTTAACCTTAAAAGGAGAAAGCATGAGTGTTACAGGAAAAGAAAACCTATTTCTACATTTATTTTCTTCAGCTTTTGTGTTCAAATGAACTATGATCTACATTTGAAATTAAGTACTCAAGAATAAAACTTAGAAAAGAATAGAAAAAATATTTTGATAATTACCACAAACTTTGTATTCTTTGACTCTTTTTTTTTTTTTATTGCAGTAAAAATAAAAAGGTGGTATTTTTTTCCATGCTATTGCCAGCATCATTAGGGCCACTTGGCTCTGCAAAGTATCTTTGTCTCAGCAGCTCCACACTGCCCCCAAGTACTCTCAGACCCAGGTGGTCTGTGGGCCACCCTCTCCCAGCTGTCTCCCTGCTAGTCGGGAACATTGCTCATACTCCCCACAGCCCAGTGAAATCATGACTCAGTGATCAATAATTCATTAACAGATTTATATGTTAAATTCTCAATTCACAATCTATACACACAATAAGCTCACAACCAGTTGACAAAGATATAAATCACCCACTTAAGATAAGATAAATTGCCCTATAGAAATCCATTCATTAGAAAGTATACATAACTACCTATGACTACTCAGAGCCACACGAAAGGAAATGGGACATCTCCATCTTCCATCTTGATTCTCTCACTTCTCTTTCTCTCCTGCCTTACCAAAACGTTTTCCCTGCCCCATTCTCTACCATCCAATCATGTATCGCTAGTGCCAGCCCTTACCTGCATATAGACATCAACCTAAACTTCACCCTTTCTGTTCAATTAGTTTTTAAAAAAACCTTTTTAAATCAAATATAAGCTGCAAATAACTATTACAATTAGAAAATCATCTAGACCACAATTTTTCTTAAAGTTAATTATATTGGGTATGTTATGGAACTACCAGTCTTCAACTATGTGAGAAATCTAAAAATGACTAACAGTACCTAAAATATGAGTAGCACAAAATGTAACTTCCAAACTTAGCCAATTTACAGAGACCGCTGATCACCTGGACAGTCCCTCATGCCTCAAAATTTTGAAGCATCAGTCTTCACCCTTCTGGCCCTGGATCATCTGACACAGCTTTGAAATGTAGAATTTTGAGGGACTGATAATTCTCACTTGGCAAAAATTATTAGTATACTATTTTACATAATGTGTCCCTTTCTGAACAGTCTTTGTCTGTACATGAACTGAAGCAATTCTTGCCTAGTGGCAAGGGGTGGGGGGATAAGAAAGCTGACCAGGCCTCAAGAAGAAGGGCCACGCCAGTGATTGCTGTAGTCTCTGATGTCTGTCTGGATCAGATCCCAAGGATTAAGATGAAATACTTATGACAGTGAAATTCACCAAAGCTGTACATTCTGTAATATATAAAATCTCAAAACAAAGCTTTAGTATCATTGAGATATCTAAGGATGACATTTTGTTCATTTTTTGTTTTATTCTCTTGAATCTGTTTCTTCAGGTGCCCCATGTTCAACCATTCAATCATGTATCACCTTGACCTAACTAATGACAGCCCAAATCTGCATATATACATCAACCTACACTTTTTAAAAAGCCGTTTTCTTTAATTTATTCATAAAGACATTTGGTTAACTTTTTCACCTTTTGTTCACACAAAAACACACACACACACAGAGGGGAGGAGACTATATAGTTAATCCTAATTATTTGTTGGTTTCTTTTTCTGTAATTCTTAGTCATAAACGCTTTACTAGGTCTATGATCATCAAATAAAGAATGCATTTCCAAACTATTTTTGAAACTAATTATGACTCTGCATACTTTGGACTTCTTCAAGCAATACTTGGTACAATAAATAAACACATTTTAAAAAAAATTTTGAAGTGAAAAAATATGAGTTTGAAGTATCATTTCTAGGTCTTGCTATCAGTGAGAAAGGTCACTCCTGATGTCCCTTCCTTTGCTTTTTGACATAAAGAAGCTATGACTGGAGAGGTGTGTTGAGCTAGGTAGTCTCCACAAAGAGAGCCACATAACTGTCAACTGTAGATATCATATGAGAAAAAAATATATCTTGGTCTCGAGGAAAGTCTAAGATTCAGATCATAGTAATTTAACTTATAATCAATTAGGATAGATTACTAATAAAATTCCTTTAAGAAAATTCCTCTTAGAGAGAACATGTCACTTTTATAAACAGTCATTACTTTTAAAAGATTACACTAACACAAAGATGCATTTGGCAAAATTTATTAAGCATAATTTTGTTAAGTGTGTTATACATATAATTATCTGTAGTTCAGTACAAATGACTTATCCAAACTAGCTTTTCATGTTGTGAGAAAACATTGTGCCCCAAAGCAACGTGCATGGCAGTAGGTGTTTGGCTTACAGGGTACCATCTGTCATATACAGAAGGACGGCAGTAACTCAAGACAGGAATAATCTGAGACACAAAAACATAAGGGATACTGCTTACTGGCCTCCTTCACCCTAGCTTCAGCTAGCTTTCTTATGAAACCCAGGCCTTCCAGCCTAAGGATGATACCATTTATACTGGGATGGTACTTATCTTGTAATCAGCAATTTTAAAAAAGAGTCTCAGAGGTATGGTCATATAGGCCTAACCCCACCATCAGCACAACTCTTCAATTGTGTCCCCTGTTCCCAACAGGGACTCAACATCTGTGTCAACTTCATAACTGAAGCTCTGACAGTACAAAATATAAGTAGGTCAAGTCAGATTAGCATAATATATAAAATGAGAAGTTTCAGTGGGGGTGATGTTCATGCTAACTTATAATTTATGGCAGACGTATATTGCATAACTGCTACTCATGAGCAGCAATACTTCAAGCCATCTCTCTGTGAAGTCTCATGTATGCATCTGTGTGTGTTAAACATACCTTCCAGGGCTGAAAATTGACTTAACAGTTACGAGTATTTACTGCTTTTGCAGAAGACCGAAGTTCCGTTTCTAGCATCCATGTCAAGTGATGTGTAACTACACGAAGCACCAGAGAGTTACACTCAGGCCTCTGTGTACAAGTACTCACATGCACACAATCACACACACACACACACACACATGGACACACACACACACACACACACACACACACACACACACTTCAAAATACAATCTTCAAACAAAATAATTTATGTGTTCATGATGGCTCATGTCTGTAATCTCAGCTGGGGTTGTTTGAATAAAAAGAGATCCAGAAGCACACAGGAAGTGGCGCTATTAGGAAGTGTGGCCTTGTTGGGGTAGGTGTGATCATGGAGCAGATGTGCTCCTGTTAGAGGAAATGTGTCAATGGGGGAGGACTTTGAAGCCTTGGCAGGTCAAGCTCAGGCGCAGGGGCTCACTGTCTTCTCTGCTGCCTGCAGATCTCAATGTAGACCTTTCAGCTCTTTCTTCCAGCCCCATGACTACCATGTTCCCTGGCACAAGGACACTAGACTAAGCCTTCAGAACTCTACGCCAGTCCCAGTTTAATCTTTTCCTTTATAATAGTTGCCTCAGTCATGGTGCCTGTTCATAGCAACAAGTAAAGTATCACCAAGCAATAGTCACTCCATTCAATCAACACAATCAACACAGGCATGCTCAAATGCCCAGCGGCCATGTGTTTATTTAAGGAGTTGAAAATTGACACTGAGTGCTAGAGAGATGGCGTGCTGGTTAAGAGCACTGGCTGCTCTGCCAGGGGATCCAGGTATGATTCTCAGCACCCTCAAAGTAGTTCATGACTGTCTGGTACTCTCATGTATTTAGATTAACAGTAAACTTCATAATCTCACCTGTTGAACTGTGACCTTGGAACACAAATACATCAATTTTAAGGCATAGTAAAATAATCTCCCATGTCTTTCCCCTATTACCTCACATTTATCTGATGATATCCAGTAAAACATAGCCCAAATTTAAAAGTTTCCATATTCTTTATAGTTCCAGAATTTGAAAGTCTCAAGTGTTTGAACCACAAGCCTAGCCAGTATATGGAATGCCACAGGATAAACATTCCTGTTTGTAAAGGGATGAGTAGTGGTATAGCAAAGAAAAAATAAACAAAACCAAAATGCAGCAGAGCAGACACAAAATCCCACAGTTGCATATTCAGCGTCTAGGGCCCCAACGTCATTTTTTGAGCTCCAGACTGCTCTGGACGCCCAGTCAGTCCTTTAGCTCTGCATCACACAGAGATTTGCTTCTAGTCTACTTCACTCTGACTCACAGCCTTTTTTGGGCAGACAGTCCACAGTCCTAGCAGCTCCAATAACCTAGGGTCTCAACTACAGTTAGATTTCGCAGCTGTATATAATGGCCTCTCAGCCCCCCTTCTCTGGAACCCTGAACATGCCACAGAGTGTGTCGGCTTTTTATGTTCTCTATGACCCACTCAGTTTTACAGAACAGAGATGATGCTGCCAAGTTCTGCTGCTAGCTTGAGATGGAACCTGAGCCCTGGACCACAGCTGCATCCTCTTCTATGTGCTAGGAAACACTTTGATAGGCAGCTGCATTTAAGGAGCTGGGGGCCTTTGAGGCTAAGGCTTTCTTCTTTTGAATGAATTTGCATCAAAACAAAATGAAATATGTTCTCATTCTCCCTGTGCTCTACAATGGTGCTGACCTCTCTACCAGTTACTGATGCTTTAGCACCAGCTTGACTACCTCCTGACTTGAGATTTCTTCTGCTAAGCAAATCAGTCAATCTTGAAAGTGAGCTACGCTCAAGTTCTCAGGACATAGGCAATATAAAGCCAAATTTTTGGCCAAAATCCCACATGAATGCCCCTCAACCTAGTTGATATTTGAGCCCTTCTGAGACATGAGTACAGTCCACATTTCTCTCAACATTTGTGCCTCTAAGACTCCCACTAGAACAACCAAGTAAGCCCTGTTTTCACCATTCAATGTTCTTTTTGTCTTGCCCAAAGTTCTATGTGTTACAGCCAGAAAAAGTGTTCAGATGGTCGAACAGCCATATAGCCATGTTTGTCACACCACAACCCCGTTTCTTGATTCCAAGTTTGATTCTAATTTCTTCTCCCACTGCTGTGCTAAAATGCTTCAACAAAAAACTGAAGGGAGAAAGTGTTTATATAGCTTCAAGTTCCAGGAAACACTCTGTGACAGTGAAGAAGTCACATCAGCAGGAGCTTAGAGTAACTGCAAATGCTTTCTAAAGTAAGAAGAAAAGCACCATGATTGTATACATACTGATGCTACTGTTTTATTACTGTTACACAATCCTGGCTCCCTGCATAGGGAGTAGTGCCACTCACAGTGGGCAGCTCTATCCATCTAGATTAAACTAATCAAGACAGGCCCCCACTGATGTAGCCTAAGGTCAGTTTCTCAGATGATTCTATATATTGTTACGTTGACAGTTGGCACAAACTGTCACATTTGAATTAAAATACTAAGCAAATAGTTCTGTGGATATCTACCCTCTTTTAAAAAAAAATAAGAATTTGTTTGTTTTATTTATGAGAATGTGTGTTATGTCTGAGGCTGGACATGTACGATGAGTACAGGTGTCCATGGAAGCCAGAGGAGGATGTTCTTCCTTGGATTTAGCTACTCTAAGCTGGTGCTGAGATTTGGACTCAGGTCCTAAAAAAAGTAGTGGGTGTTATTTTAATTCTTTTCTTTTTCTTTTTTTATTGGTTTTTCTCGGTATTTACATTTCAAATGTTACCCATTTCAGATGCCCCTCCCACTCCCCTTGCTTACATAAAGGTGTTCCATCTCCCAATGACCCTCTCCACCTCAGCACCTTGGCATTTTTCTACACTGAGAAAACAAGCTTTCACTGGACCAAGGGCCTCTTCTCACATTGATGCCAGACAATGCCGTCCTCTCCTATATATGCAACTGGAATCATGGCTCTCTCCATGTGTACTCATGGTTGGTGTTTTAGTCCCTGTGAGCTCTGGAGGGGTTGGTTGGTTGATAATGTTTTTCTTTCTATGGGGTTGCAAAATCTTTCATCTCCTCCAGTCCTTTCTCTAGCTCCTTCATTGGGATTCCCATGTTCAGTAAGATGGTTAGCTAGAAGCATCCTCAACTGTATCTGTATGACTCTGGCACAGCATCTGCTGGGGCATCCAAATCTGGCTCCTGCCAGTAAACACTTCTGGCCATCAGCAATAGTGTTTGAGTTTGGTGGCTGCATATTGGGTGGAACCCCAGGTAAAGCAGTCTCTGAGTAATCTTTCTTTTCTTCAATCCCTGCTCCAATATCTGTCCCTGTAGTTTCTCTTGTGAGTGTTTTGTTCTCCCTTCTAAGAAGAACTGAGGCAGTCCCATTCTGGTCTTTCTTCGTTTTGAGGTTCATAAGGTCTGTGAATTGCTTCTTGGATATTCCAAACTTTTTGGACTAATATCTGCTTATCAGTGACTGCATACCATGTGTGTTAGTTTGTGACTGGATTACCTCACACAGGATGATTGCTTCTAGTTCCATCCATTTGCCTAGGAATTTCATGAGCTCATTGTTTCTAATAGCTGAGTAGTACTCCATTGTGTACATGTACTACAACCTCTGTATCCATTCCTCTGCTCAAGGACATCCGGGTTTTTTCCAGCTTCTGACTATTATAAATAAGACTTCTATGAATATGATAGAACATGTGTACTTGTTATACGTTAGAGTGTCTTTTGGGTATATGCCCAAGAGTGATATAACTGGGTCTTCAGGTAGAACTATGTCCAATTTTGTGAGGAACCACCAGACTGTTTTCCACAGTAGTTGTACAAGTTTACAATCCCACCAACAGTAGAGGAGTGTTTCTTTTTATGCACATGCATGCCAGCATCTGTTGTCACTTGAGTTTTTGATCTTTGTCATCCTGACTTGTGTGACGAGGAGTCTCAGGGTTTTTTTTTTTTTTTATTTTATTTGCATTTTCCTGGTTACTAGGGATGTTGAACATTTCTTTAAGTTCTTCCCATCTATTCGATATTCCTCAGTTGAGAATTCTTTGTTTAGTCCTGTACCCCATTTTTAATAGGATTATTTGATTCTCTAGAGTCTACCGTCTTGAGTTCTTTGTATATATTGGATATTAACCCTCTATCAGATGTAAGATTGGAAAAGATCTTTTCCCCATCTGCTGGTTGCCATTTTGTCCTTCTGACAGTGTCCTTTGCCTTACAGAAATATTACAATATCATGACATCCCATTTTTCTATTCTTGATCTTAGAGTATAAGCCACTGGTGTTCTGTTCAGGAAATATTCCCCTCTGCCTATATGTTCTAAACTCTTCCCCACTTTTGTTTTATTAGTTTCAGTGTACCTGGTTTTATGTTGAGGTCTTTGATCTACTTGGACTTGAGCTTTTGTAAAAGAAGATAAGAAAGAATAGAAGAAATATTCTTCTGCATGCTTACTCCCAGTTGAACCAGCACCATTTGCTGAAGATGCTGTCCTTTTTCCATTGAATGTTTTTAGCTACGTTGTCAAAGATCAAATGAGTATAGGTGTTTGGTTTCATTTGTGGGTCTTGAACCCTGTTCCATTGATCTACTTGCCTTTCTCTGTATCAATATCATATGGTTTTTATCGTGATTGCTCTGTAACACAGCTTGAGGTCAGGGATGGTGATTCCCCCGAAAGGTCTTTCATTGTTGAGAATAGTTTTCAATATGCCAAGGTTTTTGTTATTCCAAATGAATTTGTAAATTACTCTTTCTAACTGTAAAAAGAATTGTATTGGAATTTTGAGAGTGATTGCATTGAATCTGTAGATTGCTTTTGGCAAGATGGCCATTCTTACTATATTATTCCTTACCATCCTTGAGCATGGCTTTTGATCTTCTGAAATCTTCAATTTTCTTCTTCAGGGCCTTGAATTTCTTGTCATACAGATCTTTTACTTGCTTGGTTAGGGTCACAGCAAGTTATTTTATATATTTGTGACTATTGTGAATGGTGTCGATTCCCTAATTTCTTTCTCAGCCTCTTTATCCTTTGAGTAAAGGAAGGCTACTGATTTGTTTGTGTTAATTTTATATTCAATCACTTTGGTGAAGTTGTTTATGAGCTGTAGAAGTTCTCTGGTTGAGTTTTGGGGTACCTTACATATACTATCATATCATGTGCAAATAGTGATATTTTGACTTCTTTCTTTCCAATTTGTATCCCGTTGACTTTCTTCTGCTGTCTAATTGCTCTAGTTAGGAATTCCAGTACTATATTGAATAGGTAGGGTGAGAGTGGACAGCCTTGTCTAGTCCCTGATTTTAGTGGGATTGTTTCAAGTTTCTCCCATTTAGTTTGATGTTGGCTACTGGTTTGCTGTATATTGCTTTTACTATGTTTAGGTATGGGCCTTGAATCTGTGATCTTTACAAGACTTTTAACATGAAAGGGTGTTGAATCTTGTGAAATGCTTGTCTACTCTCTCAACCAGAAATGTGTTTGTTCATTGCAGTTGCTCTTTCTTTAGATTTTGCTGTAACAATAAAATAATAGTTTTTTTCTTTAGTATCTACTACTTTTATTTTTCTCTGTGTTCAGATTTTGGATTTTCTTCTGTGTTGCCTATAGTTATTAAAAATGACACTGAATACTAGTATCTTGAACATGCCAATATGAAAGGCATATATTTTACTTATGTTCTTACCAAGACCTCTTTGCTACCCTGTCGAGTCCAACATTGAAGCTTAACCCAAAGAACCTGCTAAACTCAAAATATACCTTAAACCAAGTGACTCAGTTTGGACAGGAAACACACAGAGAACCAAGTTTAAAGGGAAAAATAAAAACTATAGCCAAGAAATACACATCTGTAAACTAGCATGCTAGAAAAACAAAGTGCAGGATACAGATTGGAAAATATCAGGAATGTCATAAGAAGAAATCATGCATATGGATGATAAGTAAGGTACCTGGCACATTAACATAAAGACCTGAGTCTGATCCATGGCACCCACACAGAAAGCTGGATAGAGCAATAACTGTAACTGCAGACTTGACGAAGAAGAAAAGAGACAGGAAATCTATGGTGCTCATTGTCCAGCAAGAATCAGTAATCTCCAACTTCAGTGAGACAGCTTGCCTAAAAAAACAATTGGAGAGCAACAAAAGAAACCCAGTGTCAACTTCTGGCCTTTAGTCCCATCCACACACATATACACACACACAAATACAGACACATAAATAAATAAGAATTTAAATAAATGTAAGATATACCATAGCTTGTTCATACTCATCCGTAAGGATATACACAAAGATGGTAAAAGGCAATTTCCTTTGATCCTGGGGAGAAGACATCCCTAGAGATGGATGCTGTGTGAAGTAACATGAGTGGCACTGTACCTCCCTCTGTAAGGCTCAAGGATGACCAAGCCCTTCCACAATATCGTGTTTCATCCTTAGTGGCTGAGTCTCAGTGAAACAAGGCAGATGCTGGGGTGTTTAAAAGGAACATCATAAGAGTATGAGCAAATGAGAAAATTTACCACCAGCACTGTGAGGGAAAGATGTTTTAAAATATTCACAGGAGTAATATTTGTATTTATTGGATCTAAATCTCACAGAGAGACTTAGACCCAATGAATAGAGACAGCAAACCAATACATTTGGCTTCAATTAAAGAATAGGAGTGTTGGTGTTGAGTGGGAAGGAATAAAGTTTTGGCAGATTCTTGACACCCATTTCAAGGCTGTTGCATACATGATCCCAGCACTATATAAAAGAATGTAGGCTTTTTTAAGGATGCTCTAGCGTGAAAGGCGAGCCATAAATCCAAGCTGAAGCAGAGCCACATCCGGGTTGTAATTCCTGAGATGTTAATCTTAGCCCTGTAGCATATCCCTTAACCCACACACTCCCTGAACTTCTCAGCCCACGTCTGTCACTCCAAAGGTGATAGATAGAGTGAAAAGCCATGCAGTCACTGTGGCTTCAGAACCTTCCCAGCACCATATTCTGTCCTTTGTGCCCCTTTCTCTTTATCATGGTGACATTTCATTATTGTAAGTCTAGGAAAATGAGGCTCAGACTTGGAGCAGGTAGCTTCAGATTTTATTACACTAAGATCTCGGCATGTGCTGGAGGATTGGAGACTGGGGACATAAGGACGAGGAAAGTAGAGAAGCAGTCAGACCTGGCTTGCCAGTGCATTGTATATTCTAGGTATTCCATATATTATGGTGATAGCTTGGAAGAGGAGGAAAGATGCCTGGAAGAGTCTGGGGACAATGCTCAGGCATGCTGTGAGATCAAGAACCCCATCACTTGGATCTGAGGCAATATCCAGATCCTACTGTTCTTGCAGAGCCCCTGCCATTTATTCTAACTAGTTCTCAGTTCCTAGAAGAGCTGACTAGTTTTCAGAGTAACCATTTTGAACATGGATCATGGTCGCTATAGTTTAGCCTTCTCTGTCCCCATCTGAGTCCCAACACCTACAGATTCTTGTTTTACTTCTCAGGCATATTCTTAGTATTGATCTGCTATTTTACTATTTTCTCTGAACTTCTGAAATTCACCCAGTTAATTTTTGGGTTGCTTTTCAAAATTTAAAATTATATTTATTCCGTAGTACATGGAAACCAGGGAAATGCAGAGTATTTGTTGCTATAGTAACTGTCACATGGTCCTCAGGTGGTGGCCCAGGGCCAGTTCCCTTGGCTACCACATTAGTATGTCTGATCTCTTTCTTCTCAGATGCTCATCAGAAACCACCACCATAGCCTCTCGTGGCACACAATTCCCTATACAGAATAACTTAGCCTATATATATGTCATTTTGAGAAGCAAAGATGAAATTATCTAGCACTTATAATCTTTGCGGAAAAAAGGAGAAAACAAATCTATACAATCATATGCAAATAGATGTTTATAGATGTTTACAGCATTTGATAATCAGTTAACTATTACTTTGTGTACTAGTTTTAAAAATTAACTAATTTTTAAAAATATAAGTCATATACATATGTATATATGTAATCAAAATAATAAGGATGAGATGTTTGTTTTATGAGGACATCTATGCTTCGAACAATGGAAAAGATTTATGTATCATGTTTCCCATTATTTTTAATCTAACAATGTTTAATTTTAAATTATTGAATCTTTAACTAAAAGGAGGATAGTCTCTGGGGCTATTGTTTTGACCTCCACATGTATTTTTGAAATTAGAGAGTGGTCTTGTAGGGTTACACTGACCCACGTTCCTACCATCAAATTGCGGGAAGCCGTGTTCTCCCAAGGCCTCCCACACTAGCGACCATCAGATTGGGCTCTAGCCATTCTAATCCATGTATCTTGGCATCTCACTTCAATTTCCATTTTTCAAATGACATATTGTGTTAGTCTGAAAGGCTGCCATTCTTCAATATGCAAAGTGAGGAAGTGCTGTAAAATAAGCCCCTATTTTCTTACAATCACAGGGACTCAACTGCTAGATCAAGAAGGCAGTGGGGATGCTCTCTGCCCAGGACTCTGGTCCTTGCTGGCAGACCACTGCTGTCTGTCTGTGCTCTTATTTGGCACCCAATCTCGGGCATCTCTTTCCCTATGAAGACACCAGTGTTATTGATTTGGGGCCCACCAGAATTTTAGCTTAATTTTCTTCTTAAAGACCTCAGTTATAAAGACCCAATTTTCAAATAAGGTCACAGTAGGAGTGAAAGTTTCTACATGTGAACAGGGGAGGGGCCATGGCAGTCATCATGCACGATCTGCTTCAGCTTTGAATTTTCATGCTTTACATCTGCACATCTTCAGTGATGTCCATTTAGCCTTTGGGAGCATTTTTAAGCAGTTGATCATTTCTCCATTTTGTTCTGGATCTCCATTCTCTGTAGATCTCATGGTAATCCTTCACCAGATAAACATTTTCATGCATCCTGTCCCAATCTCTGTTTTGTCTTCTGGTTCTCTTGACTAGCGTTTGCAGTTTGATTTTATTTTCTTTCCCCGCTTACTTCTGCTTGATGAAAGTTTCTCTGTTCTGTTCCTGTTCTAGGCAGTAACAGAGGAGAGGCTACACGCTCTTCTATACTCCTTCACGCCTGTCTAATCAAACACCCCGCACAAAGAGTCTGGTCTTTGTTAGTTTTGTATAATGAAAGCACATGAGTCTGAGATCTTGACTGAATCAATATAAACCATGAAAACTGCCACAAATTCGATGATTGAATTATATTTTCTTTCTTTCATTACTTTATTATCTCTTTTAGTTTGATGTATGCTTCACAAAGGCCAATATGTTGTATAACTAATTCCTAAGGCAGCAACTTTTAGGAAGTGGTCAGATATTTGGGAGGTTAAGACTGGTTGGCACTTCTTAAATTATGAAGGGTATGGCATTCTGAGGACTCTGAGCTCTTTCTCTCTCGATTCATGAGTTGAAGTAACTTATTTATCCCATAATGCAACTCCACCATAAAGTATAGCATCCCCTTCAGTTTTGGATCAGGGGATCTAGAACCATGAGCCAAGCTAAGATTTATTTCATAAATTGTCATAGTTGCTTTAGTAATACATTGTTATACAAAACTTTATGGTAGGAGTATATCATAACACTTACAATACTCAGTAGTTCTCTACCTTCCTAAAGCTGAAACACTTTAATACAGTTCTGCATGTTGTTATAACTCTCAACTATAAAACAATTTTGTTGCTCCTTAAAAACAGCAATTTTGCCACTGTTAAGAATCATAATGTAAATACCTGGTATCCAGGATATGTGACTTGCAAAGACGTTGTGATCCACAAGTTGAGAACTGATATAAAGAGTGTTAACTAGCTTTACAGTTTTGTATGGATTTAGATAGCCTTAAAGAATAATGAGTGTGCTACGAAAAACATCCTGCACACTTGACCTCCTGTACCAATACTGTTATATGTGTGAAAATTACTTCCTGTGAGACCTCACTAAGTCATCTGCTAAAGCTCTCACCCAAACAAAGGAAGCCATATTATTGGGGCTGATGCCCCCATAAGACAAGGACAATGAGAGGTCTCACTCTATTAGGACACAATAAAAAAGCAGCCATCTAAAAGCCAAACATAGATCCCCCACCACACCAGAACCTGAAACAAACAGAAATGTGACCCCTGAACTTTCTAGATCAAAGCTGTGTAGCAAATGGCTTGTGTTACAGGACCCTGAGCCTATGGTTTCTTCCTGGACTCCCTCAAACACTCCATTCCTATTCAGACAGTAAGGCTATAAACTCAAGGTGAAATAATGGAACAGTTCTTGTAGTAACTGTCCCATGTTCTCTTGTTCACATTTATATAATGTATTTGTTTTCAGAGATATCTTTCCGCAGACTAGAGAGATGGCAGTGTTTAAGAGCAGTGGCTGCTCTTCCAGAGGACCTAGGTTCAATTCCCAGCAAAAGCTGCTCACTTCCATCCCAGGGAATATAATTGAGCTTAGTTCTCATGTTCAAGCCACCTTCTATCTCTTCCCCAACTCCTTAAGCATCTAGTAAAGACTTCCTGTCATGAACTGTCATTTGACACCAAAATACAAGTCATTTGTGGCTAGATCTCTCTCTCTCTCTCTCTCTCTCTCTCTCTCTCTCTCTCTCTCTCTCTCTGCCCATTCACCTGACATCTGATACATTGTCAAGGTGAAGTCAATACCATACCAATTCATTCTGGTTGCTCCATGGCATATCTGCAGTCGAACTTAAGATATTATTTGAGAAGACAATTCAAATAAACACCATAGTGTTCCAAGGTACCCTGGCCTTTTACAGAGTGTGTTCTGTGATATTTTTGAGACTATGAAGAGAACACTGAGCTCAGGTAAAGGAATGTTGGGAACATTGGAGAGCCTCAAAAGTATGCAGGGAGGTAAGAGTAAAAACACAAACTGTGAGACTGCACAAAGCAGAATGGTAGTTTTTGATTAGGAAGACATGTATATGTGCAACATCCTTTGACTATAACCCTACTGAATAGCTGTTCCCAAAGCAAAATCATACCATGAATGAGTGTATGTCACAGAGAGCACACAACACACCATCCTTCAGAAACCAGAGAAGCATCTTTCTTCTCCTCTGCATGTCAGGCAGTAGCTTTACTGTATGTCTGGAGTGTATGCTAGGTGCCCATGAAAAGGACAAGGCTGGGATGCAGGACAGAGTTACCCATAAGAATAATAATGCATTTGTTTCAAAGTAAGCATACAATTGCTGTAATTTTGTTATTCATAATGAGAGAGTTGTTATATTGATGTATACTATTTTTTAATAACCTCAATTTTCAAATGAAGTATTATTTAGGAATAAGTAAAAATAATGCCTCCTGCTACATTGTGTGAAGTATGTTGGACTTTCCAAATGTCAGAGGCATAGGCCATATTATCACAAGTCTCATTTTATCATGATGAAATAAAAAAAAAAAAAGCATGGCTATTTAACTTCCACTCTTAAAATTAAATGCTTGACTCAGAATTTCTTCTTTTGATTAAAGTTGACACAATTGATATCTCTACTAGTGTGTTCAGGAATTCCACAGTACAACTGTAACATGTTAAATACAATTTACTTTATAAAGAGTGGGCAATTTTCAAAGCAATAAAACTTGTTATGTTAGACTCAGCCCATCTCATGCACTTCCAAGGACTGCAGAATATCTTCACAAAGATACACAAGAAATGTGAAAGATCTAATTTATATTTAAAGAATCTGGACATCTTATATAAAGCTGAAAATTCACTAAAGAGGAGAAGCCTTCATGGAGCCACATACAATCTTTGACACTGATCAGTTCTAAAAGTGAATTTCTGATGTTCTGTTCTCATTAAGGCAAACAATATGTAAATAGCCACCACAGATCTACCAGAGCAGAGCATAACATAAGAGCAAAACCAGAAGCTGACACAGCAAGATTTATAGAGTAAACCTTGCTCTTCTCTGATAAAATAAAAGTACCTGTTACGAGACAAAATATATACCAGAGGGAGTTGTTCTGTTCAAAAGCTTTGTACTTAGAACTGAAGAATTCAGATCAATAAATCAAAATTGTATACAGTAAAAGCAAAGCCAAGAACTAGTTTTATTGGGGAACGGGTGTCTTAAAGGCTCACCAGACCATCAATTCTGCCATGAAGTAGAAAAGGCTGCAGTTAGCTATGCAAGGGGCTCTTTCCCCCAAACAAATTTTAAATTGGAATCAAAATATTCTCCATATCTACAGCCTTGCTGATGTTAAAGTTTGGCACAAATATCTTCTTTTGACTAGTCAAAAGTTTGTCTTTTATTACTTTCTGTTTTTAAAGAAACATATCTCTCTATGTCTCTGTCTGTCTGTCTGTCTCTGTGTGTGTGTGTCTGTGTGTCTCTCTGTCTCTGTCTCTCTCTCTCTGTGAGTATGTGTGTGGGGGAAATGAATGCTATAGGTCTATATGAAAGTCAGAGGACAACATACTAAAATCCTATCTCTTCTTCCAATCTCAAAATAAACAGATAAACAATATTAGGCTTTACAGTGGCATACTTTCTCTAGCAAGGACACACCTAAAACACCCCCAGAAAAAGCAGCAGAAAACTATAGGGTCATCTCATTCAACCTACAACATATATGCTAGCCCACTGCTCTTTTATTTGAAGCAATGTGTGGAAGTTGAGTAGTGTTGAGACAAGACTGTGCCCTGATCTAACCCCCTGGAAATGGTATGAGACAGTGGGATTTCAGGCAATAACATCCTGAAAGACTCTACCTTAGAAGTGGATTTTTAATTCTTTTGAGTAGAAATAATAAGGTAAGGTGACTGGATCTTTGTGGAAATACCAACAACATTGTCTGATTCTCTTTCTGACACTATCCAGAAAATGTACACTACCTATGCATCAAATGTGCTACTCTATAAATGTTGCCACAATAAATCAGGACCCATAAGCATGTTAAAATCATATTGAGTAGTGAAGGCCTGAGGAATTATTGAATGCACCACACTTAGGAAAGGTTGTGTAACACACTCACCGAACCCCATAAACAGAAGGAAACTTTATTGAAATAGTGTCAGTTACCTACCACCCAATGTATGCACAGAATCCACAGGAGCTGTCCTGACTGTCTCAGGATCTCAGCTTAGCTCATCCTTGGTTGACACTTCTTACTTAGCTCTGTATGTATTACCATGAACAAAGAGAGCCCTGACTTCCACTAACAAAAAGGCCATCAAATCTCAATAACCAATTTGCTATTTAATCTGATGTATTAGAACACATCTTAATTTGTAAGACTCTTTCATTGTTATTATAAACATTTACAAAAGCTGAATGTCATATAACATCCCAATATGACATTAGGGATGACCTTAATCCATGATTCTAGGTCGTGGTCACTTATGTTTGGCTAAGGAATGAACTATTTCTCATTCCCTTTGAAGGGAGAGCTTTCTCTCAGGTAGAGGAGAGCCTGACTCCCAATCCTGACATTTGGCTTTCTCTGCAGAACCTTCAGTGCAAATATCATGGCTTTATGCAATTTTTCCTTTCCTATGCACAGACCCTATTTTCTTCATAAAATATGTATGATAAACAATCAGAAAATGGAAGGAAGAAAGGAAGGAAGGAAGGAAAGGGGGAGGGAAGGAAGGGAGAAAAGGGAAGAAATAAAAGAGAGGAAGAGAAATTGGAGATGATAGAAAAAAGGAAAAAGTAAGGGGTGAGGAGGGGAAGAAAGGGAAAGTAAGGGGAGGGAGAAGGAGGAAAGGGGAAGGAAGGGCAGTTAGAACAATAGAGCAATATAGAAGCTTTAAATTTCACCAGCTAGTGAGCTATCATCCTCTCTGCATGCTGCCGTGGTGTAGGCGGGAATATATATGTAATACCCATGGTTCATGCAGGTCATTTGTTTGTTTTTAATAACATGACAGATCACTTTTGTCCAGTAACATTTTTTTAATGTTCCATATTTTCTCCCTCCTGTAAGACAGAACTCTGATCTCTACAGGCATTTAAATGACTTTTGCTCCTCACTGTGACTCAATACAGAGCTTTAAGTGCATCTTTAAAACTAACTCACCCCTTCATGATATGACCACAAACGGAGCAAATGATCATGGCATAGGAACTTTACTTTTACTAAAGGATAACTTGGGAGCAAAATCAAAGAAAGTACTCAATTTTAAGCAGTTAATTGTTTAAAAGTGTTCTAATCTTAAACCATTTTGCTGATACTAATTAACCACTACTACTTGAGTTTAGCTTCTTTATAAAGTATTAATGTTATTATTGGTCTCCATCTGGTCTAATTAATAAGAATTCTTCATCAGCTGGTTCTGATCATCAGCCAACTTTCATGTTTCCAATCTGTTAAGCTCAG
Source organism: Micromys minutus (assembly GCF_963924665.1). Lineage (NCBI taxonomy): Eukaryota > Metazoa > Chordata > Mammalia > Rodentia > Muridae > Micromys > Micromys minutus. The sequence goes on along the minus strand of NC_137984.1, from coordinate 37,670,184 downwards.
TTAAGAGCTAGTGTTACTCCATCTGCCTTTCCCAATAAGCAGAACCCACAATGGCTGTTGATTGTAACATCCCAGCTATGTTCTAGCACATTCCTCGAACTTTCATCTTGTCAACTGGTGTGAAAGACATTGAAACTTTGCACTGATTCTTCCAGAACAAAATTTTCTACACTAAACAAATATACCGATTTCAAAGTAATAGCTGGCTCCCTTGATGCTCGTGATAATTCTGAATTCTGATGTCATGGTTACCTTGGCTGAATATTCTTGTCTTCCAGTTCTTGTGCCTCCCTGTTCTGCCATCATCTCCTATCACCCCTCACGATCTTTTAGCTCTGACTCTAGGCATGCTCACACCCAAATTACTCTTTACGGTCCAGTGGCTCTGGCTTAAGAGCTGTTTGCTTTTCCTGTTACCTAGCATAATGTCTCATCATCTCCTATGGAGACTTTCTTACTTGCTGTGGGTCTGGGTTCGGTTGCAGCATTATTACTGAGATCAGACTTAAATAATACCTAGAGTTGCACTCTGTCACGATTAGATTTTCAAAGACAACATAGACCATACATACACACACACACACACACACACACACACACACACACACACACACACACACGCAGACGCTGATTTCAGAATCCCAGGACAAAGAGCAGTTGTATGCATAGATGGCTGACCCTTGCCTATCATTCGTGAATGTGGTTGTTTGTGGGAGGGACAATTAAGTGGAGACAACGGTATGCAGTGCACTGGTCTGACCATGGAACACTGATTGTTTTCTCTTGTCAGTTTTCTCCTTATCTATTAACAGAGAGTCCAGAAGGAGAAACTCTCTCCATACTCCAAACATCAAATTATGTGTAATCCTTGCTGACCCCAAAGCCCAAGTAAATGCCATTGCCCTCATGAAGCCAGAATGAGTGGGAAAGAAATAATATTGAAAGACCATTATTTTTTCCAATGAAGTCTCAAGAGTCTTTTGATGTTCTCTGGAAGGTCATTTGAGATACCAAACTGATGACCCTGCCTGAGGTGCTTAGATCAGCATCGACTGTAAAAGGCATAGGTAATAAGAAAAGTGGGAAATGTGTTTGCACTCTGAGCCATTATTTCTATCATAGAATTGAACTTTATAAACTCTAACCCATAATCCCTTTCCCCACTTATTTTATGAAGCTTATTCATCTAACACCATAAGAATTAATGATCTGAAGAAGATCCTCAGAGGAATGACCGAAAAATAGCACCAGTATGAAAGCCCAACTTTCAATCTTCAATGACCCAGAGCAAACTAATCTATTTGAGCATCTCCTTCAGGGCAATAAATTTTATTTGTGGCATTAACTCAGTGAAATTTTCTCTGCAGCAAAATAGAGCAGAATATCTTACACTTTTGATTGTATTTGCCCTTTATTTTTCCTATAACATCTTGCAAGTCCATTAGCATCTAGTTGTCTTAAAAGCTCACACTCTTTCACACCCTTGCTGGTTTCAAAGGTCAAGAGAAACTTAATGAGTTGACTTAACCCTTTCTCCGTCCTGCTCAAACACAGTATTTATGTACCTACTTTCCTTCAAGGGCAGGGGGTTCTCATTTTCCTCATAGCCACCTTGGCAGTGATACTTGGATTTGAAGCCTCTCACTCTCCCAGCATCGTGATCCTGATTTTTCCTGCCTTCCTTCCATGACCAGCCTCTATCCTATCAACCATCCTGAAGTGTATTGTCCCTTAAGGGAACATTCCATGTGTCTTCAAGCTTTCATTCACCTCAGTGCCAGTGCCTAAGAAACGTGTATATTTCTAAGTGGCTCGTTTGATCATGCAAACAAGTCTTGAATTTCATGCAGGCATTTCTTCTCATTTGTCTACCCAGTCCTCAAAGATTTGGGAACAAAATCACCTGACAAACACATCAAAAGTACAGGTTAAGAAGACTCCTTAAAGAACATGAGGTAGCACCTCTATACCTCCAGGTTTCTGGGTGCTTTGTGTGCACTGGAGGCTGCAGTCTGCAGCTATAATGACATTGGAACTCCCACCATCTTTTCCTCACAACCATCCCTCTTCCCACTTCAAACTGAGCTCCTCCTAGGTGAAACCTCTTCACTCTGGTCCTGAACACACAGCCCTGTGCATAGCACTCCAATCCAGAAAAGTCTGGTCCACCATCTGTCTCTCTTTGATTCACACACACACAGAGATCTTCAAGCACCTGTCTGGCTTTTTTTATTTGGGGTATTTGTTGCTTGTTTTTGCATTTTGCACTTTTTTTTAAAGAATAACACCAGGCCTTTCAGATCTACATGGAGGCTGAACTAAAACTGTAAACACTCATACTGTGTTCTGTCAGTATTCAGAACCAAAAATCCACATGACACCAATGTACCTAACAAAATAGGTTTAATATGATTTTGTGACTTTTATGCTTTTGGTTAGGTTACAGGCAAGCTGTTAGACTCCACAGATGTGTCTGTGGTTCACAAGTAAACTTTTCATTCAAGGGCATAGCCAGCCAATGATTCACATGTTCACTCTGCAATGTGAAGCATATTTTAAGTATCTGAAAGAAAATTAACTTCAGATTCTCTAGAGAAATCATAATCTAAATCAAAATTTAATAAAATTAGTAAATATTTAGTATAATGACAGTTGATCCCAATAACTCCTTTGTTGGCATGTTATTAAATTAGTTTATCCCACAGGAATAGATAACATAGGAGGCTGTTCTCTGAAACTCACATTATTTAGCTCTAATATCCTAAGGGTTCACCTGCTGGTACTAGAACATCCTGTCATTTATTTGAGGTGGGTAAGACTCTAAAGCATTTCCAGGATGCAGTGGGCCTTCCCATGTGTGAACACAGACTGTAAGGAAAAGATGACCTCCCAGGTTCGAATCCTAGTCAAGGCACCAATGTTAGGAGAAGGATGAAGAGAGTGGGGTTATATGGTCCATGGAGGTGCAGCAAGACCTGAGGGCAAGAGAAATGCCTCTGAGGGGCCCATGTTGGGAATCTCTTTTCCCTGAGGGACCAGCCACACGACGGTATAGTACAGATTAGAGTTTATTCAGGTCATGGGAGAGTTAAGAGGGCGGTAGAGGAAGAGAGAGAGAGAGAGAGAGAGAGAGAGAGAGAGAGAGAGAGAGAGAGAGGGAGGGAGGGAGGGAGGGAGGGAGGGAGGGAGGGAGGGAGGGAGGGAAAGAGGGAGGAATAGAATAGAGGAGTAGAGGCTGGCCATGAGTGTGGAGAGAGGGGGGAAGGGAATGGGAATAGGAGGGGTAGGCTTTGGAGCACAAGAGAGCCAGGAGGCAAGAGAGGCCAAGAGAGAGAGAGAGGAGGGGCAAGCAGCCCCTTTTATAGTGTCAGGTCACTGGGGCGGAGCATACCTGGCTACTATCAGGTAATTGAGGGGTGCGGTTACAGAATCCCAACACAGACCTATGTACATGCTCTTACGAATACTGTATTTAATGGCATGCACACAAGGTCTAAACACATTTGAAAAGGGTAAAGATGAAACAATTAATTAGGCCTCTGGTCATTCAGGAATTCAGAAGACAGCTTGCCACAGTCACCTGAAACCAGTTGATTAGAACCAAGGCAGGGTTTTTCCATTACATGATCAGATAACCTTGTCAATGGGACATGAATCTTTGGCAAATCTTCTTTTTGCAAGCATATGTTTACTGTGCTGGTTTATGTAAATGACCTCTAGAATGAAGATGTTGTTGGAATCAGAAGTGCTCCATCTCATACATTGTATGTAAATATTTTGCTTCTGAGACATGACGTTAGTTTTGAAAACATAACAGGAAGGACAGCTCTCCATAAGGCGATGTTTTGTTAAACAGTGTAACTCTAGTGTCAACAGAATGAGTAACTGTTGAAAGGCTCATTAATAATCATAAATGGTACTGAGACCCACATTGGGTACATGGTACATGTTTACAAGGTTTGCTCCTAAGAATGCTGGGCTTTGCATTTTTTAATGGATAGTTAATGTATTTACATTTTGCATGTTATCCCCTTTCCCCATTCCCCTCTCCCATTCCCCCTCTCCCATTCCTCCTCTCCCATTCCTCTTTGCCCACCCCCTTCTCCCTGCTTCTAGAGGATGCTGCCCCTCCCACTTACCTACTCCCACCTTAACACCTTAGCATTCCTCTACACTGGGACATTGAGCCTTCACAGGACCAAGGGCTTCTCCTCTTATTGATGCCAGACAAGGCCATCCTCTGCTACATATGCAGCTGGAGCCTTGCATCTCCCCATGTATATTCTTTGGTTGGTAGTTTAGTCCTGGGAGTTCTGGGAGTCTGCTTTGTTGATATTGTTGTTTTTCCTATGGGGTTAAAAACCCCTTCAGCTCCTACAGTTCTTTCTCTAACTCCTCCGTTGGGGTCCTTGTGCTCAGCCTGATGGTTAGCTTTTGTAAAGTCATAAGTTCAGGTACTTGAGAAAGCAGTAAGTCTAGAGGTCAGATTTCAGTGTGGGATGGCAAAATACAGAGCACTAGGCACAGACTTTTCTTAATCTCCAAATGTTAAATGCTTTCTCAGGTAAATAAAGCATTTGCTTTGTGTTACTGGTGCCTCATATATACTTAATTGTAATATAATTAGGCATTAACATGAAACACTCGTTGTACGTATTCAAATGTTTTAATGATTGACACTGAATTCCATAAACATTCAAAGGGGGTGCAGTTGCTTGCATTTTTGACTGATCTTAACAAAACTATGCCTGATGAAATGTAATTCCCACTTTAAGTGAATTAAATAGATTATATTCTGAGTATCTTTGAAATGCCATTTAATATGCATATGAATTTACAGAAATTAAGAGGCAACCCCATATTCATACTCTGGTCAGTTTGATCACTGGGGACTTCATTGCCTCAGGGACCATGAGTAGGGTTTTTTTCTCTTGGCACTATGCACAACTCAGGGTTCTATACATCGTATGCAAAGGCACTTCTTGGTACTTTCCATTCAGAATGTAAAGCAGATGTCAGATCACTGTGCATGTTTATGAAAAAAAAAATCTTATGATGTTATTCACATTGGGATGTTTAATAATAGTATCTCTCAGAAGCTAACATATCTGTAGCCCATGAGAATTTCACACATGTTGATGGGTCTGTTCAAGGCCATGCAGCACTGTAGGTAAGGAAACTTAGGAATTACAGGATAGACACTATCAGATATGAAGCTGCATATAGCATACAGAAATTAAAATCTTTGGTCAGAAAAACCAAAGGATTGAGAAAGGAACAATACCATTATAACAATTAAAGGCAATAGAAACTAGTAGAGACCTTCTGACACATATTTTCAGGAAACAATGTTTTAAGACACACTTAACAACTGACATATAAAATGTTCACTAAGGTATATAAAAAAAACTATCCTTAAATTAGAAACAGAAAAAATAAAGTTCCCTTCTTCTTGTGAATATTTATGTTTGTATTCCAGATAGTCTAAAAATGGGCTTTCAGGGTGTTTGGGATTCTAAGTCACAGCATGTGATCATCAACCTTCAACCTTCAAAATAGTGAATTCAGCAAAGTAAACATTTGCTCTTTTTGGTTTTGATTATGAAACTGTGTGTGCCTACATATGGCCATGTACTTTTCCTCAGGTCTATACCAAGGTTAGAGGAGGGTATCACTGATGTTGCAGGCAAGTGAGCCATCACATATGGGTGCTGGGGAGCAAAGTTGGACCCTAGGCAAGAACAGTGCCCTCTCTTAGTCACTTACATATCTCTAGAGGCTCTGGAAACTTTCATGCTTAAAGGCATGCATGAATCACTTTCCCTACCATAACTTTTTTATGTAGTTCTTACTTTTATTTACATACTGATATTTAGTGTGTTGCTTAAATATGATTTATTTTCTTCATTTAAAAATGAAGTCATTCTGCTCTCTCAGTAAGAAAGTCACAGGAGTTTTATCTATAAGTTTGTGTAAGTGATCAGCAAGAATGAGACTTTGTAAAACGTCCATGTGTGCACACAGTGCACGCCAGGCCTCTAAATGCACATACATGCACAAACCTTATGTGTGGTTTCCTAAAATGAAGAATCTATGTAGCCAGGAATCCCCCCTCACACATAAGCACAAGTCAGTAGTAGCAGTGAGGTGGAACCAAAGAGGCAGCACTGGGAAACTGGCTTGTACTGAAATCTAACCTGGTTTCTAAGTTAGAGTTCATTGTGCGTCCTGCACATTGGGGCTTAATCCAAGAGGGGAGGATAGAAATGGAATTCTAGACTGAGCTAGCTCCTGAACAGCTAGGGCAATCAGGGCAGCCAGGGCAGCAACCAGGGCATTTGCATTCACTGTTCTCACTGTGTGGTAGCAAGAAAAGAATGAGAGTCTTCCCCGATGTCAGTATTTGTTGGTTTAGATTAAACAGGTAAACTTGTTCAAGAGTTATAACATTTTAGAAGAGGGCCACAAATCTCATTTGAAGGTTAGCCCATTGGATATGAGTTAAAACAGAAAAACTTAAGAGGTGACCTTGCACTAAATAGCATCTCTCAAAGGGGTTGACATTCACAAAGCTGCAGATAACACATGGAAGACTGTGTGAGAAAGAACAGGTATCATGTCCAACTGAAATCTCTTATCTCATATAGAAACAAGAAAGAAAAAAATATGTGTTTTGTGTTACATATTGAGGCAGATACATTCCCTGAGTCTTGTGTGGTAATGATTTATATGCCTGCACATGGCTGTCTTTAGGAATGATGGGAGGGGAGGCATGCTATGGTAGGAATATGGTGTCTTACTCTTGTGCTCATTCTCTCTCTCTCTCTCTCTCTCTCTCTCTCTCTCTCTCTCTCTCTCTCTCTCTGTGTGTGTGTGTGTGTGTGTGTGTGTGTGTGTGGCTTTTTTTTCCAATGAAAGCTTCTGCCATGCCTCACCATGGCCAAAAAGCAAGTAGACCCAGGAATCACAGACAGCAAAGTGGAGAAACTGTGAGCCTTCTTCTCTTTAACTTCTTTCTCTTGGATACTTTGTCACGGTGATGGAATGATCAGACAGAAAATCATTGACAATTATATTTGTTTGTGTGTCCACGTTAGACCCAGTGGTTCACATGCTTGTGGAATTCATTACTTGGGAAAATGGGCAAGTTGTCTGGTGGAAAACTACAGCGGAGTTCCAGAATGAAATGGACTGAGTAGGTGGCAATATGAAGGTGACTGGGAGATGTTGATAAGGACCCTGCAGTGAAGAGCATCTTGTATGGACACAGCAGGCAGCAACCCTGCTAGAGAAAGGGCTGGTTCCATGGACTCTGTATGTTACGGCCTTACATCGGACTAAAGGATTTTTTTGTTTGTTTGGTTGGTTGGTTGGTTTTTGTGGAACAGAAGCTGGAAGATAAGGAATTAGATGTGCAGAAGACAAGAAAACTGCTTGATCTGGGTCATGAAACCCTTACTAGTTAGACATCTTTGAAGCTGCAGTTTCAAGTTGCTGACACACCTTTTTTAATGACACAGGTGTATATTCAGGAAAGGTCTGCACCATTGGGTTGACAAAGACACACAGACAGACATACACACAGATACACACATATACATGCATATAACCCACACATACCTGTGCATGCATGCATGCACACACACATGCACACTTAACTAGTAAATACATAAATGTAAAAATATAGTGAAAAACCACAAACCCTGCTGAACAGATGAATAAATCCTCCTCAGGAATCCTTTATTGACTGAGTAGGTGAATGCTAGCTTTGGCTCTCTCTGGCTCTCTTTGGGTATCAATCGCCACTCTTAACATAGAGTACCTCCTTAAACAGAATAAAAAAATCACTAAAGCTGGATATTTTTATTTCTTCACCCTGAGAATACCAAACTGCATTTATTTTCTTCCTATAAAGTGAGCTTATCATTGTATAAGAGAAAATAATAGCCTAGAAAGATAAGACGGTTCTATATGACATGTACCCTCTCAAAACATGGTTTCTGGTAATCTGTTCCAGCCACACACTGGCTCATTATGCCTGAGCTGTGGGTGAAGAAGGCACTTGAAAACCCAGCAGTGAGGTATAGTAGGGGTGAGGAGTGGCTGCCATTGTTTCCAAAGCCAGTGATGTTGACTTACTGCCTTTTCTGAGTAGAAGCCAGAACTCTCCCATGTGCATAATCTTGTCCTTTAAAATGCTTTCTATGTGCCAAGAGCCCAGGCCCCCTCCCCAAGTTTTATTTTTTCTATTTGTTTCATCTCACCAAAAAAAAAAAAAAAAAAAAAAAAAAAGCATAGACCTAGATTGAAAATAGCATGCACAACACTCGATCCTGATAGATGTCTCTCTTCGGAAGAATTTGGGTGTAGTGATTGCATCTCTGCATGCTAAAGATTCTTTGTTTTATGGAAACCCACACAAATGCCTCACATCAGACCTGCACTATATATCTGGGCATGGAGGGTTTCTGTTTTGGGTTCATTAAGTCAGTTGTTCATCATAAGCACCCTGCACTTTCAAGTCTTTTATTTAGCCTTGCCCTTCTCAGGCTATCTGACACGGCAGCAGTATATGAGTGGCTGAAAGGTTCTATTTACTGGCCTCCAGCCCACCTAAACCCCTGTGCTTTCTGTGTAGGGCTCCAGCAGCCTGGTCCCTTAGGGGTTGTAGTCTCCATCTCCCTGTGACAGTGGGAGGTCCAGGATCTCAAGACACTAGACTGTGTGGATTTTTTCAGTGTTGCCACTAATAAGCTGCAGTGTTTGTAATGGATCAGCCTTTGGGGTATTTTGTCCTTCTTGTCTCATTCTTCCAGTTTTTTCCTTTCAATCTGAAAAGCTTTAAGCATTAAGTGCTCTGTCAGTCACATACTACAGCAGTCACTTTACCTAAGCATTTCACATAAGGCTCTCAATGGCACTGTGAAGTCTGTCTTATCTCTAGAGAAGTAGGCTGACATAAGCCAGCCTCGTATTTGACAAAACGTGACTTTGGATATGCCTGACATCGCAGCTGGCGCTTGGATCATAGAGCACTGAGCTCGCCCATGGTGAGCCTGAGGTTGAACTTGTACTCTCGGCCCCATTACTGCTCTCTCTGTGCAGTTATACATGTTTGCACAGTCACAATGGCCACGGCTTCAAAAGCATCTTTGGCAGTTCCTCCTGGTTGAACATTTGGGAAGAGGTCCAGAACAAGAGCAATCATACTCAAGAAATGGTACCCAAGCTTAGCAGACAATCCATGTCTAATTTTGATGGCTGGAGACAAGACTCTGAGCACACAATGTGTGGAATATTGTCTTGTCATTTTCCGGGGCCATGGGCAGATCAAAACAGGAGGCCTGGGAGAAGTGATGGAGGACTGGAGGATAGAGACTTTTATACACACCTCCATCAAGAACGTGAAGTAGACCTGACTCATTTGGCCAACAGAGTGGAGCAGAATTATATTAGTTAGTTCTGTTATATTAAATATCTGTTAGTTCTTATATCTCAAGCCTTAGGTCATGGCTGGCATTCTTGCTATGCTTGAAGAAAGCATACATCTATATGCCAGAGACCACATGGTCGCTCCACAGGAGAAGCGACATGGAGACTGGAAGAGCCACATGCAAACATTCCACCACACAGTGCTGGGGTGGTAAATGGTAGCCAGAGACAACTGGCAGCCCTGAGAGAGAACCACCCTACTGTTCATCACCTGCCGCTGTGGGGTTTTCTAATAAAGACAATCCATCCCATCTGGTCCTCCATCAAAGCCATGCACTGAGAAATAGTTAGGCATCCTGATTTTAGCCATCGTGTCTAATAGAGATATGTATCAATAGATAGATGAAAAGGAGGCATCTTATTTTGTTTGAATTAGTCTCTCCACAGTTCTGAACCAGATTTTCTAGACTCAGCTGCATGATCACAGCTGCCCTTGCCAGACTCTCTTAGACTCCTGGAATGCTTTTCTCTAGCCTAAGGGAAAAGTTTATTTTCTAGCTGGGTGACTCTCACCTCACTCGGGCCTATTTTCATTTTAGAATGTGGCCAACATGCTTTCCGGTGCTTCCTGGACACATACATTTTCATTTCTTATGAATGACCTACACTTCACTGAGCCCCCTTAAGTTCCACCGCAAAAATCTCAAACCATTAAAAATTTGCACCAAGCATGCTGATAAACTATATTTGCTATCATGATGATGATTTGACCCTATAGATATCTTGGAACATAAAAATGAGTAAGATCTTAACACTAGCAGATAGAAGAAAATCATATCCATTTAAATGTCTTCCAAGTAATCTTCTATCAGGTTTTCAGAGCCAATTAGAAAATGTCAGTACAAGTTTCATATGGGAAGGAGAAAGAAACTTCAGAAGTTGATGTTATTTATTTGAAATTTAACAGAGGTCAGTCTCTACTAGTCTGTGTAGCAGAGGCATTTTAGTATGTTAGTGCCCAGTAATGGTGCTATAACCTGCGAAGTCTAAAATAATGATGTTCTGTACATTTATTTAAACAGACACTGATTTCTAAGGGGTTTAGAGGCTCAAAAGCCCATGGTCATGCTGCAGATGGATAGTTTGTGGAAGGGAACCTGCTTCTTTACACTGGTTTCCCATTCAGTTGTCTTCACATGTGGACAGGGGACTCCGTGGTATTTTCTGCTCTTCTGATGGAGTTAGTCCCATCACAGTGTCCTGGACACCTCAGTGAAACCTAATTGTCTTTCAAAAATTCCACTTCTTAGGACAGACTCATTGAGAATTGGGGCTTTTAAAGTATGAATCTAAGAGGCAACATTCAGATCATATCTTTTTCTTTACCACTTCCTATTTAGTTATACTGTCACTGTGAATGGAAATGACCTTCCTCTTTCAGAGTGATCAGCTCCTGAAATCTCCAATGTTTCACATGTTAATGTTCCATTCAAGCATCTGGAGCCCAGGTAAAAACAACACAACAGCAGCACAAACTGGAAACGGAAGTTGCATCTCCCCTGATTTAGCAGGCTCTTTGTTTTAATTTAGGTTTCAAAGTCACTTTTTCTTTAAAAACAGATTTTTTTTCCTTCGGAGGCCAGAAGCTAGTGTTAGATCCCTTAGAGCTGGAGAGGTTATGAGCTGCCAAGTATGGGTGCTGGGAACAAAGCTTGTGCCCTCTGACAAAGCACTGAGTTCTGAACTGCTAAGTCATCCTTCTCACCCCACATACACACTCCTCTCTTGTGTGGCACATTTTATTTGTGTTTGATTAAGTATATAAATCTTATATTTGTTCAAGAACTTTCCCAAGTTCAAGTTCATAAAGAATATCCTCCTTTAAGAGAGTCAATGTGTGTACAATTCTCCCTGTTGTATCAGCAGCTCAGTAGAAAGCAACCTTCATAGCATTCACATTGAGAACAGCAGACATGCCAATGCTGTTGCTGACTGTGTTGCTATGACCTCTCATCGTTCTCTTCATGTTAGAATAGGTTTAATAACAGTTCTTCCAAAGAGAAGAATATGTGGGCTGGAACAGACCCCAGTTAGCAGACAGGCGGCTCTTCTTTTCCCTTTCTGCCCAAAATAATGAATTCTGCACATAATGACCAGAATGGGGGTACTTGGAAGGGGAAGCACAATGTCATTATACAACAAGGTGGGTCGGGTCAAGCCTATAATTGGAGGAGAAGGGAAGGTAGGCAGAGAAAAATCTAGGAAGGGAGGGGAGGAGGAGAAAAAGGAGGAGCAGAAAGAAATCAAGATGGAGCTGCAGGGGGAAGTTCCAGATCCAGGTGGTTTTATTTGGCAATAGGTAGATATGAATATTTCTAACTGTTTCTGTACTGGCTGGTTTTCTGTCAACTTGACACAAGCTGGAGTTATCACAGAGAAAGGAGCCTCAGTTGAGGAAATGCCTCCATGAGATCCAGCTGTAAGGCATTTTCTCAACTAGTGATCAAGTGGGGAGTGTCCAGCCCATTGTGGGTGGTGTCATCTGTGGGCTGGTAGACCTAGATTCTATAAGAAAACAGGCTGAGCAAGCCAGGGGAAGTAAGCCAGTAAGTAACGTCCCTCCATGGCCTCTGCATCAGCTCCTGCTTCCTGACCTGCTTGAGTTCCAGTCCTGACTCCTCTGGTGATAAACTGCATGTGGAAGTGTAAGCTGAATAAACCCTTTCCTCCCCACCTTGCTTCTTGGTCATGATGTTTTGTGCAGGAATAGAAACCCTGACTAAGGCAGTTGCAATTGTGTTTTATCTAGGTATGCAGTTTACATCCTTATCAAATGGTTGTAAGCTTATTGTGTGGATGTCTTGTGGACTGATGATTTAAGATATAAATCTGTTTGATAAATTATTCATTATTGAGTCATGATCTTACCGGGCTGTTGGGAAAATGAGCAAAGTTCCCAGCTGGCAGGGAGACTGTTTGCTTCTGAGAGTTCTTCGGTGCAGCATGGAGTCGCTGAGATAAAGATACCCCACAGTTCCACCTGACACTAACAGTGCTGGCACTAGTAGTACACTATCATATTCTGTAACAGGAAGGAAAGAAGTTTAACATACCAGTATCTCAAGGCAGGAGTGAGACCTACAGTGCTAAATGTGAATCCACTGGTAGGTAGAGCATGTTCTCAACATTTTTGTCAAGATTCAATTGGCCAGCTTAGCAAGGAGCTCTGTGTTTGCAATTCCAGCATCTGTAGAGCTGAAGCAGGATGATTGTTACAAGTTTGAATCTAGCCTGACCTATCCAGCTAGCCTCAGTTTTGTTAAGTAGAATATGACTGGTAGGCAGAATTTTTTGGTAGCACCTTGACTATCTTTCTAGGTCTATACAGTTTTTGCCTAGACGCCTTCTGTCTGCCATGTTGGAAAACCCTAATGTGCTCTTTTATGAAGCTTTACTTTATCTTTGACCTTTGAACACTTGATAACAATGTATTGGTGCATTCATTTGGCTTATAGTTAGGGAACTAATACCATCTTTACTGTGCATATATATCTGCATGTTAAATATTTTCTGACAATAAATCTCTGGTTTCGTTGTTTACCTCAAAAAAAAAAAAAAAAAAAAAAAAGAAAGTGTTGTTTCTGGGACACTCTATATTGGGTTTTCAAGAGGATGTTGGTATAAACACAGTTCTCTTTCTCAGCCTTGGTTTCATGGGTAAACTTGCCTTAACTTTCATATCTCCTTGCAACAACCTGAAGACCTGTGTAATCACATCCAACATACTGCCAAACACGAACAGCAGTCACAGACAAACGCCAACGGAAGCCCCCAATTTTGTTATATAATTTTACACACTGCCATTACATTTATATTTAAATGGTCATAAATGCTTTCCTCTGAAAGTATCTGAGTTGCATTAAATAGAGTCATTTCGTGGACTGAAGTGGGCATTCTACTTTCAAAGGAAATAGTCAAGGTTTGGTACTTTCTTCATAAGTGGGTGGCTTCACCTCATTGGATGCTTTTGTTGAAAAAGTGTCAAGTTTTATCAGGCTTTCAAATGCATGTGTTTTTAATTATGTTCAGAGAGATCATGCAGTTGGAAACAGTTCCTAGTGCAGAGCACGGTGAGTCGGCAGGTCTTGATGACTTACCCAGTAGGATGCCTTTGAATTGGTTAAATCAAATAACTGTCGTGTTGGACAATCCAGAGGGGACTAATGAAGTAGATGGAAGCTGGACAGAAGCCAAAGCAGCTCTGAAATTGGAGGAAGATGACCGTGAAAATGACATAGTGTTCAGCTCCCGTGCACGCATACATCTGTCCCAGTTCTGCAAGCATTCATCATTCAAGTTACACTGTGAAGGGAGAATATCAGATGAATAAGCAGTTAGTTTAGTTTCTAATAAACAGCAGCGATAAAGGATAAACAGTCTAATCTTCTACACACCATCTGCATTTGTCTACACTGAAAAATTCAAGATACTAGCATAAGCTTCACTATACTTTGTCATTTTAATGCCTACTAGTACCACAAATGTTTATTTTATGGGAAATACCAGACACCAGTAATAAATCTTATTTAAAAATGAAATTATAAAGTGTTTGTAACATTATAAAATGTATACACACATAATAATAAGTGATTAAATTAATAGAAAATGTAATATTTTCAAGGCATATTCACTTTTTTGTGACAGGAAAAGACATGTGAAATTAAATTAATAAGCAATAATTTTGTCTCCAAAGAATCAAATTACCACTTTGATACAGTTGTCTATCCAGAATATTGATAGCACAGTTTTATTTTTTGCCTTTTAGATTCAAGTTGAACTATGATGAATCGTTTTGGGGATTTATGAGTTCTCTGTTGCTGTTAGGTTTAGGGTCTTGTGCCCTTAGGTGAATGCACACTGATTCCCTCACTCCCTTGCACTTAAAGGACCTCAAGACTTCTAAAACTCTGACTGACAGAGCGAGAGAAAGGGAGAGTCCTTTCCTTTCTTCCCTGGCCTAAACTGAGCCAGTCTCAATCATCATTTCCATCCTTGTGATATTTCAGGGAATGTTCACTTTTTAAATATTGATATTCACTAATTGTCAGTATTTCAGAACAACTCATCAGCTCTCTTTACTGCTGGTGGTGTCTCCCTTCCACCGCAATGCCAATAGAAGTCGGACATTTCTAAAAAACAAACCCAAAACAAAGATTTACTATTCTCTTTAGAAGACCAAGCTAGCAAATTGTATTCTTGCATTACAACTCCTTCCCAAATTTGTCCTCTATGTTACTGAATTTCTTTCTTTCTGAACATGTCCCTGGGATCTTTGGTATTTCACGACCCCCACAGTATTTTAACCTTTTGATCCTTGTGACTATATTTTCTCTAAAAGACTGAGAAAAGACCCCTTAACATTGGAGGCAAATGCTCTTGACAAAGCTACAAACTTTATACACGTTAAGTTATATTATCTAGTCATGTATTCATATTACAGTTGTCTGAAGAATTTTTTAACAGTTGAGAAAATTAACTTATTAAGAATAGATGGGGGATAGTAGAGATGATTCAGTGGTTAGAAATACTTATTGCTTTCCCTGAAGAACTTGATTCAGTTTCTAGTACCCATATCAGACTGGTTACGATAGCCTGTAACTCTAGCGGCAAAGGACCCCATGCTCTCTGATGGCCTCTGAACACCAGACTCTCATACACACATAAGCACACACAAACACATACTCAACTTAAAGACAAATCAGTATTTTAAAAATAAAGAACAGATGTAAGCCAACATAACTAAAATACAGTTTGCGATTTCACAGCAATATCCTAAGCAGTTTACAGATGTGAATGCATTCATTAAGCTCAGCAACTCTAATCATACAAATGAGAAAAAATGGGCTGGAAGAAAATGAAGAATGTGCTGCAATCACAGAAACAGAGCGTGACATTGGTACCCTTCAAGCCAGCACTTTAACACAACAATGAGAGTTGTGTAAGAACCGGGCCATTCAAGTAACTGGAACCTTCCATGGCTAGTGTGCATCAAATATTTCTAAAGTGGTAAATTAAAAGATTAGTTCTGAATCCTTTGTGTATAGTGCAGTCAATTCCCAAGAAAGTTACCTCCCAAGAAAGCTCCTGGGACTTTTAAGTATTCCCCAAATAGACAGCAGCTGAAGGGTGTGTGTGTGTGTGTGTGTGTGTGTGTGTGTGTGTGTGTGCGTGTATACATTTTCTTTTCATTTTAAATCCATATTTCTCTTTCCTAAACTAAAAGCACTGTGCTTATTTAATAAGAAAAGGCACATTGTACTCTCTCTGATTTATTATAAGAAAAAAGATCCATTAAGTTGAGCAAGTAAAGATGCAAAATCTGTAATGCGCCAAAACCCACTACAATGGTGGACAAGCCACAAGTGGTCAGAGAAATGTATTTTATCTGGTGGACTAGAAACTGAATGAAGAGGGACAGAAAAAGAGAAAGAAAGTAAGAAAATTCACACTGTGTCGAGCGCCCCACATCCCACCGGCAGGAATGGCGTGCAACAACAGGATTCTTCTGCGAACAACCTTTATTGTACAATACTCTGAGCAGGGGACCCACATGGAAGGAAAATGCACTGCTTATAAATAAATGCCCAGGAGACTCGTGTCGCTACCTGATTGGTGTGCCCTCCAGTAACTCATTAGCATGCCCTGAGAACGGGCTGTGACGTCTGTGGCACATGCGCACTATGTCTCTTGGGTTCTGTTTGCTGAGTCATCGGCGGGAAGCTGGCACCATGTTTGGGTGCAGCACAAATGGCTCTCAACACACTGTACCAGGCACGGAGGAATAAGCACAGACGTCTGAAAGTTTCCACTTCAGTCTTGGGGCCTGAGAGGACGGCACAGAATCTGGACTAATGGTCGGATAAGTGTGAGAGAGCCCATGGGGTGGATTTCACAGGACAGATGATTTCAGAGAAAACTATCAATATCTAAAGTGAGTTTGTGCCTGGACAGATGACAGGGAGAAAAGGAAGAAGATTCGAGGTCAGGGAAGCCACGAAGAAGGGCAGGGAGGTCTCAAGCTCCCTGCTAAAGAAGCAGGTAATGATAAGTCTTGACCACAGAAGCAACAAACCCCCCTGTGTCTACAATGCTTCTGTCTTTCTTTTTGACCCGGGCAGTAAAGACTGAAGTAGGAATGAAGAATAATGAGAGAGCAGTATACATTTATTGTGTTAATGATATAAATGAAACCAACACAGCACTCGACTTGGGGGTCTCTGCAAAAGTATGTGGGTAGCATTGATGTGAGTCTGGTACAGTCCACTAATGCCGAGGAGCCAGTGCTGAGGACAGGGAGCCTTTGGTGACATGGGACATCAACAATCAAAGAACAGGCTTAGCATTTCTCAAGTGGAAAGTTAGAGGTTCAGAGGCAATTTGGGAGCTGAGTTAGGGCCACTGAAGTATACCGCTGAAATTCTAACACTGTCCAACAACCACATCCCACACCTTCCTCCAGGAACATTCTAGTTCAGGCCAACATCACCTCTCTGGGGTTACTGCAACAATTTCTGGCTAACGTTCCTTCCCTTCTGCCTCCTACATGAATTCTCTCCACTGCCTGTGGTAATCCCTGGGAAACTGTCCAGAGGCAGTCGGATCGCCTCACTCCTTCAGCTTAAACCCTGGAAATCTGCAGTAAGCCAGAGGTTATCATGGCCTCTTCATTGGCAAGCACTGCCTCTCGAATCTCAGCTAAAGCCAGTATGTCAGGCTCTTGTGGCTGTGCCAACGTGTGGTTTTATCATCAGTTGGGGGGACTTGGCTTCTTTTGTTTCTATGTTGAAAGATCTTCTAGGTTTTGTGTGGGACTAGCTCGGGTCTGCAGTTAGGCATAGCCCACCTCAGCCGGTTTAGGAAAAGCATCTCAATGGCAGGGAATCCGCTCTACATGTGCTAAGTTGGTCTGGGCTCAATTTAGTTCCTTGAAAAGCAAAAATTAAAAACAACAAAATACAGGAATAATAGAAAATGAAATAAGATACAGAAAAAATAAAATAAAAGATTTAAATCAAAGATGAAAAGAATTGGAGACAGCAAAAAGCAACAACAAAATATTAAGGGAGAGGAGATCCAGAAAAAAATATAAAGAAAACAGATGAGGGGGACAAGAAACATAAAAGTTAAAAGATAAAGGGAGAGAAGAGAGAAAAATAACAATTAGAGAAGAGGCAGAACAAGGAGACTCATAAGAAAAAGTTGGAAATCCATAAAGATAAAAGTTGACTGAGAAATCAGTTTAGGGTAAATTGTAGGACTGAGGGTGATTTTTTGAAAAGATGGCATATGTATAATATGTCATGTAAGAACGTCTTTACACTCTTGGAACATGTAAACATGACCTACATCGAGTGCAGTTTGATCACCTTAAAAGAACAGTGTGATCAGGCTCAACAGTTTACATGCTGGGTCTCTGAAGAAATAGCAGGGTTTTCAAAACTGGGCTACAGAGGGGGCCACTGTGATTGCGACAAAGGCTCATGGAAAGAGTTTTCAAAGAGCATTGTGAACAAGAAAGGGACATCCCGGCCAGAGCCAGCAGAGCACTGGATGGAGATTGGGTTTACAGGGCAAAGGGTGACTGTGCTCTGCCAATGCTGGGTGTCATGACACAGTGGTTGTCTTTCAGGCCCTGAGATAGTTGTTCTGAGTGAAAACTGCAGATAATCGCTCTGTAATTATTTTCCACATCATAAATGTATCGCACATCGCCACTGAAAATGCCATAAAATCTGAATTTTCCAATAAGAAGGTTGCTATCGCAGAGACTCTTTACCACACAGTGGGCAAACAGCCATGGAGAGTGGATTCTTGTGATTCCCAAGGGAAGAAATGAGGTCACACTATGATGTAGACCTGGAAGGAGACATTAGGAAATGCAGCATATATTAAGTGGACCCAGCTGGAGGAGCTGAAGGTGGGAGGTAAGGTCAAGGGAAGATGGTCTTTGGATCTTACAGTCTTGGGTTTATGACTCCAGAATATTTCCTAGAAATATGAAACTGTCCCTATGTGTTGGTAAAACACACAGACATATATACATACAAATCTCATAACTACATTTCAGTTGCAGATGGTCGAAACCAGACTTAAAGCTAACATCTGAGAGGAGCATTCTAAAGCCAGAAATGGCAAACACCCTAGGCCCGAGATCGTGGTAAAAGAAACATTACCAATCCAGCTTGCAATGTGGGTCTTATCGATAATCAAGTTTCTTTACAGTACAAATAAAAAGAGCCCATAAAAAGAGGAAAGCTGATTCTTCTGGGAAGCAATCGAGTTTAATTAGCTCTTTATAAGTGGTGTGATAATTGGCAGCATTCAAACTGCTGACAGCTATGCTTTCTCCATTCTGTTTTTTTATTCCCTCTTTCCCCCTGTGCTTCTTTTAAAGGAAGATCAAAGCTTTTATAGTGAGTGAATGCTAATGGCGCGCATACATTTATGTGAGACACTTTAAAGTCCTTGAAAGGCTATACATGAGAATGTTCTTTATTCCCGAATGCCTGCCTGTTAGTGTATTTGACACTATTACCCAGAATTATCTCTATTCCCCTTCTCCTTTTAAAAAGAAAACAAGTCTACTTTAACATTTTGAAATGTTGGTTAAAATGAGAGTTGAGTAACCTTTTTGCATCTCACATGGGATCCTTACTTTGAGCCACAAATCACCACAAAGTTAAATGAGTTTCTTTGCCCTGCACATGCCTCTTTGTCTGCATTGTATGTTGCTAGGAGGGCCCAAGTCTGCCACACAAGCTTGGGAAAGTGATTAGCCCCTCTGTGGAATATCTGTAGCTCTGACAGGTGGGAGGTGTTGCTCTTACAGTTTGCAAAGAGAGAGCAGAATATTTTCAATTGGCCAAAAACATTTCCCAGATTCTTACATGAACAGTTTGCTTGAGATAATAAGATTTACTCATGGCAGCTTTTTTTTTTTTTTTTTTTTTTTCCAGGACTGGGGTGGGTTCTTTCAGAAAGCAGAAATGGATAACAATGAGAAACGATAAGTGGGTTTGGGGGGGATTAACTTCCTGAAGCATTGGCTAAAGCTTTGAGTGTGTGGTCCTCGGGCTCCATTCTCTGAGTACATTAAAGGGTGTTTCTAAGTGTTTATTCCAACCACGTCTCAAGGGTTACTGTGTATACTTGAGCACTATGCTTGAAGTGTAGAAGATGCCCAGTTATTAGCTGCTGCTTTTACTACTTCTGTTGCAGAAATATAAGAATAAAGAGAATATAAGACACAAAATACCTATGGGGCTCAGCATGTTAGAGTTTTATTAACTCTTTCCAGAGATGTATCACATTCTCCTCTTAGAGCAAAAGAAACAAAAACTACTGGACTCCATTCAACTAAAAAGAAGAATGTAAACAAAGTTATTATGGCAAAGCAGAGTATTAGTGAAAACCTGATTTAGAAATATTTGCTCTGCCCTATGTAACAAGAGGTGTCTAGCATCAGGCTAAGCACAGGGCAGAACTGAAAATAAAATAAAATAAAATAAAATAAAATAAAATAAAATAAAATAAAATAAAATAAAATAAAATAACACCTCAAGATAAGGTTCAGAAACCAGAACTTACCAACACATTTACCTACTTACCAACTCTGAGAGGCTCAAAAACACATGAGCAGAGATGACAGAAGGAGAGGGCCTCTGGTCTTTCACCTTTGAGAGTTTTGCAGAAGATAAACCTGAGGAGCTCAAAATGTTAGTGTTTTACACAAGAAGAGAATAATCTTTATCTTGACTAAGTCCAGAAACTGCCACCAATACTCACACACACACACACACACACACACTCACACACACACACACACACACACACACACACACACCATACACACATACATGCTGATAGAAAGTGGAAACTTTGCCTCTAAAGGACTTTGAGCAATTATTTTACAATTCTGAACATATTAACATGATAAAATTTTGTCCATCGGGTATTAAGATCTCAGAAGCTCTTTTGGTCAGAATATCCAGAAAAAGAAAAACAAAACAACAACAACAACAACAACAAAAACACCCTGTCAATTGTACCCACAAACAAAGTCAGGGAGAAAAGGTGTTTAAAATAATGTCCCATTCACCTACTGATATAATGTCTGTATTTCAAGAACCAAATTTTGTTTGAGGGTGGCATTTATAAAAGCCACTCCATATTCAACCTCCAGTCCACTGTCTGGTAAAATTAAATCTATTTCTAAAATGTAAACAGAGGGCCTTGTCCTCAATTCCATTCTGGCTGAGCAACGACTGTTATTTAATGTATGAATATCTCCATGAGTCTCTATGGTAACAAAGACATGTTTTGGCAGTGATTGCCGTGGGTCCCATGATTAAAAGTGTGATAAGAATTATTATTATTATTTTTAAATCCCAGGCCTTCTGCCAACATTTTAGAAAC
Source organism: Micromys minutus (assembly GCF_963924665.1). Classification (NCBI taxonomy): domain Eukaryota; kingdom Metazoa; phylum Chordata; class Mammalia; order Rodentia; family Muridae; genus Micromys; species Micromys minutus. The sequence goes on along the minus strand of NC_137984.1, from coordinate 37,649,277 downwards.
CCATCTTTCCTTACGCCTGTGAGTTTGTGAAACTGAAAGTTTTCAAAGGAAGAACTCCCCTAGTGAGAAAAGCTAGTTTCCATTGTGTGTTATTCTGCAACAATCGGCAGTCTGTTGGAAAAGGACCAGTGTTAAGAGGCTCCTTTTCAAAGTTAGATTGGAAACCGATTAGTAAAATGTGTAACAACCAAAGTGTAGTGTTAGCCAATGCGCAAAGCTCTGAGCTCAGCTGTGGACTAGTTCAACTAGTTCATGGAACACAATTATACCACACCCCATGTGGAAATGAGGGCCCTAGGAAGTGACTTGTCACAGACTTCACAAAGTCACTTAAAATCAATTTAACTTAATCTGGCTGGAAAACCTACACTCTTAATTATTTTTCTGTATTATTCAATTTTCAGTTATTCCAGTATAGCCTGATTAAACATCAAAAAATTCTAATACCAGTGTTTATATTCTGAGATTATTTTTTGTTCTGTGTGTTTAGAAGTTTCTACAGGTCTTTATAATATTCTACACATCTAACATCACCCTTTCCATGATGGGTGTGATCTTACTGCTTTCTGCATATCTAATGTCTATGAAGAGACGGGTCTTACAGCACTATGTGTATCTAACATCATTCTCTCCATCAAGAGCCTCAGGATTACTTTCCTTCTTCATGAGCTCAGTCAAAGCAAAGGAACTTTCTCAAAAGCCTGTCACTTAGACATGATGTTACTCATTTATAGAAGGGAGGTTAGAACACAGAGACCTCACATTGTATGATTGCTCAAAAGACTCTCTGGTATGTGTTCTTTATTTTAATCTTCACTGGTCTGTGATAAACAGTCTGTTCTCATTTTGCTTCTGCCTTGGTAGGAATATCAGTCAAGCTGCTGAGGGGTGTGGCTTCTACATGGATGTGCCAAGATGAATGTGTGGAATCTGATGATTGGTTCAAGGTGACTCCTTTTTCTCTGAGAAGACAGTGGACAGGTGGAGAGGGACCACTTTCTGCTGGTTTCCCAATAATACGTTCTACCACAGAGTACTTGTAAGGCCTATCAGGACTGCTAACGCCTTTCTGAGCAATGCTAAATGACTGAGACCAAAGTCACTACTTGTCATGGAAGGAAATGATCTGTATGTGAAGATAGATGCTGGGAGAGGCACAGATCTGTCGAAAGGGGGTGCACTTATACCCTGATGACCCCCAACAGGCATGGACAGCACTTCCAGCCCCTTTAGATTCCTATGCATAAAGCAGGTATGAAAACTACAGGCTTATATCCTGGACTTGCAGCTGTAAGACACAGGAAATCTCCAAGAACAAGTGAGGCCATGTTGGTTGGAACTAATAACAGAGGAAAAAAATTAAACGCACTGTTTTGGCTCCTTCCCCCAGACCCCAAGTTTGAGTCAAGCAGGGGCTAATGCTGGATTTTCATTTTCCTCCAGCTAGTTATTAGAACTACCAGCAGTGACCAGTCTCAATCTTCAGGCCCTCCCAGACCAGGCAGAGGAGAATCCCCCAATGGGCAGCCAGACTCTGCAGATGCCTTGGTTGTTTCCAATGAGCAAAGTTGGGAGCACTGGAACCCTTTGCTCAACGCCGGAGACTGTCACTTGGAATGAGGATAGAGCTGAGCATTCTAGGTCCTTTTCACTGCACGTGTGTATAGAATTCAACTTATTTGAACTGTGAAAGGGCTATTTTATTTCCTTTAAGGTCTTCACTACAAAATATAACTCAAATCACTGATCTCTAAGTTTATCGAATGGCCGAATCCATGTGTGGCTAAACATACATTACTTTTCTCACTACTGCGATGAGGAGAGCCAGTGTAAAAGAGGAGGCATTTGTTGTCATTCACACTTTGGTGGAGCAGTCCATCATGAGAGGGATGAGTACCACATGCAGTGGGAGTGGCTAGCAGCTCCATGTTAGGACCACAGTTACTTGTTCGCACGTGAATATGTCATGATACAGAGATAATCCAGCCAGAATCGGGAAAAGCCTGTCACCATCTAGGTCCATATCCCAGGAGCCACTTCTCAAACTCTTCTGCACTTTTCAATGTTCCACAACTTCCAAAGACAGTGGCACCAGCTGGGATTCAAACCTGCAAAGTATGGGGGCCATTTTACACACACACCATAAGGCTAAGCAATTAAAGAACATATTACAGACATTACCAACTCTTTTCCTGAAATCTTTTTCCTGAATAACAGCAAATGAACATTACCTGGGTGCACAAAAGTAGCTTCTCACATGCACTCACATGTGCACACAGAGGCATAACTCCACCCCCCCACACACACACACAAAGAATTCATGAAGAAATTATTCTGCTTTCGGCTTGGGCTAGGCCCCTCTTAAAAACGTTTAGCTACAATAATTGCCAAAAGAAAGTTTTAGCACCAAATCAGCATTTTGGTTTGAAAGAGATCTGTTTAATAATTCACCAATGCTCCATCTGCAGAAAATATAGCAATGCCAATAACAGCGGTGCAGGGCTATCTAGTGTATCGGCAAACCACACTTAACAGAACAAATATTTCTGGCTGTAGAGAGGGAGGCTCTCCAAACACAAATTAATCTCCTTAATGCATTTTCCTTACCTTCATGAGAAATCCATTACAGGCTCTTAAGTCACACTCCGCACATTGTTAGGGCTTTATATGATGTGGGGTTGGCACAGAGTGAGTTTTTCTTTCACACTGTGGGTATAAAAACAATGAGCTGGGTGGTTTGGAGCCAGACTTCTTAACCACTAGGTGAGAACTGGCTGTCCAGAGAAGCTGCGCATTCCTAAAACACAAGAACTCAAATTCTGTTAAGAGATTCAAAAGTCAATTGTTTCGAAGGCCTTCTCGTGTGTGAACTTTTCCAAGTCTACAGAAGACTGTCAGCTTTAAAGCCTCCTGATGCTATAAGTTGACTAAGGAAAATGCTCCTGATGCAAGGCTGATTGTTTCCATCCACGCTTGGCTCCTTGTTGTCAAATTGTGCAATGCCATGAAGGCACTGGAATAGGCAACATGGCAGATTGTGGCCTTGAAGTCTTCATATTTCCTCTATCTTACAGTGTGTCTAACCTTAATTGTACATTCATTTTTTTTACAGTTTTCATAAATCGCTGTTTGTTGGTCCAGGACCGGATGTTCTCATTAGCCAGGTCAAATCTCGGAGCAGCTAAGTGTACACCACATCTCATCCACTAGGGTGTGCGCAGGCTGGGTGTGTCCTGGTACTGTTTGATGGGACACAAAGCCAGTTATGAGAGGGTGAGGAACCTCTACATGGTAAATGTATGGTACTTAAGAAACTGCCTACAGTTTGGTGACCAAACCCTCTTATGTTCAATGTTATTAGTTTGAGCAGTGCAGAAACCATTCAGGAACCACTGGAGTTCTATTTTCCTTAAAATGGGGGTCAACAATCAGCTGTTAGCAAAGGTGGCAACAGAACCTCTCTCCTAACAAGGAGCATACTCCTGTGAGAAGTCACCTGGATGCCAAACACAAGGAAGTCTTGCCACCATGTTCAGGACCTTCCTGATTGAACAGTAGGAGGCACGGGTACCCTCTGCAAGTCTTCCCTCAAGTTCTCCCCAGAACTGCTCCTCAGCAGCAGACATCAGGCTCGTGGAAGCCACTGACACCCACACATGGGCTCCATCTCATCCTTTAGTTCAAGCAGAGTGTTTCCAGACACACACCCCAGGACCTCAACATTCAGGGTCACAATCTACAGCCTCAAGCATGATGATTTCACCATAAGACTAAGTACTGATGTATCAAGTGGGTATTTCCACATTCTGCTACCTAAGTAAGGTAATCAGAACCATCATATTAACCTCCGGAGCAGTCAAGAAATGTATGCCTATGGCCTTGGAGCCGCTGCATAGTAATTTAAGGTCACATCATGTAGGAATCTTTTTTTCAATTAACAGTCTCCAGCAGCCTATGAATTTTCTGTTTTTCATGAACTCTAACCACCCCCCACACACACACACACAAATACACAAATCTTACATGTGCAGTTGATGGGTACTCTTGCATAATGACTAAAAGTCAATGTCCTTTTTACAGTGAACCTAGCAAAAGAAAGAATTTTATCTCCGAAACATCCGCTTAATCATTATTTATTTAGTTTAGGGAACACTTTCTATTACAGCAGAACAGATGAAAATGTAGAAAACAAGGAAGCCTTTCTTACTCTTTAGCCACTGCAGCTGACACAAATTAGGTTATGTAAATTTCTTGCTTAAATTTAAGCCAAACAAACAGACAAAAAAAATTTTTTTGGGTATTCCTAGTGCATTAATGAGACTCTAGCTGCATGTCCACATCACCAACAACTTACATCACTGGTGTCTGCCTCCTTCCCCGTCTCTGCCTCTCTGCTTGTACTGCTGTCTGTCCTCTTGTACAGGCGCTTCTCTCCCTCTCCCTCTCACTCCCCCTCTCCCTCTCCCTCACCCTCTCACTCCCCCTCTCCCTCTCCCTCACACTCTCTCTCCCTCTCTCCCTCCATCTCTCCCTTCCTCTCTTTCTCCTTCCCTCCCTCTCTCTCCCTCCCTCTCTCTCTTCCCCTCCCTCCCTCCCTCTCTCTCCCTCCCTCTTTCTCCCTCCTTCTCCCTCTCTCTCCCTCTCTCCCTCCCTCTCTCCCTTTCTCCCTCCCTCTCTTCCTTCCTTCATCCCTCTCTCTTTCTCCCTCTCTCTCTTTCTCTCCCTCCCTCCCCCTCTCTTCCTCCCCCCTCTCCCTTTCGCTCTCTCCCTCTCTCCTTCCCTCCCCCTCTCTTTCTCCCTTTCTTCCTCTCTCCCTCCCTCTCTCCCTCCCTCTCTCCCTCCCCATCCCCCTCCCTCTCTCCCTCCCTCTCTCCCTCTCTCCCTTCCTCCCTCCTTCCCTCTCTTTCTCCCTTTCTCCCCCCCCCCTCATTTTCTCCCTCTCCCTCTCCCTCTCCCTCTTGTCCCTCTCCATCCCGTCACTAGAGAGCTGAGGCCTGCTGTTGCATGACAAGTGCTTTATTAAGTGGACCATCTTCCCAGTTCACCTGCAATGATGGTAGATCATAAGTAAAATAAATATTGCAAGTGTTATTACTGTTCTTGAGATAAGAGCTTAACCTGGACTAACAAGCCCAACTCAGTAGAGTTGCATATATGCCGACCCAGGAGGTAGAAGCACGAGAGTCAGGTAGAAGATCAATGATGGAAGCTAAAGTCAGATATGAGAGATACTCCTACTGTAAAGATGGAGGGAGGGGGTACTGCAGAGATGGCTCATCAGCTGAGAGCACTGGGTGGTCTGCAGAGGACAAGTTCAACTCCCAGCACTCACGTGGAGGCTTATGACCATCTGCAGCTCAAGTTGCAAGGGACCCAACTCCTTCTGACCTCCAGAGGAAACAGGCACACACAGTGACCTCTTTCCTGACACTGACCTATTCAAGAAAGGCAGTCAAAAACATAAAATAGTAAAGTACATAACCCTTTGTAAACAGATAAAGTGAGAGGGCATGAGGCAAGGATCATGGGAGTCCTCTGGAAGCTGAGAAAGGTAACAAAATGGATTTCTGTAGAGCCCTGAGGATGAGGGTCAGCAGCCAACTCCTTAACTTTATCTTATCCAATGCAATTTAAACATCTGGCCTCCAGTGCGCAAGTAATTAATGTGTGTAGTTTTGGGTCCCTGTATTGATGTTACTCTTGTCTAGAACATGTCAAGCCAATAACATCTATTTCTTAACATACACAAGCCACTTGTTTAATGAACAACCTTTTTCTTTAAACTCCAAATATGAGAAAGAGAGCCTCCTGAAGCTTGTGCCTCTTCTAGACCCTGGTCTTCTGGGCCAGACAGGCACTTAGGAAACAGTTGCTGAGGAGATGAAGTATATTAGAAACTAAGAAGATAAACAGATTCATTTAAAAATGATTTAACAGAGTGAACCTCTTATTCTATGAGAAGCTAATTATATTTTTAAAAAAATATTTCAACCAGGCATTCCAAGTGTATAATTGCTGTAAGCTTTTTAATCGTTACACACCCTGTCCTATGATACAAAATATTCCGCAGAAAGACTTAAATAAAGAAGAGATGAGAGGAAAAATGTATGGAGCCCCTGACCTCCTTCCTTTTTGAAGGTGTTTAAGTAACTGACCACCACAAATACAGTCTACTCCTCTGATGTGAGAGAACCTCCCACAGGCCCAGAGTTCAGAATCTTCAAGGTTCTAACATCTTAAATGGATGAAAATATTATAGGGGAAATGAACACCAGGGATTTTTTTAAAAAAAAGAAATTGATGAAGCTGGAGTCAGGATTGGAGAATCAGTGATCCTTGCTTCATAATAAGAACCCAGGATACTCAGAGTAGTAAAAGTGAAACATACTTTCTTATAGCCTTACAAAGTCTAACCTTGACCTAGGTAAAAGGCTGAAATGGCTAGTACCAATTTGGTTTGAAGGAGTGATTATTATACTTCTTCATTTCATTGGTCAACCTCCTCATTTTTTTATTGGCTGAGCTCTTCAGAAAGGTTAAGTCTTCCTGGTGGAAGTCCATCAGTGTTATCTCCCTACATTATTCATTCTATAGGTTAGTATGTAATGTATATCCCTGTCTCCAGGTTCACTCCTTTTCTGAGAATAGGCTCAGCCACACAGCTATACGTTTTCAATCAAGGATTTAACTGGGTGTACCTAGAGGAGAAAGCACCAGCTGAGAGCTGGGAAAATAGGGGTCTAGTGCCACCTGCTAATCCATGATTCTCTGGTGAGCTCCAAATGTACCTCTTACTGACAGTGGATCATAATGAATTGTTTCTTGCCAGACCAGCTGGCTAACTCCTGCCAAAAAGCCTCTTTTATACCTAGTCTCAAATAGCCATCAGATTAAGTACTGTGATCCCATAACAGCCTACAGCTCAATAAGCTCCTTCAGACAGCAACAAATGAGACTATTTCATTTATGGTTCATTCAAAATCCTCTGTAAGACTGTTACTGACGTATACCATCTTACATCAGGAAGAATTTGAGCTTGTTTTACGGACCCTGTTAAATTATACAATAAATGTTGTATAACCTTCTTTTTCATGTAATAGATTGGGAAAAACCATGATTTGGGTAGTTTCTCCTTTCTATCAAATGTCAAGTCTCTGAGCAGGTTAGGGGGTGGGGGTGTGATAGCCATGCATGGGTGTGAATGCCATTGCAGGATGTTGGGGGACATACTCTGTCATCTCCAGTCTATTACCTGGGATAGGGTTTCTCAGTGAACTAGGAGTCAGGATGGCTGGCAAGTCCTTGGGATTGCCTAACCCTACCCTAACCCCTACAGTGCTGACATGTGCTGCATGTCTAGCCAATGCCTTGCTTTTTATGCAAGTACAGAGGATTGGTGCTGCAGGTCAATTACTCAACCACTGCTCTGACTCCCCTAGCCTTTCATATCAAATATAATTTTCATTTGCTGTAGTTTTTAAAAACTGTCATTATTGAAGCTTCCTCTGGCTAATGTAAAAGCAAAAACCGCATTTGCTCAAAGAAATAATTTTAATTTCTCTTTTGGGTGATATGTAAACATAGTAAAAAATACATTATTATATTCAGACATCATTTTATTTGATAAATAACATAATATCTTGTTGAAAGTCTAAATTTTTATTTTAGTGTTTTATGTTAACTTGAATTTTAACAGAGTATTTTTTGTTTATTTGTATCTTGAAATATTTTGTATCTAACAGTTTGATACTGTTCCTTAGATCTGAGAGCAGTAATTTTTTACATCAAGGCGATTAAAAGTAAGTCCTCAGAGGGTTCCTGTCCCTCTTCCTCAGTGATCCAGTCTTGTGATGTCTTCTTATAGAGAATCACTACATAGGATCAAGATGTACTGTGGTCTCTAGGCATAGTTTGCTCTAAATGCATTCTCCTGGTAGGGAAAAGGGAAGGACTTATAAAAAGTCTCGTTTTCCATGCTTGCGATCAACTAGGACCTGAAACATGCTTAGTGGGTGCTCTACCTAGAGACCACATCACCAGTACCTTGCTCGAACATTTTCTCCTGTGAAACTGGAAATTAAAAATCCACAGCTTCGAACCTGCTCACCAGGCTCCAGAACACTATCAGATTCGTAGCCCAAACCCAATGTATTGTCCCCATAAAAGAAAATGATACCACAACACAAAGAAAACACTTAAATCCTGACTTTTCTATGGCAAAGAGTAGTCTAATGATAAAAGATATCAAATGGTGTTTTCTTTGAATATTCTAGTGAAAGTCACAAGAACAGAGAACTATTGTACTGCCAGACAGAAAATACTTATCCCAAAGAACTCAAAATGGAAAAACTGTGCCTAACATCCAAGAGTTATAGCAGCCATCCCCTGGGATACAGGAAGCTTAATGGAACTCCAGATCTGTTTGAAAACATTCTTCTGTGCTCTGTCAGTATTGTGCAAAATGTCAAGCTCTCTTTAGCTTTCTCAGCCTGGAAAAGCTAGATCTTTTTCAAGTATTTAGATTCAGAAAGGATTACATCCTCTTCCATTATGAGTGGTTTAATGCACTATTAGAATTCAAAGAGTGTAGCAAAGATATCAAGTACACAGTACTCATTTTCAAACATCTATTCTGGTACCAGGCTACCTCACTTAGCAGATTGAAATTTTAAAAAAATTTAAAAAAAAATAAAATAAAAAATAAAAAACTCAAATGGCATGGTCAAAACTGTGACTTTTGGGGCCCAAATTATTATCTATTTGTGAAAATAAAATAGACTATAACCAAAAGTACACCTTTTAAAAAATGGTATGTGATGATATAGAGACTGCTCAGCAGTTGAAAGCATTGACTACTATTGCTGAGGACCCAGGTTCAGTTCCCAGTGCCTACCCGGCAGCTCAAACTAATCTATAAATCCAGCTACAAGGAATCCAATACCTTCTTCTAGATAACTTGGGCACACCATACATGTGAACAAGAATAAACAAAAGCAAAATACCCATAGCAAAAATTAAAAGTAAATAATAACAAAATTAAATAATATACATAGAGTATTTAAGCACAATATACTAATAAATCTTTTTGAGAGAATGAGTTTAGAGCCCTCTAGTCTGACTTCCCAAATGCCCTATAGCTGTGAAATAACAAATAAATTAGCTTAATTCAAGCCTGTGGTATTGAAAGCATGATCTGCACTAGTAGCCTCTTCTCTGAAGTGTTGCTGATGGTTCTTGTTTTTTAGTTTTTTTGTTTTTTTTTTTTTTTGTTTTTTGTTTTTTGTTTTTGTTTTTGTGACAGTAACTGGGGAAATCTATATCTCAGCAAAAGAAAATTCTAACCCTTTGGTTTACTCCTGATTAATTAACCAAACATTATGACAGTTAGGAGAAAACTTGGAAGTCTTCATGGGCACACAAGTTACTCTGTTCCTGTGAATTATGTGCTAAGTTCGGAAAACCATCTTGCTCTGCACAGATCTGCACATAGTTAATAAATTTGAAGAAGTTTCCAGTGTTATTACTGCACATAAAACATGGACAGCTAATTAGCCTCTGTTGAATATTTAATGTGTTCCTCCGTAATACAGTTTTTAATGATAGAAAGTAAATCAAACTGAGATTACAGGAAACAAAACCTGCAAACCGATGTTTTTCAATTGCTACCAGAGGAAACTAACAGTCCCCATGGGTTCCGGGCAGTATCAATAATTTAGTCAACAGATGGCCCCGAGTGCCACCAAAAACACTTCTCCTTTGTACTCATTTGTCTGGAGATAAAAGTGGTACTGTGGCTTTCTATGTTAATCTATTGATTTTACTTGGACATCAGACATTTTAGTTAAACAAGATTGAGTCATAAGGAAACATAAAGGGTTATTCTGTGATTTTGAAAACACGCCAATATTTCATTTTCCTGCCAACATCACCTTAAGTTACTACACGTGAAAATCAGTCTTACTCAGATCTTTTTTTTTTAAATTTGCTTTTCCATTTGAATCTACTTTGCAAGAGTAACCTGTGACTGGGTGGCCTTGCTGGCTCACACTGGGGGACTTGTTTGCTCTTACACTGTTCCTTCTCTTCTGTGTCATCTACAGCTTGAGTTTGAATCTTCACAAAAGAGAGAGAGAGAGAGAGAGAGAGAGAGAGAGAGAGAGAGAGAGAGAGAGAGAGACAAGTGCCTACAGAAAATGCTCCTAAGTGCCCTGTTCAGAAATACCAGGTGCATTTCCAGTCATGTTTAGCAGGGTGAAGAAGTTTCACATGGCCAGACCTATTGTCAGTATGCTAAGAAGGTACCATGTGCTGTGGTTATGGTCCCTGCAAGAAGGTACAGCCAACTTGGAAATATACAGCAAATGCTTTAAGGACAGTGTTAGATGACCTTGCTGTTAAAATCAAAGACCACCATGTCCTTGTAAGCTCTTTGAGCTAGGCACAAAATGGAGGGCTCCCTTTCTCAGTGGGACTTCCTCTTCTGTGCCTGACCTTGACTGAAGTGTATCCCTAAGCACAAGTACCTAACCTTATCTAGAGGATGAACTGCACAGAGCTTCCTACAGCTCTACATGATTGAGTACATAGGTCCTGCTCAGCTCTTTCTGCTATATGTTAAATAGGCACTGTATTATGACAAATCAGACTTTCCCATGTATAACACCCAAAAACTCGAAGGAGATTCATGTAGCATGTGTCCAGAATAAAGATTCATCTTGGTCTCTCCTGATAAGAACCTGCCAGACTGAGGTTGTTTATCAGGTTTAGGAGAGTTCTTTAGTGGAATTTTTGGGGTCACTTGAATACACTATCATATCATCTGCAAATAGTAATATTTTGATTTCTTCCTTTTCAATTTTTATCTCTTTGACCTTCTTTTTTTTTTTTTTTTTTTTTTTGTCTAATTCCTCTGGTTAGAAATTCGAGCACTATATTGAATAGGTAGGGAGAGAGTGGGCAGCCTTGACTAGTCCCTGAATTTTGTGGCATTGCTTCAAGTTTCTCTTTTTAGGTACGGGCCTTAAATTCCTAATCTTTCTAAGACTTCTGTCATGAAGTGGTATTGATTTCTAGCAAATGCTTGTCAGCACCTAATGAAAAGGAAAAATTCCCCTTTGTCTATATGTTTGTGGCTCTTCCCCACTTCCTCTTTTATTATTTCCGTGTATCTGGTTTTATGTTGAGGTCCTTGATCCACTTAGACTTGAACTTTGTACCAAGAAATAAGAAGGGATTGATTTGCAGTCTTCTACATGCTGACTGCCAGTTGAACCAGCACCATTTGTTGAAAATGCTGTTTTTCCCCTACTGTACGATTTTAGCTTTTTTGTCAAATTTCAAGTAACCATAGGTGTATTGGCTCATTTCTGGGTCCTCAGTTTCATTCCATTGATCTATCTCCTGTCTCTGCACCAGTACCACGCTGCTTTTATCACTATTGCTCTGTAGCACAGCTTTAGGTCATGGATGGTGATCCCCCCAGATGTTCTTTTATTGTTGCGTTAGAAGAAGTATTGAAGAAGCTGAAGAAGAACGTGACTCCATATGAAGACCAGCAGTCTTAACCAAACCAGACCCCAGGGAGCTCCCAGAGACTGAGCCACTAGTCAGAGAGTCCACTCAGGCTGGCCTGAGGCCCTGGCATACTGACATTCTTTTATGAGTTGTGATTTGCAAGCTTACTGAGGCCAGGCTTTCCTTGCATTACCCTTTTGATTCCTGTTGGTGGTTTTTCCATGTGTAGTTCTAACTACCTGTGAAGTCAATTCCCTAAACTCTGACAAGAAGAAAAGGAGAACAAAACCAATAAACTGAACAGTCCCAAACATGATCAAACAGGAGGAGAGGGAAGGCAACTCCCAGCAGAGACCGCCAATCCTCAGGAAGCTTTACAGTGGAAAGATGTGGTGCATGCTTAGAAATATCAGTATAGTAACATAACATGACTTCTCAAATGAGCTGAGCTGACACTGGGCCCCAGGAAGCCTGAAATTTGAAAGCAGTATAGCTCTCTAAAAGAGGTGGGAGGGAGGGAGGGAGGGAGAGAGAGAGAGAGAGAGACAGAGACAGAGACAGAGACAGAGACAGAGACAGAGACAGAGACAGAGAGACAGAGAGAGAAAACCAGACTCCTGGAGCCTCCCACTATTCACAGTAGAAGCCAATAAGCAATAATTATTAACATGCTTCCACAGCTGCCCCATAGGAGCCATGCTTCTCCCAGGGACTGTGAGATTATTTATCAGCCTGACACTTATGAGGCTGAGTGATCAGACTGAGCTAGAATCCTTGTGCCATCTGCCTCCCCCTCCATGACTGCCTGGAGAGCGACTCTTCCAAAGACAAAAGAAGCAACCTTGGCATGTCAATATCAAAGTCAACTGAGCTTCACCATGGACCACCAAGGTTTCCTGAGAAGAATGCATCCAATAAGAAATATTTGGATCTGTGAATCCACAAGCCAGATTTCTAGAAAGAAGAAATATGTGTGTACAGGTATGACCTGAAGGCAGAGGAGTGACTCTAATTGAGGAGGAAGGTGTCTGAAGGAATGGGTGTGGTGAAAGCAAGAGAGTAATGGGCTACAAATGGCTACAAAGCAGAAGAAGTGCTAGCTGAGGGAAGAAAGAGACCAGTAGGAAGGGGAGATGGGAATAAGAAGAACGATTGGGAGGAGAGTGAGATACAGTGGTATATATGCATCAGAATGTCACCACATATGTATAATTACCACGTAGTAGCATCTGTTACAATGGCTGAAAGGGATTCCTTTCATCTCTTGAAAGGCAACCAAGTTACAGAAGCAAAATGGACAATGAAATATAATCCTATGGAAATATTTAAATTTCATGCCTTTTAGAAAGTTTATGTTGGGGATATGTGTTGGTGAAGATGTTTTTATCCCAGTGGACAGTTTGATGTTGCCGTGGCTGACACAATTAAGTGCTTTATGAATATTATCTAAGTGAGTCAAGGAAAGTAGCCTCAGATAGGAGCCTAAGACTTATTCTTGACAGCAGATAACTTCCCTTAGGCATCTTGTATAGTAAAGCAAGATGTCAGGAGACTTTGAGATTAATCTGTGTGTGTATGTGTGTATGTGTGTGTGTGTGTGTGTGTGTGTGTGTGTGTGTGTGTATTTATGGAGAGAGAGAGAATATGATTGACATTGATATTTGATGAGCTGTTTTATAAAGAAATTTCAGATGATTTATAAAACCGATAATAAAATAGTAACCTAGCATGTGAATCTGAATGCTGTGAGTCCTAGTTCCAAGTTTTCAGTGGCTATCTTGTTTACACATCTTCTTGGGCTATAGAACATGCAATTTGCTTCAGTGTGAGTCTTCATCTTCCTCCCTCCTAGGGAGTGAGATTTCTCTCCCCGGTATGTTCCTGGCAGCTCCTTGTCTCTGAAATCTTTAGTCTAATTTCAGTTTGCAGAGGCCTTACCTGAGCCCTGTTTTGAGCAGTCCCCTCCAGTTTTCTCCCTCTTACCAGGTCTAAGAAACACAATCATCAAAGTACTCAAGCTTCAATTTTAAAAATGATGTCACAATTCTCTTTAAATGTGAGTCTACACATAACATCATGGCTGCTTTTATAGGACCTATGTCTAAACTGCTACCATTTGCCCTTTCTTTATTAGCAAATCTTGTGTGTATATTGACACTCCTTAAAAATTATCTTTTTATATTTATTTATTTGTGGGTACGAGTGTGAGTGTGTGCACATGTGCCATTGGGCTCATTTGTAGGTCAAAGAACGATTTATAGCAGTCCGTTCTCTTCTTCTGCCATGCGGGTTCTAGAAATCAAACTCTGGCCATCAGGTTTAGCAGGAAGCACCTTTGCCTTTATAACCATCCCACCAGCCATGGGTACTAATGTTCTAAAAACAATCTTCATCTGTTGGAAAAATACTAAAACTGTAATTCTTTACCAGAACATAATCTTTTATCGTCCATACAACTGTTCTGTAAATTTTTATTAATTCTAAGTTTAAGAGATGTTGCCAAAGACCAGATTTTTAAGTATGTAAAGATATTCCCAAGTAGGCGATCTGCTTTGCTTTCTCCTTCAAATTCCATTCACTCTTCCATGTTGCCTCTGTTTTGTGTGAATTTTTACAAAATTGTAAGTCAGTCGCATTGCTATTGAAATGATTTACTTATTTAAACAAAATATAACTTAGGCTAGTATATCCCCCAAATAAAACCAAGTTCTCCAATTCCATCAAAAGTGCAATCAAGATTTACATTTAAAAGATTAATTCTTAGAATTCGGTGTAAGAGCATATCTTCTCGGTTTTTATTCTGTGAGAAGATATCTCAACAAAAGCAGTGACAAGGAGGAAAGGGATTATTTTGCTGCCAGTTCAAGGATACAGTTCATTGTGATGAAAAATCCTGGTTACAGGAGCTTAAAGTGTCTGATCCAAAGTCAGAAAACGATGCCTATGTGCTGCTGTTCAACTCAGCCTCTTCATTTACATGGTCCAGAATCAGAGAATATATATTCCAACCCTTCTCAAAATAGGAAACATAGGAACTGAAGAAACATTCCCCAATTCCTTCTATGATGCCACTATGACTCTGATATCATTGTCAAGTAAATCCAAAACCAGAAAAGAAAACCGCAGACCAACAATATCTCAGATGAACAAAGAGTCAAAATTGCTCAACAAAATGTTTCCAAACAGAGTACAGGCATACATTAAAAATTCATTCACCATAACCAAATTGGATTTATCCTTGAAATTCAGGGATGGATCAGCATATGAAAGTAAATAAATGTTAAAAAATTCGTATTTTGACTTAAAGGAAAGAGTAAAATGATCGTCTAAATAGATACAGAAAAAACCTTTGACAAAATCCAATATGCCTGCATTAAAATAGTCTTAGAAAATCTAGGGCTAGTGGGAACATATTTCAACATAATAAAAACTATATATGAGATATGCATGTCCAATACCACCCTAAACAGAGAAGAAATGGAGGTGACACCACTGACATCATGATTGAGACGATGATGTCCACCATCTCCATTCCTTTTCAATATGTGCTCAAAGTAGTCACTACAACAATTAGGCAAGAAAAGTAAGTTAAAGAGTTAGAAAGAGCGAATGAAGACTATTCCTATTTGCAGATGACGTAGCACTACATGTTAGAGATCTCAAAAACTCTACCAGAAAACTTCTAGAAATGGTAAACAATTTCACCAGTGAGACAGTTTAGAGAATCAATTTACAAATGTTAATAGATTTTCTATGCACCAACAATAATTATACAGAAAAAGAGATGATGAGCACATTTGGTAGCCTCAAAGAATTATGAGTAAGCCTAACCAAGGAACTGAAGAGCTGCCATAAAAGCTTTCAAAGGATGTAACCAACCATATATATTACATCTGTGAACCATAACAATAGTCAGTATGGCACAATAACGCCCAGGGTACAATAGTAACACAGTTTACATTGGCAGTAACCAGTAACTCCCCAATTGGTCTTAAGACCTACTCAAAAATAGGGAAAAGATACCTGGTACTAAGAACCTAACCATCTACTCAGAGCCAATGATGTCATGAATCTTGAAAAGGAATCTACATCTACCACTTCACTAACCCAACATAATCATTTCAGAGCAGTCTAAAAATGTATTCTGATACCTACAGCTTATCCTTGCCCACTCTAAGGAACTTCTTTTTGCAACAGACAGAGACAACTACAGAAAACTACAAGCAATCAAAAGGCAGAATTGTGAAGAAATTCACAACTCTTGCACCCCGGATTCAGCAAACACTGTAGGGAGTGGTGAAAAGACTGTGAGAGTCAGAAGAACAGGGTATTTCTGTGAGATCATCTCTTAGGAAAGGTTGAAGCTACCATAACATCTCACCAACATGACGACCCAAATGCAAGCTGAACAAGAACACCAATAGGTATCTCACATGTTCAGGCAAAGCTCAGAAGGCCTCAGCACTACACAATATAGGCAACTAAGGAATGCCTAGTGAAGGGGAAAGTCTTCCCTAGGGATGAGAACACCAATTAGTTGTCCCATACCAGATGGTCAGCCCTGAAAACATATTACACAGTAACATCATAGGGACAGAGTAGGTTCTATAAACACATAGGTACATATGTAGCAACAATGAAAGAGAATGACATCATGAATTTGGAAGAGAACTAGGGGGTACATAGGAGGGGTGAAAGGACAGAATGGGAAGATGGAAATGATGTAGCTGTTATATAAAATAAAAATTAAATGAAACATCCCTGATATAAAAATTTTAGAATGATTAATAAAAGAACAAAATATTTTTAAAGAAAATTGTGTCAAATTTTAGAGAGAAAATGTGTTGTGAGACAATCTTTAGAATTTTTTCACTCATCTCTGGCAGAATAGGCAGAAAAGTATATGACTGGAGAACATGTGTTGGAAAATACTTGAATCATTTGTTCACTTCTCTTGCCTCTGCATTCTGAGTGTCTTCTTCCCACAGGCTATAGCCAGGAGGGGTCCTGTGTCAGCTCAAGAAGCCCAGGGAAATTAAAATGGAAAATCAACAACACTATGACTGCAAAGCTAAGGGATCTTTGAGATGGGGAGACAGATGTCAGAAGTAATTACTTAGTATTTCAGGACTTTTAACCAATTTAGACATCAGCCTTGTTTACCACAAACTCAGCAAAACATGATCAGTCTGGGAAAATGAACATATTTTTTTTCCTGGAGATGACACCCAATCTGTAACAGAGTTTGACTAAAACCAAAGAACGCACTCCAGAATGGTTGTGCTTCAGCCTGATTAACTCTTGGTGATTGCATTCAAACGCCAGGATTTTAATGTGCTCTTAGCTAATTAAGACAACAGAAGATTCACTGAAAATATCATAAAACTGGGTTATACTTTAAAGCTCACAACACGTTTTAATTACTTTTGGAACTGAATTTGAGAACCCCATCTTAGAAAACAATTGAAATGTGATCGATTGCCCTTTAGACAGTATGTGTGATTACTGTTTATCAACTGTGAATTACTGGTTATCAAATTTAGAGATCATAAACTGTACCCAAGTTGTATCAGAACACCCATATAAAACAATAAAAAGAGAAAAGTTAGTAATGGACAACAGAGAAAGAACCTTTATTCGATGTGGCCAAATTGAGGAGATGGGCAAAGAGACACAGTTAAGCCTCTATGTCAACCTCTGGGTCCTGAAGTGAGATCAGAGTTTGCATAGCAAGCTAGAGAAATGCACATCTAAGCAGTCCTGGTCAAGGTGTGGTCCTGCCCACTACTGGCCCACCATTTTTTGGACTTCAGGTTCATCATGTAATGTTGTCAGGCAAATTGTTAGAACTGTATGAAATCTCCTTCCAGGAGACATGATCCCCTCTGGCTGGGGACATTTTCTTTCTCCCAGAATGAAATTCTGTGTAGATACTCATTTCTATGGAGTCCATTGGACAGTCAGATTGAGAGACACACATGTCTCATTAGAGACACACATGTCCATTGGAGTCCATTGGAGTCCATCGGACAGTCAGATTGAGAGACACACATGTCTCATTAGAACATCTTTATTTCTGCCAGGCCTTTATGTACTTATAATTTTCTTTGGTAATTTTTGAAAAATTCTAGGGACCTAAGGTTCTAAAGGTCTTAAATTTGACAGGATTTAATAAAGCACAGTCTAGTTGCCCATAACTACAGGTCCTCTCCTATTTGAGTCATCTTTTATTTGTAGAGTTCTCTGTGCTGGATGGCAACTGAGGACGACTGTTGAGCAAGTCAAAGAATATTACACAGATTCCTAGGCTAACATACAAGGTAGAGATATTCTTTCCTTGGTAAAACACAAAAGACTAGTTCCAAAGTGTCCATTGAATGCAGGATGACCCTGTATTTTAGTGTTCTAGTTTTCTTTCTAGTGGGAATATAAACTATGTTGATAAAAACAATATAGGTGAGAAAAGGGGTTCATGTCAATATATATTCCCAGGTTACAGTCCTTTGTTGTAGGAAGTCACACAAGGACCTTTAACCAGCAGGTCACATCACATCCTCAGTCCAGAGCAGAAGGGACTGACCTGATAGAAGCTCTTGTGATGACTTGTTTATTTTCTCAGGCTCTCAAACAGTGCAGCCTCTGCCTAGGAACTGGTGCAGCCCATAGCAGGTTGGGTCTTCTGCCAGTTAATAAAGATAATCCCCTACGGGCATATAGACAGGTCAGCCCAATGTAGATAACTGCCTGTTGAGAAGCTCCCCTTGTGTGACTCTAGTCTGTGCCTAGTTGACAATTAAAGCTGGTCATCATACCTGCAGATCTCCTTTTTTTTTTTTTCAGCATCAAAAGTTGCCTCTCCCTTAAAACTTTATGCTTAGATTTTTTTTCAAAACCTATTTTAATAAGGGTTGTTAATTTTTTCAACCTCCCTTCTCTCCCACCAATCAAAAGTAGGGGAAAAGAAAGGTTAATAGGAAACAGGTGATATGGAACTGTTTAGAAGTAGTTCTTTGAGGGCAGTTTCCAACATTAATCAGTAGGAGTGGCTAGATCCAGAAGAAACCCACGAGGCTCTGCTGAATCAGCAAGAAGCAGCCAAAATACTATGAGTTTTTTAGAGAATTTCTCTGGTGCTTTCTCTCCAGGAAGTCATGACAAACAATGATCAAGGAAGACTAGAAAAGTGTTGAAAGGCAAACCAATGCAAGAGCATCTTCTCACTGTCTGTGGGGTTATATTTATGATCTTCTAAACACCATGTGCCCTCTCAAGCATCTGCTCCAGAAAAACATCACATGCCCTCTCATAAGGCAACTTCCAGAAGAATACCACATATCTGTTCTCAGCAAAATATTCTTTCATGTGTCTGCTTCAGCAAAACATTCTCTCCTAAGACAGGAAAAGATTACATGACACAACTGAGTTGTTAGAGAAACCAGAGATTTCCACTTCACACAACCATCTCTGCTGCTTTAAAATTGGCTTAGGACTCCATGAACTCATTCTTTTCAAGTTTCGCCATGACAGTCCAAGTGCCCCTCTTTCTTGGAGTACCACTCAATTCTCTCTAAGCTTAAAGAAGCAAACTGCATGAATATGTCTCTGTCACATCCATGCGGCACTCTGTAGTAAATGTTATTTTGGCCTTAGTATCTAGATTACATGAAGTATGTTTTCAAGACCAAAATGGACTTATCAAATGATGGCCAGCATTGTTTATTATATTTCACTTTCCTTAATAGTTCCTTGAGAATTTCATACACTATACTATATTTTTATCATACTCACTCCTCACCCTCCCTCAGCTCCTCTGAGATCTACCCCTCGCCTCCCCATCCTCATGCCTTCTCTCCTTTTTTCTTTGTAGCCATTTGCTGCCCATCAAGTCAAGACTCTCAATGATGGTTCTGCCAAAGCAAGAGAACAAACCTCTGACTTCCTTTTTAATCCAAAGCTATTTCCAAAATTTACCAGTGTCTTATGAAAAATCAATCATATGACCTGACTTTGCATTTTATCACCTTAGACTCAGCAGCCAGATATGTCTTCCCTCAGATTATCATTTGTAAAATAATTAATGCATTTCTGCAGTAGATCTCAAGCTGGCGTTATACCATTTCATGACAGAAACATTTCCCTGGAACATTGTATGTTTCAAATTCAGTCAAATATCAACTGTCATGACATATTTCAGGCCAGGACTGTCAGTCCAAGGGCAAAAGGGATGACTTAAACATGCAGACTGCTGAAGAAAAATGGAATCTTATTTTGATCAACATCTGCACCACATGAAATGTGGTTTCAATTTGAAATTAGGAATCGATGAGATTGCCAGGGAACTTTGTCCATAGTTGGTTATTTTATTTGGGCTAGAAGAGAATGCAGAATGCCACCCATGCTTCTCGCTAGAACACAGTGCTGATGTGCCTCACAACATGGGTTGGGAGCTCTGCAAAAAGACTCATAAACTAGTAAAATTATATATGAATGGGTCGCCTGAAAACGACCAATAGGGAGTACAGTTTTGTAAATGCTGTGGATATTTCTTCAGACAAGGGGACTCCCTCACATGTGGATATTAGAAAATCTACTTTGAACATATCACATATTTTATAAAGAGTTGAAAGGTCTGGCAGTAATTCAAAGCATTCCTTTAGTAAACTCAAGCATTACTTATCTGTGTTGATAACAACTAGGTGTTTTCAGAACTGTTCATGTTAGTTATAACTTGGTTATGGGTCAGGTATTTACATACTATCCAGTGCATGAAAAAATTTTCCCAAGAATTTAGTCATCATTAATGAGAAAACTTCTATCTCAGTTTCATTTCTTAGCACTCGAATGGATCCCACTGATGGCAAAACATACTTTGAAAAAAAAACTGTATTGTTGCTGCAGATATGGAGTTACTTATGCTCTTTCCAAATGATTAAAGATTAATTAAGAGGCTGTATGAGGACTGCATGTGGTGGTACTCACCTCTGATCCCAACACTTCGGAGGTTGAGATTGGAGCATTACAATTGGAAGGTCAGCCTGAGCTACATAGCACAGTGTAGTCTCAAAGGGTAAATAATAACAAAACCAAACCTAACAGACTTTCTGGAAATATTTGACCGCCTTGAAGTTGAGCAGAAATGAATACCAATGGCTTTGAGCTTGCCTCTTTCACACCACGCTCTCATGTGAAATCAGAGAAAGGATTGAAGGAATTGAAGGAGTTTTCAACCTCATAGGAAAAACAACAATATCAACCAACAAAACCCTCCAAGGTCCTATGGACCAAACCTAAGAGTACACGTGGAGGGACCCATGACTCCAGCCACATATGTAACAGAGGATGGTCTTGTTAGGCGTCAGTGGTCCTATAAAGGCTCAATGCCCCAGTGTTGGGGGATTCCAGGGTATGGAGGTAGAAGAAAGTGGGTGAATGGGTGGCAGAGCACCCTCATAGAAGCAGGGGGGAGGGGAGAAGATAGGGTGTCTCTGGAGGGGAAACCAGGAAATGTAAAAAAAGAAAAAGAGGAGGAGGAGGAGGAAGGAGAGAGAGGGAAGAAGAAGAAGAAGAAGAAGAAGAAGAAGAAGAAGAAGAAGAAGAAGAAGAAGAAGAAGAAGAAGAAGAAGAAGAAGAAGAAGAAGAAGAAGAAATATCCAATGAAAGAAAGAAAAAAGAACTTTAAAAAAAGAAAAATATTTTTGTTACAACTGACCCATCCTTAAAGTATAAAACTCAATTTCTAAAATGCAGTCTTCTCCAAGGTGCTTCTCAGGGGAATGTTGCATGACCATAGGACAAGTCTTGGTGACAACAGAATATAGAAGTCTTTGCCATCAGCTACCTAAGGATTGGTCTCATTGACTTGCTTTAGCTCTGTGTCTGGGATGGTAGTAGAGACTATATGAATGAGACATGGTCACTAGAGATATTTCTAACAGCTGTGCCTGTCTCATTTTATTTTCTGAACCTCAGTTGGACAAAGCAGAGTGAAATCACATGCATACTGTGAAGCCCTTGTACAGCATCGCTGCCAGAGCCTACTCTGAACGGACACTCACAGATACGGTACTAATGCTGGCAAGGAATGAGCCGCTCACCTGCTTGCTTTGAACTTACTAGAATATAGTGCCTTTCTTCTCAATATAAGCAAAGAAACTACTGAATTTATACACAACACCTTGATGCTCCTCTTAAACAAACAGACCCATCAAACCTCAAGCTGTCTAACCAAGTGATCTTCGTGTCATTTCCTACATATCAGGTGAACACAGGCAGCAGCAACTTACAGCACACTAGAGGCCTGGTCAGGTGCCAGAAGAGCCATCATTTCTGAACTCACTCCTTCCAAAGTAAAGTCACATCAGCTGTTTGAAGTACAGCTCCTTTTAAAAATGGGTTCACAAGTAAAAAGAGAAAGAAAACCCAGCTCTGCTAAATTATTGAATCAAAAAATGTTAAAAAGCAAAAATGCTAACTTCACACAGATTGATTTTACCATAATGTTGAATTCACATAAAATAAAACCCATGCCTGTCTTCGATGCTAGTGATTTGTGCTTAGATGGAATGTCTGCGGGGAATAAAGTTACTTTGTGATGTATTTTAGTTTTTTCTTATAAATAAAATATTTATGAAGTACATGACTTTCAATAGTGTGAGGATTCTGTTTCTTATTAGCCTTGTTGTTCATAAGCATTTCCTTAACATGTAGCGGGGAACTTTGCTCCGGGCTCTTCTCATTCCCCATCTTAAAAAAAAAAATAATAATAGTGGTTTTAATTTATCTTAATGAGCTATCTATGAATCAACTAACTTAGAAAATTCTAGAAACAACCCAGAAAGCCATAGGGATCTTCTCCTCAGGACAGTCCTGAGAGCTCTGTGCTCAGCCTGTCGCATGAGAACCTGGTAGCTACCTCTATTTCTGGCTACTAGTACAACCCCTTCTGCCCTGAGGTGGGGGATTTAAGAGAGTTCTTAGGGTTCTTCTTGAAAGTAAATCAAGATATTTTGCTGAAAGACACAAGAGAGGGGAAGGAGCCACCATATTTCTAGAATCTCAGCAAGCCTTTCAGGGTTTATATGACTTTTGTAAACACTCAAGTGGAGATCAATTGTTTATTTTGTTGAGATTGTTACCTTGTCACCCATCATATCCCCAGACAAAATATTCCTGCCACACTGTGACTTTGGGAAGTAGAGAGTCAAATTAGATCCTTTGTAAGATCTTTACTACACAGAGATTTGATTTTCCTTACTGTAAAGACCATTCTTGCTTCAGCCGAGGTGGGGGGAGACTGAGAGGAGAAAATATTCACAGTTCCTGGTAAGATTTCAACTTACCCTGACCTAGAATCAGAGGAGAGGATAACAGTGAGAGAATTATCCACACCCAATTCTCCTCTGTAATGCATAGCTGGGACTGGGTTTACTGGTTTACTCTTAGCTCTGGTCTGAATTAGAGAGTTTTATGTCCTTAAGGACACTAAGATGTTTCAAAATTTCCTCAGAGGGAAAACAGTTTTCTGTTTTGAGTTATACAAAGGCATGAACATATCCCCATATTTGGGGAATAAACTTGAAACACTAAGACCCACTAAGAACGTTTGCTTCATCACAGGTGACCCAAAAAGACAAAATTAGATTAGCATATGATCCTATGGCTTCAAACACACTCAATGACTATCACAATTTAGATTATAATCCATCGTGTACTTCTTATTCTGAAACACAAATAATAACCCCAACATTTTTTTCAAATGCCAGAAATTCAGGATACTTGGCAATTTGGTGGTTTTAGTTTCAGAAAATTTTTGTGTACGTTGTAAATCCTTCAGCTGTAGGATGATGTTTAATGGTTGGTGACACAAAAGTCTCTCCGAAAATACAAAGTCAGGGGCAGATAATTAATTCTAGAGTGTCCTGGGGAGTGAGACAAAATCATTTTAAAATGTGCTGTGGCTCTTTATAAGGAGATAAGTCCTGTTGGGTGCCACTCTCTGTAGAGTCACTGTGTCCTGCATTCGTGGAAAGAGGGGTTAGCCTCAGCTACGAGAGCATTCTCACTGTGTAGACATTACCTGAGAGAGTGGATGATAGGGTAAAGATGTAGGAGACCTTCCCTGACATTCCTCTTACCTGCCTTGGATTTAGAAAAACAAAACGAGCTGCATTCTTAAAGAAAACCATGGCTAGAGAGCTTTCACAATTAACCTTGATTCATGGCTGCTTTTACAACCATAAGCCCAGTCTGAAGCTGTCTCATAAAAAGATTTGGCTGGGAAGTTCTAAATAGTGAATATGCTTAAACTGGGCTCACAGTGTTAGTTCCCCATGACCCTACTAGCTTAGATTCAGTTTCCTGCAGGGAGTCTCAGGACTCTGGTAAGCAGAAATGGGCTGGGTGGCTTTAGGATGTCTTTGCTGGCTGATATCCAGAGTTCTGACTTTTAACAGTAAGTTGTATGGCCTCTGTAAGTTTATCTTGCTATATGTCTCTCTTATTAAAAAGAGAATATTCTCAATTTCCCACAGTAGAACAGTGAAAGATTGAAACTGATACTCACACTAGGACACAGTATTTTAAATAAATATTTTAATTCTATTGTTGGCATTTACAGGTAGAAAGCATACAGTATGTTACAGATATCAAACTGTGAAAATATGAATGTTACATAAGTAACAAATGTAAAAAACACATTTTCTTACCTTCCCTGAAAGCAAGAAAAGTTTCCGGCATAGGAAAATATCAGTATCAAAACCACAGCTCAGGTGTAAAAAAAAAAAAAGTTTTACACAGTATTAAAAAATGATCTACAAAAGGACAGAAAGTAAGAAACATTGCAATCTGACTTTATATAAATTATAAAAACTGGGTACTTGGGGTAAATGTTGAATGGCTAGAAAATAAAACCAATTAGGGCCTGCATAGTTCAATTTGTTACAATGTTAAAAGCATAGAACATTTTTTTTTCAATAAATAACTTTAAAAATTGTCTCTTAGAAGTGCGCTGAGAACATTATTCTGGAAGAGAAAGGTGGCAGTGTTCTGGGACAGTATGTGGTCATCTTGTTCTTCCTGGAAGCCTGAGGTAAGTCAGGAGGCCATGAGTGTTCGCACAGAGACACACACGTGTCAATACAGTTTTTAAGAAAGCTTTAAAGTGCGGAACAAAATGACTTAATCTTAGTACCCACCGTCATGTAAAACAAGCCCTTATGGTTTCTGAGCAACATCACATATGAACTGAATCTATACGTCTGAAGCATGTTAATGTGCAGTCTTTCATCCCTCCAAGGCGGGAAGTGCTCCATCCTGCACGTTACAGAGGCTGGTTGAACTTAAATGATCTTGCAAGGTAAAACACAACCGTAACACAATGGAAACAAGCAACCCCACTGTGAAAGGACAAACTCGCGCCTACAACTGCAATGACATAAACCGCAAAAAACCACAAACCAAACACTAAGCAAAACTTGCCAATGTTGCATGCCCCAAAACTCATCACAAAACAAGATGCATGCAGGGGGATCATTCCGTTCCGCTGAGCACATTTAAATTAAAGAGTCGTTTGGAGTCTATGTGAGCAGCTTTGTGGTTCATTTAAAAACCTGTCCCTGGCCACCGTTCTATACTGGCCTGTTTTACAAAGGCGACCACCGCTGGTGGGAAGCCACACCATGTTTGGAGTGTTTCTTGCCCACACATACACCTCACACGCACTGTTCCGCATCCCCGTCTTTGGCGGCTGGTTTAGCTGCCCCGCTTTTACCTTCTTCGTTACCAGCTGCTTTTTCTGGGAGAGAGGCCAAATCTTTAAAGACATCCACATAGTGCCCAAAGCCCGGGCCCCAGTTCAAAAGATTGTCCCAGTTGAAGTTGCCTGCCTGCTGTCCCAGCTTCAGGGTGCTGTCTGCGGCCCCAGATGCTGCTGCAGGGGTACCCACTGGTCCTCCCTCAGCCCTGCGTCCATGGTACCTTCTGGGTTTCAGTCTGGCTCCATAATTATCTTCATCATCTGCATCAGATTCATTGACTTGCGATAACTTGGGCATCCTGGATGTGTAGACCACCGGCTTCTCCCTGTCGTATTCCATTTCTGAGCATGTGAAGGAGTCATGGGAGTCACTGTCAGAAGAAGATTCTGGGGCAGGGATGCCATCAGCTGGGTTCCTGGTTCTGGACAGGGGCCTTCTACAGTCTTCTTCAGAAGATGACCTCCCATGGTCTGCACTGCAGATGCTGGGGTTTCTGGGGCGAGGGGTGTTGAGCCTCTCTACCTCCTCGATAGAGAGTCCCACTGGAGGAGAAGATTCTAGAGGGATCTGTGCTATCGGCTGCTTGAGGCGACTTCCGGGCCTCGAGCCATGTGATGTCATAGTCTGAGGGCTCTTACTTCTTCTTCCTAGCCTGGTGGCATAGTTGAACATGCCAGGCTGGCAGGGGTCCCCATGCATTTCTAGCGTACCCCCATCCCGCAGAGGAAGGTGCAGTTCACGGGCTGGGCTGTTCCTGTAAAAAGCAGATGGTTTGGAGAAAGGAGCTGGGCTGTGCCTGGACAGGGGATTGGGAGTCGGGCAGGCTGAGTGGCTGAGGGAGCTGGTTCTTAACGCCTGACCATATGAAGAAGGCTGGTAGGTCAGGCTGCTTGCTCCCAAGGGCATAGGGGACTGCCTGGCAAAGCCCAGAGGACTGTGCCTCTGGATAGAAAACTTTGGCGTGTGGCTTCGGAACTGTTTGTAGTGCTGGATGATGTCTGCATCCGAGGGCGCGATACTGCTGGCATTGTCGATGTCGTAATGCTCAATCTCTTGCTCAGGGGAAGCCAGCGGGGCACTAGGGATGGTCTCTGAGTTGTGGGGGATGTCAGTCTCATCGAAGATTAGGTAAGGATTCTCTCTCTCTATTATGTCCGGCTTGGGATTCCCCTCCGGTTGCTTCCTGACAGCTAAGTCATCCCCATAGGGGGGGATGTTGTCTGGGTCATCAAAAGCCACATTCTCACTGCCCTTTTTCTTCTTCTCCTTTGGCTTCTTCTCCTCTTTGGGGTTTTTGGGCATCTTTCCCCTGCACTGGTTGCATAGAATCAAACTGAGGACGAGCAGCGCAAGGGCTGTGGCACAGCTGCCCACAATTGCAGGCACAGCCCAAAGAGGTAAGGAGATCTCCTCTGGACCCTGACTCTGGACACACACGTGTCCCCCAGGACTCCCAGCCTTGCACACCTTGCCCTGAGGACAGAGAACACCTAGGCAGGCCACCACCGTCTCACAGGTCCTCCCCGTGTGAGACTCTGGACAGCTGCAAGTGTAGCCAGAGAGCAGACCTGGCTCACAGCTGCCTCCGTTCTGGCAAGGGTGGGATGCACAGTCACCAGGAGGGACACATTTGTAGGCATACCACTGGTTGATACACAGAAGATCGCCCCAGCATGGGTTGCTGGCACAGATGTTGGGACCCCGGCAGCCGATCTTCACTGAAGGGTCAGTCTTGGAGATTGAGGCCAGGCTGTGCTTCCCACTAAAGGGGAGGCTTTCTCCACCATAGAGCACTGAGGCAATGCAGCCATTAAAACCTGTCAGGGCGATAGAACAGGAGGCCATTTAGAGAAAGGCAACCATTTCATGTCTGAGTGTTGAGATCTGAAGAAGAGAAGCCCCCAGAGCCACCGGAGAGGTTCCCAGCTCCAGGTCAAAGATGGGGACAGCATGTCCTCTGAGACTAACCCAGATCCATGTAGTTCTGTAATGAGAACCAATGTTTAGGAAGTTCTTCACCAGTAGAATTGTCTTCATCCTCTTCTCTCCTTTTATCCATTTAAAGATTTATCAGTTTATTGCTTTGATTCTTACAGGCCAAAGACCAAGAGTTACTAAGAGATCGAATATATTTTATGAACATGAGAAAGCAAAATCAAGGCCAGTTGCCCAAACCGCAAGAGCACAGGGTGTGCAATCACTGACCATACGACTTCCAAACAGGCAAGGATGGGCCCTTGTGGGTCAGAAGAGAAACCTTAGCCCTAGTGTTAGGGGTTTTCCCAGGGTGGAGAGGTAACTGCCACACCCGTGTTGCAAATGGTCAGGATGCAGGGGTCAGAAAACTAAACTATCCCAAGGAGTTTATCAGTAGTGATTAGTAATGATAGAAACAACTCAGAAACTCTTCATTGGGCTTGAGCCAACTGATGCCAGGGAGCATCTATGTGAGGGCACAAGAATTCACTTTGAATATCAGACTAATGAAATCTACTCTGCCCTGATTTCTTACAAAATCCAAATAGACCGTGTGTATTCTAAAATCCATTAAACATAAGGACTTCTGACCTAGAATTTTTTATGCTTGTATTCTAATATTGGTACCACATTCTGTGTCTTCCTCTGTTCTGACACACTTTCCCACTCAAGTGACAAATGCCAGCCTGATGTCCTCCCTCCAGAATGTTCTTGGACATTGATTCTTGACTATACATCCGTGGATTTTGACTTCTCTTCCTCTTTGTAACTCTTCTTCTTCTTTTTTTATTTTTTCTGTGACATTTTGTACTCTTTGAAAGCTCCACACGCTTGTACTGACTCATTCTTCTTTAAACCCTTCTTTCTTTTTGGAGATACTTGAGGTTAAACACTAAGCTTTCTAGACCTTTAGCTCTGGGACACCCACCTGGAACCACCACCCATCTTATCTATACCCACCAAGACTCTCTCCACTTACACATCTCTAGCCCAAGTCTGTCCTGGGTCCCTCTCATCCATTCTATGCCTTTCAAAGGTGCCTCAAGTCCATTTTTCCCATAGCAAACCCCAGGATTCCCTAAGAAATGCCTCTTCATTCTTTTCAACAGTCCCCTTCCTCAGTAGCACTAAGTTTGTCTGAGACTAAAAGTCAAGAATTTTAATGAATCATTACTGAAAATGGCCTCCAGATTACTTTGGGTCCATATACTTGAATGTCATACCTTGGCCATCCCATTACAATATCTTCCCATAATGCAGTGCTTTCCAGATACTGGCTGCCAAAACCTGGTCCTGTGACTCCTCCCCAGTTCATCCTCATAAGCAACTTAAAAGGTGGTCTATAGTATGGCACACTTAATGGCAATAAACATCAAAACTGCAATTACTCTTCACTGTTCTGCAAGTGAAGTAAGTAAGTTCACACTTTCTAACTAGAGCACCTTCTTTTATTCTTCAGTCTCATTATCTGCCTCTAAACTCACTTTTTTGTTTTTTATCAATTAAGCCTTTTGACACTCTCACCGTCCTTTTGACTTAAGAACACAAGGGTTTCTGCATTTTTCTTTGTACCACTGACCTCAGATAACATCAATGGCCTGTGAGGACCTGATGGGTGTTTCTTATTCTGGTCTTTTGTGTTACCTGGGAGACTGGCTTTGATAAAGACAGGAGTGAATAGACGGTGACCCTGAGGACAAGCCAAGCATCAGAGCAGCCCGTGCTTAAATCAGGTCTCAAAAGCGTTGGCGAAAGCCGTTAATGGTAGCGAGAGTACCCTGATTCCAATCTCTCTAAACACAGTTATGTTTATGAGAAGATTCACAATCACAGTATCAGAAATCCAACTGCTTTTGTTAAAAAAGGACACTGTGATGGAATTACTCTGTGGAAGTAAGTCATATAAGATAGACTGATTTTTACCTCCATCCTACCACTTTGCCACACAAATCACCTATATACTTTGAGGACCAGATTTTCCTTAGCTTTATTATCCTCCTGGATACACTAGGCACTTACCTGTTTGAGTGTCCCGATGGGCTTGGTTGGGAGGGATTCCTCCCAGGGACATGGAGAGGACCTCGATGCCACCAAAGTCCTGTGTGGGGTGGACGATGTCTCTGTTGTATATCCTGTCTACAGACAGCACGGTGGTGCTTCCATTCTTTAAGATCCGGAAGGTATGCCAATGGCCATCTGCAATGTATGCTTCCGGGATGATTCGCTCTACTTTCCCAGCAACACCTGCGTCTGACGTGAAGTGCACTTTGCCATTCTTAATCTGGAAGATGCATTATAAACAACACACGGGTCAAACATGAGATCTTTAAATAAAAATATGATGTATTTAAAATACAGGCCAATCAGAAGGAGATGGAATGGATGTGGCAATACTATGTGTTCGCACATATCATCTGATAATTGTAGACAACGTAATTGCTTCTCTACTCATGCTAACGGGTTTTAAATTTATAAGTAGTGTCCTGAGGGGCGTGTAACTTTCCAGAACAAAGCTGAAAAATTGAAGTGACTAGGTCGCCTAAGTAATCGACAGTAATTGTGATTATTTACTTTTCAAGGATGGGGGGAAATGATTTTTACTAAATAACTAAGTTTAGTAAAAAGGCCAGAGTGACTTTAAAAACTAAAAATGAAGACTTGCAATACCAAAAAGTTATTAGGAAGCTGCAGAGGTAGAGCAGTTGGAAAAACAATGACAAACGTATCTCCTCCTTCGCATCCCACAACACTGGAATTTTAGAAAACAAATGAGGTTCATTATTTCATTTCCAAGGTGGAATACCATAAACTAACAGGGGACTTGGATAGGACTTCACTACAGCTGTCTCTTCAATTTATCTAAAGGAATTTGATTTCTTTCAGTTCCCCTACTAGAACACTAGGTAACAGGACACTCCAGTTTCCAACTCAAAAGTTTCCAGTATTGAGATGACCCCTCAGAAAATGAATAATTTGTAAGGTAAGATGAGCCCATGGGTCAGAGAACCTTTCCCATCTCTGCTGCCAGATAGGACCAGTGTCCAGAGGAAGAAAGACAGTGGCACAGGAGTGACTGAACGGAAACCTGGCTCAGTCCTGGGTGTCACTCAGCTCAGACACTATGTCTATATGCAAGGACCACTCCCGGGAACACTGCAAAGCAGTTTATTTGTGCTTTATGGAAAATTCATGCCACACAGTTACATATACCAGTCACACAGTAATATTTTAATGTGATCATTTGGGATAAAAATGATCACATAGCCTGGTAGCTGGATCAGTGGGTAAAAGAGCTTCTTTGTTGGCATGAGGACCTGAGTTATAATTCCCAACACACACATAAAAAGCTGGGTGACTCCAGAACTGACGGGAAGTATCTTCAGAGCTTTCTTAATAGACAGTTTAACAGTATCTGAGGCTTTCAGGTTAATAAGAAAGCCATCCAAAGCAATTAGGCAGAGAAAAGTAGAAGACAGTAAGTGTCATGCTGTGGCCTGCAGTGTATTCAATTCCCTTATGTGCAAACATTATACACTTACACACTGCATATGTGTATGTAAATGTAATATGTATATGCAAATTAAATTATCAGAGTGGAACCATTCTAGAATCTTCCCCTCGGTTATTCTAACTATATCCTCAAACATTCAATCATCCAGAACCTTACCACTTTACAGGCATTAATGTGTGTGTGTGTGTGTGTGTGTGTGTGTGTGTGTGTGTGTGTGTGTGTGTGTGTTAGAGATAGAGAGAGACAAAGGGACAGAGGAGGGAGTTTAATAAATGAAGAGTTTAAGAAATGGTTAGAAGGAGAGCCAATAGAAACAAAAGCCATGGCTCTTGGATGACCGGCAGCCGACATCAGAATAGCACATTCTGTCCCAGCCTTCCTCAACTACATTCCAGCCGACCCTTCATCTCCTGCCCAGCACTTCTACTTTCTGAGTCCATTTTGCTTTTTTCCTGGCTGCTCTTTTCATTTCTGTTTATTTCACCTGCCTGGTCACAGTTTTCTCACTAAATGCCATGGCTGCTAATTACTGGTTATTCTGGCCTTTTTTTTTTTCTTTTTTAGTTCTGAGACCCCATTTTGAGAGGCACAAGCTACCACCCTATTTGAACTTTGCAGTGACAAAGATGGACCCTAGAATTCAGCTGCTTTCTATAGGAAGCTCTCACTTCTTCAACCATTTATACATTGTCTCATTTTCTTGGCTGAAGGAAACTAGATAAGAATGTGTCATATGTCATATAAATGGCATCTGGACTTGGAAGCAGCCTCACAGATTGTCTCATGTAAAAACTGTAGTCTGGCCTCTCAGAATGGAGGGATGTTGAGCAGAGTCCTTTCGGTGTCCTCTTCCATCAAGGAGTAGTGCTCTAGGAAGCAAAATCTACTCTCTATAGATCATGGCTCTTTTGGCCAGGGCTCTCTTGTTATCTTCTGCCATCGTTGTTTCTAATTTTCTTTTCAATAGAAATTATAAACAGCACACATCGAGCACATTCCAAATACTTTTTTGTTTCACAATTTATACTAATTGATGAACCAAGATATTTGTCTATGTAATGAAAGTAAAGTGAAAATTTGAAGATGTCCTCATAGAAAATCAGAACCCTGTCTCAAATTCTACACTGCTTGACATTTCTGACCACACAGTTCTCCATGGGGGTACTGTTTGGATTATAAGAGGCTCAACTCTAATCTTCAGCAACTACACTGTAGTAATACCATCACTCCTCTAATAAACAACATCTCCAAACAGTGCTAAAGTACAATTAAGTGTAAATCCATCTAGAAACAAATGCCTAAGAAAGATACAAGTAGGTCACCATGTGTGCCTTATTGAAAATAGACACCTAAGAAACAGCAGGAAGAGTTGGCTGCACCTGGTAAACCAAAACCTAAAATTTAACAATAAGCATCAATTTCATTTTTAATATTATTTGTAAACTAAATCAAGTAATTGCTAATTCTGTTCTGTGTGTTTCAAAATTGTGATAAAAAAAAAAACAAAACATTGTTAGTAAGCATGGATTTGTTGTAAGAATTTCAAAAATCAATATAAAAGAATCAATTAAATTGTAAAACACAGAATGATCTTGTTAAACAGTTGATAGAACTAAGTACAAGTTTCCATGGGTGAATTGGTGCTAGTGTCTGTATATGAAAGACTTCAGTTGTCATTTCAGACTCTTAGAAGGCCACAGGGGTGGGAAAAGGAGGGTTCATGGCATGCAAGCCATGGTTTTTACTTCTGGCCATAGAGAGAAAACATGAAGTAAAAGCTTGGAGAGAAATCCACTCTTCTTGTTGAATACACATTTTTAAAGTTTTTGTTTTGGATTTCTTATTTTACTTAAAGTGGGCAGAGATATGCCTCATTGCTTGCGGTACAAGTGTGAGAACCTAAGTTTGGAACGCCAGCACCCATGTCAATAGCTGCAAAGGAGCCAAGCAAATTCCTAAATGCACATGGTCAGCCAGGAAAGCAGACTTGTGAGCTCCAGGCACAAAGAGAGACCCTGCTTCAGTGCAATAAGGTAGAGAATCATAGGATTCCACCTTATGTCTCCACAGGACTGAGAATACACCCCTCACACAGGTTCCTCTCCCTCCCCACCCTAACACACATTTCTCCCTTTCTCTCTCCCTCTCATTAAAACTTATTTAAAGAGACAAAAAGAAATTTTACTTACACTAAATACCAAGTACCTTTAATTTTTCCCTAGGTGATGAATGAAAAGTGTATTTCAGAACAAAGTCAGATAATTTCTAATACTTATTCTGATCTTAGAATTTAACCTATATCAGCAGTGTTTAAAATAATTCTTGATGAAAAATAATTCTTCATAATCAATGCATACTCCTCATGCTTCATTTTGCTTGCAGCAGAAGGGAAAGATGCCAATTTTTATCAGGCAAAACAGACTTGACAATCTATTCATCCTGGCCTATCTGACAGTTGACTCTACTCTAAAGCAAGACAAAGGTCGTCTTAGATTTTATATTTTTACTCTGGCCCAGGTCCTAGAACTATTTAGGGTTAATGGTATTGGATTACTTCAAAGGACTAGCCAAAACTTTAAGACCTATGTAAAGAAGACAAAATTTGTGGGAGAAGTGACTAAGTCCCCAGAGTAGGCAGGAGTCATCTGATGGGTCATCATGGGTTGCTCTCTCACCTTCACTGTGGTATAATTGCTGCTTTCCTGGATATGGATCAAAATGCCATTCTCACTCCGAGTCCTGAATTTTACTTCCAGGCTATTGACACCAAATGGCTCCAATATGGCTTCCCGTATGCTCTGTGTCAGCAAGTATTCCCTCTTCTCGCTCTGGCTCATGTGGTAATCCAGGCGACCTTTGCCTTCTAGAGACAAGGCAGTATCTGGAGTGACAGCTGAAAGCCAAGAAGAAAACGGAAAAATGAAGGCATTCATTGGACTTTGTAGATCATTCTTTGGAGTATTAAAAATGACAAAAGCTCAAGTTTCTAAAACCACTGTCCCTAGTCCTCCTCTGAGAAAACAATTTTCATTTGTGAATAATTGTGCAAGTATATTTCCAATGGTTGAGTCCTTTTTGGATCTGTGAAACATAAAACCCTTGATGACATTCATTAATCACTTGGGGCCTCATCATTCAAACTCTTTGCTATGAGACAGAAAGCCCGGGCATGAAACACACAGCCAACTGCTAAAATGTACAACTCAAGACTTGACCCAATTTCAATGCATTCCTGAAATTATTAAACAAATATATTTTTACAGTTGGAAATCTTTGACTCTTTATTCTTCATGAGTCTCTGATTTTTAAAATATGGAAGCTCAAGAAGTATCCAGAGAAAACTTTCTATGAAACTCTCTCTACCTGAAGCCATTGTCATGGATGGCACATCATCAGACCTAATAAGAGACTCCCAGGCAAGACCATAACCAAGAACATAACTCAGGAAAACACTGGGAAAATGGAATGGGGATAACTCTGCCCTGGGTATCACACTCTACACAGATAAACAGAATAACATGGGCAGAATTATTTCTAGGTTTACAAAAATGAGTCTCAGGGCAGCTAACTGAAGAAATACCACATTGTAACCAACCCTCCCCTCACACACACATTCACACACACACACACACACACTCACACACACACTTTCTGTTATAGTCAGTATGCTAAGATACATCTATGCTATCTACCTCTAATATCTTCTGGATTGTAACATATTCTAATGTTATCACTCATTTATCTCCATTCTCTATTACAGTAGCAACAAATGGTTCCTTTAATGGTCATCAGGTGCCTGTGGCTGAATTAGTAATAATCATTTCATTCATTTCAAAATAAAGCAGTTCTCATAAAGGCAGCCCTAAGGGCTCGGGGCAGAATAGAATACACAGCTTTCAATTAGAGAGCAATCCTTTACTGATGGTTCAAGTATTATAGACACTTGATCACCATAAGATTAGGGCTTCAATGGAAAGTCATTAATGAGCAGACTGAGATAGCACTCAAAAACAACTTAAGATAAAACACACTTACTTTTGTTTTTTAACACATATTAAGTATCACAAAGTATTTGGAGCTGTGCATTGTTCTGTGATACAACATGTAAATTTTTTATGCCAGATTAAGAAAAATGTGACCAGAGAATGATCCCTAGACCATAGACAGTATTGATCTACAACCTCAATATAGCTGGTAAATTTTTAGAGTTCCTAACTACCTGATATATGACATAAAATAACCCATAGTGCATTTATAATGGGAAAGTAAGTATTTAGGAAAGTCCAGTCATTTGATTCTTCAGAGAAGAAGCCAATTTACAACTGTCATTGTGTTTTACCCCATTTTAAATACCTATCAATGACCACATTAGAGTCTAAGTGCAATAACATCTTTTGTGCACATATAAATACGTTCTGGGGTGCAATGGCATCCCATGAAGATGAAAATTGTGACCTACATTTTTCACAGTACTTCCCGGTCAGGCCCTCCATGCACTGACACTGCTGCCATGACCAGAAGTCGACACAGGTGCCACCATGTTGGCAGGGGTTGCGAGCACACGTGCCTTCTAGTCTGGGACACCTACAAGAGAGTCACAGAAAAGAGGGATGAAACAACAAACTGCAAGAAAAAAACTTGTCTTGAAGCAGACACAGACTGATCAACGTGCTTAATAGCAGGCTCTCAGGATAGGAAGGGACTTGTGCCAGCTACCCTGCAGCAGTTAATGACAGAGCACCTCAAAACACAGTCTAACTCACACCAAAGAACAAGGCAAAATAAAATATTTTATACAATGACAACCAAAGGTGATATTTTGTAAGGGCATAATAGTTCATAAGTTCTTGGTTAGCATGGTCCAGAGCCATAGGTTAACATAGGTCCACATGTACCCCACAAAGACATTTGTAGTTCATTATCATTATGATTATTCATCATTCCATTCATTTACATCTCAGATAATATTCCACTTCCTGGTTATCCCTCCACAAGCCCCACAACCTCCCTCTCCCCCTTCCCCTTTGCCTCTATCAGGGTGCTCCCCCCACCCTCAGCTGTCCCACCCCTCCAGTCAGGCATGACAATAGGCATGTACATAATGGGATGAAATAAACCCACATGCTCATGGAGAAGAGCATTTTTTCTCCTGTGACAGTGACAGCCAATAGAAGATGTTTACATAGTTCATCAGACAAAGCTCCTTTGTACACATCTAAGAGTGTGTGAGCATATAGGGGACTCCTGCCATCTCCAGAATCAGGGTAAGAGAAGGACTGTTGTATTGAGATCTCAAAGAATGATGATATTTAAGATCATTCTAGGCTGAGAAGACAGGAGTGACATGTCCTACTGTGGGTTAGAAACACAGGATGTGGCACAGAACAGGGACAGAGTGACCAGGAAGAGGGTGCAGATAAGTTACAAGTTATACCATATCACAGAAGCCCTGTCATTCAGGAAAGGACTCAAGTAGAGCCTTCGGATGCTCATTGTCTACAGCAGTATTGTTTAATGATGAGAAGTAAAATCTTACTGATCGAGGATGCCTTGTGCTGCTAGTGCCTGGCTGGGCTCCAGGGGTCGTCCATTGACAGCAAACTCCATTATACAGCCCACAAAATCGTGGCTCTCCACATGCCCCCTCCTCTGAAGGATTGGCTCTAGTGATCTGATCCCTCCAACTGTGACTCGGTTTGGCTGAACATCAAGAGTCCTATGTGAACATAAAAGGGTAAAGATCTCAAAACCCACACAGCACATTTCACTCAATTACTTAGCTTTCCAGGAATATGCATCACACGGATCAACACCCGTCCTCAAAGCCGGTGCTCCCAGGATTGCTTGGTCTTCATATTAAAAACAAAACAAAACAAAATAAACCCAATGAAACTTTATTTTCAACTATCCAAGTTGGGTGCACATGGCCATGTTGTCAGGAAGGAAAAGAAAAGAAAATAGAAAGAAAAGAAAAAGAAAAGAAAAGGAGCATTGTAGAGAAGACCAAATACACAGAAGTAAAGACTGATCTCTACGGTTCCCCAAGACCACAGTGAACCCTGAAGCATGTTAATAAAACTGGGTGAGAGGTCACCATGCATCTCCACTTCTGACAAAATCCCTCATGCCTTTGATTGGCCAATGCTGCAATTCAGCTTTAAGTGCTATGGGGAAACATGCATTAGTTACTATGCAATGGTGAAGACACTGTGTCTGATTGGGTGATGATCATGTCCTACAGGCTTGCAGAATAATAAAGCACTTCATGAAGGAAAGTCTAAACAGCTCTGGCTGCAGTAGACACTGCCTAAATTCCTTACCCTTGATTCTGTTGCTTTGCAACCTTTAAATTCAACATTAAAATAATATTCCACGGACATTTATTACTTTATAGAATGAACATCTCCTTGAGGGAGTGCAGGAATGTTAAGTCTGAAAAATTCTTATTTTGAAGTTTTTATAAATCTTAGTAATTTCAGGGATGATGAGAACAGAGCTATCATTTCACTTACCAGTCGTCTGAAACAGCCACATTACTGACAGTGCAGTAGCCTGGCTCTTGATTCTCTGAGCAGGAGTCCACAGTTAAAGAGGCTGCCTGTAAGTAAGAGAGGGGAACGGTCACAGTGGGCCTTCCGATGGCATCAGCTTTCCTAGTAGACACTGCCAGCACTGCTCTCACATGGGAATAAGTAAACTTATTATTATTTTGCTGATTTAATGTGTACTTAGCACACCACATGACTTGGTTCATATCTTAAGATATAAGCACAAATCTCTTTGGTATTTCTAATTCATCAGTATATGGGATGAGGCTATTTGAGAAATAGTCCTCTCTTTCTGCCTTATTTATATAAGAAATCATTAAGATGCTTTATTCTTTCTGGAAAAATCTCAATTCCATGAGATTACAATTTTAATAAAAATATTCGCTCTATAATCCAGTTTCTGAATAATCTTTTAAAAATTTTTTCAAAAGATTTACTCTATCTGCACTGTTTGCAAAGAATGTAAATGAGTGAGATATATACTATAATATGTGGAGATTTACATTTTAAATATTTTTAAATGACTATAATCATTTCCATGCAGTTTATTTTGATCCTGGTTTCCCCTTCCCCATCTCTCTGTAAAAACCTACAAACATCAAGAAAATGCCTTGAATGATGTTAAGAATTATTACTTCAGATAGCCTTGGAAACTACTGTGTCACTGATTGTATTGCTCCATGCTCAGAACATCTCATTGGTGTTTCGGTCATAGCCAACAGCCACTGTTGTGCAAGGTGGGGGACCACAGGCCTCCACATGGGGCTTCCTATGTAGTCAGCGTATGGACAGACCACTTGATCAGTAAAAAGTCATCAATGGTGTAGAGAGGCCTAAAGAAGCTGATTGAAGAAGCCAAGGTCTTCTCTATGGGCAATGACCAGGAAGACTACTTGTTGGGAAAGATAACATTGCATTTCCACATTACTCTGTTCGTCATGGTGACACTGATGACCACTCCCTGATCATCAGTAAAAGTCACCGTATGCCAAAGCCTTCATATTTCAGCCAATGGCATTTCAAGTGAGGCTCAATGTGCTGCATTGTACTAAAGAGCCCAAGTTAGAGGGGGTCCAACACCATTGGCACGTGAGAACTTGGACTTAGTGCTTCTCCTGGTACAGTGGAAAGATTCTTATGTGTACTCTAATACCATGGCACATCCATCTAAAGGAAGCACAACCACAGCACTGCCCAGGTGTGACTGTGGATCATGGAGTTGATTTTTAAAAGACAGCGGGAACAACACAGGAGCTTAGGCAACTACATCAGCACACCTCCATTGCTTGAAAGCAGGGCAGACGTTATGTTCCCTGTCTTAAATATAAGGCTACATTCATGATCGGTGCAAACAACTTCATTTTCTCAACTCTGCCTGTGTGTTTCAGGGGCTGTCCAGAGTCCTGGATGTTTAAATGGAAGATTTGAAAAGTTTTTGTAGCCCGCTCATTTCTCAGAAGCTATTAAGAGAGTCCACTTATCACTATTACCACTATTGCCCACTGAGTATTAAAATGCTAATATTAAAACGTACCAGTCCTTCACTTTTAATATATCTGACGGTTATTAAAATCTCCAAAAAAAATCCACTTGTGAGCTACATAAATATTTTTCTTACTTGCCTCTCAAGTAAACTATAATAAATATTAGCATTTTTTTCTTCGGAAAAACAATCCATCATTTCAATCCAGTGCAAGATATGTCCCACTTTATTATACTCCTTGGGGAGTTTTTCTCAAAAACTAAGAGACACTAACCTCAAACTCGACATTGCGTTTCAGAGAAGCACTTTGAGTGCAGTTGTGAACACACGGCTGCAGAGCAACTGTGCAAAATACTGGTGTTAAAGACCCCCGAATCCTTTTACAAAATATACGGTACTGATGCACCAACCAGTGAATACACAGACAGCTCTGGCTGGCATCTGTAGTGGGCAATCTCAACCTATAATATATTATTTTCTGCTTTTGGAAAACTCTTGATGATTAAAAAAAATCAGAGAAGATATAAAGGCCCTAGTCACTCACACAATTTAACCCTTGGAATTCTTTAAATACTTATAAACTCAGCTCATAACACTACTTTTTGTAACCAATATATCCTTCTTCTCCCGTCAATATGAGTGTAAATTGAGACATCTATGGTCTGGCTTTCTGATGATAAAAGCCTAGAGGCTAATAACTTTGTCAATTCCCAAGAGCTTTTTTTAGAAATGTATAATGTAAGAGATTCAAAATCAAATAGGAGCTTTTCTTCTGCATATTTTTGAAGTAAAGACACATCTTTCCACTGTGGCCAAGTTAATAATGGCAGAAATATGTAGAAATATTTTCTTCACACTTAGCATTATTCAAAACTTGACCATGGTCCAGCTCTGGCTGCAGCCATGGACGGGGAGCTCAAGAGATGACTGTTGCTGGGTCTTACAAAGAGGTAGAGGGCTGAGGAAGACTCATTCAGTGACAAATATTAAATACTGTCTTCCTAAGCTTTTGTAAGTTTTAACCCCCTTTGTTCTTACATTCAACATCTATAATGAATTACATGCTCATTGGTTAGGTTACTGATCTTCAAGACAGAAAATTGATCTGTTCATATGTAGTGCTAGGTATCCTTTAACCTCTGAGCAGTGTGGGCTGCTAATACATTGACTGTTGATTTTTCCATCCTTCATTTTTCCTGAAACTTCAGCATAATTAACATGAGCTAAAAAGAAAAAAACAAACAAACAAAAAAAAGCTCTGAAGTCATACAACAAACTAGTGTATTATCCTGTAATGTGGACCCATATGCATGGCTGGCTGACTGGCTGCAGTATAGAGAAGGGATGCTGAGGAAGGAGGGATGCCTCACCATGCCTGCTCGCCGTGCAATCACTGTGTGGAACTGTCCATCTGACACCTTCTTCATGGTGGTCAGTTTGTAGGTCCCACTGCCCAGATTATATGAGAATCTGAGTCTTTCTTCAGCAATTTCCAGAGCCAGGAACTCGGCCCGCTCTCCTGTCTGGTTGTCATAGTTATAAAGCAATAAAGCATGACTTTTGATGGTCGCAAACTTGACATAAATATAGTTGTTGTTGGGGTCCAGACTGGGAAACTCCATGTATGACAGTTCCTCAAATCCATAACTGTTCAGCTCACAGTGCTTGCCAAAGACACCTGCAGGAAAGAGAAAGGACATTGGAGCACAGCAATGTTTCCTTAAGTTATTCCTAACAAATATTTTAGGTGTAATAATGAATCATGCAGTTAAAAAAAAGTCATTATCACCATCCCTTCCTCAAGTGCTATCCAAAGCTGCCATTCTTAGAACTAGAAAAAGCTCTGTGGTCATGATTGGCAAGCTGACCCTGCTCACAGCATCACAAAAGGAAGACAGAAAAGTATGAGAAAGATGAGATGCTGATGTTGTTTGGTGAGTTGGAAATTTACCTCCACATGCCTCAGTTTAAATAATTAAAGACAATGGAAATGAATATGTCTGAAGAGAGTTCTTTCCCAAAATACTTTGAAACTTAGCTTATTGATATTTGTAAAATTTGCTATGCTATGATGCTCAACTTTAATACTTTTCTTACTATTTTATGTTATTGACACAACATTTTACTGTGTAACCCAGGCTGTAGAGGAACACACAGAGATCCTCTCCTGTTTTTGCTTCCTGATTGCTAGAATCAAGAGCACATTCCACTCCAAAGACCAAGATGCATAATTAAAATTCTTTCAAACCATGTTAGTTCAATTGAGGAAAGTAGACTTGGTTGTTTTGACTTAAAAATCAAGTCCCCAACTCAATGTTCTTTTCCAAGGTCACAAAATGAGAGAAAGAAATACTGTGCCTCCCACTGACATTGCTCCTTAAGTTATACAAAAGGGACCTCTGCCTGCCTCTGTGTCTGTGTGACACCTCTTTACCTCATACTCATCAAGGTACCAGGAGAGAGCATTGGGTGCTAAAAGGCACTGGGTGCTCTGGAACAGAACTGACTGACAGCCCTGTGCTGGGAAGCAAACCTTGGTCCTCTGGAAGCACAGACATTGCTCTTAAGCACCAAGCCATTTCTCCACCCTGCTCTGAGGTTTTATCTGTCTCATTTTCAACTTGCCTTGGGATGAGTCAAAGGAAGTTTATTTAGAGTGACTTAGTTTTCGTCTTTCCATATGTTTTTACTGTCTTTTTCCAACTTGAAAATGAGTTTTATTGAGAAGACTACACTAGGCAAAACGCTTTTTCCACGGACACTGGCAAATGTGGCTGATGCATGGAAAGCGACCCATGGTGACAGGTCCTGTTTATTTTCACCTTTAAAAGGTTTCATTCTTTAGTTTAGATTTAGAATCTATTATAAATGTATTGAAGTTACAGTCCAGAAGCTACTGGGCTTAAAGGAGTGACTGTCACAATTTCACAGAGTATTTCAAGCTTAACCCAGATCATGGAATGATGGGAAATAAAAAAAAACTCTGAAACCAAAGACACTGATCTTGCTTAACTGTTTTGACTGTGTCTGTATCATATTTTATATCCAATCCTTAAGATAAAATAACCTAGAAGTGCTTGCAGTGTCTACACAGGTCATCTAGTCATTTGCTGTCCAGGCAGAAATAACAGTTGGCTAAAATGACTAGGAGTGGCTTCAATCTTAAACCAAACTAAAGCTAAAAATGGAGAGGAATGACACATAGGTGATATATTGTATAGGTAGCTTTTTGATATGCCATTAACTTACATCTATATTACTTATATTCTTTAAATTTGTATAAGCACATTATTTATACAAATAAACAATAATGCTTGTGTATTAGTTAGAAATTGCATTGTACATTATTTCAACAAGTAAGGAGTAACTGAAACTGTAAAACAAGCAAAGGCAAATCATACATACTGTGTGTTACTCTAGGATTTTTCTTGTTAGAGTATAACTACTGTAGAAAAGGATAGACAAGATTTAAATGTAGGTGCATAGATATTAGGCAATGAGGTTCACATTAGCATTCAAATGCACACTGTATTTTCAAATATAAAATGTGTATATAAAATGTTCTTGAAGTTTTTTTTTTACTATTTCTGTTAAAGTATAGAAATAAAATTTATTAACACCTTAAAATTTCTCTTCCAAATGTCTGAGAACAAACACACACAGAGGGAGCACTTATATATAACCTATGCAATACAAAATAACAAAAGTACAAGAACTAAAATCTCAAAGGCTAGATCATCTTATAAAATCTCAGTCAAGCTGTTTTTCCTAAAACACAAACTGTCATCTATCTGTGTATCTATGTATGTATGTATGTATGTATGCATGTGTCTATCTATCTCTCTATCTCTCTATCTGTCTGTCTGTCTGTCTGTCTGTCTGTCTGTCTATCCGTCCCTCATCTATTTATTGATCTATGAGCTATTTACCTATTATCTGCCATCTACTTATCTATTATGTACTTACCTAACTATTATCTATCTACCTAAATGTCTATGAGTCTAAAACTATATTGAAATCTAAGGAATTAATTTTGGCAAGTTAAACTATAAACGGAACAGTTTTCCAGCTTCAGAACCCTAGGGAAGCTAGTGTTTGGTGTGCATGTCTCACCGCCCTGTGTGTCACCACCGCAGGCCTTTGTCTGAGGCATTTCCATATGCCACTTCTTTCTCTGTGTGTTACCCACATCCAATTTAAGAAGGCAAATTACTTTTCCTTCTAATTCATTCTGCTCAGCTTGGAAT
This sequence comes from Micromys minutus, assembly GCF_963924665.1. Classification (NCBI taxonomy): domain Eukaryota; kingdom Metazoa; phylum Chordata; class Mammalia; order Rodentia; family Muridae; genus Micromys; species Micromys minutus. Next base: position 37,606,243 of record NC_137984.1, on the reverse strand, counting down.
GATGTATTGGAATTCCAAGGCCTTTTATTTTGTTTTTCTTTCTAAATGCTTCTATGGTCAGCTGACAGTGTCTACATTTCAACAGTGCTTTTGGGTTTTGCCTTTGGAAGGAATTAGGTGGGATCTGGCCTGCCAGCCTGGTGTCTATAATTTAGAGTTTGCTATTTCTCTCCCCCAGGGATGTCTGCAGGGTTAGGGAAGGTCCATTTGGATCCCAAGGTAAACCCCCTGTTCTCTCCCCAAAACAGTGTGTTTTATATCAGCACCATATGGAAAATTATATAACTGCTTGGCATTAATTGTTCTAAGTATGCATATTTGCTATTGAAATGGCGAGGAACGCTAACATCATAAACACTCTGTCAGTCACTTGAAAATTATTTTCCACTTTCTATTCCAATTTACTCTTCTTTCATTCCAAAACACAAGTTAAGTCATGAAGCCTGACTGTGAGATTCCAATAAAATGGCCTTGCAGGAAATCTGAGGAAATGTCTGTTTTTATACTGACCGGCTTTTCACTTCATGAGCATTTTGATGTGACCCTTGAAAAAATGTGATATTGGCATGACAGCAGTAGGTTCCACCTGCTCTCTGGTCAAATCATCATGGACAATCTATGCCAACCTTTTCCTGATTTTGAACAAATACCTAATTTCTGAGTCTCAGGAATATCAGTAAAATTGATTTTTTTGTAATTGTGTTTAATGTTTTATTATAATTATTATAGTTCCATGTGTGTGCATGTGTGTGTGGGAGGGCGTAATGTGTGAAACACATGTATATAGAGGTCAGAGAACAACCCTGGTGAGTCCACTGTTTTTTCTTTCCACTACAGTGCCAGAGATTGAAGCAATGAACTATCTAAATGGCCCCATACTTACATTTTCACATCCCATCCCTAACATTCTTTTAGTGTGCTAAGTTGGAAAAAGAAAACCAAATTCAAATGCTGAGTTTTCTTCTTTGACTGGCATTATAGACAGTTCACTGGTAACGAGTAACTCAGTTCTGCTGGACACCCAGTAGGCCTGTAGATCTCAGGCTCATGAAAACAAAGAAGAAAAGACAAGCAAAATAGCCTCATTCTCACTACAGAAAGACACACCCTTGCAAATGGAATCCAGTTTCTGATGCAAGGCTAAAAAGCCTTAAATCATTGCATTAATCACAGTTTGCTGACCTATTTCTGGGTGACTTTGGGGGGGTCAACGGGAAGAAATCAGCAAACGGCATATGAGGTTCTAATAACATCCATTCCCAAGAGAACACAGTGGCGGTGTTTTCATTAGCTACCATGAGTTATCTACAAAGTCCTAATATACATTTAGGTCCCAAAATCATCTAGTATAAAAATAGTTAGATTAATGTAAAAGAGAAACAAACCAAAATACATTCACTGTTCTTAGAAATTTGAGGAAGAATTAAAAGTTCTTAAATGGTATTTTAATTACTAAGCTCTACGCTAAAAGAAGGTGCCCATTAAGGTTATTATGTTGAGGTATTTTTCCTAACAATAATTAAAGCGATGTACTCAGTAGCATTTCCACAATTAACCTTTAAAACAGTCAGAATTAAATATTTTATTTTACTTAATCCCCTTGTGCAATATGATTAATATTCTCTCATGCATTCAACTTTGGATTCTCCTGCCTCCTGTGTTGCATGCTGGGATTTTAACAGTGTACCAATATGAGGTTCCAACAATTCAACCCAAGGCTCCATGTATACTCTGCCAACACTCTTGACAACCGAGCTACATACCACAGCCAGTCTCCAGATGATACAGCAATGGATACATTCTACTCACCAAAAGGGCAGTGGCAGTAATATGACTCCACACCACTCTGACAGGAACCACCATTGAAGCAGGGATTGCATTCACAATAATTGACTGAAGACTCACACATTTTTCCTAAAATGTACCAAAGTCATTAAGAAATCTTAAAAGTAAATATACCAATACAGGGTAACTAATTTAAAAAATGAGAAAAAGAAGTAAATATACCAACTACACCCACTGTAGCCATATAAAAGAAATATGTCCTTCAGAACCAAGTCATAGAGCAGAGACACAGAAGCCCACCTACTCAACAACAAGACACTGGGATCATTTCTCAGACAAGTTCTATCCCTTTTCCAGATGTGCTGTCTTAAAGGCATATATGATTTTCATCATTTACTTAACCAGCTTGGAGAGAGACCCATTTTCAAGGGAGTTTTGTGGTGAGAACTTTGGATTATTTCCAAGATGTTGTTTTTTGTTGACATGCTGGGAATGGAGTTCAAACTTATATAACATTCTTCCCATTATAAAAATTCCATTGACTCAAATGTTTGAAAGGGAGAACTAGTATGATTGGACCACTCCTTTACCTCTCAAACAAACAAAACAAAACAAAACACAATCACTAAACTTCAACTTACCCCATGCCTTGTAAACCAGGAAGTTAAGATGACATGTCAATCACATTTTAAATTCATTCATTTTTCATTTGTTCCCTAGCACAATCCATACATGCATTGCCTTTTTCGATCAGAATGATGTGCTGCATAGTTTCAGCATATAAATGCTGTTCATGCGTATCTTGTGAAATCGGATAAATTAATATTGTGCCAGGCAGAGAGTGGATGGAGAATAGCAGATAAGACAAAAGAAAACTTCCTGAAGGGAGAGTGTCCTTGGTCAGAAAGGTACGTGCTCCATGAGAGGACTTCTTAGAAGCTCGAGGTGAACACTGTCAACTTGGGGCATATCTGTGAAGGAATTTCCAGATCCTGTTCACTATGGTGGGAATGTTCATCCTAAAGTAGGCTGAAGCCCAAGACTAATTCAAAAAGGAAATTGCCCTGTGCATCAGAAATTACCTCTTTGCTTCCTAGTTGTGGTTGTGACATGACCTGCAGCTCCTGAACCTGCTACCATGACTCCCACAAACTGTGAGCCAAAATAAGACCTCTCCTCTTTAAGATGATATTTTGACACAGGAACAAGAAAAGTGACGAATATGAAAGTGAGTTTCCTGCCTGAGAGGAGATAGTCGAAGCCCCTGACCAGTTAGCTCCTCTGTTTTGATGTTCAGTCTATATTGGGGTGTGTGAGCATTTGATATTCTGATATCCAAAAGGCAGTGTTTAAACTATGTCTTGTTTCATTGTTGACTTTTATGTAAATCTGAAATGTTGTTCTATAAAGTTAAAGTGCTATTTTATGAAACCTAGTAGAAAACTTCTAATTCCCCAATTCTAACAAATAGGAAGAGTGTGATTTTCTTAGTTAATTTACATTTATCAAAATTAAGGTTTTAATTCGTTGTATTCAAAAAATCTGTTCTTCGTGTGTATGTGTATGAGCGAGAGAGAATGTATGTATATGCATGTATATGTTTATACATAAGTACATGTAGACCACAGGTCAACATTGGGAGTCTTCCTCAATGGCTGTCTACAATAGGTTGAGATGGAGGTCATTGGCTGAGCAAACTGCCTGGTTAATCAGCTCTGAAGATTTGCTGCCTTGCCTTCCCCAACTCTGAGATCACAGACATACCACTATGCCAAGGTTTTTAAGCATACCTTACAGATCTGAACTTGAGTCCCTAGAGGCTGACAGCCATCACTTTGCCATGTGAGACACTCCCCAACCTTCAGTTGCGTTTTCAGTACTAGAGACTGAGCTTTGAGCCTGCTGCCTGGTAGTCCAGAACTCTGCAGAGCTGTTTCTGCTTCACTAATGAGTACTTTGTGTAATTTGCTATGCATGTATTCTTTGTCCCCATAGTGAGACAAAGCTGGCCACAGATGAAGCTTACATCATAGCAACTTTTTTTGACACACATCTTAAGTTTGTGTTTAATTCGTTTTTGTCCCTGTGGCTTAATTCTGAAGCCACAGCGGTTTTGAGTCTGACATTATAAAACTGAGTCAGACCCCCGTGGCACCGCAGACCTATTTATGAGCATCACAGAATCACACACATGATAGTCTTCCTTTATAAACAGCATCAGTTGCCTCCTGAGAAGGTAGAACCCAGAACACAATTTCAGAACAGTCCTGAATTATCAGGGGAGATCATGAAAACAAACAAGTTACAGTTTTAGAATCACCACAAATGACTTCACAGTGTGGTAGGAGAGACACAGGCTGGCCCGTGTTATGCTAAGTTTGTGCTCAACTTCACACCATCTATGCTGGCTAGGAACACATTCCTCCACCTACCAACTTGCTTTCCTACTGGATAAAGGACACCTCTTCTTAGAAGTGTGGTTTACCTTTTCCTTATTAAAATACCATCGCTATCTGATACAGATTTAAATAAGACCTACTGACTTAGCTTTTTATTGTTTTTCTACAAGAAAGTCATATACCATCCCTCCCATTTATTTTGACCGATGTTAAAGAATAGGCAATGTTCCCATATACTAAAAGGTAAGTCCTGTTTGATTTCATTACTCCCTTTGGGGTCTGAATATTTTCTTTGGAATAAAGCTAAAAGTGACATATTTATATAAGTCTTATAGTCTGTGGGGGTGAGATGTATATCATGGCAACATATTAGCTGATACCAGGCTCTAAACTGCCAACCACACTTCCTAAAGACAAGAGGCAGGGAAGCAAGAACGGAAAACTTAGGCTGGATGAACAAGAACATTGGCTCCCATGAATAGCAGGAGTTTTAAACCCACATGATTAATCTTTAAAATTTCTACTCCAAAGGCTGGGAAAATCATTCAATGGTTAAGAAAAGCTTCTGCTCTTTTAAAGGACTAGTGTTGGGTTCCCAGTGCCCACTTCAGGTGGCTCATAACCATCTGTGAAGCTAGTGCCCTCTTCTGACCTATGCAGGCATTGCTCCCAGCTGTACATATCACCACACAGACATACACACAGGTGCCTCAGTAAGACTGGGTCACTAAAAAATCAACTCTAACATGAGTGGCCTCCTACTGAAAATATCATCTTCAAAATTTTCCCATTTAAGTAATGCAATAAATTCATATGTACTTTTTGTGTACTTTTACAACTAACGTTCTTGTCATTCACATGAGACTTTCAAGTAAATGTCTAAGTTTAATATAAATATTCACCAAAGGCAATTTCAGTTATCTGAATGAAGAGTGGAAAAACTTCAGTTGTGGCTACTAAAGTTGCTAGAAAATAAGAAACATTCTAAGAATGCTTACCTTCACAACAAACATATTTTCATTTAAAAAAACTGATTTTTTTTTTGTTAAGAATTTTAATTTAAAACAATTTAAAGTGAATTTCACTTACTTTTTTAGAAATGTTTAGAAGATAATAATCAAAATTATATAAAAAAACTTAATGATGGCATTAAATAAAAGATTAGTTTCAAAAACAACGTTCTTATTTCCTGTCAGAGTATATGAGTTATTCAATATTTAAAAACATTTTTTGAGTTCTTCTTTAATGGATACAAATTATCTGAAATCCATTATATTTAAAACCCATTATAGAGTTGATACTTATATTCAAAGACAACATTTGAAAACATAAGTATTTAATTTAAATTTCAGAATCTAAAAGAGCTATCATATATGTACTTCTCTGGTGTGAAATGTTGAGACTCTAAGACTCGGATAGCAACCAGCAGTCAACCCTGAACCCGAACCGTTCTTTGTAGATCTTTCTGTAAATGTCAGTTAACTTCTGTTCATGGCATACGGTCAGGCAGTGATGGCTGCAGTTCCAGGAGCCACAGCATCTCCTGGTATTACACCATGTGTGCTGCAGCGGTGTGAAACATTCATGGATCACTAACTAAAGTCAGTCAGCAATACCCATAAAAGTCTCGAGGTTTGCAAGCTCTCTGGTCAGATGTACAGAGCAGATCTCTGTGTCATTGATTCAAAGCACCTTCTCTGTGCAGATATGGTTACTGTCGTAGCAGGTGTTTGAAGAATAAACTGTTCTCACTCTTTTGACATCTGGCCATAAATTTGCTGATAATCACTATTTATCATTGACAGATGGAGAGTTGCTTTGGGTTGTGTAGATTCTGATCATATGAAAAATGGAAACTAGTGAAGGTGATAATGAATATATAATCATTAGATAGGGTGTCCATGCGACTCCCAAGAGTAGATTTCAAGTGTACAGGAAGTGCCCTGCCTAAAATGCATGGTGTGCAGCAGAAATCAGGAGGTGGCTTGAACAGAGACTGAATATAGAAGGGTGTGTTGAACTCAGAATAAAGATGGTGGGTATGTTGAACACAGGCTGAAGATTGAAATTGTACTGGCTGATCTTGTGTGTCAACTTGACACAAGCTGGAATTATCACAGAGAAAGGAGCCTCCCCTAAGAAAATGCCTCCATGAGATCCAGTTGTAAGGCATTCTCTCAATGAGTGATCAGTGGGGAGGGCCTAGCCCATTGTAGGTGGTATCATCCCTAGACTGGTAGTCTTGGGTTCTATAAGAAAGCAGGCTGAGCAAGCCAGGGGGAGCAAGCCAAACTAACATTTCTCCAAGGCCTCTCCATCAATTCCTGCCTCCTGACCTGCTTGAGTTCTAGTCTTGACTTTCTTTGGTGATGAACAGCAATGTGGAAGTGTAAGCTGAATAAACCCTTTCCTCCCCAACTTGCTTCTTGGTCATGATGTTTGTGCGGAAATGAAAACCCTCATTAAGATACAAGTGTTTGCTGAATACAGACCTGCCTTGTTGAAAATATCTTCAGTACATTTATTAGGGAAAACATTTAAAATATTTATTTGTTAAATTCTGCATAGTTTTTGATAATTAGAGTATTACTAAGCTAGCTATTAGCTGGTAAGCAGATCCATGCCGTGTAGATAAGGATTTTCTTATATCTTCAGTTGATGAGACATTCTGTTTTCTCAAGCACATCACCTATGATCAGCCACCACAAATTCTGTTGCCTCTCTTGTGTTTATACACAGAGCAGAAGAGGTATATAGAAAGGTACATGCTTCCAATCAATTTCCTATGCAAGTCATTTCATTAATATGTTCATTGTTAATATTTGTATATGTGTTATTCATCCTGAGTATGAATATTTTGATTTTTTCATATTTTATGTGTATGAGTGCTTTTCCTACATGTGATTTCTGTACACTAAGTGCATGCAGTGCTTTAGAGGACAGAAGAGGGCACCAGACCGACTGGAGCTAGAGTTGCAGATGGCTGTGAGCTGGCACATGAATGCCTGGAACCAACTCCTGTCCGCTGTGAAAGCCGAATGTGCTCTTAGCTTCTGAGTCGTCTCTCCAACCCCTTAGAATCTTTTACAGTTAACTTAGCACCAAGCAGTTATTTTTGTACACTATGTGAATGTTGCCATTCTTTTCCCCAGGGAAAGGTACCACCAAGAAATTTAACGTATCAAAATGTTTTTCTCAATACATTTTTCTTTAAAAACTTATGCCAACAACTACTCACAGATTTCTTTTCTTCTGCATCATATGTCTCTTTTACCTCATAGTTATCAGAGCACTCACACAGCTTGGAATTCTTTTTTCAAAGTCTCTTACTTTTTCCCTTCTGTGAAAGCATGTGTTTGGCAAGCTCCTTAGGAAAAATTACTGTGTATGGCATATATATATATATATTTTTTCTGCCTGAAAATAATATACTATAAATTGTCACAAAAGTAATGAATAGACAAATTTTTATTTCCCTAAAATAACAAGACATGCTTCGAAGCAGAAGGAAATATCACATGGTAACAAATCCAAGGCGTTCTTCGCAAGGCCACACCTGACATGTATCCAGATATGTGACAGTACATGGAAAAGTTAAAGAAGCCGTGCACTGACTGTATTTAAAGCCCGTACACTCACAGTATCATAAGCATTCTAAACTTAGGAACAAGTCCTATCTGCTGGTTGAGCCTCAGGACACCCTTCACTCCTATAAGGGACTCAAGGACGTGATACAAACTGCAAACCCACAGGTATGAAGACAAGAGGACAGGTGGCTGCTGATTACCTCTGTACCTTCTAACCTGTGGTCCATTGTACTTGCAAATGGGTAAGAAAATAAATACCGGGTTATTAAAGAAATGTGATTATCAGGCTGATGTTTTGTGGCAGGACTCCCCAGAGCTCTGAGGCATGAATAACACAAAAATTTAATTTTGACTTACTGGTTTATAGGGGAAATCAACGTGATCATATCTATCAGATTCAATAAAAGCTAGAAAATTATTTCTGGTATTTGCTAGTGTGATAAACTCATTAGTCTTTTCTAGTATTCTAAAGCTACTCAGAAATCCACTTTCTAATAAGAAATCTAAATTGTAGAAACAATAAAACTATTAGTTTCAACTATAAATGTTAGGATTTAAAGCCACCTAGGAGACACACCCATGGCTGGATATGGGAGCATGTCTCCAGAGTTTAACTGAAATCCATGAGTATAGGTGCCTCAACCCGAGGCCTGGAGTCCTGTGCTGAATAAGGACACCAATGGGAATAGCAGTGTTCACTTTTCTCTGCTTCCTAACTGAGGCTTCAGTGTCCCCAGCCACCTTCCATTTCTTCCCCCAGCTTGTTTACTGGTGACAATTTTATTGGCATCCTGAGCTGCCAGGAAAACATAAGTTAAAAGCAGCAATGTGCTTTCTTCTCATCGAAATCGGGATGGTCACCATGAAGCAAACAGACGATGAAAAGCATGATGAGGATAAAGAGAAGGGTAACTTCTGTGCACTGGATGGGGGAAAGACCTCATCCAGGTCACTGGCAAATGACCGAGTCATAGGGGTTCATATCCAACTGCAGAGATATATGTGCATTTGTGGTGCATCACAAAAGTCAGTGACTAGTGGGACCAACCTAGATGTGCATCAACAGATGAGCACATAAAGAGACTGGAATTGCACCTGGATGTGAGCAACCATGTGTGCTGAGAGCTGGAACTAGTTCCTCTGCAAAGGCAGCTAGTGGGCTTTACCACTGAGACATCTCCCCACCCCTGGATCCTAAATTTCACATAGATCCTTAAAATTATATATACATACATATATATGCATGTGTATGTATTTATACACACAAATAACAGAAAAGCAGATATGCATTTCTGTCTGTATAACAGCAGAGGAGGGGAGGAAAAGAAGAGGACAATGAGTGACTAATATACACAATACGTGTATGAAAATATTTTTAGCAACCATCTCTGTGCAATGAGCATGAACCAATAAAAGAAAATGATGAGATCTACAAGTGGAAATTCAGTGGGAAAAAAAGCTTTACGATATGCATGAACATGTGATAAAAATAAAAGAACCAATGTATGTTTTGGTTTATTGCCATATGTTCTTCTGTGTGTGTTTTAATTCACATAACACAATGCCTTTGAGTAATCCATGAATACCTACAACTATTAGGTGCTACTCATCCAGTCCTATATAAGATCCACAAAGACAAAAAACATAAGAGAAGAGAAATATAAAATAAAAAGAAGTCATATGCAGCTGAAAGCACTGCTACACATTCTTCCTCAGAGGTGTGTACCTATGTCACATCTGATTTGTTATGTGACCCATTAGCTCTGACTTAGAAGTAGACACTGATACAGAGAGATGCCTCAGTGGTCAAGCGTGGTTGTTGCTTTTGTAGAGGATCCAGGTGTTGCTTCCAGCACCCACATGGTGGCCCACAACCACCTATAATTCCAGACCCAGTGTATCTGACACTCTTTTCTGATTCTATGGATACCAGCCACACCCACGGTGCACAAGCATACATGCCGGCATTCACATATACAAAATAAAATAAAAATCCAAAAGTTAAGACAGAAATAATTAATAACCTTTATATGTAATGCCCAAGGAACAACAGGGAAGGCAGGGTGGGAAGACTGTAAGATTCTAAGGACCAAGAGGCTTGGTGTGAAAGTGTCCTCTAAACATGACAGAGATGCTGTACTCATGAAATTTCAACATTGTTGCCAAAATGAGACCCATAAAACCACCACACCAGCTGCCATGACAATTAGATGCATGGAAATTTCACAGGGCCCAACCCCTACACATGTGTATATATGAGCAACACTAAATGGGCTGCATAAATCATATGTCTGTGTATATGTGTGGATATATAGCAATAACAGTTATATAAGACATAATGACCTTGAGAGGGAATACGGAAAGAGTTGAAAGAGGGAGAGAGAGTGTTTCGAATGATGTAAATATAGTATTCATGCGTGAAATTCTCTCTCTAGATAGATGGAAATATATATCTATCTATATCTATATCTATATCTATATCTATATCTATATCTATATCTATATCTATATCTATATCTATATCTATCTATATCTCTATCTCTATCTCTATCTCTATATCTATATCTATATATCTATATCTATATCTATATCTATATCTATATCTATATCTATATCTATATCTATCTATATCTATATATAAAACATAGTAACAAGCACATAAAGTAACACACTGACATACCTGTGTAGCCAGTTTTGCACACGCAGTTGAATCCCCCTGGGAAATTCTGACAGATGGCCCCATGCTTGCAAGGGCTGGGCAGACATTCATTGACGTCTCTTTCACAGGCTCTCCCGGTGAAGCCCTCCGGGCAGCTGCATGAAAATCCCCCAACTAAGTTGTGGCAGGTCCCCCCATTGTGACAAGGGGCTGGAAGGCATTCATCAATATCAACCTCACACCAGCTTCCAGCATAGCCTGGCACACACTTGCACTGGAAAGGCTGCAGAGGCTCGTTGGCCACAATGATGACAGGCAGACTCTCTTGGATCTTCAGTGCCGAGCCCACAGCTAGCCTTCGAAGGCAGCTGCCTCCGTTCTGACACGGTCCATGAATGCATGGGTCATGATCCACAGATTCGACCTTGACGCCGCTCTGGCGGAGGAGGATCTCTTTGATGCTTTCGAAGAAGGTGGCTACACCGCTGGGGTTCACGTACTGATTATTATTTCGTTTCACAGCTGCCAAAAGAAACGTTCTGTTGTTCTCCTCATAGGCAGCGTACAGCTGCACTGCAGTGCCCAGGCCAGTAAGCTGAGAGTTAGCAATGCGCAGAAAGTGAAGGTAGTGATTAGTCAGGAAGTCCTTGACCGTGGGAACAACAACACGAAGCAAGATGCTGTTGTCTATCGTAGCATTGGAGAACCCTGCAAAGAAAACTCGGATATTGTTGGTGACTGTGCTGTGAACTCCATCGCTGCTGACAACGGTCAGATCGAATGTGCCGTCCGTGGATCTGGGCTGGGAACTCAGGTCACAGCTGCCCGCTGGGATACTGAAGAGGCTCGCGACTCCCGAAGTGAGGGAACAGTGGAAACTGTCTAACACATCCGGATCCTGGGGCTTCACAGAGCCCAGAGTCCCACCAGGAAACAAGTTGCCGTAATAATTAACAAATATCTCCACTGTGCGGGACTGCGAGGGGTTGTCATTTTGATCTAGAACAGTGATATGCACGGTTCCTGTGGAGGACATTTGAGGAGCCCCAGAATCTCTGGTGACCACAGACAGATAGAAGTCCGCAATCTGCTCTCGGTCAATCTCCCGGGTTGTGCTTAGAACTCCAGCTGTGTTGAGACTGAAATAATTTGTAGCTGGGCCTGTGCTCAGCAGGTAATAGTTGAAGGGGCCTTGATTTGGGGGAAGGTCGGGATCTGTGGACTGCAAAGTCATCACTAGAGTTCCTGGGCGTTTGTTTTCTAGAACTTCCCCTTCACTGACAGTCAACACTGGGCCATTGTCATTGATGTCTTCCAGGGTAACTAACAAGGTAGCACTTCCTGTGGCAGAGGGAGTCCCTGAGTCTACAGCCAAGACTGTTAGATTGTAAACAGGCAGGCTTTCCCGGTCCAGCCCTGAGGTAACTGTGATCTGCCCTGTCTGTGGGTTAATGGAAAAGGCACCATTTTCATTTCCGGACCCAATAAAGTATGAGAACCTGCTCCAGCTAGGAATGGAATCTGAGTCAAAGGCACTCACAAAGGTCACATGGGTCCCTACAGGGACCCCTTCACTGATCTGGACTCTATAGGTATTCAGAGTAAACACTGGTGGGTCGTTAGCATCAAGCACAGTGATGTTCACAGTGACTTCATCGATGTCTGCGCCCCGAATGCTGCCGAGATTCTTGGCCAACACTTTCAAAGACACCCTTTCTTCTTTCTCTCTATCAAGAAGCCCAGACACATAGATCTGCCCTGTCATCTTGTGGATCTGAAAGCCCTTCTTTCTGCTGTTACCAAAGATCAAATATTGCACTTCTCCATCAGCACCCATGTCCCTATCACTGGCAAACACTTCTCCAACAGCAGTGCCCCTAGGAGCAGCTTCGGACACTTCAAAGTAGTAGAGTTTGGAAACAAAGCGAGGCACATACTCGTTGGTCCCCTTCAACTGGATGTCAACAGTTGCAAAGCTGCATTTTTCCTCATCAGGGACATTGAAGGCTTTCACTGTGAGGTGGTAGCTCTGCTTGGTTTCAAAATCCAAGAAACCTTGAGTGGTGATAACCCCTGTGTTGGGGTCAATGACAAACAGGTCACTGTCTGATGACTGCACAGTGTACGCAATCACAGCATTGGTTCCCGAGTCAGCGTCTGTGGCGTTTAGGTGGATAACAGTGGTCCCACTTGGGGCGTTCTCCATAACAGTTGGGAAAAATTCATCCGGAATAAACACTGGGGAATTGTCATTCACGTCAATCACAACCACAGTTAGGCTGCAGTAGCCAGTCCTCGAAACCCAGCCTCCATCTGTGGCACTGACGGTCATCTCATGCTTTGAGTGCAACTCATAATCGAGAGCTTTGGCTAGGGTTACCACGCCTGTTGAGGAATTGATAGCGAAGATGCCTTCTTCATTCCCTGAGGAGATGTTGTAACTGATCAGACCGTTCATGGCTGTGTCACGATCTCTGGCAGAAACAGTTCTGACCACAGACCCGATGCTGTGGCTCTCGGGGATGGTGGCACTTAAATGGCTCTGAGAAAATTCAGGGGTGTGGTAGTTTTCTTCAGTGACTGTGATGTGAACGACTGCTTGGGAGGAAAGTGGGGGGTTCCCTTTGTCCTTTGCTGTGACTCCAATCAGGAAGTTTTGATTTAGGTCAGAAACCAGGGAAGAGGCTATTGAAATCCATCCAGTGTCATTGTCCAACTTAAACTTCCCAAGCTGGTTCCCATTAGACACAAAATACTCTACTTCAGAGTTTAATCCAAAGTCTTTGTCATCCACCGCAGTCACTTTGATTAACTTAGTACCGACTTTAGCATTTTTGGTAACTGGGGTAAAGTATTTACTTTTGAAAAACTGAGGTGGGTTGTCGTTGCTGTCCACTGTGTTGATGGTAACCGTAGTCTCACTGAGTAAGGAAGGGTTACCTCGATCGGAAGCTGTCACTATAAAACTGTACCTGTTGACATTCACATTACTAAAGCCACTGACATTTTGGTATCTTAACACCTGCTTGTTGAAAATCTCTCCAGTGGTGGCGTTGATTCTGAAATATTCTGACTGCGACTTGATAAAATAAAACACTTGTCCATTTGACCCCTCATCAGGATCTGTGGCAGATACTTGAGTGACTCTGGAGCCAAGCTCAGTAAGTTCAGGGCAATCCAAATAATATGAGGGTCTGCTAAATCTTGGAGTGTTGTCATTGATGTCAGTCACGAATATGGTGACGTCAGTACTTACCGTCCAGCCAGAATCATGTGCAGACACACGGATCCTGTATCTGTCTGTGTCTTCTCTGTTTAAAGGTCGACTGATGACAATGTCTCCTGTGTTGGGGTTGATTGTAAATGGAAGGCTTGTGTCCACTATGGAATATCTACTGACTGCATTTATGCCAATGTCTTCATCAGAAGTTGTCACACGGGTAACTGTGTACCCCAAGGGGGAGTTTTCGGGAACATAGGCACTGAATATCTGGGAAAACCTGGGTGCATTGTCGTTTTCATCTAAAATACTGATGATCACTTTTACAGAGGTGCTCTGGGAAGGGGACCCTTTGTCTGAAGATTTCACAGTGAGTTCATAATGAGATATTTTTTCTCTGTCTAGTGGCCGAATACTTCTGATTTCACCTGTAGCGTGATTGATCACGAAACTGTTCTCCCGGTTGCCATTCACAATCTCATAGGCTAGTTGTCCGTTGGGGCCACTGTCCTTGTCCATTGCTGAAACAGTAAGGATTTTTCGAGGGGATAGGTTTTCCAGGATCTCAGACACAAAAGGATCTTCTTCAAAAGCTGGAGCATTGTCATTGATATCTAACACTGTGATGTCAAGCTTCTCATAGGAAGAGAAGGGAGGGAAGCCCCCATCTCGGGCTTCGATCCAAACGATGTATTTTTGGATCTTCTCAAAGTCCAAAGGCTGGCTGATGGACACCTGTCCTGTTAGAGAATCAATTTGGAAAGTGTTGCCCAGGTTCCCACTTGCGATGTAGTAGGACAAAGTTTCTCCTCTCAAAGAGGACCCTGTGATGGTGGTGACCAGAGTGCCCACTGGTTGGTTTTCTGGAAACATGAATGTTTGTTCTTTGGCTCTGACTTTGGGGAAATCTGCCTTATTGGCAAATCTAACAGTCACTGTAGTAGAATCTGTCTTTGGAAACGAGCCGCCATCTTTTACGTGGACAGAGAAAGTCACCTCAGAAGCTCCGCTTAGTGGCCCAGCTGCCATGATTGCGCCCCTCAGGGGGTCAATGTGAAATTTTTCAGAGTTTCTACCTGAGAGTGAGTAATGGAGTTCAGAATTGGATCCGATGTCAGCGTCAGTGACCGTGACGGCAAAAACAAAGGAACCTGCAACAGAGGAGGTTCTCAGTTAAAAATCACAGGGAATCTTTTGACTGAATCCTTGATAAGTCCGAGACCATGTTGCTGCCATGTTCCGCCTTCCCAGCATCACTGGAAAGAACAGCATCAATTTTATTGTCTCTGATGTCTCCAGTTCAAATCTGATTAATGACTTTGGAAACCAACTGGCTTTTAATTTCTCACCAAGCCCCCCACACAGGCTAGATTTATTTACTTATTTATCAGAAATCCCTTGAGGGAACAATGGTGAGCAGCAACTGATTATCTCAAATCTCAGCCCCTGGATACAAATCTGCTCTGTACACAATCTTCTAGCAGACACTAGAGTTCATAAACACTTCCAAGAGCTACCCTCCCACTCAGTGAAAAGCATCAGCCCGTCCCTAGCATCTAAAGACACCTTTGAATTGCTCTTTGTGAAAGCCTGTCCATAAACGTGCTCCATTCCAAACTCTGCTTTTGCGTCACTACCCTCTTTGCTTTCTGGCAAAATTCTTTGATCTCAGAGCCACCAGTACATAGAGATAAAGTAAATGTATGCACACACATGACTAATAGATTTAAGTAAGTGTAAAGCAGTATGAATAAGAAATGAAGATGGTACTCAATTTGGATTTCAAGAATTGGCATCTGGCAGGATATAGTGCAATGTGTAGGGAAGCATCCAGCAGGACAGTTTTAACAAGCAATACCTCATTCAGAAACCTTTCTCCCACATCCCCACAGAAGTGACATAAGAAAAAAGCTACAACCTCATTAAAAGCCAATGAGTCTTGCTAATTAAACTAATACAGTGAGGTCGTGGCCAGCACCTCATTCTTCCTACAGGATTTTCCTCTGCCTATCACACAGAGGATAGATCAGAATCACACAGTCAGCATGGTGCCAGCTGGATTTCTTCAAGAAGGAGGAATCTATGACTCCCTATCCTTTTATAGCAATCTGGAAGATCCATTTATAGCTTTTATTTATTCAGTTGGTATCAGATATGCTCTAGTTTGTAGAAGATCAAATATCATGAAGAGAAATGCTGAATCTACTTATTTATTATTTTAGTAAGATATTTTCAGGGAAAAGATAGTATTACTTATACTTGTATAGTCTACTGTTTATAATTTCGTCAAAAAGTACAAATGGCAGACTATCTGCTTGGATCCTAAAAGAGCATACCACTACTTACAAAATTAATGGTAAACAATTTTTAATGTAGAAAGATAAATTCATGTTGGTCCCAAGATGGAAATCCATAAGGGGCTCGTAAGCTTAAGAACAGAACTAAGACTGGAAGTAAAAATATGCAATATTTAGGATTAGTTATTCATGCAACATTTTGAACATAAATTTATGAGATATTGAAGTTGAATATTTAATTTCCTTCGACAATCAGGGAATTGATACGAGGAGTAAAGGTGTTGCTCCTCCTCTTAGGAACTTCCATACTAATGATATGTCAGATGAAAGCCATCACTGGCAATGAAGAGGGATCTAATTTACTCATTTACTGTGCTGAAGAAACATTTTGAGAATTAAAAATAGGGAGCTGTGCCAGGTGTGGAGTCCTGTACAGAACTAACCAGGGAAAAAGAAAATAATTTGCAAGAGAAAAATTGGAATCTCTTCAGTTTTATTGGACCTAAAGTTCTCACACTGATTTTGAAGGGTTTTCCAGATCAGGCTATATTAAATATATATGTCTTGCAGCTCTATTCCCAGAAAGTGTCTGATAAGCTACACACATGAGTGACCTCAGCATTGAATTACCTGGAGGAGTAGGAGATGGGACATGTGTGACATATGGGTGATGCTGGAACCGGGGTGGGTTATCATTAACATCAGTGACGGTCACAAGCACACTAGTAGAGCTGGAAAGGGACTCTGGAGACCCAGCATCACTGGCAACCACAACCAAAGTGTAGTTATCTTTGGTTTCTCTGTCCAACAATGCACTCGTGATGATCTGTCCTGTGGATGGGTTGATGGTAAACTGTGAGTTCCCACCGATGATGCTGTAACTGAAGCAGAGAGGAGAGACAGGCAGGTCACCTTTAGCTATGATTTCATGACACCTTGCTTTCCATAAATAAATAAGTAAATAATAAAACAGGTGAAAGTGTAGATGCTTAACAAAAAGAAAACTGAACACACAGCAATGAAGGCATCCAGTTGTGGCTCCAAATGTTCTATAGATGTCATAGAAGCAATCATTATCCTAAAACGTTCAATGACCACAAGACATCCTTAGGATCTCCATGCTGTCGGATCAATGCAAAGCCATAAAGCAAGCCTAGGGCACAGCTACCATGCAGACGATGAGCTAGATATTGCAACTGCAGAACCTCTTTTCTAACACTAGGACTGATGGCCAGAATCACTAGTGGATACTTTTAAAACATCTTTGAAATCATCTCTTTCCTGTGCTCTATCTTTAATAAGGAGAATGGTTGTAGATATTACTCATTAAAGGCAAAATGATGGATTTGTAGCCTGTTGGCTCTCCAGTACAGCAAAAGGGCTGCTTGCATACAAAGCCTGCTTCACCTGCCTCATGGCTCGCTCCTCAGATGGCCTCACCATTTCCCTGCCAAGAAACAATAACATTTTCTTGACAGTTTGATGCTAAACAGAACAGTGAGCTCGCAGGAGTTTTCACTAAGCACGGTTCTTCCATTTTCTCTGAAGCGGGGGCTATTGGTGTCTATTCCTGATTCTGTGCCTGACATGGAGTCCAGGATGATGGTCAGAGAAGCAGGTTGACCAGATGGATGACAGAACAGTCTGCAGTCCACAAATCGAAGAGCAGGAATAGTAGAATACTTTTAAAAGCCTTCCTCTTTAAACAAGATGTCCTCCTTAGAGTCAGATGTGTGTCTTAGTTTGGTCATGTGAGCAATGGGGTATGTCTAATAGAAACTGTATGGTGGAACCCACACACATCAAATCACAACAGCAATGTACATAGTCCCTTATGTGCCTACAGCTGAAGACAAATGTCAGCCTTTCTAAAGTATTTTATGTATGTGATAGACTTTAGAGTTCATATTTACCAAATAAATAAATAAGTAACCAATGGTCCTACAAAACTGAATCAGAAATATAATATATCAGGACTATTTGGTTAAGAAGTGACTTAAGGATGTATAAAGTAGGTGGTATTGTTCAAGCTTTCACCTTTGGGGCATACATATATGCTAGAATGAAACCTAAATCAGAATAAATTGTACTGTATTTCTTGGAGTTGAAGAGCCTTATGGTAAGATACAAATGTCATCCACTTTACAGGTGAAATCTTTTTCTCTTTATTCAAGTAAAAATGTCAAGCATGTTAGGACAAAAGACTAAAAGTTATGAAGCCAAGGCTTGTAAAATGCTCAAATGAACTCGACTTTCTGACAGTTTATGGAGAATGGGTTCATGAGGGGCATATGATGTCTACTCTAAAATTTTGGTTGGTGTCAAGAGCTACAGACATTTCCAATAATTTATCAGGAAAAAGATGCAATTTGTTCTGCTATGAAGATTCTTTAGTATCTTGACAACAACAAAGATCAAGAGCCAACCATTTTCTCCCATATACAAGCCACAAAAATTTAAAAAAAAACTGAATTTGGCTGTTTTCTGCATGGTGGAGAATAGGAGCAAAGGGGGAAAGACAGATAATGTCTCAGATAACACCTGCTCCAGGCTTAACTAAATGACAAAGAAAACCTTCAAAGTAAAACACAGATTATTTATTTCATGTCATTGGACATAATGCTGTCTGTAGGATTGTTCAAAAATAGGTAATATATTTAAGAATTTTTATAAAAATTAGCTCCCATATTAAGATGATTCCTGTTAGGAGCTTTATTAAATTCTGAGGTCATACAAAGTTTGTCTTAGCTATGAAGAATGGCAGCAACTATCACTTGTTAACGTATGTTTCTTAGTAGAGAAGAGTGGGAAGGAACACAAGCCTGTCTCTAAATAGATCACTATGTACAGCCTGTGGCAGGATTTTAACACCTTGTTTATTTGAGGTTCAGTTGGGGTCTCATCAGTGTGGTTGGTCTTAGGCTTCTGGGCCTTCATTTCCTTGATATGTAGAGCAATTTTCACCATTCAGTTGTAGCCTTAGACTTTTTGTAGGTGACACATCTGAATCCAAAGGAAAAATCTGTGTACAAGGGAACTCACAAGCTTCAAACTGCTTATCTAGAAGGAGGCCTCAACCCTGGTGGCTTCAACATGCTCTTTGATATTAAGATAGAAAAATTCAAGTGAAGTTCTATAGTGAAGATAAGAAATGCATTACCTGTGGTTAAGCATGGAGTTGCGTGTGAGTTTGAAGCCAACCTGGAGTACATAAAAAGTTTCAGGCTTGCCAGAGATACCTAGTGAGACCATGTGAGAAAAAGAGAAAGAGGAAAGACAGGAGGGAAAAAAAAGACAGAAAGGAAAGAAGGAAGGAAGGACAGAAGAAGCTAAACTGATAATAGAATATTGTTGTCGATGGAAAAAAAAAAAAAGGCTGAGTCCCAGGTAACCTTTTTCATAAAGGGTCTAATAGTATTTACAGCCTCAACAAGATACCTTTAGAAACTTGTGTATGATACCCCAGAGAGGATTTCTTTTCCAGATTGGTTTGGCATGGCTCAGAGGTCAGGCTATAAGAGTAGCAGTGAACAATATTTGATCTTTGGGTGTCCATATGCTAAGTTTTGGAGTGAGCCACAGTTGGGTGTGAGCATGGCTGTATGGCTTGGTAAAGTCCTGATCCTTTCACTGGGCCAGAAAATAATTTTATGGTGCTGAAAGCTTGGCTTTTGGGGGAACACAATAAACCTGGGAAGTGCTGAGCCCATTTATTGGGTGCTTGAAATCTAGAGACTGGGTAATAAGAAATAGGAAATACCGAGAGACTGTTAAGAAAGGCCAGACTAGCAGACACCCAAGCTTCGTTTCTGGCCACTGCCCATTGTGTCACTGACTGAGGGTCTGCCTTCTCTGAATTCCTTTCTACAGGGCAGAGTAGAATCGTGTCAAAATGTCAGTGAAGACAATGTTCATGACAGTAGTTCAGGCATAAGTAACTTGAGTCTGAACTGGAGCTTTGAAAAGAGAGGCAGCAGTGGGAACATTAAAATGTGATCCTGGATCAATTGGGATCAATTGGGAGTCGGTAAAGAGCAACCTCAGCCAGAAGATGTGGACACAATTACAGAGCACCATTGTATTTTGTTAAATACACAGAGCAAAGGAGCAACACAAGAAAGGTCAGGAGCACTGAGCACATGGAGTTCTCTGACTGCAAACAGAAATATCAGGCATAGCAAGATGCTGGAGAGTCACCTGACTCACTCCCGTGGGAGCTGGGGTGAAGTGGCATAATCACAGGGACAGTTCAGACATAGTGAGACACAGACAAAGCACTGGCAGACATCTATTCCTGCATCCTCTCTGTCTCTCTGTGTCTCTCTATTTCTCTCTGTCTCTGTCTCTTTGTGTTTGTGTGTGTGTGTATGTGTGTGTGTGTGAGAGAGAGAGAGAGAGAAAAAAAATGCTGTAGACAATATTTAGCTGCTTTATAGGAAGGATGAAATTCAGACAGCTAACTATATGTGGCCGGAGGACAATGGTGATTGAGACTAACAGAGTTATTGAGAAGACAACTTGTCAGAGAAGAGAGAAAACGAGAGGGACTAGGGATGCATGAAGTAGAAGAAAAAGACTGAATGTTACGGAACTTCAGGTTTCCGTGGTGTCCTAGTAACACACACATTTTAGTAACACAATGAAAAGAATCAGATTGGAAGACTCGTGGGAATAAGAGATTGAGGGAAACTCAACCTTGTGTGTCAGTGTCTGAAGGAACCCGGTTTCGAAAATAACGTGCTACATGCTCATTTTGGAGAGGGTTTCTTCTCCAACACTAAGCTCTAGGATTGATCTCTCTTAAAAGCTCCATCAGAAAAACTACTGAGCCTCAGCTGAACAGAGGGTTTAAGTCTTTCAAGAATTGTCACAATGTAACTGATAGTACTGGAGGAGTGCACGTGGAGGCACGTGCAGGCACACGCACACGATAAATGAGTGAAAAACTCTCGATTTGCTCTAACACTGTTCCTCCTCCGGTTTCTGCACCTTGGCAACAATACCATGGTCTGTCCAGCTGTTCAAGGAAAACAATTAACTAACAGATGACATTCATTCTGTGCTTCAATTGGGTACCACTTCTGGGATCAATCACGT
This sequence comes from Micromys minutus, assembly GCF_963924665.1. Classification (NCBI taxonomy): domain Eukaryota; kingdom Metazoa; phylum Chordata; class Mammalia; order Rodentia; family Muridae; genus Micromys; species Micromys minutus. Next base: position 37,585,199 of record NC_137984.1, on the reverse strand, counting down.
GCCTTTTATTTAGTCTCTCGCTTGTCTTTGCACCAGCTAAGCACAGACCACCCTGCCATATGGTTGAATCTCTATATGAGGTAATGCCTATGTGGTCTCCACATAAGAGTCTTAAGCCTTACCTCCTTCATTCAATCTGAATGCACAAAGTCTGCCTTTGCACTTCCACTTTAAAACATGCCAACAGTTACCAATATGCAGGCGAATTTTCAACATCATAATTTTATACCATAACCCAAAAAGTCTCAGATTGTTTTAAGAACTGTCCTCTAGCTTGCCAGCCTCTTCTCCATGCTGATTTTGGCATGCCACATTCATATCTGGCCCTCTGCTTGGTTCTTCTAACATTCTGACAACACCTGAGGGAGGACACCTGCTAAGTTCTTGGTGAGGCCCCTCAAATCCACAGGGGCTTCCGGGATATGTCCATCTGAATCTGCTCTCCTCTTCTGTGATGGTGCAGCATTATCCCCTCCAGAGGATACAGCATCTGCAGTCACCATAGAAACTGTCCCCTCCTTCTTTTCACCTTAGCCCTTCCCAGCATCTACTATTACATGCAACACATCAAAGCAAATTGTATGATCTCTACTCTGAAATCTTTTGTTACAGCCTCACAAACCATGCCAATCAATGCTGAAACTTGTTTGGGGACAAAGTCAGGAGGTTGGGAAAGGATACCTCTAGATGTGTCTGCAAGAGTGTCTTTAGAGATCATTAAGGCTCTGACCCGAACATAACATATGAATAGACTACTGGATGTTAAAGCAGTAGGCTGCAAGGTCTGCTAAGTAGAAGTGGGTCACTGAAGCATGCATTAGAAGGGTTTATGTTGGCACTTGTCCTTCTTGTAACTTCCGCCTGCTTCCTGGATACCATCAAGTGAGCAGCTCTCTTTACAACATGCTTCTACAGCCATGCTAATCTCCGTTGTGCCAGGCCCAGGGTCCTGGATCCAGGCTAAATCCTTGGCAACTGTGGCCAGAGTCAGTCTTTCCTTTTGAAACATTTTCCAAGCAGTAAAAATAAGGATGAACATGGCCATCATCCCCCCACATCCCCCAAATTAGGTCATTTTCTTTTGTATTCAAGAGGACAACCACATGTAAGACAAACTTACTCCATTGCATGTCACTGACTATCTGGCAAAGGATGAAAGTTCAATGGAAGCAGACAGAGCGCTTGTCTTATCTAACAAGGACTTGACCAACAACTCAGTGTTGGCTAAACGGGAATGGCTCTGGGCCTCAAGCTCCCTGATCCCTGCCAGCAGAAAGAAACCAGCTTTCCAATACACCTTTGTTCATGAGAAATCAATAGCAAATAACAAAAATAAATGACAAATAACAAAAATAATTAGTGAGTCCATTTCATTATAAAGCATGTGTTGCCATCACTGGATTAGTAATGCATTATTGATGCCATCTTTTTATGACAACATCTCAGACATTTTTGGATTCTGTCTTCTGACCTACTGTCTTCTTATCTGCCTAACTCACACAACCCACATACAATTGCAGAAATGTGTCTTCAAGGGTTATCTCTTGAAAACAGGGAAATTTTTTCTTTTCCATTTATAACAAGCTGAGAAGAGAATGGAACTATATTAGTTAAAAGTTAGACATTGCAAGTTCTGCAGCTCTTTGAACAAGTATCCAAACCACTGTTCTCTGTTACAGGATTGACATAAAGAAACTTCTAGTTGAAGAAAACATGTTAATGTTGGAGCTATTGCTTGGTTATAAAGTTTTTGAGGTTCCTTCCTTCAAGCCTGGGGTCTATTTATCTGACTGGTAAAGCTACTTTAACCCTAGAACATTCTAGAAGTGACACATGGCATATCTAAGCCTAACCTTGACTAAAACAAGCAACTCTCATCTAAAGCTCTGAAACTCAGTGTCATCATGTTGAAAGTCACTCCATTAGGTAGCTCAGTGACAAGTTATGGATCTCTGTGAGGGGAAGGGGGGCAGAATTGAGCCTAATCTCCACCATCTTACCCTACTCAAGTACCTGCATGTGATGCCATGATGCACCTTTCTGAGCACCCCTAATCCCAGTTACATATCACTGGCTAATGTGAGTGAACTTCATAGTGCAGAACCTCCCACTGCCATGATGAACACAGGATGAAAAAAAAAGGAATTAGCAACAAATGTTATAAATAAATAAATAAATAAGACAGTTGTGCCCTCAAAGAACCCTGAAAATGATGAAAGAGAGAAACAGATTAATATGCATGGGCTTATGAAGAGAGCAAACATGCCACTGTCTAATGCTCAATTGCAGGAGAGTTGCTTGGCAAAGTTTCACAAGAGCAGCACGGAGTATTAATGTGGAATCCCCGCTGAAGTTAGATAGCATGTTCTGGTAAAGACCAGAGCTGGTGAGGAATATGCTATAGGGTTAAGTATGCAGACCTGATGACAGCATTTGCCGCAGCATCTGTGTCCGAGGCATTCACCAACAGTACATCTGTCCCCGTTGGGGCGTCCTCAGGAATTGCAGTAAAGTACATGTTACTGGCGAAAGTGGGGACATTGTCATTGATATCATCTACAATGATGTTGATTGTACCTGTTCCTGTCAAGGCTGGGGATCCTGGGAAGAAAAGAAGATAAAACTTTAATGTTTATAGATGGCTACAACCACACATCTCATAATTCTCAGCTGTAGATAGAATTGTGGATAATTTCTAATCACATAAGACATGATGCTTTTAATTCTGTTGCAAGAAAAAATGCAACAGAGTTTTCATTTTTCCCATTGGTGACTTAATGTCTGAACTGCCAATTCATGACTCTCCACAAAGACACATTGGCATACTTCTGTTACATTTCAAAAGTACAGACTCACCAAAGCAGGAAACAACACCCCAGAAGACACACTACCCATAATGTATCTAAAATTACACTATAATAGTGCATGTCAGGCTTGAAACAGCCAACAGGAATGATCCAGCCACTGACTTTGCAGGTCTACAAACTACATAATGCCTAAGACCATCAGCAGTCCAACCTGAATATCCATAAGACTCCTCAATTATTTAGGCCACTTTTCTGTGTAATAAATACTTGTTTATCTTGATCTTGTATGTATGTATATACACATATACTTACATACAGATGTATATAAATAATTACATACATACTACTGGCTTCTTTGGGGATAGTGTGCACATGAGTATAGTTGTATGCAGAAAACAGAGTGGATCAGATTTTCTTGCGCTGGAATTACAAGTTGTTGTAATCCTTCTGACGCAGGATCTTGGAATGCAAATCAGGGCTTTGGAAAAACATTATGCCACTGAGTTCTCCAGCCCAAGATCACTGTTATATGCTGTAACCACTGACCCAACTCTCCAGCCCCAATATTATTATCAAATTATTAACACCAGAGTTACAGTGGCATATTTAATATAGGAAATTCTCATTCCAAAACATATTACATGAAGCAGATGTTGGTTTTAATTTTTCTGGTACTCAAAATATAAAGAATGGGGTCTTCTGTCTTCCTTTTTCAATTCAGACTATGGACAAGGTAAGGAGTTATCAATTCTTTCAAAAGCCTTTCCTCCATTTACTAATCTAAGGTCAAACTTCAGCATCCTTACTCTCTATTATCAGCCTCATCGGCTTTCTCAGATGAAACTGTTACTTGCCTTTGTGACATGGAAGGTACATGTGTAGTCTGTTAAGTTTCTTTAATTTTATGTGTGGAAATCAACATGAGCCATTTTAAATGTGACTGAGCTTTGTTACTTAATTATTTATATATCTAATACTGTTTTATGACCTGTTACTGATTTTGTGACTGTCTCTACATACTGAACTCCACCTGCCATGCCACTCAGTAGAAATGCCAAGTGCCAGACTAACAGAATGCAGGAATCAAGTCTAGATCTGCTCTGCATAATGTTTACCTGTGACACTGTGGGAAGGTTTGTAACTTGGGAAAGGTTTTCCTCACTGCAATATTTAGATATTTATGTCACTAAGAGCTAGGAAGAAAAACCTCATTAGAAAATAAAGAAAATTTTAAAAATCTTGAAATTAACATTTAAACTTATTAAAAGCAGTAAAGTATGAATTACTAAATTACAGGCTAAGATGAAAGATATTTTCTTTGGAAATAAACAGTCACCTTGGACCCAAATGTACAAGAAAACTTCACTGATTTTTGATAACTAAAGAAAAGTTCACCACTGTATCACGTATTGGCTCATGGATATAATTTTTATCATGAAAAATCTTCACTATAACTCACAGGGCAATTTCTTCTCTGGCATAATTGTATCAACAAAACACAACCTTTCTGAAATGGTCAATAAGACTCCCTTCACATGTGTATAGTCCTACATACCACTCTAGCCTCTTCTTTATCACAGATTCACTTGTGAGCCAATGATCCTCCTCCAACTAAGCAATGGGGTGGACAGTATTCATTCAAAATGCTTTCATATCCTCACCAGGAAGATGGTTCTTTTTGTTTTCCAGGTTAAGGGAAACACACCATGTTACCCTCCATTAAAAGCACAATTCCCACCCTGCCTCAGAGCACAGCCATTTTGTCTTTCAACCAAATGATAAATGACTTTTATTATGAAAGCTGATAACTAACCTTTCCCCACAGACCTGTTAATTATCTGGGCTCACAGTCATTCTAGAACTTTCTGACTAAACCAACAAACAGATAAGGAATGAGTCATTTTATTCATGCTAATATTAATTTCATCCTCTTATTAAATGCAGTCACAACCTATCTACACATGTGTGTGAAGTTCCACATGTATGTCATGTCATGTTAGCATATTACAAACATGCCAAGTACTGTATGAAACCCTTGAATGTGCATTTCTTGATATGATGAGGCTATATTTACAAATAGCCTCCTACTTTAAGGATGTAGAGTCATAAATATTTTTCTTAATTCCTGAGTAGTTATTTTTTAATGAAAATGTCAATCCCTAAAGAAGAAACTTATGAATGCTCTGAAAAAGAGAACATAGTGGGCAAAGCCAATAGCTGGAAACAAAGAGGCTCGGTGAAGAACTCCACCTCGTGGTGCCCACTCATGAACTCAGCAGCTAAAGACCTCAACTGAGGGCCTTGACTCTAATCATCAGCTGGAGTTTGGACTTTCACTTTAAAGTCACTAGCTTTGAAAAGTATTAAATAACTAACTAGATATTCTGAGAGCAAATGATGACCTTTGATTTCTTTTCATAAGCCTGCCATCATTCCCTAAGTGGTGTGCCTATCTAAATGCCTTCCCTAAAAATAATAGTTTATATTTTGCTTATATAAAAGTATTTCTTATTATATCTCAAATAAAGCATGTCTAAACTAATTCTTGATCATCTGCCCTAAAATTTTTGTTTTTAGATTTTAAAACAATATTTTATCAAATATTTAAATTTTCATACAAAATATTTTGATGATACTTACCTCTCTGCCCTGTCATTCTCCCTTACTCCCTCAGATTTTGTGCTGCTAATTTATTTGATTCTATAGATAAGTACAAAATAATTACCTGGAATACACTAAGCCCCAGATTCAGTTCTTAGCACCTTATAGACTAAGCCTTGTTGTACAAGTCTATAATCCCAATACTAGTAATAGAGGTTCAAGGTCATCTTGAGTACTCAGCACATTCTAAGCCAGCCTAGGCTATGTGAGACTCTATCTAAAGACCAAGATTATAACATAAGACACAGAGAAAGTTGAGAAAAGAGACAGAGAGGATGCAGGAGTTCCTGTGCCATGATAGCTCAGGGTAAAGAGCTGGGAAGTGCTTTAGGAGGTCACATGGGTCAGAAGTGCCTGAAAAGCTTGCCACATGATCAAGTGTAACCACTGGAGCATTTTTAATACAGTAGTGAGATGCGATAATCCAATTTATGATCTTAAAGGTTGTGATGGCAACATGACTACATCTGGAATGAACTACAATCCATAAATAGAGGGCACACCTGTGATCTGGTTCTTGCGGCTGGAAAAAAACAGGCTTCTAACCCAGATCCTAATATGAAATGACACACACTTTTCACCCAGATTGTAAAATGCTTAGACCCAGGCAAGCCATTACACTCCTTTAATCCCAGGTAGGGAAACTGTCAACCAGGAAAAGCTATCACAACCTATAAGATTATAAATCAAGTCATTGTATTCCATTGTTGTCTTTAATATCCTTCAGTGGCAAGCAGATCTCTCAAGTTCACGGCGAGCCTGAGAAAGAGCAAGTTCCAAATCTTTACACCTTTAATCTGGGCCATAATCTCTGCTGATGAAGGACAATATGTTGTTGTTGCTGCTTTCTTCTTCTTCTTCTTCTTCTTCTTCTTCTTCTTCTTCTTCTTCTTCTTCTTCTTCTTCTTCTTCTTCTTCTTCTTCTTCTTCCTCTTCTTCTTCTTCTTCTTCTTCTTCTTCTTCTTCTTCTTCTCCTCCTCCTCCTCCTTCTCCTCATCCTCCTCCTCCACCATCTCTTCCTCCTCCTCCTCCTCCTCCTCCTCGTCCACCATCTCTTCCTCATCCTCCTCCTCCTCCTCCACCTATCTCTTTCTCCTCCTCCTCCTTCTCCTCCTTCCTTCTTTACTTCCTTCCTTCTTTACTTCCTTCCTTCCTTCCTTCTCCTCCTCATCCTTCTTCTCCTGCTTCCAATTCCGTGCCAGCATACCTTATGAAACCTACTTCATTAGGATTCCAGCTTATACAGAAGACCAGATGAAACACTCTTGAGGAACTGAGCAACTACTAGATTCTTGGACTTTCCATTCATAGCTTCCCATTGTTGGGTTTGTTGGACTGTAGACTGTAAGTCATTCTAATAATTTCCTTTAATATATAGAGACGTCCCATAAATTCTGTGAGTCGAGAGAACCCTGACTAATACAAAGGTCCATCTACTGACTTTTGAATAACACTGCATGCAGAGAAAAAGACAAGCAGTGAAGAGACTTACACCCTTGCCTTTACATGAGCAGAGGAGTTACAGTGGAGAGGAAAACCTGAAGATCTACTCAGAACAGTTATGAACTTTGAAGAACCTGAGTCTACTTGTTAACAAACTCAATATACAGAGGAAGCTGGATAAAGAATGGAAAGATTTTTCACTCTCCAGCTGTGCAAACACTGATGGGGGGTGTCAGAGTCACAACTATTTACTGTGGCCCTACAAAGCTTGAGTCATGTCTATCAAACATGAGACTTAATATCAATAGCTAATAATCCAGACTCTTACCTATTTTGTGCAATACAAATTATGTAATAGCATTAATATTACTAACAAGTTACAGGCAATGTGTCCAAAGGACTGTGGCTAGAGCATGGGAGATGTTTCTAATTCTAGGCTGAACACTAAGGGTCTATATATTTCCAGGGTAGACTTTACATTTTATAAATAAACATCCCATAGTGAACTTTTAAGTATAGTATGCTGGTTACTGTATCCAAGACATTCTACTCTCTATACTGTGATGACACTATTTGTAAACCTTTGCAAGAGAGCTTACTTAGAAACTGGGCATGTAACCCTGAGAAGGATATTAGCTGGGTCAACATGATCTCCTCTCCCTGGAGAACCAGAATGGCATTCATTCATTAATGATGGAGACAGCATAGGTTCAGAAAGGCCTCTACCCTGTTACAGTACATACTCATAAAGAAAAAAAATGTAAGCAATAACACATGATACATATGTCAACAATCAACACATAAAGCTGGTAAGGTGGCCATATCTTTGACTGAAGACAAACAGGCTGTTGTGTTTGACTAAGCTACAGTGTGGTCCGCATTTTAATGATGTTAGGAAGCTGAGCTGAAATTTTATATGCCCTGTTGTGCTTTAGTTTTTCACCCAAATTGATAGGATGAATTCAGATTACCATGAGCACAGGACATGAGGCATCTCTGTGCACTGCTATGCACACAGTCACTAACTAAAATACAGTGAGGCTGGCATTCTGGAGTTTAGTAGGAAATAAGTCAGATTAGGGCTAATATGCTCTGGCATCAGTTTTTAGCATATTGTCAAAGCTAGTCAGTTCTGGGCTGCCAGCAAGGTAAGAGTTTCAGGAGGGTAGAACAAAGGTGATTTGAAGATTTGGAATAAAACTGTCAAACATTGTTTTGAAGAGCACTATGACATTTCCTTGATCTTTGAACATTACCAATTTGATAACATGTTATCTGATATCTCAGGTCCTTCATACTTTTCTGCATGTTATCATATCACCTACTGCTTTGCTAATCATGATGGCCAAGGTGAACTTTAAGTCCCTTTCCAGAAATCTCAAGCCTAGAAAGAGGATTAATTGTAGATTGTGAAACCTGATACTACCAATATTTGTTACAGTTCATTACAATGAACATGGAATTACTGATAATATCAAGGATATTGGGGGTCTTACTGTCAACTCCAAGGGCAAGAGGAGAAGCCCATATTGTTTGAGTATAGGTATTCCTTAGACTTTCTTACTAACAGCTGAAAAGAAAGTTTCTCGTGCCTACCACTGGAGGTTTTGTTACTCTATGGCTCTTAAGGAGAATATTATCAGACTCAATAATTTGATTCTATCTAAATTATTTAAACAACACATGTATATTGACACCAATCAATATTATAACATGAGTGGGACACATCTCATAAGGCCACACCCTTAGATGAAAAGCAACAGACCATGAATGACTGTTGAGAAAGATTCATCTGGAATGTCTCTTGACCACACCATTTTGTAAGCTCATCCCTGAACTGGAGAAAGATGAGATTGAAGGCTGAGTGTTCACATTCAGACCTCTGCTCTGGACTGTGAATGTGACATAAACAGGGTAGACTTCCAATCACCCTGACCTCTGCATAGTGAGGGCTTGTCACCTGGTATTGTGAGATGCACAAACCCTTTTCCCTTACTTGTTATCACAGCCATCGAATCAAAACTAAGACATCATTACACCATTTCCCAGAAGATGCTAACGTAGATAAAGATGATCCAATCCACCCAGAAAATGGAGAAACCAGAATTCAAACAAGATTGACTTGAATTCAAAGTTCTCTCTCTGTGCTGGCTGTGATCTAGCTGATTATCTAGCAAGTGACTTGGGAGTGAATATTTTCTCCAAACCAAACCCTTCTTTCCTAAACAGAAAGTCTTAGAATACTCTGAGTGCTGAGGGCATCTTCAATCTGACATTGCCATCCAATGTATATGAGACACCCAGTAGCATATTAAATGTTCCCACTCTAACGGGGGATAATAAAGATAGCAACAAAAAGTCCAGTGCTGAAAAGCTGGCCTCTATAAAACTTTGTAATGATTAACACAGGTGGCTATTCTTTAAAAAATCCTTTACCTACCCGACATTACCTCTTTTCCTGCCAAGCCCGCTGATTTAATTAATCCTTAGGATTCCTTGGAGGGAAGTGCAATCTAGGTAAAGCGGGAAGGTCTTTTCCTGCCATGCCTCTTGACTTGCAATGCTCCAAAGTCCAAGTTCCCTGCCAGGACCCTCTGTGTGTTGTGCCCTGCCCATCAAATATCCCCCTATATTGCACCTCTAAATCCTCCTTTCCTCCTCCACCCCACTGAATACATACCACCACTGGGACGCCCTCCTATTGCCTCAAGTTTTATGGAGACAGAAGCCTCGGGGGACTTGGTCCAGTTTCCAATCTTGCCACTTCCTTTCCACAAACCATATTTGTGTTTGTGAGCATCTGGGGTTGACCACACGCTTCCAGCTATAATGGGTGATGACAGCTGAGGCTGAAATATTTTAGCAATCAAACCTTGGGCCTAAAATCCAACTCTCTTTCAGTTTCTCCTGAATGCAATCTCACCAGGCACCTTGGCTGGTTTTGAAAGTCAATTTCCTTTGGTTTCCTGGAAGCATGCATACACCTAGAGCCTGGGAGCTTCGAGGAATGCTGGCATGGACTTAGTGAGCAGGTTCCAGATTGATGTAGATTTAGTTGTACTTATGTGGCTGATGAGCTGCACTCTGTTCCTCTTCCTTTGGATTTTAAATCATCCATGTAATGTAACAAAGTAATTTGTACACACTAAAAATAGAAGGAATATTATTTTTCTTCACAGGGTCCAGAGAGGGAGAGAGGTTAGGAAGAAAGGGTCAGTGTAAGGGAGGATAGTGGTCAACTAAAGCTGAGAAAAACTGTCTTTGCAATAAGCCATTACCTATAATCTCAAAATCCCCCACTAGTGAAACACTTTGATTACATGGAACATTACATTCAACAAGAATTTTGACAAGGTATATTAATATGAAAATCTTTCACAGTATAAAAGACTTTTACTCAGTGTGCAAAAGTAAAAGGCCACACTCATAGATGCTCAGGTAACTTTCAGTGCAAGGAAATTTTTCTATGCACAAGCTGCACCTCAGTGGGGAGAATATGGCCATTCACCACTGAAATCTCATTAGCGATGAAAACTAGGGGCTTTTCCAAGCATTAGTAAACATCAATAAACATGTGATTCAGTAACAAATGAAACTATACGTATTTTCTACTGATGATCTGACTCACAACTGAGCAAAGCAATAAGAACACACCTGCATCAGCAGCTGTGACAACCAGGACAAAGTGATCTCTTGCTTCCCGGTCCAGACTCTGGGTCACCCGAAGCTCACCACTGGCAGTGAGGGCAAAGGCATTGTCTTCATTTCCACTGAGCAAAACATATGAGAGCTGGCTATTTGGTCCTTGATCATCATCTCTGGCCACCACCTACAGGAGAGAGTCGTCATGTGATTCCAGTGAGTCACCTAACATGTAAAGCATGTGGACCAACTGAAAGACAACAGGGGATAGGAGTGTATACAGTGCTGCAAGGGTATAGAGGCCTGGTGACACAGCTCAGTGGATAAGTGCACTTGATGCTCTTGCAGAGGGCCCAAGTTCAGTCCCCTGCACCTATGTGGTAACCAATTGTAATCCCCATTCTATGGAATCAGATGCAATTTTCTGACCTCCTTGAGCACTGGGTACACATGGTACACACATGCAACATGTGTGTACACACATGTATGCTAAACATTCATGCATAAGTCTAAGAATGTTGTAATTAAAGTAGCAAATAATAGTATGTACTATGCAGACATATCTTCAAAAATCTATGCATAAACCAATGTGTAGAATTTGTGAAAGGCTTCCCAAAAATATACACAGTGGGGATTTTTTTTTGTAAAGAAAGAAGGTAGAATAATATTTTAAATGAATTCTTCCAAATTTTGACATTACCTTACATGTGGATATTATTCTCATAGTAAAATACAATTTGAAGACATCCAAGTGAACAAATATGTACAAAATGAGTAGATGCAAAGGACTTAAGTGTCAGGCATGATGCTGGTAAGCCTTGGTTTTCAAGGCTTTCTATATCTGCTTTCATCTCTCCCTGACAGTGATAGGATAGAGGAGATCCTGAACATTGTTCAAGAAGGACATGATTGGTCTGAGGTCTTAACAGTACCATACACCCTCCTGTGTTTAAGTATACTGACCTGAAGAATGGTTCTGGGCAGGGTCCCTAAATTTTCTGGAACATTCACAGAATAAGGAGACAGCTCGAATACAGGGACGAAATCATTCATGTCAAGTAAAGTGACTGTGACCGTGCAGGAATCTGTTCTGGGGCTACTGCCCCGATCCGTGGCCTGGACAGTTAAAGTGTAAGCAGAGGTCATCTCTCTATCCAAAGACTTAGCCACTGTGATGGCCCCTGTCACTGAGTCGATCCTGAACTCTTCATGTGTGTTTCCACCCACAATTCCATAGCGAACCTGGCCGTTGGTGCCTTCATCATTGTCTGCAGCAGACACTTGGATTATATCTGTTCCAGTGAGTGTGTTCTCCTTAATCTGCACTCGGTACATAGCCTGGGCAAAAACAGGGCTGTTATCATTGATGTCAAGAACCATAACTACAACCTCAGTAGAGGATGACAGAGGTGGTTGTCCTTTGTCTGTGGCCACGACTGTCAGGCTGTAATTGGAAACTTCCTCTCTGTCCAGCTCTCCAGTAAGATGCACCTCGCCATCAATGGTCCCAATGCTGAACTTGTTTCCCGAAGGGTTCAGGAGAGTGTACTCAATATAGCTGTTGGGGCCGCTGTCTGGGTCTGTCGCTTGAGCCTTGAAGACAACCGTATCAATGGGTGTGTTTTCTGGAATGTACGTCAGCTTGGGGGAAAGAAACATGGGAGGGTTATCATTGACATCTAACAAGATGATGGAGATTTGGGCTGTGCTTGTGAACCTGGAGGCTGGAGGCTGAGGCAAGTCATGGACCTGAATGACCAGGTTGTAGAAAGACTGGCTTTCCCGGTCTAAAGTTTTGAGGGTTTTGAGAACTCCATACGTATCCACTGCAAACTGCCCAAGACTGTCACCTGAAGTGATGCTGTAGGACAGCTGAGAGTTGACACCTAGAAGTGAAAGAGGAAAATGTTTATTGAACAGACAAGATGGTAATTTAAGCCACAAGAATGTCCTGCTGCAGAGTGGAGCATTTGACACATTACCCACTCTCACGAGTTCCTGAGTTATGGCATATGAATCACTCCAAGTGATTGTGGGTGATTTACTTATAGCTATATGCACGTAGAAATACTGCACACACAACTCTTTGCCTCCTTTGAGCTTTTGATCTGAAAGGCATTTACAATCTGGTGTACAAATGATGCATCCAGGCTGTGTTATTTACTGCAATGTTGAAATGTTAAATTGCCAGCGTGAAGAGGAGGAAAGGGTTTCAGAAAGCAGATATTTTTCTAAACTTTTCATTGTTTCTATCACATAACTCCCTGGGGCCCAACACTACAAATGCCACTCTCTATATTATTAGCTAAACATTTATAACTTCAGTAATTTATTGAGGCCGACACCAGTTTTCAGAGAAGGGTAATAAAATGTTCTGATGTAGGACATTAGTCATGGATGCTTAAAGTCTCCTTTTACATTTCTTGTCAGAACTAATAAATACTTTTAATTCCTATTATGCATCTGGCCAAGCAATGTACTTTAAGGAAATAGCTCCTCACATGTTTTATGCACATTCAAATGTTTGAAAAAATAGTCCTTAAAGGAACAGCAATAAAAGTATACATAAAAGGGTGCCGGAAGATGGGTCATGCTGTCAGTGGCTCATGTTTAGATAATATCTTTTGTCCCTAAAAAAGTACATCGTCTTTTAAATAAAACAAATTATCAACTTATTTTTTTAATTGCAGAAATCACTATAGTGAAGATGGTGTGGAAGGTATACACGCCATTACATTTTAAAACTTCATTGAAAGGTAGTTTGTAGATAAGCAACAAAAACAGTGAGTGGTCTTATTTCCTGCTTCAGAACAAATGGTCTCAAAGCTTTCTGAGTCCTACCTACCAGAAACAATGTCTGCTCTTTGCTAAGAATCTCCTGAAACAGTTTGCTAACGTTTTCTTGTGAAAGATATTTCTCTAGTTTGAAAACACCTGACTACATGTTTGCTTTTACTAATTTTGATATTCTAGTTCTCTCTGGGGCAAATTACCCAAGTAATAGAATTTCCTTCTTCAGTGTAGTCTGTCCCTGTGACCTCCCCTCTCTCTTCTTTCTCCCTCCCCCCCCCCATCTTTCTATCTCTATTTCTCTCTCAACCTTTCCTCACATGCTGATACCAAGAAATCACATTCAGAAGTCTGGCACTGTTGTACTGATATAAGAGAACTTTGATGCACAAATCTTTAGAGACATAAAATGTGCCTTGTGGTCATTCATTGAAACACTTTACTGAAGGCTACCCTTGGATACATGAAGCAAAGTTATAAGCTTAGAGGCTTGAAAGTCTGGTAAAATATGAACAACTAAATCTCAGGGACCACACACCAATTCATCTGCAGGAATAAAAGTATCAGTCTCTAGACTGGACAATGTCTGCTGAATGCTTTACCATATCTTACACTTGCCCAAGTTTACAAAAAGTTCCACCTACTTTGTTACAAAATTTTTAATTTAATTGACTATATCAGGAGTGCTTTTTACATAAAGTACATCTTGATAAGTACATTTTCTGTGTCTCCTAAAGCCAGAAGCAAATGTGGAATTCTTGTTCATATTGAGATCCACAGCCACCAATACATAGGAGCCAAGCCAAAGAGATACCAAAGACTTTCCATGAAAAACTTGGTTCTGTGTAGACATGCAAAATGGTCCCAAGCCAAGATCAATGGAAATTAGAAACAGTAATAACATTCCATATGACTTCAGTGGAGACCTATGAGATCCACACAAATCAGCTGAACTGGGAGCCATTCCAGCCTGCTGTCATGGATCTAAGCATCCTTGGCCCTCGTAGTAAATGTTAGACTGTGGAGGAGAAAGAGGCAAGGTCACAATGCTCATGGCCTTTTATGAAGAGAAAGAGGCCAGGAAACTAAAATGTAAACCTTCAACTACCACTATGAATAAAAATATTTATACTTAATCTATGATCACAAATAAATTAGGCAATGCCACTTAAAACAAACCAGAGATAACTATGATCTTTGAAACAACAAAGTATCTGTTTCTAGGCAAGAAATAGGTTTTATCTCAGAAGTAGAAGCAACAGTGTTACACTGAGTTGCACTTTAAACAGTGTGTTTTCCTCCAAAGAATGTAATTAACAAAGCAACCTTGGCCTTGAAATCTATACCTAGAAAACACTCCAGAACAACTCAGCCTCTCAACACTGGCCCTGTTTGGAAAATTACAAAGATTTAGACATTTCCCTGCCTTTTCCTTGCCACAAATGTCAGAACAGAAAAACAGGAAACACATACTTTTTCTTAATTTTGAGTAAAATGTTAAAATTTTTATTTGGTGGGCTTTTATGATTTAGTGGAAAACTGTGCTGGATATGGGTTGTTTTCCCAAGCATTCACGTTCTACTTGCTGGAAGTCATGTGGTTCCATAATTTTCCTTGGGTGCTTGATTGCTGTAAGAGTTGTGCAGATTCACAAAGATGTGTGTGCAGTGGGGGAGGGGTGCATGTATAGATGTGAATGAATGTGTGTACATGTTTGACTGTGATTATATAATATTGGCATTTGGTGTATACTTTATTCCCAAGAGCATGATATAAATACATAAAATGAAAGTAATGAAAGACATTCTGAAGCTATAAACTTGGCTGCATTGTGAATGTGTGTATGTAGTCACAACTTATAAATGTTGTCTTAGATATGTAAAACGCTGATACTTCCATGCCTGTGACATGGTAAAGAAACACAGTACTGGCTGTTACCACTCATTTTGAATGAGCACTTTCAACAACTTCATGAGGGAACTGGACTCTGAGGTTGAGCCCTCATTCAATCTACACCATGTGCCAATGATAAATAGATGTGTCACTATCTGAACATCCTTTCATGACCATCATGCCTCAAGCATGTGTGTTTTCCAGGATGGTAAGAGGACAATAATCCAAAATATATGCACAATAATCCTAAGCCATGAATTTTGTTCCATGCAATACTTCCTAGCAACATTCATAGACACATTTACATCGATAAAGCTATGACTTATGCCTTAACAATAATATGAGATTTGCCTTATTCCTGAGATTGTGTAACCTAAAGTTTAACTTCCAAGTGTGTCCATAGACAACTCAAGATGTTAAAGTCACTCTCCTAGAGCACTTGTTTATGTAGAAGACTGCAGTATGACCCATCAGGAACTTTCTGAGCAGAGGCTAAGAAGGATCTGTTAAATGTCAGTGTCTCACTAGCATTCACTGCTCATAGAGCCATGGGAAGTGTTTGCTGCAATTGTGTTGGTGTTCTTACAGACAAGGTCATTCTTAGCATTACCTTCTAAATCCAGAAGGAATAGGAACTATGTCCTCTATTTTAAGCCAAGGTGCAGGAAATGACACTGATAAAAGAATCCAGGCTAAACAATAGCTAAATGTAGCTTGAAATTTTACAATCTTAATCAGCACAATTAAAGGGGGAAACACCCTCTGTAGAAAAGATTTGGT
Source organism: Micromys minutus (assembly GCF_963924665.1). Lineage (NCBI taxonomy): Eukaryota > Metazoa > Chordata > Mammalia > Rodentia > Muridae > Micromys > Micromys minutus. Next base: position 37,569,183 of record NC_137984.1, on the reverse strand, counting down.
TTGTATAGTTGACCGTATCTGTGACAGCTTGGGCAGGGGTCATTCCAGCAAGTTTTGAAGCATTAAGTGCATTCCTTTTAATCATTTTTACATCCAATGTTCTGAGGGTAAAGGAAACTTACTCCAGAGGATACACTGGTCTTCAACAGATCATAACCCATGTACATAGCAGGCAGAAAAATGGTTAGCATAGAAAGTTGAGCCAGGATTGCAGCATAAAATTTCATGTTTGATCCTCAGAACTAACATAAAAATGCTACACACAGTGGTTCACACTTCCAATTCCCATGTTGGGGACCAAGAGACTAGTGGAATCTGGAAATCTACAGCCAGACTGTCAGCCATAGCTAACAAACTTCAGGCCAGTAAGAGATGCTGTTTCATAAAGCAAGGTGGGTATGTCTACACAATGACAGCAGAACCTAATCTGTGTCCTCCATGTATGCAGTCACATAAAGCAATGCACACACACACACACACACACACACACAGAGAGAGAGAGAGAGAGAGAGACAGACAGACAGACAGACAGACAGACAGACAGATACACACACAGAGAAAGAAACAGACAGACAGATACACACACACACACACAGAGAGAGAGAGAGAGACAGACACACAGACTGACAGACAGATAGACACACAGATACACACACACACACACACAGAGAGAGAGAGAGAGAGAGAGACAGACTGACAGATAAACACACAGATACACACAGAGAAACAGACAGACAGATAAACACACACAGAGACACACATAGACACACACACAAACACTGAACATAGCCACAAGCACAAATAACTCAAGAATGTGTGTATGACACTGAAAGTATTCCATGTTCATATCTTGAAATGGGTAGACTTAAAAGAAGTGATAGAAGCTTCGCAAAGAACTTGAGCCCAGATCTCCTACACTCATCTCAGACAGTTCACAGGTATCTGTGGGATCCAATGCCTCTGATTTCTGGGGGCACTTTCACACATGTGTAATACCTACATGTAGATATGCATGCGCACACATGTACACACACACACACACACACACACACACACACATACACACACACACACACACACAACAGGGAACCTGCAGGAATGATAACCCAAGTCTAAATTTGAAACAAGGGGTACTGAATTATTTCTAAATATGTACACTAAGACCAAGAATATGTTTTCAGAGTCAAATATTTTAAATAAAAGGTCACTGTAAAAGAGAGAGCACTCTATTCTGCTGACTTCTAGACCGACACACCTATCCCCTTACATCTTTTAAAAATCCTTAACTTTATTATATACTGAAGGCTAAACAAATCCCAACCTTTCCAGGCAATGGATTCTTGCCAAAATATTATTCCAATAATAATATTATTGCCAATATATTATTATGAAAATATTATTTTCATCAGATAATGTATAATTTAGTTACTCAGTATAAAATACTTTTCTTTAAGACTTTTGGTTGCTTTTCTTCAAATTTGTAATTTTTGTTTTTAAAATTTAGGTAACAAATGAAACAGCAAGATGACTTAACAGTTTAATGTGCTTACTGGGAAGCCTGTTGGCCTCCCCCGGGACCCACATTGTAGAAGGAGAGAATCAACAGGACCCATACTATGCAAGGAGAAAATCAGCTTTTGCAAGTTGGCCTCTGACCTCCACACATACTATGGTATATGCATCCACACACACACACACGTGCACACCAAGAAAATTTAATAAAAATTAAATGTAAAAGTTTGAGTAATATACTTATACACACACACACATATAATATTTTTATCTTGCTGAAATTCAGAACCAATCTTTATTCTGACCACTAAATTACTAAACTAAAATGCTGCTAAACTATTTAGGGCAGAAAACTAAAGGTAAAATTTGTAAAGTATGTAAACATATTGTGTATAGTTTAAAAATTACATGACAAATTGCTTGATTTTTTTAAAAAATCCTCTACAGTTGAGTGAAAACTCAAATTCCAACCTTGGTAGAATACCGTTTATAAACAAATATAAATAATTTAGTCAATTATATAATAATGTTGAATGCATGTAAAATATGCACCGGCCTTTAATGGACTATGTAAGTATATCACAGAAACCACATACCATCATCTGCATCGGTGACATTAAACACAAGGACAGTGGATCCCAGAGGCAGATTTTCCATTAAGGATGTGCTGTAGGAGCTCATGCTGAAGACAGGTGGATTGTCGTTGACATCGAGGATGTTGAAGTAAGCTCGGATGGTGGTAAATTGTCCCCCTCCATCCTCAGCGCGGACCGTGAGTATGTAGTACTGCTGCGTCTCATAATCCAGGGCTCGGGTCAAGTTGAAGACACCAGTGACTGGATTCAGGAAAAACACGCCATCCCCATCATCTTCCTCCACCACATAGCTGATCTCCCCATTCACACCAGAGTCATCATCTGTGGCTAAAATAGCCGCCACCAGGGAACCTGCAGGAATGACAACCCAAGTCTAAACTTTGAACAAAGGGTATTGAATTATTTATAAATGTATAGACTAAGCCCAAGAATATGTTTTCACCATCAAATATTTAAAGAGAAGGTCACTGTAAAACAGAGAGCACTTTATTCTGCTGACTTCTAGACTGACACACCTACCCTCATGATCATGTTAGACACGCCATGAAGCTCAGACAGCACTGCAGAAGTTAAGGAGGAAGTGATCTTACCTCTGACATTACTTCACTCAATGCTACCAAGTGATACATTTTTCAATCAATTAATATAGAATCAGTGGAGCCAATAGTTAATGTAGGGAACAGAGACTCCAAGCAATATTACTGATGTATATCCTAGAGTTGGCAGCCAGTGGAGCCAGTGGTCATTTCTGTAATTAGTACAAGGACTAAGTGAGCTGAGAGAGTCATTAAGGACTGAGCGCTTCATCTCAGGAAGTGAATGCAAGACTGTCATGGGGAGAGGTTATTCAGAAGTCACTTCTACCCATTTTCTGTGTGGCTCAGTCTATACTAGAACTCACTCTGTGGACCAGGCTAGCCTCTAACTCAGAGATAGCTCTGCCCGTGCCCCTGCCCCTGCCCCTGTCCCTGCCATATTAGTAATTTTCAAAGAATCGCATAAAAGATGTCATGCAAAAGATCGCAAAATGTGATGTCTATATCTTTATAACTGGAAGTAAACTTGTGGTAAATGCTACTCTCCACTTAAAGCAACCAGAAGAGTACATTGTTACTATTAAAGGTGATCCCTGCAAAACACATCTCAGGATATGTCACCTACCAGGGGTTGTGTCCTCTGGGATGTCGAAAGAATACACAGGCCTGGAGAATCTGGGGGTGTGGTCATTCACATCACTGATGGTGATGTTTATCCTCATGTCAGAGGACTGAAGGCCATCGTCTGCCCGAACCAGCAATGAGTACTTGGACCTGTGCTCCCTGTCCAGCCTCTTGGTGGCTATAAGGTCTCCAGATTCAGGGTCAATCCGGAAGCTGTCATCAGCTCCACTAATGAGAGCATACGTGACCAAAGCATTTGCACCCTGAGGGAAAAGACCAAGTAGGTGAACTGCTTGATGCAAGAACATTGCTTCTCATTGTTTTCAGTGACTGTGAGTTTGATAAAGGAAGGCTGTGGAGCTTGAATTGCATGTACCAGTGTACAGATTCAAGAGGTCAGGGTATATAAGCTCAACAAAACATGGAAGAATTTATGTCCTGGAAATTTTAAAATATGGATGAAATAGACAGAAAATTCATATGCACTTATGAAGTAGATGGCCATACGTGACTACCAGGTTCACATTACCCACAGCAATCTACAGGGTTTCTTTCTAAATACTCATGACCTTCTATAGAAATAGAAAATAACAGCGGGGACAAAAGAGATGGCTCTGCAGTTAAAAGCATGTGCTGCTCTTGCAGAAGACCCAGGTTCTATTCCCAGCACCCGTATGCAGACCACAGATGCCTGTTAACTCCAGTTCTGAGTGACCTGAGGTCCTCTTCTGGCTTCCACAAGCTATATGCATGTGGAACACATAAACTCACACATGTTCACACACTGACACATAAATCAAAATAAGTAAATGAACAGAAAAGAACACTATTTTAAAAGTCACATAGAAACACAAAGGATCTAAATGAGAGAATTCAACGGCCAAGAAGAAAGCTAGAGGCGTCACCCCTCCTGGTTCCAAACTGCACTTCTAAGCCACAGTACTAAAACTGTATTCCTCCAGACAACCAGAAGAAAGCAGAGTAGCAAACTCAGACATAACTCCATGAGAATGCTCAACTGATACCTTTGCAATTGTAAAGAATAAGTACTTTGGCCAAAGGAGTTGGGAAACAGGTCAAAGAAAGAAACAGCCATCTCACATGCTATCCCAAAATATGTGAACTCCTAAACATGAAACCCGAAATTCTAAGTCTCCATCCAGACTCAAATGTATCTCTCAAATGTTGGTCTTTCTGATCAGTCACAGTCATGACACCAAAAAGATAAATAAATAAATAAAGAAAGAAAGAAAGAAAGAAAGAAAGAAAGAAAGAAAGAAAGAAAGAAAGAAAGAAAGCAGGTGACAAGACCACCAAAAATGGTAAGTAAGGTGACACCAAATGGAAAGATTTTAGGCTTTGAAGGGACTGGCAGTTGTGAGGGCAAACTATACATGTGATCATGTAGAGTTAGTTCCCAAAATACTGAGAGAGTGAAAAATATTTAAGGACCCATGTAGCCATCTCCCCAAGGAATCGAGGAAAGGTGGCAGGTCTGTCAAAAGAGGTGCAGTGTCATCTGTTGCTGAGGTTCAAGCAACACTACAGTAACGTGCTGCCTCAGACTGAACAGCAGTTACATTCCACAAGAAGCAACAAACATCCAGAACTTCAGGGAACTCAGAGCCCCGCCCCCGCTGCAGAGGAACCATGGAAACAATGGGAAAAAAATCTCAAAAAGCAAACACACATGCAAAGCCTGAAAATCAATTGAAATCTACCCCAAGTATACACAGAGGAACCAGCGCTTTAAAAAACAAGATTGACAGTTTCCTGTCCAGGCTGGCACTGTTCCCCACAGTCAAGGTTAGGAGATGACCTGCCCAACAGGGCTGTTTTGAAGACTACATTGCTTAATGCCAATTTAAAAAATTTAGAGTGGTCCTTGAAGTACAGGGGATGAAGGAAAATGCCAGTTGACCTTGTTCTTCATTGTTTAAGGGAAGGGTTTGGTGATATGGTGGTCCACAGGTAAGTTTAATCTAGACAGAAGAGTTATCTTTATCTATGCCATCAACTGTCTTGACCTAGTCACTGTCCTTGATGACCAGGTATGAGGATAGCTGGAGTGCTGGAATTCAAAAGCCTGTTTTGATTTAAACCCAACTTCTGGAAACAAATTCACCTTTTGTCCTTATGAGTGTCCAGGAATTGGTTCGTTAAAATATTCAAAGAACTTTCACCAACATCAGTGAGCAGAAATTAAAGGGTTGTGTGGGCTGACTGATTATGGATCCAAAGCACCTGTACATCTCTTCAGTGAGATGTTTCCATGGTGTGTTATTGTGTGTGTCTATGTTTCCCTGCACATGCAGAGATCAGCTCCAATAACCAGAAACAAGAACATCCACATTCTAAATTTATGTTCAGCAGCCTCCATGCGCTTTTTATACTCTACTCCCAAAGCCAGTCTTAAAATTTAATAGAGAGGGTACCTCTTTATTAATAACCCAATAACCTAATAAAAGATAATCTGAGTTTGACACATTCTCTCTCTGCATCTACCTGTATCTACAATACTCACTGTAAACTTATGGTTGAACAAAAATATCCAAAAAACGTTTTTTACAGCTAATCTTCCCACATTCTGGAGTGTTCCATTTCATAAAGAACTCCAGCACTTTAATGGTGCCTTAGCCAGGGGTTACACTGTATTCTGGACTATCAAAATGGTACAGACTAGGAAGCCAAGAGGATTCGAAGATGAGGAACATTTTGAAACCATTATAAAAAAAGATTCTGTGCTTAGAAAGAAGCCCCATCACAGAATGTCTCACGATAATAAACAACGTCCTTCAAACGGTAGTCGTTCCCCTGAAAGCAAGTGATTGAGCCCACTCAACAATCTGTTCCCCTTCAGAATCACCTGGTGCTATTTGCCCATGGATGGCTGAAAAGTCTTGTCAAGAGGTCTGGCTAAAATGGGGGTTTTGCAAAGTCTATTTGTCTAACACCCCAATCCTGTCAAATTGAGGACAGGCCATTAAAGCCTTATCCTTGAGCAGCCATAGGAGGAGCCTCAGGGGGCTTTCCAGAGAGAATACAATAGCATGCAACTGAGTTTTCCCACCTGAGGTGCTGTTTCCAACAACTGAACTGTTGAATGTTCTGGGCTGTCCTTAGCATCTAGACTTAACTGGACAATGGGGCCATCTGACACTGATCGCGTTCCTCAGTGCCCTGCTGTTTCTCTAACACACAAATCGTTCCAAGTTATATTAATTAAAGAAAAAGCGTGTAGACTATAAGACAGTAAGGTGATAGAATTTCCCAGAAGATAATATCTGTATGCTCAGCACTTTGAAGATGCCCATTACTCTGCAGTCAGCAACACAGCAACATCCTGTGTCACCACAGAGTAAAGGGGACACCTTGCATCTCAACCCTGTCCTGATAAAACAGAGGAAGAAAGTAAAACAGGGTGAGGACCTCAGAGAATGAGAAACATTCAAATGAGCTGTTTCCACTCCAACTAAGAGGTAAGGAGCTGAGCAAGCAAAGCCCATAGAACATAGGGTCATCAAAAAATCATTGTCATCAAAAAAATCATTAACATGAACCCATCACAAAACAACTCAGAGGAAAAAGGCAAATCTGTGAATCCCCAGAGAGCTTGTGTGCCTGTTCTGCATGATACAAGATCAAAGAAATGCCTGTTCCCCACAAGAACTGAAATACTCTGTACTGAAGCCTCCCATTATTAAGGATCTGTGGAAAGAGGATAGAACCCCAATGGGCTTCATCATCCATAGTTTTAACAAAATAAAGAAGAGTCCAAAAGCAGGCTTCAGATTTCTGGTGGATTTACTAATCTAAACTCTCTGGCACACCTTGCTTTTCTATCTAACCCCCCAAAACACACACAACCCTTGCAATCTGCAAGCACCCCAGTCTTCTCCCTGAGCTTTTGCCCTCTCCCATCTTGACCTGCTGACAAGAGTTCCCCCTCTCTATCCTTGCACCTCAACCCTGCCTGACCCTGAACAGGATGCTTACACGCTCTACAACTTTATGACTTCATAAATTGGGATGTCTACATGACCATGCCTACATGCCTTACTTAAGTATCAGATCTAGAAACCAACTCTCAACAAATATAAAACAAAACAAGGTGCATGAAAACCAGTTAGGGTGTAAATATCTAGAAGGATAAGGAACCTCCCACTCTTCCTCAAATGTCAGATGACTACAAGTCTATCTCAGAGACTAGCATGAAGGCAGTTGGGCAGAGCCTTGCACATGGTACATTCGCAGGCACAGTAAATCCACAAAGAGAAGCAGACCATCTTGAAAGGGAAGCATCTCTCAGTAATAATTAACAATGGATCTAACAGTCCCAGAAGGACAGCTCTTAGGAGAGCTGTACGCTGATTAAAACAATCAAATTTCCATATACAATTTATTTGAAATCCACTATAATTTGGGTTGAGAAATCCCATATTAATCATGCAATTCCACAGAGTCAACATCTATACCAATAAAATGTTTATTAAAATGAACATAGCTATTGCTTCATTCTTCTAAAGCGATTAGGAAAAAAAAAAACATTTCAAACACATGAGTTTTGTTTCTCTTTTTCTAAAATGCAATTATGGCCATTTGGCAATGATTATCCCACATCAATTGTATGACATTCATGTTGATGTTATAATAAAATTAGGTTTCATGAGATTTCTTAAATGGATATATCTAAATACGTTGTTCCATCCTTAATAACGGGAGATATTGTAAACTTCATTAAATGCTACGTATGATACACAGGACAGGTGTTCGCCTCATAGCTTTCAGTAATCACTGACCTAGGAATTAGTAGCAACAATTCTCTATACAAACTGAAATAGCAAGCACTAATGAAAAACACCAAATGTTTTCTAGAAGAGAATTATAATTATCTAAAAATGTACATTCTATTCAATTCCCTTGTACTCATTTTTTTGCAAAATTAACTGACTAGGCTATAAATTTCTAAACTGGCTGTTAGCACTAGTCTGTTCTTTTTAATTTTGTATTTTCTAACAGGGTCTCACTGTCTACTCCTGATGCATGGTATTCACTAGGTATACCTGGCTGACCTCCAACTCGCACAGGTCCACCTGCCTCTGCCCCTAGGTTAAAGGTATGTGTCACCCCACACAGTCTTGTTCCAACTACTATTTCAGTGTTAAATAAATGAATCTGTCAAACATTTACTCATAGTTTAAAAAAAATCATATGTTCAGACATTGAGGGGAGAAAGCCAGTTCTGTGTAGGGTTTGTCTAGGGGAAGATGGGACGTTGTCCTGGAGCATGAGAAGGGTTTCTCTCAACTGCAGAGCATTAGTTAGACTTTTTCCTAAGGGGAAAAAATAAGGAGATTTTTGTGGGGGGCAATGTAAATTAATTGTATAATCTTCCATGTGATTTGTAGAATGGCTATTTTAAGTCTATACTTAATAGAGGATGATAATCTATATTGTATCAAAATTTCATATTTGCCAATAGGTATGAAATTTGTTCATTACAGTGAATTGAATAACTCATTTGCTTTCTTCATGACAACCTGAAAAAAATATTTTTTAAAATTTAGATTTATATAGACATAAATATAAAAATATATAATTATTAAAAATACAAAGATTTTAAGGTAACCTTAAATATTGTTAGTTTAAATTATTTGTTTCTAATCACAAATAAAATAAAAATAGATACTTAGATGTTATGAAAGTGAAAATGAATAAAAAATGTAAGAATAAAGACACATTTTAGATTCCATCATTTTTAAAAAAATATTTGGCCATGAGATCTAAAATGCAAATTACAGACACTTGAATTGCTGATCAGCAACCAGACTCCGACTGACCTTATACTGGTCCCATTATTTTATTTTATTTGTGTTGGGGGTAATTATGGGCTTATATAGGTGCTGGTTGTGTGAGTATAACTGGAGGTCATGGGTCAACTTAGAGGTTTCTCAGGGATTACCCAACTTGACTTTTAAGAATACTTTTATTAATTTTTAACTCATGAGTGCATTATCCATGCAGGTCAAAGAGTTTATTGGATCCACTAGAGCTGGGGTTGTAGGAGGGTGTGAGAACCTCAAGTGTGGTGCTGAGAGCCAAATCCAGGTCCTCTACAAGAGCAGCCAGTGCTTTTGACTGATAAGCCCTCTTTCCAGCAGCAACATCTTGTTTTTTGAGACAAGGTTTCTCACTGAGATCCGGGGCTCACCAAACAGGATAGACAGTCTCCACAGCCAGCCCTAGCGATCCACCTAACTCACTCTCTCCAGCACACCGCTTTTTTATGAAGGCGAAGACACTTAAATTTGGGTCTTCATGTTTGTGAGACATGCACTGTACAGACTAAGTATATCCCATGCTTATATCACAGTTCAAACACACTAATAGATGTTCTCAGAGAAAAAAACACAGGATCTGTCACTTTGTTCACTGAACACTAGAGCTCCCACACACCAGAAATTCTATGAGTCACTGTGATTACAGATTCTAAAGACATAAAGTACCTCATCTGCATCCATGGCTGTCAGCTGCATAATCTTAGAGCCATCTCCGATGTTCTCTTCTACAGTGAGATCAAGAGTGTCTGTTGGAAATACTGGCGGGTTGTCATTTATATCCTGAAGTGTTATTTCTACCTATAAAGAGAAAGAAAAAAAACAATGCATGAGGCCTCTACCGGAAATGCAGGTCAGGAGTCCACAGAACTGTCCTTCCCTAAAAATATAAAAAAGGATCCCAAAAGCAATGTTTCTTGAAAGAAAGGCATACAATATTCATAGGAACGCTAAAGACCAGGCAAATAGCATCTGACTTGTTGATAGTAAATGATATTAAATGGCCACAATGAGATACAGATCCCATTGCAGATGGTTGTGAGCCACCATGTGGTTGCTGGAAATTGAACTTAGGACCTCTGGAAGAACAGTCAGTGCTCTTAACCATTGAGCCATCTCTCCATCCCCCAGGTGGGATTCAAACTGAAAATCTTCCTCTGAGAGTTGTCACTGTAACCCCTAATGAAGGCCTCCCAAGACTAGAAGTCAGCTATCTTCCAACCATGGTATCAGCTGACACCACATTTTTTTGCCTAAAATGTTTGCATGGTAGCAGCTAATGTCGATGGGAATTAAAGATGATCATACATTAGTTTAAGAAACACTTTGAATGTCTCCGTGTGACATCGATTCTCTACAATGGGGGCACAAAAACTACACACTTGTCCATGTTGGCTCCCATTTGCAGTAACTAAAATAAAGCAATCACCATGGTCTATACACCGTAAGTATTAACTGCTTTGTTTGAGAGGTCTTAGCCAGAGTTAGTTTCCTTATCTAAGTAAGGTCAGAAGAGATACATGAATTCACCTTATATCTCTCTTTTGAGTTGATATAAGAGCAGAGGCTCTGAGAAGACTGCAGACATCTACCAACGTAACAAAAGCTTCCTGGAAGAAGGTCACAACTTGGGTTGAGGAGGACAACCCAGCCAACAAGAAAGGGCATATTTCTCACAAAACTGGTATTCTGTGAGACACCATTGTTCATAGCTCTACTGTAAAGCTCCTGTCAGATCCAGGGATTAGGATGAGGAATAAGAAGAGAGGGAGCCTGCCAGAGGGTATGGATCTCAAGGGACAGGCACAGGACAGGGGAAGAGAGCCGTGGATGCAGTGTCACTCTCTGACATGTTGGAGAAATACAGGCACATTATATAAATAAGGGCAGGAACAATTGATAAACAAAGAAAATATATAAAGTGACTGCTTAATACTTTCTGTGAGACTCTCTCCATGATAATGGAAGAGATGTGCTCATCAGCGAATGGCCCAACCCCATGTGGACCAAGAGAGGCCTATATATCCCTGCAGGTGTCTCTCAGCCCGTGATAGCTCTCATCATCCTCCCTCTGAGGCAGCTGTATCTTCGCTTGTAAGAGGCAACCTAATCCAGTGTCGGAGTGGACTTCTCAATGTTTACAACATAAATTAGACTCTTCCCCTCTCCTGCCTGAACCTGAATACTTTCTTTATCTTAGCTTCAGTAACCCATCTCAAAATCAGAGGTCTAGGTAGGGAAGCCGTGAGGGACTCATACACTTCCATGAACATCCCCATGTGGCTGAAAACTTCGGGTATTAATCCGTACCTTGTTTGAGACAGGGCACCTTGTTTGAGACAGTGTCTCTTATTCACCACTGCATTCTCCTGGCCTGCTAGCTCACCCAGAGAATATCCCGCCCCCACCTTCCATCTTGGTAGATGGAATCTGGAATTACAGATGTGCTGTAGTGTCCCGGTTTAGATGACTTCTAGGGATTCGAACTTGTGTCCTCACACTAGCACATCAGATGCTTTACCCACTGAAAGATCTCCTCAGACCCCAGAACTAGTGCACAGGTAGCTGCCAGCAGCTGACCACACCTCCACAGTGGCCTTTTGCTTTGTCTTTTAAATGAACATGGAACACAAGAAAGTGTCATTAAACATGCATTCCCTTCATTCAGGAATCTAATGATAATTATGGTTTCATCTGTAAAAGTGACCAGGTTTATCCCAAAGGAGGTCTTTAAAATTACAGTATTAATTATGCTTTCATGCATCTTTGCTAAACTTTCAATGATTGATGTCTGCATTCTATATGCTATTGCGAAACAGACCATTCCATTTCTTCATCCAGACAGCCTAGAAATCATTGACATAGGGCCCATGCCATTGAGCCAAGCACAGTCCTTGCTGAGCTAAGAGAAATAAATGACTACCCCAGTATGAGAAGACAGCTCAAGGAATTCCTCAGGGTGGGGAGACAAACTTCTCTGACCCAAGATGTCAACAGCGGGTTTCCAGTCGAGGAGAGGGATATCAGTTCCTCAAGTTGCATGTTTGTCTATAAGCACGTTTCACCCTTTCCCTTAAAGGAAGAATGTTCTGTTCTATTTTCTGTAATATTGTAGCTAACACAGGCACAGCAACCGTAGACTCCAAAAGCTAGGTGATAAATGTTGATGAGCAACACAGCCCAGATTCCAGAAGAGGGTAATTTGTGTATATATGACAATGTATTTATAGCTTGGATATATTTTTCAATTATCACTCACTATGTTTCTTGGTTACATACAGGTTTTCATAGTAACACTGTTCTGAATGGCTTGTTGCTAGCATGAACTGTAGTTCTGTGTGGATAGTAAGCTTGGGACCTTCATAACCTCACACCTGTTTACTGTGAAGGCTGTTCACACATACACGTACACACATGTACACACATGTACACAAGCATGCATACTCAATACAGCACACATACAAACACACATGTACACACACTTGTCCTAAAAAAAATGTGTGGCATTGTGCTTGTTCATTTACTATAGCTATGAAATTACAGAAGACAACAGGGTGGAGGAAGAACTTGCCCCCTATTTACATTTTTTTGCCTCCTATCAGCCTTTGCAAAGCAATTCTCTATATGTGGGAAAGATTTTTTGTGTTGTTTGTAAGAATGTAGTATGCTTAGCACAATGAAACTTCAGAGAACCATTCATTTTCAATATATATTAATATTTTTTAAAAACTGAAGAAGTATCATGTTCACTTCCTTTATTTTACATGCAGTGTGAGCCAAGGCATTGAAATGCCCAGTGATTTATCTAAGAGAAACAATGCTAGGCCAGAGGCCCAGGGTCCGGTGAATTTTCTTCAGCCAAGTGCAGAATCTGGAATGCCTAGCAGGCTCAATGGTGTACCTGAGGCCAGTGGCCTCTGCCCTTGATATTAAAGCAGAAACCTGCTGTGCAGAGCATGTCCTAATTCAAAGCAATGTGAAAGTTATGTTTGAGGAAGTTAACATAGAAGGAGTTACGTTGAAAGCTATTTTGTTTAGGAAAGAGAGAGAAATACAGAATAAAAGAAAAGAAAAGAAAGATTGAAAGAGAGAGAAAGAAAGAGAGAGGGGGGGAGAGAAGATTTTATCTAGTTTTTCCATTTTTAAGAACTTCATTTGTGGCTTGTGGGATGATGATCAGATAGGGCTGTCTTTGCACTACATTAAATTCAATTACACATTCAGTAGGAAGCTTGGGGTGTGCGTTACAAATGAAGCTGTAGTGTAAAAACAAATATAGTTGATTGCTTTAAAAGTCAGATAGATACGTTTTCTTCCTAAATGATGAGTTTCTTTTCAGTTCTTCAGAAACTAGTAATAGTGAAATGGTTAGAGATAGAAGAGCACGAACTATACAATAGCAACCCACACCATGTCAGAGCAAAAAGCGCATGACTGAATGGCAAACCTGGTGTAACTTCCCATCTTATATCTGTGGACTGGCATGTTAGTTAGATCTTATGTGCATTACTAGGTACCTGGATTTATATAAATTATAAATAACAGTGCATCAAAAGTGAAAGTTAAGAGTTCACATGTAATACCTCTATGGATTCTGAGGGATTCCGTCAAGATTATGCAAAAGCACATTTCTTAAGGTTTTTTTTAATTGTTTGTGTATGTGTGTGCTTATGTAAGTGTGTGTGTTTGTGTGTGTTTGTCTATGTGTATATGTATGTGTATGTATGTGCTTATGTAAGTGTGTGTATTTGTGTGTGCTTGTGTATGTGTATATGTATGTGTATGTATGTGCTTATGTAAGTATGTGTATTTGTGTTTGTGTGTGTATGTGTGTATATGTGTGTTTATGTAAGTGTGTGTATTTTGTGTGTGTTTCTGTATGTGTGTGTATGTGTCTGAGTGTGTGCCTGTGTGCTCACTCACATAAGTATTGTATCTACAGAGGTAGAAATGGAGTTACAGGCGGTTATGAGCTGCTCAGCATGGGTTCTGGGAGCTGAACTCAAACCCTTCTGAAATGTCAGTATATGCCCTTAACCTCTGAGCCTTAAAGGTGAAACTTAATGAGTTGTTTTTCTAAAATCTCACTCAATAATAGAAGGTTATAGCTCAGAATTCTCTCCATGTATCTGCAGCCTGCTGAAGTCGGTAGACACCGAGCAATGCATATTCTAGAGGATTGGGGTCAGGGATTTTCTAGCAGCCTACTGCTTCTAGATTTGAGAATATTTGTAAGACTATATTGACATATTTGAGGCAAGAAACTCAAGCCTAAATACCACATTCATTTTTGTTTCATAGGTATCTTCTACACACAGCTGAAGGTAATTTTGTGACATATTTTCTGTTTGCCGTGTCATGACTGCTTCCCAGGGGCAATTGTAGAATTTTACACTTTTGGCAACTTGTCCAAGCTCAAAACACTGTATTTTGAAGTACTTTAGATTGTCAGAGCAGAGACGCTCAGCCTGTCACTGAGACTCTCCAGTTCCCCAAACCATTAGCAACATTCAAAACAGTGACTTCTAGATTCAGAGATTTGAAGAGAACAGATCTCTCTTGTTCATATTTACAACCTACCCGTGCCTAACAGCATCTTTCATTTAGGGCCTGTCATTAAAGCAACCCTGTTGTTTTATGTTTGCAATGATGACCTGTTACTGGAATATGAGGAGCATACTGATTGAAGCTGCTCTCCCTACAGAGGTGGCTGGAACCACCACATCCGGTTGCTCTTCTGGCTCTTTTGAACCCACTGACCATCAAGCATCTTCTTTGTGCTATTAAATATGATATGATAATAATACCATGCTCATAATCATGACTCAAACATTAACAGAGCTGAAGACAAACATGACTTGTCTGGAATGGGTTCCATTTGAGAGAGCACGTAAGACCCTCTGTGGGGCCCAGCACCATGGTAGAGATTGCCAAGCTGAACAACACAGGGTCATCACACTCCAGTGACACATTGTTAAACAGTGCCTCAGTCAGAGGTGTGTAGACTGAGTATACACCACTGAAAAATCACTGAGAAAGATATTCTAATCTTACTCTGAGAACAACTTTTGTTTCATCACAGTGAAGTTGATGCTAGAATACGCCCACCTCCTTTCCTGTATGGAGGTCCCGCCCCTTCTTCATAATGGAGATCCCACCCCCTCTTCCTTATGGAGGACCAGTTGAAACCTACCCTAGGAGCTGTTCAATCCTCATGTCTAATCAGTCACTTCCTCTGGCCCTGAAAAGAGGAAAACGCCACCTTTCCTGCCTGACCTGAGATGTCATGTGGATTTTACATTTCCCAAAATGCCTGGACAGAGCAGTACAGAAAGCTCATGATGAATGGGACATGGAAGGTGACAGTCTACCCAGGAAACCAGAGAGCAGCAGTTATTATAGACAGCAGAGTGACTCATTAGAATCTCTGCTCTGGCTAGATAATCAAATCTAGATATAAATGTGTTAATATCTACTCTGACTAGACCCAGATACCATGTGATTTATTTCATTCCAAGGGATTGGTTCATTGAGGATGCCCTGGGAGCAAATCTTAGTTATTAAACTTCTGTGAAGGCCTACATTCTCTGTAATAACCCGCCAGGTGCTAATTCATTATCAGCCGGAGCTCAGGCCTACTGCTTTAGTTTCGTGTTGGCTTTTGATTGCTGATGAACTAACCAGAGAGCTTCACCAGCTGAATATGTGACTGACTCCAGTTTAACATCTCAAATAGAGGCGTTCTGACAAAAACCTAGCCCCTGTTTAACACTGTACTGTCTGGCTCTGGATTCTGTGTACTTTCATTTCTTAAAAGGAAAAATGATGTTGTTGTAAGGGATGGTGCCAGGACCCACCCAGATGCCTTCAGTTGCTTCCTCAGGCTTTTCCCTATTTGGGGTGACCACTGGGAATTCTGTTGCCATGAGTCTGGGTGAAGCTTACCCCGTGTTCATCATGCTGAGGGCCAACATCTATTACAGTTTGCGAGTGACTCATGTTTTAGTTATGAGAAGGTCTTAACAAGGAACAGCTTACATTTAAATGCCCAAATGTCAGGACCACAGCGTTTGGACTACGGAGGCACACGGGGTCATACTCAGCCCATGAGCAATACATTCAGGCATTTATTTATTTCTCACATAGAAGAGACCTAACTCCACAGCTTGTGGCTGTAAGACTGCATGTCTCCTCTTGAAGATGGCCTAGAGCTAAGAACCTGGAATTCTGGTGGTAGAAATCAGACTTTGGAAGAGAGACTTTGCATCTTACACTGTCAGAGCTTGGCAGGGGCTGTGTGTGAACGGTCAGGAAAGCCAGGGGTAGAGGGCTGAAAAGTATGTCCCGCCTCAGTTAACCTCACACTCTTGAAAATCAAAATCTGTGTGTGCATTCGGTGTGGTGCACGCCTGGTGTTCAAGGAGGTCAGAAGAAGGTGTTGGATCCCCTGAGACAGGATCTACAAACAGTTCTAAACTGCCATGTGGCTGCTAGAAACCGAATCCACATCCTCTGTAATAGCAACGAGTGCTCATAAATGCCGAACCCCCTCCAGCTCCAGGCTGTCTCTTTTCTTGCCTTACAACTAAAAGAAAGCCAGGTGTGGCTGTTCAGAACCATACTTCCTACATTTGGGAGCCTAGGCAAGTGGCTGTCCAGAAAGTCAATCCTAGCCTAAGCTAGAGAGCAAGGCCCTTCTTAAACCAAATAGCTGAAAGGAAATCCTGGGAGACTGGGTAAATGGATCAGTTGTTACAGGTCTTCTCATAAGGATGAAAGGTCTTTTCATGAGGCCTTCAATTCCCAGGACCTATGTGAAAACTCAGGGCTTGGTCGTGGGCACCTGTAACTTCATGTGTGAAGAGGGGGAGACAGCTGGCTGTGAGGGACTCCTGGCTAGTCACCCCCAGTCTTTGTGAAAAGTCCCTGCAAGAGACCCTGTCTCAAGACACTTTTTTAATTTAAAAAAAAAAAAGGTGAACCACTTCTGAAACCCAACACCCATGATTGTTCTCTGACATCCACACACATTAGCAGGTATACCTGAACACGTGCACACACACACACACACACACACACACACACACACACACACCTGTACAGGCAGACCTGAACACGCACTTGCACAAAGCAAACATATATGCAAATACAAATGAAAATGCCATAAATCATGTTATTAAAAAAATGAGTAGTTTACCATTATTTCATGTATACATTATTTTTACAAGAAACAATTTAGTAAAAGAAACATGATTGAAAAGAGATGAAGCTTGAAAAAAATTAATTTAACTACTAGTTACTTTGGGGTATACTAAGCTACTAAGCACTTCAGCATTTGAAACTTTGTGCAATTTAAATGAAATTAAATGGGTGTCTGTAGGCACCTGTCCACTAGTCCACACAAAGATGGGTTGCTCTAGTCCAATACTACTGAATATTAGGAAAGAAGAAAGCATGTGAATTTTCGATTCTTTAGTTTTGCCTTTAAAACAAATTGGAAATCACATAAAGATCTTTAAGGTACAGCCTGTTACCCATAGATGCTACATGGATATGACCATGCCCAATTAAATCTCTCAATCTAAAGCCATTATGCTAATCTCTCGCCACTAAACCCTCCCGGCCATCGGCAGCATATGTTCTTGGAATTTTGATGCATGTCTCATAGGCAAGAAATACTTGTGAGTAACAGGCAGGCTTGGAGGGAAGCCAGCAGTGAGGAGGGTGGCCAGGAGTGCAGGCACAAAGCAGTTAAGTCCCTTCTGGAGGCAGCGCGCTTTCCATAGCTCACTAAGTGTGTGGTGACAAACTAGAAGCTGGAGCCCTGGTGCTCTTAGTGTTGCTCAAGTCAGAACCAAATAAGGAATTCTTCTAAAACTGCCATACTTGCCCACGTCAACGTTGCCTGAAACCCACACTGCCTAATTCTACATTTACCCAGATTCCTGCACATGGCCTAAAGTGTACATCGACTAGAAGATGGAATTAGAGGATGTGTGACTTTCATGTGGAACGTGAGGACATTTTTATGTTTCTTCAAACCAAACACCCGGCAAAAGCACCCCAGAATGCTTTCTTGGGTAGATGTTAATAAAGGGAGACACATAGCAGAGGGAAATTTTATAAAAATAAACAGATGAAAAAGTTCTGTGCGGATTAGGGAATGCTCCTTCTCCTTGGTTAGTGGGCTTTAGACATCACGATGCAGAGTCAGCATCTACTCAGACCAGTGAAAAGGCCCGAAGACAACTCATACTGTGAAGAGTTTTCTTTACAAGCATGAGAACTGGAGGTCCAGCCCCAGGACAGTGTAAAGGAACGCCAGGCATCCCGGTACTTGCTGGTTATGTTAGGCCTTGGGCAGCAAAGACAAAAGGGACATGCACACAACTATATACACACATGTACACAGGCACACACATGCACACATGCGCATGTGCACAGCTACACACATGTTCACACTCCCAAACACTGAAAATATCAGGCTTATATTAAAAGCAGACGTGGTGATAATTGATTGATATGGAGCCTAGTTCTTCATCCTGCCCCATAAATAACTGTGTGCTCCTCCCACTGACATTGTTAGTCCTCCCGAAGGCTCTTGACTAGTTCATTTATGAATATCGATTGGAATGGTGGGATCGTCACAAATGGAGGAACTTGAAATGTCCTAGAACCACATGGCTCTCTTAGCCTCTGGTACCAGTAAAAAGGATGCTGCATTTTCAGAGCAGGTGTCAGAGATGAGAAATCTGGAGCTCAAGCCAGAGATCCCTGCCTGAATCTTAGCCTAGAACATCCTCACGTGCAGATACTCAGAGAGGCAGGAGGGAGTACATGCCTGTCAGCCTGAGAGGTACAGGGGCTCTTCCATAGGAGACAATACTGAGAGTCAAGGGGGCAAGTACATGGGGGAACAGAAGGGCTTCAAGCCCTGAATTACCTCCAAAGATTTCATGTAAGTAATGGCTGAGGAGACACATGAAAAGGAAAAAGCCAGTGTCTTGTGGTCTGAAGTATGCCTGGTACTGGAGCTATGCTTTATTGCACTGAGCTTCTTAGAAAACCACACTGCTGGGTGTAACTTGCTAGGTCACTTCCCCATGAACGTATCTGTGATGGAGACTCAGTGAAACTGCAGTGAATGGAAAGGCAGTCAAACAGAAATTCTGGGATAGCAGAGTAAACCTCACTGATGTTCCCCATAATAGCAACTGAACTGTAAATTTCTACAGAAAGGCGTGGGGAGTCAAAGGGAGTAAAACATACAGTGGAAATGACAGTCACTCCAACAAATGCTGGTCAGGAAACTGAGCATCCACATGTAGAGAAAGGAAGCCAGATTCCTCACCTCCCCCACCCTAGACAGAAACAAACTCCAAATGGATCAAAAACCTTGATGTAAGATCTACAATGTTGAGTGTGGTTCAAGTAAAACCTCCCATCCTTGCTGCCTCAAAAAGACACCAATAAACTGCTGTGGGATAAACCTAACCAAGGAAGTGAAAGACCTCTAATAATAAAAAAGAAAACTGTAAAGCACTGAACACGGAAATTGAAAAAGACTGAGAGATCTCTCATGGTCATGGATTAGAAAACACTCAAAATCCTGAAAGATCCCATCACACTGAAAACCGTCTACAGATTCTGTGCAATCCCCACTGAATTCCTAGTGGCATTCTTCAGAGAAATAAAAAAAATTAAGATTATATGAATACTCAAGAGACCCCAGATTAGGAAAGCAACTGTAAGGAAAGGACAGTGGTGGTCTGGTCACACCTGGTTACACTGTAGAGCAATCATAACAAACACAGCATGGAACTGGCACAAATGCAGAGTCACTAATAATGGAACCAAATAGAAAGGTAGGGTACAGGGCCACACAGCTACATTCACCTAATTTATATATATATGACAAAAAATACACAATGGAAAAAGGTAGTATCTTTGACAAATGCTTGGAATCTGACTAGCTATTCAAAGAATTAAACTAGACCTTGTCTCTTACTCTGCTTGAAAAGCAACTTCAAATGGAACACAGACCTCTGAATAAGACCTGAGATGCTAAAATTCCTAGAGGAAAAAAGTGGGGAGTGAATTCAAAGTATGGGAATATGTAAGAATATCATGAATAGGATTCCAATAACTCAGGAGACACAAGTCATAATCAACCAGTGGGGCCTCACACAAGTAAATCGTTTTTGTACAACAAATAAAAGCATAAATCAAATGTAGGAAACAACCCACAGGATAGGGAGACAACACAATTTTAAATACTGGGGACAGTTATCAAAGGAATAAATTCTAATGGCTGATATACATATAAAAATATTATCAGTATTACTATCAGGGCAAATGACAATTGAAATTTCCCCGAGAGCCCATCCAAACCCAGCAGAATGGTTAGCATCAAGCAAAGGGCAGTACATGATTTGCAGGATGGGGAACGTGACCTGCTTAAGTATCAGTGCTAGGACTGTAAACTGATGCAGGTGAAGTCAGTGTGGTGGTCCCACAAATCCAGAAGTAGAACTTCCATATGAGTCAGCTATTCCACTCTTGGGTATTTACCCAAAGAACTATAGATCTGTGATGTTTTAGCATCAAATTTCTAAAATACCGAGTCTCAACAGCAAAAGAAGATAGGATCCTGAGTGTCCGTTCTGGCTAACAAGGTGTGCTGTGTATATGATGATAAACTCTAAAGAGAAGCAAAACTGACCTTGGGGTGATATGCACAAAATATATTATCCAAGGGGAATGGCCCAGGGACTCAGCACCTACAACACAACGTTCTTTGTGCCTGTCACCAAAATAGTCCAACTCCAGAAACATCAGAGGAGTTTACTGTCCAGTGAGTGTAAGGCCTTGCTTGATGTCAGAAGGCAAAATCATACAGACTGTGCAGAATAATGACAGCCATGGAGTCTTGGGAAGGTCCCGAATGCCACTAAACAACACATTTAAGATTGATTAAAACAGAAAGTATGAATTATGTGTATTTTATCAAAGAATTGAAGAAGTGCCATGGCAAATCTCTATCATTTATGTTGAAGACTGAATCAATCAATCTATGAATTAATGAATGAATGAATGAATGAATGAGCTAGACATAGGAATGGCTGTAGAAAAGTTGGGAGTTTTTGTCACTCTAAGCCATTACTGGCTGCAATTGTCCTGTCACACCTAGACAACTGAGCTTAAACAATTCTAAACAGTAAACACTGTAGTGACACTTCCCAGAAACCCCAGCTAGGAATTGGAAGCTGGAAGTTTCAAGATTATTCTGAGCTGCATAGCAGCTTTGAGGCCAGTCTAGGATGCATGAGACACAGGCCCAGCACAAAGAAAGATTTGACAGTTAATTCAAATCTTTGGGACTAACACACTGCTCTTTTACCTGAAATCTTATCTCACTCGGGCCTTCCAACCATAATACATGTGTACCAAGTGTCTGATATGTGCTCAAGTTTAGTGGAAAAGCAAAGTGTGGTCTAACACAAAGAGACACACTCATCAAATATAAAGTAAAGGAAAGAAATCTAGCTTAAGCTGCACAAAATACCTCTTCCTTGGCGCATACATTTGCAAAGAAATTGAAGGCTGTATAGTGCCAAGCAAAATATTTTCCTCTGTCACCTTGCCAAAATGAAATCTGACCACCTCAGTCTGAAGGATGAACAAGGCACAAATAAATGAGACTTTAAACCACTCCAGTAATATTTGAGGCCAGGAAAGCATGGAGAATATGATTACCTTAAAAACTAGAGTTTCCAGAAATTTTCCTAAGAATTCCTCAGCAGGCATTTGGCTAGGATCCAACCTTTCCTTTAAAAAAAAAAATGCTTTGGATGTCTTCCTATCTTGACATTCTCGACAGATGTGAGGCCTTGCCAAAAGTCAAGTGAGCGTACGCTGTATTTTTATCATACTTTCAACATCCTTCATCTGCACTCAGTCCTGAAATCCAGAACGTCTCAAATTCAGCTTCAGTAGAAAGAGTTAATTTTCATCGAAGGATATGTGTATGTGTCTGTGTGTCCAAGTGTGCACACTAGGGAAATATCACAGACTCCCTGGCTTTCCTCCAAACACTCCACCACCACGTCAGTCTCGTTGGCTCTGTTCCAATTCTGTTCTAAAATATCTCTCAAACGGTTTGCGTTTCTTTGTCTTTTTCATATTTTCGTGGCATCAGTGGCTTACTGGTAATGTTATGGAGCCTCACTCTTAACCACTGACATTAAAAACCAAGATAAATAATCACAAATGGCACTGAAGTGAGTGGCCTTCAGAATCACATCTACGGAACCCAGGAAGAGGTAGAGCCTCCCACAGACGTGCACTGGCCCAGCCTCATCTCCCCAGACCTACTTCAACCCATGCCCACCTTCCCAGCCCTACCCAATCCTACATCAGAGACCGTCCAAGTTCTTCCACAGGGTGAAAGGCTACATCAGAATCTGACTCATGTCTTGCCAAATGCTTATCACTTCATCCTGCCTCCAAAAAGCTCGTTTCTAAGCTAGTAACAAACACTAAATGACACAACAGGAAAGTTCCTTGAAACAGAAGCAGGCAATGCACAGGCCAAGCAGAGCTTCATAGTTCTACCCCAACAAACGTAAACCTGCTTTTCCACTCTTGTCTATAGTATCTGTCTACCTAAGCTGGGTAGATGCACATGCATCTGCACACCCTTGCATGCACTTGTGCACACACATACACACATGCACACACCCCTCTGTTTTTTCCTCTCTGATCATAAATCTATTGCTTCATTATATCTAAGACTATGGCCAATACACAATCATACTTCAAAAAAACTTTCTAGTTAGACTTCTGTGTGTATGTATGTGTGTGTGTGTGTGTGTGTGTGTGTGTGTGTCTATATGTGTATGTGTCTGTGTATATATACATGTGCATTTAAGTGAAAGTACCCTGAAAGCCAAAAAAGGATGTCAAATACTCTTGGGCTAGAGTTGCAGGTGATTGAAAGTTGACAAGGCATGATGTTAGGGACCTGACCCTGGTCATCTACAAGAACCCTGTGTGCTCATAAACACTAAACTGTTTCTCTCAAGCTGTGCAAATCACACCTGTATGAAAGTTTACTTATTCCCACCAAAGTACACTCCTGTGCATGAACAGCACTCAGTGCCTTCACTGCTCTGACACTTTCGGTGTGATTTCTTCACATTTTGAACGAAAATAGAAATTCTTTTTTTCTAATTAGACAAGTTTTCTACTGAGCTATCAGGGATTTGCATCTTCCACACAAGCTAGTCAAGTTTGTCAAACTAGAAGACAATTCTCTGGTGAGCGTGTTGTCACAGCTGGATGCCTCCAGAAGAAGGTTACATGGTTAGGATGTCTTCTTATATTTATTATTTTACTGAACAATTGTTTAATTCAATCAATCTAATAAAATTTCTACCAATAGTAATTGAATGTCTTGCTAATGAAGCCATCCTGTACTCCTCCATGAAACTGGCCAAGCTGAAATCCTCTATCTCTGTAGACCACCTTCTGAACAAGAGAGAACCTCAAGCCAGGTCTGATTTTTGTGTTTTAGGAAACATTTTCCATGTGCTCCATATTATCAAATGAAGAATTATCTGTCTTCTAAAATCCACCCAACTTGGAATCACTCACCCTTGAAGAGCTATGCCTACACATGACTGAAGAGACTGGGAGACACAGCTGAGTGAAAGAGCAGAAAAAGTCATTTTTATAGAAAACAGTATCTTCCCACATCTTACATCTTCTTCCATGAAGTCTCTCTCTCTCTCTCTCTCTCTCTCTCTCTCTCTCTCTCTCTCTCTCTCTCTCTCTCTCTCTCTCTCTCTCTCTCTCTCTCCCCACACACTCTTCCTTCCCCATGTGTGTAATCATATAATTTATGATGGTAAAGTCAAAAGAACTGAATATGTCAGAGCCTGTGCTTTCAACAAACAATGTGACTCGCCTTTTCTCTGGGAAGCTTCTGTAGCTAACAATAACTTAAATTTAGCATAAGGAGAAGAGAAGACAAGAGAGAAGAGAGGAGGGCGGAAGGGATGGATGAGGAGGAGGGGGATGGAGAGGGAAATGGAGGGGAAAAGAGGAAAGGGGAGGGGAAGGGGGGAGGGGAGGGGAGGGGAGGGGAGGGGAGGGGAGGGGAGGGGAGGGGAGGGGAGGGGAGAGGAGAGGAGAGGAGAGGAGAGGAGAGGAGACTTTTAATGAACTGTTGCTACCTGTCTTGGGAAGCATTTCTCTTATTTAGCAGCAATGAATAAGTTTGTCAATAGCTTCCTGGGTTTTCAACTGTACACCATCTTCCCTAACTGTATTATAAATAATAAGTGTTTCACCAGCATCTCCTGACTGTTGAAAGAGCAGTCCCTTCTGGCTTTGCAGTGTTATCTTGGCCATGCGAGTCCTCAGAGGAAGGCTGTCCGGCTGTGCTCCTTTCCTTCCTCTATGCTTCACGCGTCTGTGGTCCCACCACCCTGAGCAGCTTCATGTGTAGACCTCCCTTAGAAGCTTGGTTAAGAATGGAGAGAAATGCCAAAGAACAGAGACACATTAACCAAGCTTGAATTCCCTCCTACACCAACAGACAAGGACTAACTAAAGCTCCAACATTCCCTTTGCCATGAAAATGAACACTACTTGGTCACCTCTTGGGTCTTGGACTTGCAAGTGTGATTAAGTTGCTCCTAAATTCATTACTTAGGTAAGAAATCATGACTTCAAGGTGCATTGTACTGAGGAGGAAGACAAACAGCTAATTAGGAAGTCTGAGAATGTTCAACTTGAAGAGCAAGCAAGACATAAGGTGAAGACCCTGGAGACACTGGAACCACTGGAAGGCCAAGATGAAAGGGAAACAGAGTGTACTTCTACTGAAGTGATGGAAGACAGTTCTCCAACATAGAGAGCAACCCTCCCAGGGGATGTTGGGGAGAGCACTCCAATGAAGAGTCAGCTTTTCACCCAAGGAAAACTTGATGCTTTGAGAGTGAGAATAATGAGTGTAATTTTGGAATTGCTTCTCAGAGCTCTACGTTGAAACTCATAAACAACAACAACAACAACAAAAATGGTCAGGTAGACTGAGCACTCACTGAGAGAAGTTTTTGCCACCTAACATGAGGACCTTAGCCTGATTCCCAACATCTATGAGTGTCAAGTGTGTCTTTGGCACATGTGAGAGTCATTGCTGGGTACATAGAAATAGGAGAATCTCTGAGACTCTCTGGCCAGCAAGATAAGCCTACCCAGGAGTTCCAAGGTAGTGAAAAAGCCTACCTCAAAATAGAACATGAAAGGAGACTGAGGGAGACATGAAAACATGAAAGATCAACCTGCAATCTCCACACACATGTAAAAGATAAAAGGATGGTCAAGAGAATCAAACAGCAAACAGAAACACACAGACAGACAAATATACAGAGCCCCCATCCCCTGAACACTGGTATAACAATTCATTCAAGATTTTAATCCAGGATGGTTTTCTGTGACTGTATCTCTCCCATCTTTCCATATTTCCCAGGGAGCACCTTCGTTTGAGGCTGTTTTCATCCCAAAGAAAACGTTCGTGCTCTTTGTGTGAATGAAAATGTAAAATGCTGATGCTATAACACAGTGATAGAATACTTGCCTAGCAAAAGGTGGGGGTCATTCTGTGTTTGATTTCCAGCACCACAAAATAAAAAAGGACAGTCAAACATTTGATAAAATTATGCTTAAAGCAGGGCTGGGGATAGTCACTTTTTAATATTTTTTAAATATTTTTTACATGTCTGAGTGCTTTGCGTGCACTCTGTGCATGACTGATGTCTCCAGAGGTCAGAAGAGGGCGTTACATATTTCAGGAATGGAGTTACAGATAGTAGTGAGCGGCCAATTTTCCCCACTGGCCTTTTATTCACTTCTCTCTAGAGAAATGGGAAGAATAGATATACCAGGAGCTGGGGGCACACTGTGCAGGACAGACTACAGAAAATGCTGTTTGCCATATGTGCTGTCATACTGTGTGTGGGACAGACTGCAGGAAATAGATAAATATTCAAAATTTTGATTTTTTCATTTCTATCTTCCACATGACCATTCAAGTGTTAAATTGTATTTAAATCTCAGTGCAGTTATCCACAGTGTGAACTTCAAGGTGAAATTTATTAATGTAATATTTTGTAAGCAATATTTCTTTTGTTAACTTTTTAAACTAACATGATTATATTTATAAAACTGAATTTTTTCTATTTTCCTTGACATTTTAATCATTCATTTTATAGAATTTTTTAAATGTTTATTCTTTGAAGATTTCCTATATTCACAGTGCATTTCAGTGTATAGTGACTAAAGCCTCAGAAGATTGATTTGGTCTTTCTTGAACACGTGACTTCAACTCTGATCGTTAGGTTAGTAGGAGCCAGTCTGCAATAATGACCATCTCTAACACTTCAGTCTCCGAGTGAAAAATACCAGAGACTTCAGTTGTCTCTGTACAGAAGATGCTTGACCGTTCAAGATGCCCAGAACATGAGATCTAGAAAGCAGAATCTGCATTTTCCTTAATACCACTTTCTCCTTGTCTCTTCCGAAGGGAGAAAGTTTTGCCCCCAAGCCTTTAATCCACACCTCCAAAACAGACAACTGTGGGTATAAAACATAACAGAATCTCACCGTCTCACCAAAGAAAAGGCAGCATGCCTCATTTACTGATTAAAACAGAGTTCAAACTAAACACAGTTCTTCTTTTTAGAATAGGTGAACAGGGGCAGTTTCTTAAACACACACTGTGACGGTAGGGATGCCTGTCTCCCTTAACTCTGAAGAAAGGCTGTCTAGATTCATGTAGATATTAATTGATTACAGAAGAAACTAACACCAGAGGCCAAGGGAATCTTCAAAAACCCTGTGAAGTCTTGAGGATTTCCCTCTGAGTCGTCCATTACGTCATTAGCATACAATGATCAGAGCAGACTCAACATGAAACCTCTCAGCACAGTGAACAAGACACTCCACAGTCACTGCCCTGCCTGCCCCACCAGGAGAAGGGGCTGACACAAACCCTTGATTCATACATGACACAATGGCTTTAAATCTAAGCAACACCGTAGGGAAATAAATTATTTTATCTCCCTGTAGGGAAGGGAATAAAATACCTAAAGAACTGTCCAAATGTTATCTCCAACATCTGTGTGGGAAAGGCCAATGCAGTCAAAACACCTGACATGAGGACCCTCAGCTAATGAGGTTTCATTTAGGTAATAGTTTAAATACATTGCTGAAATAACTGCCATCAAGATTCTGCTCTATTCTATTGGTTGTGCTGTTGGTGGTCAAAGCATCTACTTATTTTCTGGGTTAAGAGATATATGCTCTAAGCTTTACTATGTGAATCTTATCAATGTGAAGGAACACATGACAGTTTGACTCTAGATCAAGAGACTGAAAGTTTGCCTAAACTCACCACAAAAACAAGAATAGGTTATTCAGACATTTTGATTCTCTGAGGACAATTTTGGCACTTTAGTTTAATGATCTTGTGACTAATGAGATGATCTTAATAATTGTTTTTGGTAACCCATGCTCAGAGACACAGTCATTTATAGTTGAGCACAAAGTAAATTCAATTTTTCTCATGAAAAACTACTGGTGTTTTATAAATATCATGGGATATATCCACCTCTCATTTTATTCATTAAATATAAGACATCTACGAAGAAGTGAAATAGAAGAAACACATAGATGTAATCACATCCACAGAAAATCTGATCCATGGTGTTTTATTCATGAATGCCTATGACAGAATTCCTGTAATATAAGATAATTCATCATCTATCAGATTGTGCTAATTGTTGACTGGTGTCTGCACTGCAACTATCATGGTATCTTTCAGATTGCTGTAATATATAATTACTATATTTGCTATGGATTGTTGGTGTCTATAAAGGTAAGTAATGCACATGTATTCCTATTTACCAAATAATATTCATCTAATATGTTCAATATTTGACTCAATTATTAGAGTAATAAATGATTTAATAATATTTTACTTTATTATGGCATCTATTCTAATCACCTATACTAAAAATATATGTGTGCGTCTGTACATACAAATGTCATCACATGTATGTAGATTCCTTCAGGGACCAGAGGAGGCAGTTTGATCCTCTAGAACTGGAGTTACAGGTAGTCAGGAGCCTCTGTGTGATGCTGGGAACCGAACACAGGTCCTCTTCAGGACTAGTGAGGATTCTGGTCCACTGAGCCATCTCTCCTGCCCCCAAACCACTTTTTCACTGGACTTGTATAGGATCTGATGAACTGTACTAAGTTTACTTGACATAAATGGCAGCACAGAGAAATAAGCAGAATTAAATCTTGAAGCAGAACAACATCCCTGTCAGGACCATCTGCATGAGTGGAGGCTCTCTCAGTAAAGTCAAACCAAACAAAGAGTCTTCAGGCTGCTTCTGTAAATACCAATCTGCTATATATTATCAGCTCAAGCAACTGAGTAAAATAAATATTGACTCAGACATGTCATAAATCTGCAGAGTATCCGTCTAGCCAGCCTTTGAAGACAAAGTCCCTAGGGAAGCAGATACGTCTTTCCCTCTATCAAAGATCCAGCTTGAGGACATGCCGAGACTTTGAGGCCGCATGGCTGTCGGGTGGCCTTGCTCTCTGAGCTTGGGAATGCAAGCCAGGAGACATTATTATATGGTGGGACCACCAGAGTGGCTTCTGTGAATAAGATCAGGGTTGTTACTTTGTTCTTTGAAGTGAAGTTTCTCGGGTGATGTTGCTTTGCTCAGACTCCCACTCAGGAGTGGATCTGACCACTGATGGAAAACCTCTGCTGTCAGAAAGCAAAACAGGGCCTTAGTAGTGGGTGCTCCTCAGAAGTGTAATAATGCCAATCAAAGAGCACAGCTGCCCCAGTTAAAGGCTCTGGTGCAATCAGCCTAATGGCAGGTAAATGCTGTGTGTCTGCTGGTTATGTCCAGGAAGGACTAATGTTGGGTGACCCTGCAGGAAGACAATGCTTTGAAAATCGCTAGAAACTATTTTTGCTGTCCTTACCATCGTCAGATGTTTTTCTCTTTCAGAAGGCGCCCTCATTTTAATTCTGTTGAGTTCATTGATTAGCTCAGAGAAGAGAAACTCAATTTGCAACACTATCTCCAAATCATTGAACAAATTTTAAAAGCCTAAGGGTATTTCACCTGTGTCATGAACGATGCATGTGCAATACACAGGCTGTGTCAAACCCTGAACACAGGGAGGAAGCAGAGACCTGGGATGGCCAGAGCAAGCTGGCTAAACATACTGATTGCATCAATGAACCTTGGATTCAAGTGAGAGGTCCTGCCTCAGTACATAAGGTGACCAGCAATGAAGGAAGACAGTTGAAGTTGAACTTTGGCCTCCACATGGAGGTGTATCCACATATAGGCTGACACACATGCATACCAACATATGCATAAACATATATGTATACTACACGCTCAAGAAAAAGAGGGACAGCCGAGCTTCTATATTTATCCATTAGTTTATTTGGCTGTCAGGCAGTCACGTTCAGTGACCTGGGCATGGATTATTAGACAACCTCTCTTAAGGAGTCCCTTTTTTTCACCTTCCACAGATTTTCCCTGCTGGGTTTGAAGCTCAGTATGATTTTTCAGGCACAGATCTTGGCCTTCAAAGGGATAATAGTTTAGTTTCTTTTCCTGGATATTCATTGGTCTAGGAACCTCATTAGTGATATAGCTGCTGACTGTATTGTACACTCACTACACAAGAAATAAATATTATTCTCTAAAATCTGACCAAGGAAATAATCCAGTTCACTTTCAACCAACCACATTTTAAAAGTTAACTTCATCTTAAAAGATGGCCTTGAGAATTCTAAATATTGCTTTCCTCATAAAGAATAAAACAGCCCGAAACTCAATAAATATGAACTCAATATTATAATTAAAAATGTCCTCTTTTAACAAATACCCAAAACTCAGCTAATTTTGACATCAGCTAATGAAAGAAAAATGGTCATTTGCCCATTTATCAAAAAACTTCTAAGACCACTTAATAATAACGTTCCGAAATCTTTTTTTAACCTAAGCTACACTTACTTTTCACTATTATAAACATAACTTATTTTGAGGACTTACTTGTTCATCTAATGAATACTATGTATTTGGGGAAATTTTAGTAGAATTGCAGGCATAAATATTAAGTTTCACTCTGTTCTGAGAAGCAATGCATGATTATGGAATATTGCTGAGCCTTTTGGGTAGATATAGTCTCTCTTGGTGGCTTTGTAAATTTTCAAACACCATGGTCCAACCAATGCAGATTCTGCATTGTAAATTTTTAGAGACCATGCAGTTTACTCTAAATAGTAAAACAAATGTTTACTTTTAAAAGAGTAGAGCTGGCTTAAGCCACACTGTAGAATCAATACTCTCCTTCACGATGGTAAGCACTGAGACTTCCCATAATTCTGAGATCTGACAAGGCACTATTCTATTATAATATACACATGGTGTCAAGCCTTTTATTAACTAAGACTGGCAAAGGATTATAAATATACATTTAAAAGGATTTGCTTTAAAACATAATTATCTCGCTTCTGAGTCAATCTGGGACATAGTTGTAAACTGGAAGGGAAATAAAGAAACATTTTAATTTATAACATGTTCTTAAACAACATAAAACCAGGCAAATCAACAGGGGCAGATGTATGGTGATGCCTAAGGCAGGGGAACAGCATCTTCATGTTAAAGCTAAGTGTGTGGGTGGGGCTTCTGTAGACGATTGTCACTAGACCCTGCTGGGATTCATTCTCGAATTGTTGTAAAACTGCTTGAATAAAGATGTCATTTTGACCAAATGCCAAGTTTTCTATGGAACTAGACATTTCTTGACAAATAAAAACTGGTTTGAAAACTTTATTGGTTGTTAAGAATTCACCCTTGAGTCCTTCTAAAATCCCAGAAGAATTTGAAAGCATCTTCAAGTGGACTCATATTGTAACAATGCAGTACTGAAGATAATGAACTGGAATTAAAAACACATTCTTCAGCTCTGTGCAGGGCACTCTGTTGGTGGCAGAGCAATAGGGGAATGAAACTTTCTTCTGATTCTGCCACGTCAGCATGAACATTCCCATGGTCATATTGACTAGACCTTGGAACAGGCATTTTATCTTTCTATGCCAAGATTGAGGTTGTAGGAGGCAGAAAACCCCAATTTTATTTCAGAAAGTGGCTTTTTGGTGGTTTGAATGAGAATGGCCTCCATAAGTGGATATGCTTGGATGCTTTGTCCCTGTTTGGTGGAACTGTTTGGGAAGGATTGGGGATGTGACCTTGTTAGAGAAGGTGTCTCATGGGGGTGAGTTTTGAATTTTCAAAAAAGACCATTTTTATCATTTTGAGTTAACTTTCTCTGCTTTCTGTTTATGGATGAGTATGGGAAGTCTCAGCTGCTGCTTCAGTTCCATGCCTGCCTTCTTTCTGCTTGCTTCCTACCATGTTGGTGATGTACTCTGTCTGCCTCAAATTCATGAGAAAAACAGAAGAGTTAAATCTTAGCACATGTTAAAGCTGACATGCCTTTTTTTTTTTTTTTTTGAAAACCCACTGTAAAATGCTCTCTACAGGAATTGTCTCCTTTCCTGAAATGATGAAAATTGCAGTATTAAATCTGGTCCATAATGCCTAGTATTTCTTAAAGCCAAGTTCATCCCAAGTTGGAAAGGTCCAGACATTTGTAGCAAATTGGGAAATTCTGAAGACTCTTAGAACAAAGAACACATATTAAATAAAAAACTTCTGTATATGAGAATGTAGTCACTAGAGTCATACTCAAACAGACATGTCTAAAACCATTTCTGACTTTCACTGACAAAGATAACAATGTCACAGCAGAATCCTGCCTCATCAATATGGCTTCATCACCCAAGTTCATAAGCATTCCAGTTGGATAGGCCCAGCTATGGAATCTGAGCTATCCGGATAGATTGCACTTGGAACAACAGACTTGAACACACATTAAGGATAAAGTTTGTTAATAAAAGAAAAGAGAAGACAGATCCACTGTGTAGCAGATACACTAAAGCAAACTCAATGCTAACAAGACAGCTGCAGTGAAATCTTGGTCACCAGCAGAGGACATCCAAGGAAAACATGCTGTATCATTTGTGGTTTCCAAAGATGTGGAGCTTTGTCTGCTGACATATGTACACTAGATGCTCCTGGAACAAACTGCCATTCCACTAAAAGTACAAAAGCACACTGACCAAACTCTACATTTAAATAAAATTTATTACAATCTTCAAAGTGAGCCCTGCTTGGCTGGGTAAGGAACAGAGAGTTCAGAATTTAATACGTGCCTATTTCTAAATCAGTGGCATGAAATTTACAGCCATACCGATTTTATTCCAAAACCGGACAGTCATAAGATCCAGAGCCTTTAAATGTAAGTTGTTTGAGTAAATATGAAATGGGAAGAATTCAGAAAGCAGAGATTTTCGGTAATCAGCAATCTAACCAGCCACATAGTTTAACCTCTTGCTTACGTGGATCTTATACATTACTGCATGATAAGGACTGTGCCAGGGGTTCTTTAAGGACATCCTATTACCTCTAACCCAACAGCAATGATAAAGGAATACTATCCTTCCAGAATGTCCAGAGGGAAAGTAATAAGACACCCAGCAGCCTTAGAGGTCAGGCATTCAGCAAATGTAATGGTCAGTTTGATTGGCAAGGCTAAGGGACAGCTCAACAATCTTTCTGCTCAGTGTCCCTCCCTAGTAACACTAAATGGCTCTGCATGGCTGGGGACTTTCAAGGAAAGCAGCAGGGGGTCTGTAAAGCTCTGTTTTTCCTGTGGATGAAAGCCAGAACCCATTCTCTGAGCTCATGAGGGTCCAAGCCTTCCTGGAGGCCAGTGCTGGACAAAGGTGCTCCCCTAGAGCTCATTAGAGATAGGAACATTGGCCTGAATGAGAAACACAGTAAACAAAGCACAAACTCCTGCCTAGAGATGCTGGCTGCTCAAGGCACACTTCCTTCCTAGGCTTTCAAGCTCACAAAGCTCCAAGTGCAGTCTTCCTGCTCAACACAAGAAACCAAGTCAGAGACAGGAGAGGACGCGCTTTTCGTAAATCAGTGCTAAAGGACAGGACTTTAAAATAGTCACCTAAACAATGTACAATGGAGCTTGTGGGGTTTTTTAATTGGGAAAAAAAGGATAGAGTGACATCAGTGAAGTCTGGTCCAACTCCATGACTTTCTCTTGTTTTGCTAATTGGCCTGATACATACAAAGATAAAACTCCAAAGGTCTCATCATACTCGGTGAAAGAAAGAAAACACTGGCTGACCAAAGAGAAACATGACCAAGCTACACATGCATTTAATGGGTTGTAAAGTGCCAGAAACTTCTAGGATCCAAATTTATGATCCTTTGTTTCTGCAAGAAACTGACCTTTTCTCCTCCTCCAAAAAAAAAAAAAAAAAAAAAAAACAAAAAAAAAGCATAAAAAAAATTTCACTCATTATACAAAGTGTACATCTTTCTAAAATATCAAGTAATCAAGCTTCACTGGATAGAAATCTCTGTGTTCACATTTAAATGAAATTAACCACTCTACACACACACACACACACACACACACACAGACAACCATGTTAACGTCAGCAAGTTTAAATGTCAGATGTGTCTTCTGTTTCACATGGAGTTTCTGGATGGAATTGTGTGAGGTCAGACCAAAGTCAATAGGGATTTCTCTACATCTTGTAAGACTTAATAAATGTTGTGTTTGTGGGATAACTCTGGGCATCTTTATAGTGTTCAAATCTAGCTGATTGAATGTGAATGGCAAGCAAAACCATAATTTAAATGAATTCACTGTTGAACTCTAGAAAACAACCAGGGTATATTCCCTGAGGTTATTTACCACGCATACATACATATACACACACACACATACATATGAAGCATATGGTACATGGTACATATACAACATATAACTCTAGTGTGCTATTTTCTGTGTAAGTCACTGTAAGTCTCTTTGACACTGCAAGAGAACTTCAGACTTCATAATCGTTTGCTTCAGTATTCCTTCTCTGAGGGTGGAAAACTTACCATTTGTTGACAGCTGTCAAAGCCATTCACAGGGAAGTTAAACCTCCTGTAAACTTAGATTTTCATCACATTTCATCTCTGCGACAAAGACATAAATGTGCTACATTTCAACCGCATCATTCTCACTCTACGAGGCGTAGCCATTGGGATCTGCTCATCACTTCAGTAGAATGAAGCATCGTTTTAAAAATATTCAGCGGCTTTGTCATTTGTACTTGCTTCATCAGAATTAAGAACCTAAATGTTTATTTATCTTTTTCTCTGTGTTGCATTATTTATATATTTTTGTGTGATCACACACATGCCGTGCCACACACATGTGGTGGTCATACAACAACTTGCTCTCTCTTTTTACTTTGGAAGCCAGGGATCTAACTCGAGTCATCAAGCTTAATACCAAATGCTTAGTGTTTGCATGGTGTCGAATCCTTACTGCTGTTTGATCTATTTAGTTTTTGATCTTGTTGCTTTGGTTGGGAAAAGTTAAATCATAGGAAAAATAATCGTTCTCTTTAGAAAATTGCCTACACTCAACTCCTACGTTCCTTGACCCTCTTTGGTATCTAAAAGTATCCCTTCAGCTTTCTTTCAGATGTGATAGAGTGAACAGAACTTCCTCAAGCTTCATTTTATAAGAAACCCAATGCAATCACTACTATCAGTAACATCATGAGGAGATCATCTTCATAAACAGGACATCAGAGTACAAGCTGCCTAGAGTTGCTATACCTAATCTACATACACACACACACACACACACACACACACACACACACACACACACACACTGGGGGTGGGGAGCGGTGAGCTTTCAACCATAGACTTAATTGCAAACACAATTCTCTTATTAACTTCTTCCCACTGCACTGTAATTCCAAGAATTACTTCATTTTCTTACGAAACCCTTCTAGATTGCTCTGTGTATTCGATGTGGGCTTGTCCCCTGGGGTCATAATAACAAGCAGGAGAAACCAGACTTCCACCTCTGTGGAGAGCACAGCATAGGCAGAGCCTCACTGAATGTTGTGAGGTCATGCCTGTGATGACCTCTAGTCTGGGATACTATGGGCTAAAGATGCTATTTGCACACCAAGGACAGCAACATCTTTGTTTGATGTCAATGGCAGAGAAACTAAGATAAAAATTAGTGACTTCCAAGTATCATTGACCCAGTTCAGAGAGTTGGTGATCTACAGTTTGAATGCAGGCTCTCTGGTTGCCAGACCAGCTTTTCCTACCTTGTTCCATTGTGATATTTTTCACCTCTCGAGCACCCCCAGGTAGTGGATAGGTAAGTTACTAAGCCTCAGTGTGAGAATATGGAGAACTCCGTAGCTCAGCAATGAACAAGTAAATGGGTCAGTCATGGACCCATAATCAAACGTCAAATAACTTTCAGTCATATAAACTTGAAACAAAATTATGAAGCCCTGGTGTTTTAAACTTTTTAGGAGGTGTGTACTCAGATCCACAGTGATTTCAAAAGATTGTGTCTTGTGTCATCCCAATGAGCACTGGGCTTTCCTCAATAGGAACTCAATGTAATTATAAGTTACAGTTCTTACGGTGTGCTCTATCAATGTATACACCCACAGATTTTATTTAGCCTATGCATGTTATATGTAACAATCCAAACTGAGATACATCTAAACACACAAATTATTTCTATTCTTTTCTTTTCTAAAATGTTGTTTTTGCTAGTATTGACAACTATCGTTGGTAAAATGTCAATAAACTATAGAATTACTGACATACACAAATACATACACACACACACACACACACACTCATATATACACACACTTATACACAGATGCATAGATACTTAGATTTCATGAGACTATTTGTTCCACTAGATGTTCTTTTGGTATCTACTTAATTTTTAATTTTTATTTATTTATTTTATTGGGGGTTACTAGTACTATAGTGTTTATGTGGAGGTCAGAGGACAATTTGCAGTAGTCAGTTCTCTCCTACTAATACGTGGGTTCTGGGGATCAATCTCAAATTGTCAGAATTTGTAGCAGGTGTCTTTCCCAGTGCAGCCATCTTTCTGGCCCCTTGACGATGGCTTTGAAAGAACCCTATGAATGTTCCTACTTTTTTTTTCTCTACTTATTATCAAACTATCTTTCACTGATGTCCATTGCACCTTTATGTCTTTCTATAAATTTTCTGAAATTAGTTTGTCTTAATATTGAAAGATGCATAGAAATAAAATACACGCAGTACCATTCTGGTGGATTGAATGAAAATGTCCCCATAGGCTCACAGGAGGTGGTACTGTTGGGCAGTGTAGACTTGTTGAGTGGAGCTGCTGTGGTCTTGTTGGAGGAATTGTGACACTGGAGGTGGGCTTTGTAGTTTCAAGAGCTCAAGCCAGGCCCAGTGGCCCTCTCTTCCTGTTGCCTGCTGAGCCAGATGTAAAACTCTTAGCTACCTGTCCAGCATCACATCTGCCTGCATAACACCATGCTTCCCAACATGATAATGAACCAGACCTCTGAACCTGTAAGCCAGCCCCAAACAAATGCTTTCTTTTATAAGACTTGTGGTGACATGAAATATAAACCCTAACTAAAACAATAATAGTATGACAATAAAAAGTTTATATGATATTGTTGGTAATGCATACCATTGGTTGATTAATTGAAACTATGGAAACTAAAAATGGGGAAATTTTATACATCTACTTCTTACAAAAGAATCTTATTAACAAACAATGGTGTATGGCAAACTTGTAGACTTTTGCCTATAATTACAGTGTTCAGGAAGCTGATATAAGAGTACTGCATTGAGTGGGAGGCCAGACTCATCTATAACATGAGACACTTTCTCAAAAAATAATAAGAAGAAAGAAAAAAAGAAAGAAGAACTTAGTAGAACTTAGTACTGATTACAAGAAAATTGTAAAGGTTTACCAACTTCCCTGACTGGATTACAGCAATCATCCATAGGTCCTGAGAGTGTCTCATGAATATACACAAATATCATTTGGCAGAATTTTGAAACTTAAAATAAACTGTTTTATCACCTCCCAGAAAGGCAAATTGCACATGCTCATTTCCACCACTGCCAATATCTCCAGTTATTTACTGACAATCCATACAGCTCCCGAGAGTTGCCGTCCCCACACCGCCTCATCATAATTCATTGTCATTCCCACTCCGGAAGCAACAGGTCCCCAGTGAGCCCACTCCTGCTGCTGCCAAGATCCTTCCTATGATTGCATTGGTTTTGTTTCTATTAAATTCGCCTTTACTAAAAAAAAAAAAAAATCCAGAGATTGACAAAACCCATAGAAAGGGATAGATCTCTCTAAAATTGATGAAGCCAATAACTGACTCGTCTTTCCTATGTGATTAGGTGCATAAATTTACTAAGGGTTGGGGGAAAGCGTATTTAGGCCCCTTATTCATTTGATTGCATCTGCTGCTGTCTTCTGTACTTGCCTGGCTCTAAGCCACCTTCTGTAGCTCACACTCTGACTACATTTGTCGTTCACAGATCCCAACTTCTTTCTTTCTTTTGTAGTGACTGCTCCGGCTCCTGCAGGTCACTGGATTATATCTTAAATATTCTTCTTACTACAGCGTGGCCTTATTTAGAAAAAGAAGGGGCACTTGCATGAAACTGAGGAAAAATTGGTCATCTGCAAGACACAGGGCTACTGTTCCTATTCAGGGTTTTGTTTTAAATCTTGTTTCTCCTCGACAAACCCCGGCACAATGCTGTTCCCTGCTCCCTCCCAAACTCAATACAGGTTGCTGGGTCTCTGAATATGCGAGCAGAGCAAAGCTGGGCTTCCCATGAAAATCAAGTCAATGACCTGCCTCCTTGGCTTCTTGGGAACCAGAAAACAACCATAATTTTTCATCCACTTCGTTCTCAGGCGCTGTTAGTGCTCACTCAGGTTGTAATGTGATACACAACGCGCCGATTCCCCCAAAGCCAGTTCACCGTGCATGATTTAATTACAGCCATTGGACAAACACTCTCCACCTCTTCCAGCAAAAATTCATTGACCCGACTCCGAGAAATATTTCCTTCAATTGCACGCATGACCAGGATTATCCAATCAAGGGGAAGAAAATGAGGTGCTGTCAACATTGCTTTGTTAAGCCAAACCTAAAGTATGACCATCAAAGTCTTTATCAGCAAACTGCTGATCCTGAAAGACCCAAATTCAGTCAACTGACAGCAAATTGACAGCCCCTCTATTTCCCAGCCCTGCTGCACCCCAACTGGAGAGACAACAAAGACAGGGAAAGGAATGCTGCAGCCACTTTTATTCAAACCCCTCACACTCTGCAGTTGGTGTGGAAGTCAGAAATACAAAATTATGCATGGTTTTACAGAATTTGCATGTAAAAGATTGCACTGAGGCTTCAATGCAGGTCTCCTCACTGTGACCATAGAAACACCAGGAAAGTTAGAAAATTCAGTCCACTGAACTTCAAATGACTTTATTAAAGGGCCACTAATCAGAGTTG
The DNA here is from genome assembly GCF_963924665.1 of Micromys minutus. Lineage (NCBI taxonomy): Eukaryota > Metazoa > Chordata > Mammalia > Rodentia > Muridae > Micromys > Micromys minutus. The sequence goes on along the minus strand of NC_137984.1, from coordinate 37,530,434 downwards.
AAGGACAGAAGGTTTTAGTGTCTGCGCCAACAAAGTGAGTAACTCCCAAAGCCTAATGACCAACTAAGAAAGCATTACTTAAACTATAAGAAAAGGGGGTGGGGTGGGGTGAGGGGAGCTCACTGGAAGCAAATTAAATAAGAAAACCTCCCTCGCCTTCTCCCAAAGACTGATCTCACTGAGGGAGGACAGCCCATGGACTTGTGATAGAGCGGAGAGTGCTACTCTCTGCCCCTCACCCCCAAGCTGAGAAAGTCCACCTGGTTAACACCAGAGGCCTGTTCTACATAGACCTGCTCAGCGCACGCAGGTCAGACTTAAATAAAATCCACAGCTGCACAGAAGGCAAATACAGTCAGGTTTCCATCCCCCTTCCCTGCTGAATCACGGGTGGAATAAACTCCAGCATGCAAATGTGAAGCCAAGCTCATAAATAATGCAGGAAGGAGAGGAGGCCCAAGGGCAGAGGAAAGCCGGGAAGGTGACACTAAGAATAATCAAGAAAATTACTTTTTTTTAAGTGCTAGTTATAGGAAGGTTCTGAATCCGGGGTGGGGGGGGGGGTACTAAAGGAAAGCAAGTTACTTAAATGAAAATACGTCACCAACATTTTTCCTCCTTCCTCCACAGTCATTTATAAGACGTCTTCATTGTATGTCTCTCTGTGGCCTAAATTTGTGGTTATCAATGGAAGAAACATAGAATGGTTCAAGTTGCAAACTCAGCACCAGAAACAGCCAATACTTTTCCTTAAGTGTTCTTTCATGCTTCACGACTGTCTATCACATAAAGTCAGAAGCCGATCTGATCTATCTGCACACCCAGTGTTCCCACCAGGACATTTTCTCAGCTCAGCAACTCTTAACTCTTCCTTGTTTTCTACCCCTCCTGCTTCAGCCAAGTGTCTGCTGTAACTGGACTACAGAAAGCTGTTTGCTACCATGAGCAGTATGCACTGTGACCAAATAGCATGCAGACTGCTTATGTTAAAAAAGAAATGCCTATCTGTACAGGAGCCTTCTACAGGCTACAGGAATATAGTGAGGCCGATGATCATGTCTACATTAGACCTTGGTTTGTTTGTGTCTTTGCATTGACTGGTAGTCAACATTGCAGACATGACGTGCCCAGGCATGGAGGACACCAGGTCAAGGAGACCTTAATTCTGGAGGGGAAGTGGTAGAGACTATTCTGTAATTTTATACAGTAGACATAGCATTTGTGATGCTAACAAAATGATTTGAATTAAGGAGATCACTGAGGGATAAACTGGTTCTATCTGGATAGTAAAAAAGGATACTCCTCAAAGCAGTGACCTTAACCTACAAAAAAAGCAATAAGAAGGAATTTTTCAGAGAGGGAACTTAGTAAGATTTACTATCATGAAGCCAAGGGAAATCTGATGTCTGGGTCCTGCTCTAGGATTTCTAGTAAATGAAAAAAATGGCCTCAACTGGACAGTTTATCTTAGTAAGTGAGAATCAGCAAGACACCCCTTCTCTATTGGTATTTGGGTGAATAATCTGTGGAAGTCATTTACTTAACCAATTTTCATCTACACTGTTTTCTAAATAATTGAGAATTCCATTCAGCATAGAAAACAGAACCAAGGATGCATACCATACAGTAAAATGATAAAATTCCAACGCAGATCCAACTCCAGAGCCTGGTGTCACATCCTTTAGGCAAGTTCTATACAACATAGCACTGCTCAACAGTCATTAAGAAAATTTACATTATAGAGGTTGAAACAGAAGTTTCCAGAACTATAAAATCTTAAATTGATCAGTCTTACAGGAAAATGTACCCCAATGCCCTCTTCTGACACTTCTAATTTATCTAACAAGCTAAATCCTTGCCAGTTCTGCTACATGTATGACCAGAGGATGAGTGGAGTTTCTCTTGGTTGTTTTCGTTTTGTTTGCTTATGCTTTATTATACATTATTTTGGGGTGGGCTCACCTTTGAAGATACCTTTGTACTTTCAGGACACTGATATCAGGAGAAAAAACCTTCTCTGTAGGAGACTGTCAAGTTAAAATACTTAAGAGTCATTCTAATTTGTTCTTTATGTGTTTACTTGCTGGTATACATGACATGTGCTGTTATGTCTTTCCTTAGTGCAGCCTCCCACAGGTTCTCTCCACACATGCGATGCTTCCAAGTTATTATTCTTCTAGCAGACAATTCAGATCTAATCCATTAGGTCTAACCCCACTGGAAACCCAACTCCAAAAGGCTCTGCAATCTTCCAAAATAACAACACTAACCAGTGAAAAACCTTCAGGGGATGTTATGAAAAAGTGTGTGTGCGTGTGTGTGTGTGTGTGTGTGTGTGTGTCTGTCTGTCTGTCTGTCTGTCTGTCTGTCTGTCCACAGGATTTTAAACCACTGTGTCTGAATTTATGTATGCAATCACTATGTGTTATATAGCTGCAAGGAAACAGCTTAATAATAGATGTGACCACTGGCCTTACTTGTTGTAGTGGCAGCCTATGTCCTGTGTCTTAGGAAAAGAAATATTTTGCAAGTATAATGAGGTGATTTATCATGCTGAACACTGTGTGTTGTTTGATAGAATGTGTAGAAAAATCAAACCAGGTAATATGGTCACCCTTCCATTCCAATGAGGACATTTCAAATTCTAACAAAAATAAGTGACCTTTAGCATCTCAAAACAGGAGAACACTTAGATATCACAGACTGCAGTATGAAGAAAACCACAAAGAAACATCCCATACAATGAGATCAGAGTGCCATGGGGCACTTCAGAACACTGCTGTGAAGGTCACTACACACCTCAGACTCTCTGTTTAAAATGCCATTTACAGGCAGATGCAGACCTATTTCAGCCTGATATGATATAGAAGTAAAGAAAAATACACCATGTGCTAGTGTACTCAATTATAAATACAACTTCCAAGCCATACCTTCACAATTGGTTCACCTGACCTAGTAAGAATAATAAAACACTATGCCTTTCAGTTATTTTCAAAGATAATTTTTACTACCCCATCAAATCCATATGCTGATCAAATAACATAAACAAGGAGATTGAAAATTCTCCTAGTGTTTTATTTTAGTTCTGAATAAGCAATTAAAAATTTGCTGTAAATTCTAATATAGACGTAATTCTTGAATGAGACTTTAAGCTGTTAATTGAGTGATGAAAAAAGATTATTTTTTAATTTTTAAATAGCAGATTAAGTAAATTCAGTCACTCTGAAGTGAGTTTTGTGAGAACTAGCTGTCTTTATATTATTCTTTCTCTTTTTCTTGTGATGATCTTATACTATCTGGTTAGATGGCTCAGTAACCCATATCTATAATCAAATCTACTGAAATAATCAAAATTTGTTTATTTATTATTTGTCCAATATTCAATAATGCCCAGGGGTTTTTTCCCTAGAAAAAGACCTTATATTTTATACTATTTGGTGAATTCTTGGGACCAAATATTTTATATACTTCCGGTAACTTTAGTTTACATGCCCTCAAAGTTTTGTTTCTGCATAACTGTATTGAAGATTTTGTGAAATGAATAAAAAAGGTACTGAGGAAAACTATACATAGTCTCAATAAAAGACACAAAAGAATTCCGATCCTCTAGTTAAAACACCAGATGTCTTTGTATTTCAGCGATGCTTCAGGTGGCTAACCCCTTTCAATCGTGTTAAAAAAAAAAAAAACCTGCTTTTTCTCGGGTTCCTTTTCTATGTGCATGTAGACTTTACATTAAAAGCTAGGCTATGTGTTAATGGGTACGGACAAGCAGTTTCTTATATGTAAATGCAGGTTTTTATCTAGTTGGGGAAGAACATAAAGGAATCTCAACGCCTTAACAGCCCCATTGGTACGGACTATAAATCATATCTGCAAGTACGATCGATTCTAAGTTCTAGTCCTCCACCTTTCATATGAATGGACCATACTTTCTCCTCGTGATTTCGCTTGAGTTCAGACCGGCGACAGTTTGGAACCCCACGGCAAGTCTCCTTTCACGGTCACAGACATTACAGTCATCCGTTAGCCATGTCCATTTGAAATTATAATGCTGTAAACATTCCAGAGAATGACTTTTCCGGGCACTTCATGTGCTGTTTAAAACAATTCCTACAGCCCACACAGTGAAACCATTTGAACACATTAGCTCGTCCCAGAAGGAGTTAAAGTGGCGTTTTTTAATGAGTGCTATGAAAAAGATCTGCTTCCAGTCCCTCTTACGTGCTGGTCTAGGGCAGCTCTCACAGCCTTCCCTGTTTCCTGTCCTTACAACAAAGCACCTTTCTCATCCCTGCTTCTCTCCTTTCATCAACTAAGCTCGCCACCTACATCCAAAACAACTGTGATGACAGACACTTGTAATAGCTGCTCAACTAATGCCCAAATACCGCAGGGGTTTCAAAGGGCATTTACGTTAAGAAGAGCAACTCTCCATTGATCTCCTCCAGCTATCTATGTTCCCGCCACTGCCTAGCTCCTTGCCTGCCTGCCTCCGGTCCGGAAGTTTCAGCAGCCACTGCTCCTGTGTTTCCGCTTATGCAGTGCTTCAGAAAATGCTAGAGCACTTGCTGCAGTCGCAGCTGCCCCTGCCCCGCTGTTACTTCTCCCCACCACCGCTGGTAGCTGTCACTGCAGCCCCCTACCACAGGTGCACCGACCCCCCCCCCTTCACTCCTACCACCCATTCTGTCACTCTGTGCAGAAGCAACTGCTTCAGAGAAATGAACCGGGCTGGCCACCCCCAGAGCTGCTCTCCTGATTGTGCAAATGCAGGATTCCCCTTCTGTGCGAGAGCGACTAGGAGGATCTTTGCTAAGGTATCTCAGCGTCCTGTGAGCTACTTCATCACTGCCACTGCAGGTCTGCCCCAAGGATTTTCCTTAAACTTTCAAAAGTACTTTACATCATAAAGGATGTCCGGACAGCGGATTCTCTTGGATAGTAACTTTTGGGAAGGAAACAAACGGAAACATTTACATATAAAAGTCAAATATTTTTCCAAACTTCAAGTTTTGCTTTGTTTAAATTTGTGTGTGTGTGTGTGTGTGTGTGTGTGTGTGTGTGTGTGTGTGTGTGTGTGAAAGAATATATAGATTACAGAATAAGAGCCCTTGATACGAAAGGAAATTTGAAAAACAGTTTTTGTTAGGTTCCAGTACTTTTTATACATCAGGATTTTAGTGATTGCTCTAAACATTCAGTTGGCTGAGATTACACTTCTGTGTTTAAACCGCTTTCATTCATAGCTCATTCTCAAAGAACTCAGAGTGAAATTTGCAATCTGTGCTACTTACACACACAAAGAAAAAGACTGTGGCAATGCGTGCCACACAAAGTAAAAATATTAGCTCAACATTGTCCTGACACCATTATCGTCAGAATGTATGGCAGTTTGGACAGACATCTCACACCTTCCTCCAGCCTTTTCTAAGAGCGCAGCTTTCTACGGGCAGCCAATGCAGCCTCTCTGAACCTCCACTTCAGCGTCTGTAAGATGGTGCCAGGATCAGAACTTATGTCTAAGCACTATTTACATGAAAAAGCCAGAGTAGCCATCTGCTGTTGCTGAATGCTACTTTTTCTTGTCTCAGGAATAGTGGTTTCTTATTGTTCAATGTGCATATTCAATAAGTGAATGGTATTCGCTTACTAACTACTAGGATAGCCAGAAAGATGTTTTTTAAAAAAATCACTGAGCAATTGTATTTACTGAGGGAGATCTACAAATGAGTCCTCTAAATAGTCAAATGACCAGGGCTTCTGGGGAAAGAAGGGTTTCTGGAAAGAGATTACAGTAACACAGGTGGGCCTGTTTTCAAAGGGAAAGCAAGAAAGATGGCGGAGCTTATGTTAGCACAGAGTGGATCTGGACTTAAGGAGAAAAGGTAGGCATTGGAAATGATGATCCTAGACCTGGGTGTACACAAAGCCTCTTGACTGGAGCTGGGGTCTACTTAATTGCATATTGATGTCTCATACTGAATTATTTACAACCAGGAAAGATCAAAGAGGGGCAATTTCTAACAGACATCACATTAAAGAGAGCGATTTCACACAGATCAAAAAATTGAGGAAATCTCTATCTAAATCTAACACTGCCCTGGTTTGCCTTCCTGCTGCTGTGATAACACATTCAGGAGAGGATTTACTCGGTTTACACTTGCAGGTAACAGTCTTTCATGGAAAGGAGTCAGTACAGGAGCTCAGGCAGCGGCTGAAGCAGAGACCATGTAGGAACAATGCTTACTGGCTTGCTCTCTCCAGCCTGCTCTCTCCAACCTGCTCAGCTGCTTTTCTTACACAGGCCAAAAATCACTGGTTGGGGGATGGGGATTAGCACTGCCCACAGTGGGCTAGGCCCTCCTCCATTCATTAGCAATCAAGGAAATACCCCCACGGATGTGGCCCATGCTACAGTCTGATGGAGACAACTTTCCAGTAAAGATCCCTCTTCCCACTTGGGTCAAGCTGACAACCCAGATTATTCACCACAAACACCAAAAGCTTGTATTGGATAAATAAAGAGTCAAGGAAGTCAACTGGTGGCACCTCTTGGTGCAGCTTTCTTTTAGTCTTCTGACATTGAGTGACACCGGATGCTGCAGTGTGACTCTGACACTGCCTGCTGCAGTGTAGCTCTGGATGGGGTTTCTGGACCCCAGAGCACTCAACAGCATTCCAGGGAATGAACACAGGGTAGGACTGAGGACCAGAAGGTCACAGGAAACTATTCACAAATCTAGAACTAACTCCTGATTCGGATGTCTCTGGTTAAACTGCTTACAGACAAGTAGGCTCCAACCCAAGGCCATGGCCAGGAGTGAGGCCAGAATTCTCCTGCCTCTATCCGCTATCTCCCTATAAAACTGGGATTCATAAGTGGTTTTCACTCTCTGCTCAAACAACCCAAGTAAATGGCTCTGTCTAAAGGCTGAGATGATTGCTCTCACAGCTCTATATATCCAGTATCTCAAAGCAGCAATACAGAATCAACTTCCAAATGACACAGACTACAAGGTCATGCCTGCCCAGATACAACTAGATACAGATCCTACCTTTTCTCATTACACTACATAGCCTCAGATAGACTTCATTTCTGATTCTTTCCTAGGCTGAAGCCAATATTCTTCTTGGTACTTAGCTTGGGAATATGGAAAAATACAGGAACATAAGAACTGAAGGAGGTCTCAGATATTAATAGTATCCTGGAAAAATGTGGGGAAGTGGAATCTCCTCTTTTTTCTCTTTGTTCCCTGATCTCTATGAGGGGAAATTGACCCTCTACCTGTTTTTCATTTCCTGGTCACTATGAGGTGGGCAGCTTACTACACTAAGTGTTTCTTGCTGTCATGAACTATCTTCCACACATGCCCAAAAGCTACTGGCCAACCATGTATAGGCTGGAATCTACAATGTTACATCTAACTGTAGCTTCACGGTGTCTGAGTTCACTGCAACAGGTTTTTGCTGGTGCCATGGACGTGTGTTTTCTGCAACCTGTCTCCGTGATACAAACCATGTTCACAGTTAGGTTCCTTACTTACTTTCCTACCACTAATAAATCTGTGTTCATCAACAGTTAACTTACTGGATTTTCCTTCTCCCACAAACAGTACTAGAAAGCAAAAACCAACTCGCTCATGTCTGAACATTTAATTAGGTGACACGCTTAGTTATAGTCATGGTAGACACACCCCATTCAAAGTCAGCTCAACATCCAAATTTAATTTAGCTAGCTATAAATGTGATCCACAGCAAATGCAAAGTTTTCTGTTCTCTAAGGATGTCCTTCCTCTCCTCTTCTTGATTTGTTTTGTTTGCCACAAGGTCTCCCTTTGAAGCCCAGGCAAGCCTTGGGTTTTTCAACCTCCCTCCCTGTGTTGATTTATCCTTCTCTTAACTACTAATTAATGCTTCACTTAATCTGATACGTTCATGTTCTCTGAAACTGGACATTATTAACTCTTTAAGAAACATTAGTTGAACCTATTTTCTGACTCAAAAGCCGGCGAGTTTTCACTAAACTACAAACCAAACTATAAGCTCTGTGGACAACATGGACTAGCCCCGAGGCTGTCAGTCATCCTTTGATATCCCTTCAAGCTGTGTCTTTCCGTCATATTGTCACGTGATGATTTATGACTATGTATAGTAATTAGAAGCAGAGAAGTGTATTAGAAAGAACAAAAGCGTTGGAAACAAATGGAACGGAATCTACCCAATACAATGTGTTCCTGTCATCATGGGTGACCATATACTCCTTCCTTTTAACACCTTCTACCTAAGGATGGAGTCACCCCCAGTGGGATGTGCCCTCCCCTATGAATCATCAACCAAGCAGCGCCCCAAATACAGACCACTGGCTAATCATTCCGATCAGTTCTCTCATAGTTCCCTCATGCGGGGTATTTCAAGGTTGTGTTAAGTTAACAATAAAAGCTGATCAGTACAGCAGGTGCCAGCCTTGCCTCCAGAGTCACTGCATATCTAACATTTCATTTGTAATGAGATGGCTTTGTTTCTTCTATTACAATACTCACACACCAAAGGCACCACAGGGAGGGAACTGGAAACAGAATGGACACATTCCACCATAATTCGTCATGGAAACAGAACGTAGGAACTGCAGTGTGCAACAGACAGGTGAAGATGTTCAAAGATTTACTGTGCAAAAGTACTCCACATAAGCAATTAAATTAAGCGAAGGTCTTTACGGCCTGGAGTTCCCTTTCTGACATATTTGCTGAAAACTCAATGTCCCTTTTAATATTTTATAGCATCCCTTGGATGGGCTGTAGCTTACAAATGACATCTGTACTGAACAGGTATGTAAACCTATGAACTAAACAGTGCTCATCTGGGTTTGCATTGTAAAAGAGAAAACAAAACAGATTTCGTGAGTTACCCAAAATAAAAGAAATGTCTGCGAAAACAGTATTTTAAAAACAAGATTCACTTCTCCCCCTTAGCTAAAATCCCCTTGGTACTGAGCTTTTCCCTCCAGATCACTAGCCACTCGCTGTCTTTGAAAAATCTATTTTTGTGCTGGATTTCAGGTAATGAAGAAAATGACCATAGAGATGTTTGAACGCGTACCCTTAATAATTCCCTTAAATATAAATGCTTGGTTTATTCACCTCCACACGGTGTCCTTAGATGCATCTCCACCATCCCTGTGTGAACAGTAGCTATTACCTTGTTTACATTTTTAATGAAACCACTGCCTTCTGGACCACACAAGGAGTAAAGAGTCTAATAAAGGAGCCTCTTAAATAAGGAGCCTCTATGCAACGTGCAAGAACAGTCCACACTACTGTGAGGCACATTTTCCTCCTAAGGCTTACTGAGGGTTTACGTTGTGTTTTCATTATAGACAAAGGCACAAAGACCAGAGACTGAACATCTACCTGAAGCTCCCACCACAGGTAGGGCTTTGAACATGCAACTCCCTGTTTAAAATTCCACTGACCATGGGACTGGAGAGAGCTTAAGAACACTGGATTCCTTCTTCAGAGGTCCCGAGTTCAAATCCCAGCTCCCACATAGTGGCTCAGAGCCATCTATAACGGGATCTAGTGCCCTCTTGGGATGTGCAGGTATGTGTGAGAACACTCATATATACAAAATTCATAAAGAAATAAATCTCAATTTCTATTCACAAAATTGCAACATGCACTATGCCTATGAACCTAATATTAACAACAATAAAGAAGTGTTCCAAAACTTGAAATGTATGTCAAATTCTCTAATGGGGAATTGAAAAATTGATTAGGAAATATCAATGTTACTGGAATAAAATTTAAATTATAGTCATATTTACTTGGTTATTTAGACCTTGTCTCATGTTCTATCAACAAAGGGAATGTATTTCAGATACTTTAAAAATATTTTTTCATGTGTGTAAGGGGCTGTATATGTGACTACGGGTCCCAGGGAATATTTAAGAGGTATGGAGGTTAGAGGTCAAGGACAGCTTTGTTTCTCAGATGCTTTCTGCTCTGGAGTTCAGCAAGGAGTCTGCACAGGCTGGCCACGGACCCCCAGGGGTCTGCTTGGGTGTTTCCTTCAGACAGTCTCTAAAATAGGAGGGAGGGTGAGAGGCTCTGAGTAAGTGTGAGGTTTGATGAAGGTAAAAGTCAGCAAACAGCATGCTAGAGTCCTGTCCCACGTGCTCACTCTTCTGTGTTGCTGCAGCTCACCCCAGCGCCACCCCAGGTCCCAGCACCTGCCATTTTCAAACAGAAGTGATCCCTCTAGCAAATCTGCTCTTAGATACTGAGTGGTAAACACTTCTCGTGGGAATAAAGACATTGACTGACTCACACAGATACGCAGAGAAGAGAATACAGGATTGGCCACCTCTGTCACAGCCAGCCATGTTTGCCCAGTTGGAACATGTTCTTGGAAAGTGAGATAGATGCTCCTGTAAAAAACCATCTTAGCCCACAAAAAAAACGTCACTCTCACTTCCGTCATTTCTCAATAAGTCGGGAGTCAAGTGATGCTCCCAGTCTGCCGGGCCCTGGACTCAGAACAGTCAAGATTCATCACTGACTTCCAATGAATAACAACCTCAACAGAAAGGTAATTTCTGTATTTTGTTATTCAGCGTAATAAAACGGTAAGTATCTGACCTTGCAATACAGGCTGCCCTGGCCCACACGACCACTAACGTGAATGCCTATTTTAATGGTTTTACTGGTGATTTAATACACTATCTTAAGAAAAAATAAATCACGACTCAACATTATGTAGCAATAGCAAGATTCCGAGTGGCGCCTACTGAGACAAGTCACCCTGACTGAGGCAGAAGCAGTTCTATAACATTTAGAGGCAATTACGGTTCAAAGCTCCGTTATTACACAGTTTGACATAATCACACCTAACACTAGCATTAAAGCAATGGATAAAATATGGGCCTCGTTTTACATACTAGTGCTAGTAAAAAAAAAAGTGTCACAAATCTGAAAATTGTTATAAATTTGAAATAACCATGACAATATTTAATATACGTTCAAATATAAAGCCGTACACTTTCTCCAGAACATGACATGAAGTAAATTTCGAACGATTCTATGGAAATTTTCGGAGCCACTGTCATGTAAAAGCAGTTACTTTTCTTCTCTGAGTGTTTATGAGGTAGGTCCTAGCAGCGAGGACCTTCAGCTTGGGAGGTTGGAGCCATGACAGTTTCATGGAGTGGGGAGAGGTGAGTAGGAAACTGAAAGCATCACCCGAGAGCCACATTTTCACAGCCGAGCCTCTTGCTTTCAGTCCAATTCCATGCTCATTTTGAGAAGTCTTAGTGGAGCTCACACAGTCAACCTGATTGTCGACTGGGAAGCGAACAATTTCCACTCTGTGACACCTCTGCCACTCAGGCCTGTCACGTGAATAGACAGACTGCCAATCACTTCTTCTTAGCTTTCTCTTTGAGGCTGCCACGCCTTTCTAGTACTCACAGCCTGAGCCTCTCCCCCATCCTCAGCCCCTCCCTGTCTCCTGTCATTCTGCTCCAGAAGGTCAGAGGTTTTTCTGGTGTGAGTGGATGTAACTGTCATTCACATCCTTTTTAACATTTGAAACCCTGTCACATCTTTAAAACAGCAGAAGTTCTTCAATGGTTCTGTTAGCTTACAGCTTTAGTGCTTTCTGTTCTTAATGAAAAGAAACAATCTAAGCCATAGATGGCTAGAGATAATATCAAGTGTTTTAACCACCCCCTAACACTTTAGGAAGAAGAAGGGAAAAAAAAGTTCCCCTGGTAGGTTAAGCAAGGTTTTGTAAGGTTCCCCTGTGAGACACTGGAGAGCCACTGTCAAAAACACCAACAGGGACTTCTTCCAAGTCACAAACCAATGGCCAGAAGTTCGCTTCTATCATTTACCATGTTCATGGTGTGAGAGGATGGAGAGAAGCTAGTGGGGGGGGGATTGGTCTAAGAAACAAAACGGGATTTAAAAGTTAAAGATTTCTGTTACTGGGGAGACTATTGAAGGGGGCATGTAACAGAAGCAAGAGAAAGACTAAGTCAACAGACTTTGAGGGAATTAGACACAATGGAACCCTCATGGGAACCAGGTGTCCCTCTTAGCAGTGAACAGCCAAACTCTCTGACTGTGTGTCCTTTTAATCATGGAAGAGGACAAGCCACAGAGAGGAAAACTCCACTCTGAAGACATCTCACAAGCAGAAATTTTTGAAAAAGTATGTTCTTAGCACAGGTGCCCAGAAGCCTAATGCGTTGGTAGGGTACCAAAGGGACTGGAGTTTTAATAAAGGCAAAAAAAAAAAAAAAAAAAAAAAAAAAACAGAGTAAATAACTCAGAAGATTAGTTTTATCTGTGAACATTTGTCACTAAAAGAGTTGAAGATGCACTTAAAATGTGCACTGTGGATGTAATTGTCCATGAAGAACCCAAGCTATGACACAGTATTTCAATCATTGTAAAATACAGTAATAAGTAATAAGGAAACAACCTCTGGATGTTTTTGATTGGAATTGTCCTGTGAGACAGAACTTCACTGTGTAGCCTAGGCTGGGCTTGAACTCATGGTGACCCTCCTTCATCAAAGTTTTTGTTGTTGTTTTTGCACATTCACCGCCTCATCTGTCCAGTTTATCTCATTTTTCAGGACAGTGTCTCATGTATCTCAGCTGGTCTTCAGTTCCTGATACCTCTGCCTCCACCTCCCCTAGGATGACAAATGTGTGCTTCTGTGCGAGATTTCTGATTGCACACACTCGAGAACCCTATGCAGAGCTACATTCTCCATTATCAGTTGCAGGGGTTACTGGTCATGTGACACTTCTGTGGAGTACTGAGTCTGCACAGCTCACGCCCCCCACATAGTGCTCCCACCAGAAGGCATGTCCTCACCTCCCCTTCTCCCCTTCCCCAGTCCTCAGCTTGGGGTCATGGCCAGCATCACTAACTGAGCTGCTGACACACCTTGCCTGCAACAGGTAAGAAGCTTTAGAACAATAATCCTTCTTTGTGGCCGAGACTCAAACATGAACTCTTTCTGACTCTGCATTTCTGTGGTTGCAGATCCAGTCCACTACACCTAGGTATGATGTCATTTCTTAAAGATTTAATAACAATTACAGGGGTTAAAGCAATGCAATTTTTAGGACGATTGATATATCTTCCTGTCTACAGAATATAAACTTCTCTCCTAACCCCCAAAAATGGCTATCCATGTACATAAGGATTTGGCTGGCATATGCAGGCATCCATCAGGATAACTGTGCCCGTGTGAGCCAGATGTAAGCATCAGGTTCATGGCCAGTATTCATGGTAAACCTGAATGCCAGTTCCACTCAAAATAAAAAATAAATGCTCCTTAGAATCAGTTCTACTATATGAAGGCTCTAGTTTTCTCTTCTGTGTGTTCTGTGTTACACGAGTTATGCACAGAGAATCAGTACTCTGAACCCAGCTGAGGACTGAGGTGGTGTAAAAGAAAGCTTCAACTGACTGTGCTGTTAGCCTGAGAAGTGACTGTCTGAGGAGGCCCATTTCCACTTCAAAGAGCCACTAACAGAAACCATTCAGTTCTATAATGAATGAAGGGGTCCTGATACTTCAAGCAAATACTTGACAAGATAGGTTGTCATTGGTAAAAATCTAAGTTGACAAGTAAAAAATTTGAATTATGAATAAGTCCTAACCATCTCTAGGAGGCTTGCTAGTCAATACATGTGAAGTGTTTTCTGCAAGCCAAATACATTCCTATGTGCCCTCAGGAAAATGGGTGCAGATCACAAAAAGAAGAGAGCAGAGGCAAAGTCACACACTCCCAGTGGACAGACTTGTAGTAACAAGCAGCTGCAAGAACACATATTGGGCAAGGAGAGGTGCTCACTAGATGGTGCTGGGGAAAAGCCCTGATCGCATGCAGTGTGGATGAACCCAGACCTTTGTTTCTGTCTTGTAAAGACAGGCTGAAGATGAAAGGCCAGATCTCAAGCTGAACTGTAAGACTAAAACACTGCCCACAATTTATTTTCATCCAAAATAGTAACTCTCGATTGATTGATTGATTGTTTGTTGTTGTTGTTAAAAGCTCAAAAGTACAGACCATAAAATAAATTTTAAAAAATGGGCAAATACAAATCAGGCTACAAAGCATTTACAGAGATAGAAAAAAAACAAAAAAAAAAAAAACAAAACAACTCACAGAAAAGACTATAGTTGAAAAAACAGCCTAAAGTATGCGTCCAACAGGGACTTAGTGTTGATAATATGTGAGAAATTCAAACATTTCAACAGCATCAAAGTGAGCACCAGAGTTTTTCAATAGCACAAAGTAAGCATCATGCACGTGGCTGTAAGATGTGATAGAAGTTGTACAGGAGGCCAACAGGTCTGCAAATGATTTATTCAGCATCAAAGAGCTTCAGGCAAACAGGAACCAAAACTATGATGTGATACTCCACTCCAGTTAGAAGGATCAAATCTAAAACTAAGATCAGTGCTGCAGAATCTGTGAAGAATTTACTCACATTTACCAGTGCGTGGTGTGTTGGTCAGCTTACTGCAACTATAACAAAGACCCTGGGATGATCAGTTTATCAGGATTGGGGATTATTGTGGATTACAGTTTTGGAGGCTGTGGTTCATGACCCATTGGCATCCTTGATTGGGGCCAGTGGTGAGGCCAAAGACTAAGTTTTTAAGAGCATGGTAGCAGGAACTGGCTACACCATGACCCAGAGAACTAAGAGGAGGAAAAAGGGATCATGGCACTGATCTCCTTTAAGGATGTCCTGGATATCCTAAATGCCTCCCTCCTAAGCTACACTTTGAGGGTTCCACCAAACCTCAATAGTGACACCCCAGCGACCAAGCCCACACGCAGCATAGCAGCAGGATGTGATTTGGTAATCCCATCACAGAAAGCACTTGGGAACTTCTGTACAAAGAGGAAAAGGAGCATGCACACAGGACACAGTATCCAGAGGGAATGACATGCAGGCCTCGGAGAAACAAATCCACATCCATGCTGACTGAGCACTGGGGAGGAGCCACACGACAAAATCAACCCATATGGCCATCTGAAGGTTGCAGGGTGTGCATGACACTACATGGGTTTTTCAGAGCAGTGAGATCTGCAGCCCCATGGGAGAGACTGGAGGTATGAGGCTGAGTGAAATCACCAAGCACACCAATGCCACATGATCTCTGTGACTCGCTCAAACCTCAGAGCTGATGGCAGAGAAGGAGGATACAGTGGTGTTCCTAGTGTCTGTAGTATTTGGACAGGCAATGGTCAGATATGGATCTAACATACGCCACTCTCATTAATAGGAACATATTTTAGGAGACAACACACAACATACAACATACAACAACCCCAACTCTTGATGACACAATATATTTGTGATAATATACATGTACTTGTGAAACATCTAAAGGGGGAGTCTCATCACACAAATAACCATGTGATGTAATAAAATATCAGAATAGCATACATACATATACATACTATATATATGTGTGTGTGTATAATATATATATATAGTATGTATATAGTATGTATATGTTTATATATGTATATATACTCACACACAATCACACATACATATAACACATGTAACACACTTATACACATATACATATATGTACACACACAAAGGCATTCATGCACACACAAATATATTCATCAAATTTTTGGCCTGCCATTTAAAACAAGAATATTTAGAATTAAAGAAATAAACTATCAAAAACTTTCTTGTCTTACAAAGTCTCTGCCATTTACACTAGAATTTTCTGAATTACAAATGGCTGATTGATATATCTTAAGTAGGGAAAGAATCAGTTACAACAAGACATTGACCACAGATGTTTGCATAACCACAAAGGGAAAGCAACTGATCGGTTTTCTGGTGTGTTGCCAGTTAAGTCCCAAGGCACTGTTCCTCCAGGGATGGTAAAATCAATAATTCACTGAACAGGGCACCAAACCAAAGTACTTTTCCATTACCCTACTCAACCTCTCTTTCTGAGAACCGAGTTATCTTAATATTTTAACAGAAAAAATAAATAAATATCAAAACAATAGAAAAAAAATGATTGAGACTCCTACTACGTTCTGTAAGTCATGAGCCAAAGAAAAATCTAAAGGTGAGAAATCATTACTTCCAATTTTCAAACATGCAGCATCTTTAAACAAAAAAGAATACTATGTTTCATATAATGTTAATACATCAGTATCCTATATTTTTCCGTTGCTTTGTTAAACTAGCACATTAGCTACTTTTCTGCTGATGAGATGAACTACCACAACCAAAAGCAACTTACAGACAGAACCATTTATTTTGGCTTATGGTATAGAGAGCTAAAAGTCTGTAGTGAAGGAAAAACAGGACAGAAGGTCACAGGAAGCAGAAGCTGAGAGATCACATCTCAACTGTAAACAGGAAGCTGAGACAGGGGCAAGAAGTAGGGCAGGGTTATAAGCTCTCAGCGCCTCCCCCAGTGATTCTTCTACCAAAGCTCCACCTCCTCAAAGATTCAAAATACAGAAGCCTATGCAGGACATTTCTCATTTGAGCCACTACAACTAGTTAAAAAAAAAAAAAAAAGTTAAGGGACATTCTTCATCAGGAAGTCCTTGGGGAGTTTCAGGGGGAATCTAAGGGGTCTCGGTCAGTGGACTGGAATGCAGCGTACATGATCCTGGTTAGGTGTACCTCCCGTTTTCCTGTGGTCACCATAGGTCAAACCACCTGTTCACTTCCCTTTGTTCTTTCAGCTTTCTGACAATTCTCATTTCATTTGTGGGGCAGAGATAATAACTATTCTCTACATATATTCAAATGATTGGTCAAATTCCCCTACCCCACTCCTTCCCACAGTTTTTCTTGGACTCACTCCTCCCTGAGGTAGCTGTATTCTGCTCTTGGTTCTACGATGTTACTCAGTACTAACAAATTTGCAGCCCCTACTGCATGCTGTAAAAAATGAGGCTCTAAAATACCAAGGACAAATGAAACAAAGCCCCTGGCATCATGAGATCCTAAGTTGCAAGTCTGTGAATAAAATATATCTTTACATTTTTATTAAAATTAATTAATTAATTGACATATGTCAGAAGACAGAATTACTCTGAAGGCATTCCAGCCCCTGCCAAGCTTTAGCTCTGACAGGTGGAGTGAGAGAATGTGTCCCATAGGCAGATGTTCAGAGGGAGCCATATCAAATGTAATCTGCTCACATCAACCATGAGGGCTTAGAGCCAATTGTCCATCTCCTCTCCTGCCCCTCCTGTCACACAGTGATCTGCTGTGACACTGACCAGAGTTATGTGCATCAGCCCAGACCCCTATCAGGTCAGACAAAAGCATGTTTTCAAATACTTCAGGAAGTCTGAACCTGCAAACAATGCACAAGTTACCCTTGCCATCAAAGCTTCTCTGCAGAATCATAATAAATGAACTGAACATCATGAAAAACTAGCTAGGTTAATATATATATATGAGAAAAATAACCAATAGCAGTGTGAAACTTTACCTCCAAACCACTGCTCTGTTCTTTGAGCATAAAAAATAAACAAAAGATTTGCTTTAAATTTCAACAGGGCTGTAGCTTAGGAACTCAAAGTTGGTTTGCAATTTGAGCACTTAAGTATATAGAGGGTATTTTGATATATGGGTGTACCGTGAGCACACACACACAAAAGGGTTGAGGGAAGGAGGGAGAATGGGAAGGGAGAAGGATGGAGAGAGAGAGGCGCACAAACACACATTCATGCACAAATAGTCTTACAAACACATGCACATTTATATACAGATACATTCACACAAACACACACAGGCACACATGTACACACACACAGGCACACACATAGACAATGGAAAGAGAGACTCACAAACACACAAGCACATTCATGCACAGATACATTCGCACAAACAGACACACATACACGCACACACACACAAGCAACAAAGGTAGATTCTCCTTGGTTTCTCAATGCAGAAGGCACAGGAAGCCCAAAAGAATACCTGTCATACGGATACTAATTGAGGTTAAAGAGACACTGTGGCATACTGTCCCCATTCCTAACAGTAAGGATTTGTGTAATGATTATTTTTAGTCTCTATGCCTGTCTCAGAGATATCACTGTCTACCATATTTATGGCAAACCAATCTTCCCCTATCAAATGGGTACATATGACAAGCATGATACATCTTCTAATGACACCCTGGGACATTCCTTCCCATGCTTTGCACTCCCCTGGTAAAAGCAGTTGACAGAAATAAGCTCCTAGTCATGTCACCTGTTTATCAAATCTAGCCATTATTCAGAGTCTTAATTGCCAGCCTTCGGTAAATATTTTGCTTCTCAACCTAATCAAAGCTATTCATCTCAGAAATAACTACAAAGAAAATGAGAGAGAGGGAATAAACTCAAATCAAAGTAAAATTATGCATAAATCATGACCTGAGGTGAACAGAAGGCCTTTGATGTCAAGATCTTTATAGGAGGACATAGGTGTAATTTAACGGGACAATTTGTCTCTGAGACCCTCTCAGGGGAAAGATGTGCAAGGGGAAAATTGAGATCCACTTACAATTACACCACTGTTGGGAATTATGGTTCTAATGAGTGCTAATGGCCTCTGAATCCCATCCGTAGGATGCATACAGCTATCGATGGCAGAAATAAATAATCACAGTGAATTTCAAAAGCTAACAATAAAAGCAAGCACTCCAAAGGAGAGCATCCTCCATCTCCCACAAGGAGAACGCAGGCAAATAAACACAGCAGCCTCCATCCCACCAGTGTGCTGTAGTTGGACCTCTGCCAAGCATCAGAAACCACATTTGATATTTTGAATTCTTGGATGAGTGACAGATGCTAGAACATCTCCAAGGAGAGTGGGAAGGGGAAGAACTCAGAAAGCATCAATGGAGCTTTTCAGAAGGTAGCTGTAACCAGTCTTGGTGATTTTCACACAACCCTGGAACAAAGGAGCCTAATAAAGAAGCCAGACAATAATAGGATGGGTGGGGGCCATCTTCACCTGCAGGATGGGCTTAGCACTGGTTTGTTTCCCACCTGGAGACAGCCCCAGTGCCTGCCCCATCTCCATCACATCTAAGAGCACTGTTTTCTCTCCAGAGCCCGAGTGGCACTTCTGGTCTGTTCACAGCCACCTGAGTTTACGAGGAACAGGAAAGTATCTAGTCTGTGCCAGTTTGTGAGCCCTGCAGGCAGAAGTCAGGGTCCTCCACCAACTTGGCTTGGCACACGGAAATTATTCACTGTCTATAAGGAATCCACCAAGGTTCCTGAGGATGGGGAAGTCTGCATTGCCCGGATATAAACTGTCACACAGGCTCTCCGGCTTCATTCAGCTCAGAAATTTAATCCACCCGGAGTTCTAGCAAAGCATCCACCTTGATGCACGGATTTTTAACTCTGAGACTTTCCACCCACAAGCTGGCTTCTTTAGAGAGATCTGGGTTAGTACAGTGGTTCTCCTCATACAAATGGGCTTGGTTACTTCTGCAAATGACTAAAGATGTGGGAGTAGCCTTACACTCATGATGACTGATAAGGGACATTAAAGTATATTTTTAAAGTTCATTATTGATGACAACCTTGATTATAACTGTATCTTCTGAAACTGTCAGTATGTGACAACACATTTACAATGTCCCTATTTATAAAAGTAGCCGTAAAACCGTGGTTAATTCATAGAAAGTAAAGATTTTTTTTTAAAGCCCACTCAGAACAAATAAAAGAATCCAAGCTCTTACCTCTGCTCTCTGTGTCCTGGGAAAGGCAGACGACTTCTCTATGGCATAAACATCCACCAGGTAGAGGCACGCCCCCTGCTCTCTGTCCAAAATGGCTGCGGTTTGAATGATACCAGTCTGACGTCCAATGGTAAAGAGACGTCCAACAGTCTTCTCTTCACAACGAACAGAAACGATGTAATATTCCACTGGCGCTTCTGACCCTCTGGGACTGGCTGCTTCTAAGGAGATGACATTGGTGCCAATGGGCTCCCCCTCCTTCAAGATGGTTATGTATTTGGTCTGTGTGAAAACGGGTCCATCTAGGCCCTGGAGGATGACAGTCAATTCTGTGGTTGATTTCCTCCTCTCCGGACCCAGGTCTGTGGCAGATACTATAAGGTTGTAGATGAGCTGAGAAGGAACCAATGCAGAAGCCACTCGAAGGTCTCCACTGTAACGATCCACGGTGAAGGTGTCCGTGTCCCCGTTGACTATCTCATACTCCACCTCGCCATTGGCACCTTCATCCGGGTCTGCAGCCATGATGGTAGTCAGGACAGAACCAATCATGGCTGAAGGGTCTGCAGCCAGTGCGTTTTGTGATATAAACATTGGGACATTGTCATTGAGGTCCGTCACCAAAATGGTCACATTTTTCAAAGCATACCTCCTTGTTTCTATCGGCACAGCTTGGTCATTGGCTTTTACTGTTAACTCAAAGAGGTTGGCAAACTCCCGGTCAATCTCAGCACTGGTGTAGATGACTCCTTTGACTTCGTCAATGCTGAAGTGGTTGCCTCTGGGCATCTGTTGGATGATGGCATAAGACAGCTGCCCATTGATATCTGCATCTGGGTCATGCGCTGTCACAGAAATTACAGACGTACCGAGGGGGATGTTCTCCACTATTGACTTAAAAATGTCTCCCGGAGGAAAGGTCGGGGGATTGTCGTTGAAGTCCCTCACGTGAATCACCACTGACATCGTGGATGACCTAGGAGGCCGCCCCTGGTCCTTCGCTGTTATGTTTAACTTATATAAAGACTGTGTCTCAAAGTCCAACTTTTTGGCCAGAAAGATACTCCCGGTGTTGGGACTAATACTAAAAGTCCCGTGGTTGTTTGTCCCCGTGATGGTGTAGTGTAGGTCAGCATTGACACCTGAGTCAGAGTCAGTGGCAGTGACAGAGGACACAAGTTCGCCAACCCTCATGTTTTCCAAAACGTCCACAAAGAGTGTTGACTTTGGAAAGGAGGGAGTGTTATCATTCTCATCCAGAATATCAATACTCAGGGTACAGGTTGAGTTGAGGGATATGGCCCCTGAATCCACGGCCTGGATAAGCAGGGAGTAGGCTGGGGTTGCTTCATAGTCTAACTTGCCTACAAGAGTCACCTGACCAGAGGACCTGTCTATGGCGAACTGTTTCTCTTCATTTCCTTTGAGGATAGAGTAATGGATGAGGCCATTACTTCCCTCGTCCACGTCCGAGGCAGACACTCGTAAAACCTGGGTCAGGTTGGTCGCCGTCTCTGACACTGTAGCTTGGTAAAAGTCTTTTAGAAACTTGGGGGCATTGTCGTTGATGTCCTTCGTGTAGACATGCACAGTGGCCTGGTCCTTGAGAGGCTGAGGGAGGCCCTGATCCATGGCTATCACTGTGAAACTGAACACTGCTGTCCCCCTTCTCCTCATGAGGGACTCTCTGTCAAACTTGTGAGTGCTGGTGATGTCCCCAGTGATGGCATGCAACTCAAACTCTGGCTGGACCACCTCAAAAGCATACCTTACTTCCCCATTTGGCCCGAAGTCTTTGTCCACGGCACTGACTTTGCCTACGAATGACCCAGCTCCCTGCTCCTCTTCGAAGTAAAATGTGTAATTGGTGCTATTAAACAAAGGCCTGTTGTCATTCACATCCTCTAAAATCACAGTGACATTCACAGTAGCACTTAGAGGCTCTACGGCCCGGTCAGAGGCAACAACCAGTAACACGTATCTGTCCTGAAGTTCACGATCCAGTTCACTTTTTATATAGAGCTGGCCATCTGGGAATATGCCAAAGGTGTCCCCATTGTTCCCATCTGTGATCATGTAGGCTATTTCCCCATTTGCTCCAGAATCTTTATCCGAAGCTTGCACTTTAAAGAACCGAGAATTCACGGGCTCTGCCTCAGAAAGCGTGACCTCGTAGGAAATCTGGTCAAACACCGGCGGGTTGTCATTTACGTCATGGACATAAACTGTCAGAAGGATGCTGGAGGACAGCTGGGGGACACCCATATCAGAGGCCAGGATTTCTACCTGGTAAGAGCCCGCATGCACATCTAGGGCACCCAGCAGACTAATGTTACCGGTCTGCTCATTGATGGCAAACAGGTTCTTGGGGTTCTGCTTGAGACTATAGAGTACCCTACCATTGACACCTTCATCAGGGTCCACGGCTTTGGCCTGGAAGATGCTGTGCCCTGCCTGCCAGTTCTCCACTGCGTGTATGCTTTCCACTGCCTGGAGGAAGTGGGGGGCGTTGTCATTCAAATCCTTCACTGTGATGTTAACCACAGTGTCTCCCATGACTGCCCCCCCACTGGCCACCACTCTCAGCTGATAAAAGGACTGCTCTTCCCTGTCAATGACGCTTGCTGTGGTCAGTTGCCCCGAGACGGGGTTCATAGCAAACATACCTCTCTGGTCCCCAGTGGTGATGAGATAACTGATGTTGGCATTGAGGTCCATGGTAGTTGCAGAAACACTGCCCACGTGATACCCCAGAGCCACATTCTCAAAGACCACAAAGCTGTAGGCAGCCTGGCTGAACACGGGCGGGTTGTCCTGTGTATCTAACACCGTGACTGTTACTATGGCCTGGTTGGGAGACTGTAAATTGCCCCCATCCGTGGCCACGATTTGCAGCTGGTATGCTGTTTTCTCTTCTCTATCTAGGGCCATTTTTGTAGAGATGACCCCACTCTTTGCATGAATCTGAAACCGGGATCTGTCCCCAGCTGAGATGCTGTACTTAACAGTTCCGTTGGGACCCATGTCTGGGTCGGTAGCAGACACTGTGGTAACATAGCTACCCCCAGGCTCATTTTCCTGGATCTGAGCAAAGTATTGGACTGGGTAAAACACAGGGCTGTTGTCGTTCACATCCAGAACACTGACGTTTACCTGAGCAGTGGAGGACTGGGGAGGGGAACCCAGGTCTGTGGCTACAACCACTAGACAGTAGAAGGCGTGCTCCTCTCTGTCCAGGAAGGAGATAGTACTCAGCCTCCCAGATACCGGATCCAGGCGGAAGAGCCTTTGGTCACTCTCAGCCTCTTGCAGGGAGAAGCGCACGGTCCCATTGTCACCCAGATCCCCATCCGTTGCCCCCAGAACTAACAGCTCTGTCCCCGTTGGAGCATTCTCAACCACAGACACCTCATAGCCTTCAGGCTGGCTAAACACGGGCTTTTCATCATTAACATCCAAGACCGATACCACAAGCTGGGCATAGGATACTTTGGGGTGGACCCCCTGGTCTCGGGCACTGATATTCAGTACAATCTGGGAAGCAAGTTCACGGTCAAGGCCCCCGGCAGCACTGGTGGTCACCAGGCCACTGTGCTCACTAATGTGAAACCAGCCCAACCCATTTCCAGAGACAATGCTGTAACGCAGGTTAGCATTCAGACCAGAGTCACCATCGGTGGCAGACACCCCACTCACATAGCTCCCTGGAGGCACCTCCTCACTCAGGTTCACCCTGTACACTTGCCGCTCAAAGACGGGAGGGTGGTCATTGATGTCATTGACGAAAATCACCAAGCTGGCCACAGATGAGCGCGCCTGAACCTCGGCGGTAGGGGGCGCCCCGGAGTTATCCGAGACCGAGACTGTGAGGTTGTATGAAGGGATGCGCTCACGGTCCAGGGCGCTGGCCACTTTGATGAGGCTCAGGTTGGGGACCTTGCTCCTCTGGACCTCAAAGTGGCGCTGCTCGTTGCCTCCGAGAATCTGCACTGAAATGTTTCCGTTGGCTGCTGGGGAGTCAGCGTCGGTCACGGTGAGCAGAGCCACCACGGTACCCACCTGCGCATTCTCATCCACCGAAGCATAGCGCGAGGTGGCTGGGAAGTAGCGAAACTTCACTACTGGGTCGTTGTCATTGACATCTAGCAGCTGAATAAGCGCTTCGGCCCGCCCGGTGAGCGAGGGCACGCCCCGGTCCGTGGCCTGAACTGTCAGCGAATACTGTCGCCTGGCCTCAAAGTCTAGCGGCTCTCTCACGGTGATGAGCCCCGTCTCCGGGTCCACCTGGAAGGGGGTTCCCTCGTCCTGAAGCCGGTAACGGATGTCCGCATTGGTGCCCTCGTCTGCGTCCGCCGCCGCCACCTGCAGGACACTGGAGCCCACAACTGCGTCTTCAGGTACCCCTGCCTGGTAATGGGAACTGCCAAACACCGGGGGATTGTCGTTAATGTCCTGTACAGTCACGTTGACCTGAAGGTAACCCCGCCGCTTTGGCTCACCCTTGTCCTCCACCTCCACCAGGAGCTGGTACTGAGGTGTGGTCTCGCGGTCCAGCCCACCCTTGGACACCAGGTGCAGGAACGCTCCCTCACCACTGGGGTTCAAAGTGATGTCCAGGCGAAAGCGGCCCGCCTCGTTGCCGCGGACGATGCGGTAGGAGCGGTGGTCCACACCGTTGGAGCCGATGTCAGAGTCGGTGGCGGTGTCCAGAATGACCTGACGCCCGCTGCCACTGTCCTCCTTGAAGGTGACCACGATCGAGGGGTCTGGGAAGACTGGGGCGTTGTCGTTGAGGTCACGGACCAGCACTCGGACCTCGGTGGGGTATGTGGGCGAGCTGGAAAGGACCACCAGGTTGACCACATCGCTGGGCAGGCTCTCACGGTCGATGGTAGCGGTGGTGTACAGCGCTCCAGTGCTGCTGTTAATAGCGAACAGGGCGTGGCTTTCACTGAGACGATAGGTGAAGCCAGGACGCGTTGGGATGGTGCCCACCAGAGTCCCTGGGGGCTGCTCTTCCATCACCTGGAACACCTGGCGTTGCTCGGCCGCTTGGACTCTGACCGGGCTGGGGAGCAGCGACAGCAGCCCCCAGACTCTCAGCAGCTGGCCTAGAGATGGAGAGGGTAGCGGGAGCCGCCTGCGGCTGGGAGCCGGGTTTGCGGCCAAGTTCATGGTCCTAGTTTCCAGGAACCTGGAGAAGAAGAGAGAAGGTGAAGGAAACAAGATGGTCTGGGGGACTTCAGAGTGGCGCCAATAAAAAGCCAGTTTAGCCGGAGACCTCTGCGGTTCAGAAAAGTGGGTGAGGGACAGGCACTCTGGAGAAGGCTCCGGGTGGCTGGTGAGACGCGCAGCGCAGGGGAGAGTGAGGCGACGGGCGGCGGAGCATCCCTGAGCTTTCCGGTGAAAGTTTGCAGGCCTCCAGACACTTAGGCTGAAATCCCAAGTCTGAGCGTCCTGACCGCGGACCGGAGATGCGCGAGGCGGCCTAGATTTGGGGGGATCTGAGGAGTCACTTACTGCACGCACATCTCTCCAAAAACTTTAGAACTTACCCGGAACGCGAAGCCAAAAAGGGCAGGGCCAAGGGCTGCAGAGCCCCCTGCACGCTGGAGATAGAGCGGGGACGCCGGGAGTCCCCCGAAGCTAACTGTGAAGACTCTTCTCGGTTTCGCTCCGGGGGAGCCAGGAAGATTGTCTGTGGATCGGGCTCCCTCCCTCTGCAGCGGAGGCGGCCAGGACTCCCCGTCCCCACCGGGGCTCCCGCAGCTCTCAGCTCCGTGCCCCTGTGGGCAGCCCGGGCTGTCTTTGCTCCCGCCGCGGGTCGAAGCCCGAGGTCCAGCCCAGGCTGCCGCGGACGCTGCTCCGCATCCTTCACCTCCGCGCCGGCATCATTTGTAGGTCCACAGAGCGCGAGTTTCCCTTCCTCCTCGGCGCCGCGGGGGTCGGACAGCAGCAGCGGCAGCGCTTGGTCCCGGAGTCCCCTCCCCTCACCATTTGCCAGGGGCTCTTCCCTGGGCGTCAGCGGGCACCAGCGCCCCCGAGCGCTCCTCGCCCTTGTCCTGGGATCTGTGCTTTTATTGTCCCGGGTCAGTTTCACTTTGTAATCCTCCAGGCTTTGTGTTTGGAGTGGGGTGGGTCCCTCCGTAGCGGTCCCCGCGGGCGAAGGGGACGCGGAGAGTCAGGGCAGCTGCTCCGGGCACTGGGTGGATGCGCTCCTTCGCAGCCGAGGCTCCGAGGTGGCACTTTGGTGTATGTGGAGCCCGGCGTGTCCCCGGCAGCCTCTGCTGGTCCCTCGCACTCTCCCCGCCCCTTCCCCGCTGCGCGCACTCACGCACTCACACACACCCGCGCACACTCGGAGGGGGAGGGTTGTCCGCGATCGCGAGCAGGACTGAAAAACTTTGCTCGCCCCTTGGTGCTCCCGGACTCCAGTGGTCGCCACTCCCCTGCTCTGGTCCTGTCACCCGCGGGCCCTGCCCCGCTCCAGCTCATTGGCCACAGCCCCGCCCCGAGTCCCCGCCGCCCTAGCCTCCAGCCGCCACTGGTTGGGGCGACGCTCGTCACCGTAGCCTCCGAGGCTGTGGGCGGGAGGTAGGCGAGCCCTACGGCGGAGGCGCTAAGAAGGGGGCGACCACCCCCAACTCCTTTCTATTTATTTATTTTCCCTTTTGGTCAAACCTTGGCCGGCGTCGGCGCAATCACGGCAAGAGGCAGCCGCGGAATAGATGGGGGTGGGGACAGGTTTGGAAATAAATAAGTTTAGTGTCGGGAGCTGGGGGTGCCATTAGGCTGTTAGGCTGGTAATAACTCGGTGGAGGGGGGTCGAGGGAAATGAAAGAAAGGTTCGGGCGAGGGTCTGTAAACGCGGGAGGAAGGATTAGGCAAAGCCTGTCTGGGAATGCGCGCGGCTGCTGAGCTTTAACCATTTCGTATCCTCGCCAGGGGCAGTATTCCAGCAAACTGGGTACCCTGCAGAACCCCAGCTCTTCCTGATTGCTGAACCTGCGCCCCTCGTCGCTGTCCCTCGGTTCCAGGGACCACCAAGGCCTCAGTGCCAGCCAAATCTCAGCTTCTCAAAGAGAAGGGCGTGCTGGCACCCAAAGCACGGTTAGTCTCATAGCTGGAATCCTCTCCACAAAGCAGTCTGGAGGCTTCAGCTGAAACAATGGCAGCTTCTGCGGGGACAGTTTCTCTTACAACCCCAGTTTGGAATTTTTGACTCCCCTGTGGGGCTTTTATCCCCTTGACATTCTCTAGCCCAAGGAAATCTAATAAAGTTTGGTTTCGATTTTGGCCTGGGGAAAGAATAACTATAAGAAAATAGAAATAAATGAAATGAAGTTTAAATTTAATTTTTTTTAAGTGTCACACATCACCAACCGCACTCAGATTATTCCCCTGCCTCGTCTTATTTGTGTGATGGCGCATGAGGTTTAAAAGAAAAAAAAGAAAACGTGACTAGGAATCGGGTCAATAAATTTCCCCTTTAAGGGAATCAACTTGCAAAATATGAACTGAAGCCAAATAATGCAAATATAGGGCATATGTCATACAATTTTGCCACAGGAATCCCTCCAAACATCAAACTTTCTGCGCCCAGGGAGGGTTCAATCACGAGCCAACACTGCCCCCTGCTGGTCATATTCAGTCTGGTTGCTACAGTGGCTGGTTTCGTGCCTTAAATTAAATGCAGCTGGGAAGATCTGGTTACCAAGCTAATTCCTCCTTCTTGCCAAGAGATGGGGGCAAAGAAAAGGCTCTGGAAGGATCCCCTACTGCCTTTCCTTGTATGAAGTCAGAAAACAATCAAAAGCGATAGAGAAGACAACACATTCAAGTCCCATGGAAGCAAGCCGCCTTTAACCTAAAGTGAGGAAGGATCCAGCCTGATTCTAAAAACATCGTGAATTCCTTTGTTTAGTTAGAACGTTCACTTCTGCTTCTTCCTCCGCTACAGCGTGATAGTGAACTGGACACGGACCAGAAGAGAATCAGGCGTCTCTATTGCTACATTTTTTTCAGACTGCAAAACTATTGAATACGTTTCGTTACCCCACCCCCATTTCAAAAAAAAAAAAAAAAAAAAAAAAAAAAGCAACCAAACCAAACAAAACTAAAACGTTTTGAAGTCCCATCAAAATTATTTTATCACTGCCAACCAACCCAGACCCAATCCCCACCCCCAATGCCACTATTCATCTGTAATTCGGCCAAAAACGATCTGTGGGTTAAAGCTGGGTCGGAATGACTACAAATAGTAGCTACGAGCGAGCGGACACGGTAGAAGACTTTGGGGGAAGAGGCTTTTTGCTGGTCTGCCTCGTGTCTGATTGGAGAGCATGTGAAATGCCCTCACAGCTCAACGGAATGGAATTAACATCTCTTTCTTGCCAGTGAATTTAACTTGAGAAAACAGGTAATTTAATTCACTCTGTAAAATGTAGTGCTTAATCTGTGAAATAACTGTATAGTCTTTGTTTGAATTTTTTAAAAAGAGCAATGCAAAAAAAAAAAAAAAAAAAAAAAAAAAAAAAAATGGGTCACATTCAGTCCAAAAATATTTGTTTGGAAAATTCCAAGAGAGGATTGCCACAAATTATTTAAGCAATGCTATGGTTGGTTGAACAAGTAACTTTCCATAATGATGTAATGGACTCATTTGTAGATAATTCTACACAAAACTACAATTTTGTATGCGTAGTATGTAATTTAAAATGAGAGAGAACGTTTTGAATAAAACATGGAATAAAGCTTTTGTTATATTTTATTTTTTGTCTCCCTTAAATATCTAGAGCTACTGTTAGCATAATATACTATCTCAATGTGTGTGTATATATATGTGTGTATTATATACAACATATATATAATATATTATGTTATATAAGTATATTATATGTAATATAACATACCAAATGTATTATAATAGATAATAGATATAACATATTACCATATATATAACTTTCTCTGAGTGGGAATAAAGGCTTTTGCAGCTTGACCACCTCAGTTCCGGCCCCAGAAACCAGACGAAGTAGCACAATTATCTATAACTGTGGCACCACCTAGTGGGAAATGGGAGACAGAGACAGACAGGAGACTGGAAACCCGGCCAGGCAGCCTGAGGGATACTGTTGAAATGAAGCTTAGAATAAGATAGGAACAGTGAACATGAAGACCTCTGATTTCCACACATGTACACACACACATACACACACACACATACATACACATGCACACACATGCACACATACATACACACCCATACACACACATATACACCCATACACACACATATACACACACATACATACACACACATGCACACACATACACACACACACATACACACACATACACACATACATACACACACATATACACACCCATACACACACATACACACATACATACACATACATACATACACACACACATACATACACACACATGCACATACATGCACATACACATCTCTCTAACATAAATAGCAAAAAAGAAAACATAATTCTTCTTGTAAAAATGGAAGTGAGACATGAGGTTATTGAAGCCGTGAAGGGCTTTCCTAAGCAGCTGACAAAGGAAATGCAGCAGGTGAGAGAGGCCCTGAAGGATCATTTCTAAGTGTGCATTTCCCCAAACAACTAGAGTTTAATTTTCCTACCCAAATCTCAATTATTTATGAAAATGCTTGTCAGGACGGAGTTTTAACAAAAGTGGAATTAGAAACCCTCCTGGTTGGGTTTGTCAGATGGACAGGAGATGGGGCCTGTGCAGGAGAGAGAGCTTCTGTTGAGGAACTGCCTCCTTTGCATTGGCCTGTGCCCTGCCCGTGGGGCATTTTCTTGATTAATGGTTGATACATGAGCGTCCACCCCACTGCAGGTGCAGCCACCCCTGGGCAGGAGGTCCTGGGCTATATTAACACCAGCGGCAGCAAACCGGTGGGCAGCTTTTCCCACTGGCTCCTGTCTCTGCTCTGCTCGAGTTCCCATCTGGACTTGCATTGGCAAGGGACTGTGAGATGTGCAAACCCCATAAACGCTTTCCTCCTGGTTGGGTTTTGGTTGGGGTTTCATCACAATAAGTAAGTATGATAAATGGTTTTTAGGGACAAGTTATTCACTAATATCAATGTTTAGTAAGGACACATTTGTGCCCAAGCAAGACACGGGTGAGAGACCACAAATCATTTGAACATCCCATGTATCTTGAAAAGGTGATTTCCTGATGCTCTGCTGTGTTGAATCTTTAATTCAACATCCAAATTAATTTCTGTTTTTGTTTTTTTTTTTTTTGTTTTGGTTTTGGTTTTTTTTTTTGTTTGTTTTGTTTTTTGTTTGTTTGTTTTTTTGGCAAGAGGTGACAACACTAGCTGAACCACACTCCTCAGTTTCTAGGGCATTTGCAAGCTGGAGCCAGCAAAGGCTTTTCCTTTCACACTCTTCATCTCTTCTTTCAGGTTTCCTTTCTGAATCCCTGGCTGAAGATTGTCAGCTCGCTAGGATCTAGTGAGACACCTCCCTCCGCACATGTCTGTGATGACGTTTCTGGACCAGTTTACCTCAAGTGGAAAAAGACACCCTAAGTATGGCGGACACTATTCTATGAGCTGGGGTCTGGACTGAAGAGAAAGGATGTGTGCTGAGGAGTTTAGCTCCAGCCCCCCGCTGCTCTCTTTTGTCTGCCTGCAGGCACAGCAAGACTGCAGCCTCCTACTGCTCCAGGGATGACCTGGGTTCTCAGACCCGGGAGCCAGTTTAAACTCTTCCTTAAGCGGCTTCACCTGCTTATTTTCACACAGCAACACAACAGGTGACTAATATAAAGCCTCTCCTCTCCCATCTCCTTCCCATCATTTCTTCCCTTTCCATCCCTCTCCGTTTCCTGTTCTTCTTTTCCAGTCTGCTTTAAGTCTCTAACGTGCCCCCATAAGCTCAAGGATTTGAGCACTTGGTCACAAGCTCCTCCCACTGTTTGAGAAAGATGTGGAACCTCAGACACTGCACTCCTCCATTCTCCTTATCACCCTGCATGCCCACCACACCGCATTTCCCAGAGGCAGCGACCTCAGTGGTCTGATAAAGGTGCTCCTGACGTGTGCTGGGATTTTAATGGGAGTGTCTAATCTTGTGTTATGTATGAAATTCAGCCTGCTGCCTGACACCCCATGTTTCTACTGCATGTCTTCACTGCTGCCTTAACCTTTGCTCTGTCTGTACAGAGTGAACAGGCCTCTGTCTGTCATGTACTTAGGTATCAGCTCACCTCCAGGTCCCTGGCGTCACTCTGCTCCCCCCCCCCCTTTTGGTCTTGGTTTGATGGACAACTTCTCCATATATGCTGAATGATTAGTTCAGTTTTTCTTGTTCTTTTTCCTTTTTCCTTTTCTTTTCTTTTCTTTATTTTTGCAATTTCTGATACACATAGCGAAAGCTATTAATTCTCCTCTAGGTGCTGCATTAGCCCGCTTTTGTAATTAGATGAACACTTTATGCACATGAAAAAGAAGAAAAGAACACAACTGAAGACAAAAAAAAATCACATCTGCCCGTACAGATATGACTAAGAACTAATTAGCAAAGGTATTAATATCTTCTAAATCGAGGTTGAGTTCAAGCCAGTGGGTAGTAAGCTCAATTTTGTGGAATTTAAATTCTCTAGTCAGAAGCTAACATAACTCCTCTCCTCCTGCTCCAGAACATACCACCAGAGCTTTTGTTTCCCACCAAAGCAGCTCTTCCCTAGCAAGTATCTTATGGAGTTGTGAACTGCATTGAAAAGGAGTCCTTTCCCATGAAGCCTTACTCTACAGAGACGTCCCATCTATTTCCTTCTCTGTTTTATAGCAGCAATGTATAAAAGCTTTTCTACTTACAATAAGACTTTCTTGATCCCAAACAGTGTGTTTGTCCTGAAAAAATCTATTTCTGACACACAAAAAGCCAGTGTCCTTGGCTCCATGGTGGTGGAGTTTTCTCCTGTCTTTCTTCCCATTTTATTTTCTTCCTTCTGACACTTTAAGGTTATGCTTGGCTTGATGTTATCATTTTTTGTTTGTGGTTTGTCTTTTGCTGATCTGCTTTTTCAACTGTTTAGAAATAATTATGCCTTACCTAGAACTTTCAGCTTTCTTTGGGCGTGTTGCTGTGTAAGTTACTATTCTGTTGCTGTGATAAATGCTATGATCAAGACAGCTTGAAGAAGGCTTGATTTTGGCAAAGCAGCTTTGGAGAGAGTCCATCATGGTAGGGACACATGCCCTCATAAGCAGGAAGCTGGCTGGTCCCTTTAACCACACACGAGAAGCTGAAAACAGGAAGTGAAGCCATTTATAAACCCCTAAAGTTCATATCCAGTGGCATGCTTTCTTCAGCAAAGTGCATCTCCCAAAAGTTCTATAGCCTCCCGAGACGTCAATGGTGAGTCAGAGACCAAGTGCTCAAAACCCTGAGCCTATGATGAGGTTTTCCCTTCATGCCACCAGGTGTATCCTTACATGGTTCTCTTTTTTCTGGTTTATATTATTTTTTATTATTTTTTAGAAATTTGACATTAGAGTGGGCAAGATAGCTCAGTGGGAGTTTGCTGCCAAGCCTGACACCATGAATGACCAACAAGTTGGAAGAAGAAAACCAAGTCCTAAAAGTTGTTCTCTGACTTGCAAACATGAGGGCTGTACAATGTGAGAAGAAACACACACACACATACACACACACACACACACAGAGAGAGAGAGAGAGAGAGAGAGAGAGATGTAATAAAACATGCAGGAGCTGGTGGGTAGCTCAGTAAATGCATGAACTTGCCACCAAACCTGAATATGTAAGCTTGATTCCTGAGATCAACATGGTGGGAGGAGACACAGGTTGTCCTCTGAGCTCCACATGGCACATGGCACACGGGTGCTCCTTATCCCCTGACACACACACCACACCCCCACGTATGTACATTTTTTTCTTTTAAAAAAGAAGTCTTCATCCTGTGGTATCGATCTTCTGTTCACAGCCAGCTCATCCCAGAGGAATATCTAGATAGACAATGGCTAATGTTTCATTCCAACTTCTCTTTTTCATAACTGTACTGGTTACTTTCATGTCTACCTGACACAAGCTGAAGTCATCTGAGAGGAGGGAATCACAATTGAGAAAATCCCTTCATAAAATTGGGCTGTGGGATATATCCTTCACCTTAATCTGTGATTAATAGGGCAGGGCCCAGACCTAGGCTGATGGTCCTGGGTTCTATAGGAAAACAGACTGAGCAAGCCAAGGAAAGCAAGCCAGTTAGAAGCACCCTTCCATGGTCTCTGCATCAGCTCCTGCCTCCAGGTTCCTGCTCTGTCTGAGTTCCTGACTTCCTTCAGTGATGAACAGGATGTGGAAGTATAGGACAGATATATCCTTTCCTTCCCAAGCTGTTTTGTTCATGGTGTTCCAGCCCTACAACAGAAACTCCAATTAAGACAAGACCTAATTTCCTGCTATGTAACGTTGTACATAGAATTCTGTGTGTTTTTATTTCTGATGTCTGTATACCAAATCACTCAGCCTATCGGTACCTGTTCCAGCACAATTACACTTGTCTGTCAGGCTTTCCATAGCCTACGTTATTAATTTGGTTCTTTACAATGATCATTTTTCTTCAGATTCTAGCACGTTTGACAGATGCACCAAAACTAAGCTGCTTCTGAACTTTATGTTCATCAGAGACTCGCTGCCAGGCTGTCATCTGAGACTAACGGTTATGTTTTTACATAAAAGCAAGGTATTAATATTTTAAAATTTGGAAGCTAATAGTGATCATACTGATAAACTCTGCAAAACTCTCCTTCTGTAATGCAACAACAAATGTGACTGATTATGATCATGTCCTGATAAAGCTTTATTTATAAAGACAGGACGTAGGGGTCAATTTTGCCACATAGTATCCCTTGCTGACCTCTGTTTCAGAGCACAGGAGGTTCCTTGCAGAAAATCCTACCCAAAAGCACATCCCCATGTCTTTTTAAAGCTTAATTTAAAATGAAGATGTATGTTTTATGCATATAAATATTTGCCTACATTCATTACATCTATGCATGTATGTATGCATGTGTACCTATGTACCATGTACATGTAATGCTTATGAAGGCCACAAGAGGGTGTCAAATCCCCTGAAACTAGAACTGCAGACAGTTATTCTCCACAGAATGGATGCTGAAAACCCAGTGCCGGTTTTCAGCATGAGCCTTAACAACTGAACCAACTCTCCATCCCTGCAAGACTAATTTTAAACTGCTTCCACTCCCCTAAGATATTCATCCTCTCCAGCCTCTTGTACAAACCCTCTTGTTTTTTAGGTTTGCAGTACTTTTTTTTCCCATTGTATTATCTAAATCTCCTTCATGCATATATTCTTAATAATATTTATACCTCACATATGCATGGGCACACATACATGTGTGCACACACACACACACATCTGTGTGCCTTGCTTATATAAACAGTAAGCACTGGTGTGTGTGTGTGTGTGTGTGTGTGTGTGTGTGCATACACATACACATGTGTAGCCCTTCTAGTCAAGCTAGTGTTTAATTTTAAAAGACTCTATGAAGCCATCATTTTCTGTAAATAAATCTAAAACTACATGATGGAAACTAGAGTCTTAGTTTTTAATGTCACACTTATGGGAAAAACCAAATGAAGGGTTTGCTTCAAAATTCTTCATAACATTGTATGTGTGACTGCGTGAGCAAACCCACTGGAATGGAAATTGCTTACACTGAATGTGAGTCTCCTCCTCTGAGTGTTGTGGCCTTTGCCACAAGCTAGTAATTACTGCCCAGAATGTGGAGAAACTTCTCAGTTCAACAACTGTTTGGAACAATGTATCATTTTGTTGAGACATACGTCAAGAAGCGGTCATGATTTTGTCTTTATTATCTAGAAACCTCATACCTCTCGCACTCTGAACTAAATGCATGTGATGGTTAAAGACTTCTAGCAAAGCCATTCAGATGAACAGTGCATTGGAGCTCATTGGGCTAGAGAGCGAGCAAGGAAAGGTGTGTGTGTGTGTGTGTGTGTGTGTGTGTGTGTGTGTGTGTGGGTTTGTATGTGTGTGTGTGTGTGTGTGTGTGTCTGTGTGTGGGTTTGTATGTGTGTGGGTGTGTATGTGTGTGTATGTATGTGTGTGTATGTGTGATGGTTTGTATGTGTGTGGGTGTGTATGTGTGTGTGTGTATGTGTGTGTGTATGTGTGTGGGTTTGTATGTGTGTGGGTGTGTATGTGTGTGTGTGTGTGTGTGTGTAGCTAATTCAGTCAATGCGCATGTCTGTCACAGCAGATATGTAAGAGGGAGATCAGTTGACCATATAGAAATGTCAGAAACCACCTTCAATTTTTGTGGTTCTATTTATGGCCACTATCGACTAGAAATTTGTGCTTAATACTTTTCATTTGTTTTGATGTTTGTAAATGCAAAGCAGGTTTTTCTGGGTCAATTTACCCTTTATTTTTATTGTTTCTGGGAAATGCAGTGTGTGCTGAAATAAATACTTTCTCTCCATGTTAAAAAAAAATAAAATAAAATAAAAATAAAAAATGAAAAAAAAAAAAAACTGAAACAAACACACAAAAATAGAAATGTCAGAAACATGGAAGAACATCATTGTAACTATTATCAACAGAAGGGTAGACAACTAGAAGAACCCAGTTAGAGAGTCCATCTGAGAGGTCAGGGGACCCTTGCCCACAGCTCACCCTAACATCTGATGTTAAATTAAGATGATCAAATATGAGCTGCTGCAAGTAACACACTTTGTGTTTTCACTGAAGGAGTCCCTGGCTGTGATAATTCACCATAAATGTTTCCCACTGTGCAGCATCTCATTATATGAGCAGGCTAGAAACAATAACTTGTTCTTTTTATGTTCATTAAGGAAATTTCTACACTCTTTCGTTGCTGCAGAAGATGCTGAGGCAGCCCTGTTCATGTTCCTAAGAGTGGAATTGAATGCCGCTGTGTATGTGGGTGTTTGAAAAGGACATGGGGACATAATAGAGGACGCACAAAGGAACAGCTTCTGGATTTGTTTAGTCACATCAATTTTTCTTTTAAAGAATGCATAAATCAAAATCACCCAACTATTAAAAGAGAAAACAAAACAGGAGACGGAAATCACTCATTGATTGAAATAAATGTTAATTTATTCTGCTTGGTTAGCTGTTTCATAAAAATAATGCATATCCATTTCTAATAGAAACTGAAGTGTATTAAGTTCTCTCAGTAAAATGACCAACTAAGTTAGTTCTCTGCATTGAGCCTGTCTTCCCTCCTGAGCCATCTGATGACATAAAAGTGGTGACTTCACATATATGTTATTTATATTTACTTTCTCATGAATTTATTGTGCTGTCCACCAATGTAAGCCATTCGGGTCTCGAAGATGCACTGTGATTCTTTCTCTGCTGTTGTCAAATGTATGTGTCAAGTATGCACTTAAGTTTGTAACTGAGTTTGTTACCCAGAGACTGAATGAGGACACAGAAAACTTTAATTATACGTTTCTCTCCCTGCTTGTCTTACTAGTTAGCATCACACCACAGGAGCCAGGGAGAGAAACAATCTTCTTTTCTCTGTATCTAACATGAAGCTTGGAATTCAGATAGCACTGAGTGAAAATCTACTCCTCTCCCTTCCTCCCGGGGGCAGCTCAAGGTTTCCAACACGGTGGCTAGAAACTGAGACCACCCCACAATCCAAAGCATTGTCTTTCAAAGTGGCCTGGCTGTCACTCATCAGAGAAGCTTCCAGAGGCTCTTTGGAGGGTTTGGGAACAGAACACCAAATCAGAATGTCTGTTTGTAAGTTCAAGGCCCTGTGGCGGGTACTGTGGTGACATCCATCGGTTTGGGAATTCCCAGACAGTGGTTTCCGACACTCGCATGTTCTTCATCAGTGCTCCTCCCTGCTCCTCCCTGCTCACGTCCATTTGTCAGGCAAACTGTGTGCAGAAACCGTCTTGCTCTTTGTCATCTGGCAAAGCCCTGGCTTCGGACCACCCTGCTCTGCGGGGACCAATGTCCATCTATCTGTAACCCTGGCACTCTGTGCACATGCATCAGTTGCTTCCTACGTCCCCAGCAGAACTTCGTCTTCTTACCTGGATGTTATGGGTTCACAGCATCTGCTCAAAGGGAAGTTTCTGCATCTTTGTTCTCCTGATATCTTGAGGTCATTCAGTGAACTTTTACTGGTACAACCAGACACTTGGGGACAATTCCATTTTTATTTTTATTCGTTTCTGGAGAAAAATTCTCGTTCATGTAGCTGAACCTTCTACGTTCTTCAGAACATTGCTTGTTTCTCCCAGGCTAGGGAAAGGTCTGAGCGTGCGGTATGGGAAGCTAATAAGCTCGGAGTTTGGCATGTTGGGAGTCGGGAAAATTAACAGATGTCATTACCAGTACCGAACGATTCCTAAGAATTTACGGTTCAGAGTCTTGGTTAACGAAAAAGCGTATTATGTATCAGAAAGATTTCCCCAGATCACTCCAGAGGGCTCTTGTCTTTCTAAGCCATGCGAATTTTAATTCTTTGTTTATCTGAGACGCTTCTTGGACCCGCCTCATTTTCATTGCCTCCTTAATTACAGAGTCTGTGATTAAAAATGGCAAACCTGTATTTTGAGAAGAAAATAAGCTGTGATTTTAGTTGGAAGCAGTAATTTCCCAATGGCAGAGCATATTAACCCCTTCTTTTCTGCCCTGCTTACAAACTCATAAGAAACTTCAATCTAGGCCTGCTGTGTATCACACAGTGTAGGTGACCCAAGGTCATTGCTCTCTGTACTGGCTGGTTTTGTGTCAACTAAACACAAGCTGGAGTTATCACAGAGAAAAGAGCCTCCTCTGAGGAAATGCCTCTGAGATTCAGCTGTAAGGCATTTTCTCAAACTAGTGATCAAGGGGGGAGGGCTCAGCCCATTGTGGGTGGTACCATCCTTGGGCTGATAGACCTGGGTTCTATAAGAAAGCAGGCTGAGCAAGCTAGGAGAAGCAAGCCAGTGAGCAACATCCCTCCATGGCCTCTGCATCAGCTCCTGCTTCCTGACCTGCTTGAGTTCCAGTCTTTCTTTGGTGCTAAACAGCATGTGGCAGTGTACACTGAATAAACTCTCTCCTCGCCAACTTGTTTCTTGGTCATGATGTTTGTGCAGGAATAAAAACCCTGACTAAGACAAATTGGTACCAGCATAGTGTTCCTGTGACAACCTGACCATGTTTTGAAAGGACTGTGGAAGGACTTTGGAACTTTGAGCTAAAAGAGCCACTGGGATATTAAGAGTACTATGAGATGTTTTGGAAGATAATGTTGAGAACTGTGCAGAAGGTGGACGCCTGGCTTGTGAAATTTTAGAGGGAAGATTAGGACTCTTGTCAGGGCTGTTGCTGTTTGATTGTGAAGATTCTGTGTTTTGGTTAGCTGGGGAAGATGAATCAGCTGTGATTAACAAAATACCAGAACTACTAAACCAAAATGTTTGCATTGCTGGGACTATTGATGTTGGTCAGCTGGAGCTAAGAAATTGGTGGTGATTAAGAAGAGATCAGCATCTTTGAAGTGAAACTTTCCGGGAAGTGATTTCTGAGAGCAGAAAGAAGCTGTGTTCCAGAGATAGCCAAGGGTTACTTCCTGCTGCAGCTGGACTTGGTAGTGTGTAAGAGTCACCCAGGTGGTACTGGTTTTGAAGGCATGAAGTGGTCATGGAGAGCAGCTGAGGAGGCTTGGCACTGTGATACGCCATGGAAGGACATTGGTGAAGGTGCAGCCTCAGTTGCAATTAGAGCTCCAAGACTGACAGGAGGGTTTTGGAGATGCCAGTGCCATTGGATGACTGCCAAGAGCAATAGCAGCAGTGAAGAACAGGCGGCTGGATCCTAGAAGACAAGCTGTGTGCTACAGTGGGCAGAGCTGGAGAAGTGACCCAAGCCCTAGGAGAAGCCTAGAAGATCGTGAGTGGGTCCCAGATATTGGACAATTTGATTTTGCTTTTGATTGTGAATATGCCCTGATATTTTCCCTCTTGAAGAAAGAAGTGGCGCCCACAGCTAAGAGACTTTGGATTGCAAAAAGACTTGGATTTTTAAAAGAAACTGGATATTTTAAAGGTATTGCAACTTTAATATGTAAGGATTTGTAAAGACTGTAGGACTCTTAAGGTTATTTGTATCTTGGGGAGGAACAAGAAGGTAAGGTTTGAGGCTTAACAGTGTTGTGTTTGTGTTCAAGTTGACAAGGGGTCAATTGTACTGGCTGGTTTTGTGTCAACTTGACACAAACTGGAGTTATCTCAGGGACAGTTATCACAGCCTCAGTTGAGGAAATGCCTCTATGAGTTCCAGCTGTAAGGCATTTTCTCAACTAGTGATCAAGGTGGGAGGGCCCAGCCCATTGTGGGTGATGCCAACCCTGGGCTGGTAGACCTGGGTTCTATAAGAAAGCAGGCTGAGCAAGCCAGGGGAAGCAAACCAGTAAGTGACATCCCTCCATGGCCTCTGCATCCGCTCCTGCTTCCTGACCATCTTGAGTTCCAGTCCTGACTTCCTTGGTGCTAAGCAGCATGTGGAAGTATAAGCTAAATAAACCCTTTCCTCCCCCAACTTCCTTCATGGTCATGATGCTTGTACAGGAATAGAAACCCTGACAAAGATACCCTCCATCCTTACATCAGGAATCTGCACTCTGAGGTGAAGGCATGGCCAACCTCAAATGCATCTGTATGAGTGACAATTAAAACTTCCAGAATCATCGTTAGCCTTACCTGACCTCTCAACCAGATCACACTCAGGTAACTATTCAGTCCTGTACAGGAAAGGACTCCACAGGGCAGGAAGGGCTGTTATTGTGCCCAGGATGGACTGAGAGAGCCCATGTATTCTGAAGCTCCATGGACAGCTTGAGTGCTGAATTACTGGACTCTACTTGAGTTCTTCTCTACTGTCAGTTCCATGGAGCACCAAGAAAATAACTCCACTTTTTCATGTTTATGCCAGGATTATTTACCATGTTCCCTGACTAGGCACAGCTCTTAAGTCAGGTGGGAGACCCTCAGAAGGGGCTAACCTCAGCAAATGTTCCTCCCTATGTAGCTCACACTACTGACTGCCCTAGAACCAGGGCTTCAGCCTCCTGCTGCTAGTAGGACCAACAATGCTAGAGGTCTTTGCTAGCTAGTGCCATACCAAGCAAGCAAGCAAATGAGTGAGCAAGCACATTTCTGTCTTAGAAAAGCATCCATCAGTCAATGGCGCAGCCACTCATAACTACAGGCAGTGAACACCCACAAAGTTGCTAGGACTTTCTTCAGTATGGTACATATTGTACCCAAAGACCTTGATCAGAGCCAAAGATACTACAGGAAAACTTTATCATGGTGCCTGTCATAATTAATTTGTCTATTACTGAGAAGAGACACCTTTGCCACAGCAACTCCATCTGCTTCAGGTCAAGGTGTTCATGGAGCTTACAGAACAGAATTCTGTCAGTGTATGTGCCCCGCTGGCTTCTGCCGCTTGGGAAGCTAGGGAGATGCCATTTGCCTCTAACACAGCCCAGTGAACAGAATGACAGCTACAGACAGCATCATTCATAGAAAAAGGAAACCTGGCTGAGGGAGGCCCTGCTAAAGCCCAAGTGTAGAGTATGCCGATCAGAGCATGAACATTTCATGTGGGGTGTCAGGGTCACTGCTCTTGAAATCCCCAGTGATTCTCCCTCTACTCTCTAAGCACTGTTTTCTCAGTGAGAGCAACATTTTTTTTTAAGCTTCCTTCCTGCTTTACAACACTATATCCCACCTTCATTCCGGGAGTTTCTATGCTTCGTCATGCAGTTTGAGAGTGTTTCTGCTAATGTGTTCTCTACAGGTCTTATAAGGGCAATCATTTAATGAATAAATGCTGGCTTAGAGTTTCAGAGGTTTAGTCCATTATCATCATGGCAAGAATTATAGCAGCATGCAGGCAGATGTAGTGTTGGAGAAGATGCTGAGAGTTGTACAACTGAGACCCATTGGCCAGATTTGAAGTTTTAAGACATCAGAGCCAACTCCCACTGTGACACACTTCCTCTAATAAAAGCACACCAAGTCTAACAAGGCCACACCTTCTAATAGTGCCATTCTCTGTGGGCCAAGCATTCATGCACATGAGTTATAGGGGCCATAGCTATTCAAATGACAATGCACATGAATAGGCCATTCCTATTCGAATGATCACAGTGACTAATGAGAAATAACACCTACGTCCCTAAAACATGTTTCTGGGGAAAACTTCTTCTTTGGAAAGTCAGCCAATGTAAGAAGCAGAGATTAGACCCACCAGTTGTACAAATCTCAACACAAAGACAATGAAAAGAAAGTAACAGGGTGGCCACAAGCACAGAGACTCTATTGGGAGAATCCAGAGAAAGCAGAAGCCCATGGAGTGTCTGATAGAGT
Source organism: Micromys minutus (assembly GCF_963924665.1). Taxonomy (NCBI): domain Eukaryota; kingdom Metazoa; phylum Chordata; class Mammalia; order Rodentia; family Muridae; genus Micromys; species Micromys minutus. The sequence continues at coordinate 37,489,177 of NC_137984.1, read as the reverse complement.
CTGAGGAAATTCAAATTTCCTGGTGCCTCAGAAGTAACTCAAGGTAAATATAAAGACAACTCAGGATGTGGCTAAGAATTCAGCATGATTGGTAAAAAAGAGGAAAGGGGGAAGAAGAGAGAAGAGAGAGAGCAAGGAAAGGAGAGAGAGAGAGAGAGAGAGAGAGAGAAAGAGAGAGAGAGAGAGAGAGAGAAAGAGAGAGAGAGAGAGAGAGAGAGAGAGAGAGAGAGAGATTGACTGGTTGCTTGCTTGCTTTATAGTCTCAGCCATTTCCTACATCAATTTTAAATACACCCATAGGTATGTGTATAGCATATATGTCAAAAATGTCATCCCTTTCACTCTTTTGTGTAAACATGTATAACACACACATATGTAAAATGATGAGTGTTTATTTAACTCCACGTAACCTACAAGTCTGTCCTGTGCAGATGCACATGTGTGCAGTGCCTGAAGAGTGCATCAGATCCCCTGGAGCCAGGGTCACAGTGGAATCTAAATTCCAGTCCTCACTGGAGCAGCCCAGCATCCGTATTTCTGAACTACATCTCTTTCTCTTCTCTAATGAATTTTTAAATGTTTTAAGTGTATTCTTGGAGCATTTTATTCATACAGTGTATTTTGATTTTATTTACTCTATTCATTTCTTAAACTTAACGTCCAGCCCTTTATCAGACCTACCAATCTGTCTCCTAAATTCCACATCCTCTTTTTACATTTGCCTCCCAGGTCCACTTAGGGCTGAGCCCTAAGGTTTGCTGATTTGCTTTGTATTGTAATGCTAAACTATGTACCTAGGGCTAGACCTGAGTGAACTCTTGTTTACAAGCTTTTGTTGTGCAAATTTTGTTTCTTGGTTTTAAATGAATGGTTAAATAAAATTGACTACAGCCAATTACTGGAGGAATTAGAGGCAGGTGGGTTTTGAATTACCCGGTTATGGGTGGAGAAGTGAGAGTACTAAGGAGGAGAGGGGGACCATGAGCATGTGGTCAGGAGAAACAGCAAGTCTCCAGGGTACATGGACATGGTTGTGCAGCCGTCCAGTGGGACAAGGAGGGCGGTCAGAGAAATGGTTCGCCCTCTCTCAGCAGCCTTCACTTGCTGTTAACTCCACAGCTAAGGATGACTCTCTGTCAGTAACCTAGTGAACACTTCTTGGTGGGTGGGTGACTGGAAACAATCTTTCAGGGGCTTGCTTGTTTGATTGCTACCATTTTTCATTCCTTATTTCTGGCCTTTGGGAGGGAATGTGGAAGTGACACATTTGCTCTTGTTTTATCTTCCACGTCTGTAAGATGCTAGAGAACATTCTCTTTCTTGCTCTATCATGTGGGAAGCATTCTTAATTTCTCCAGCTTATTGCTAGAGGCTTTTCCCCTTACCTTTGGATTTTTAAAATATGGTTGTTTCTTACTTAGGCCCAGGGTTTCCTCTCTCTTCCCCAAACAACACCACCCTCTCAACTCCCAGGATGTGGGCTTTGGTACCTAAGGTGAACATGTTTTAAATCTTTCCATAGCTTCGGGTCTCTTTTCCCCCTGATATTCCTGTTATGAGAAAACTGCACTCTTCACAGTAGCCCGCAGTTCTGGGATATTTTGCTCTCTTTCATGATAACAAAACCTAAACCAGTTCTACTCTGGTTTGGATATGTATATTTTCTCAGGCTCAGTGGCCTTTCTCACCGTCATGTCTACCAAGGACAGAGTCAGATGCACTCACCATTGCTAGTGTGCATTGCAGTCCACTGTTGCCTTCTGCTTCTGAGAACTTCTAACATGGCTCACATCCTCCCATCACTTTAGCTACCATCCATGTGAAATGGCAGAGGGCTTGGGATCTGAACCTGCCTCTTATGATCATTTCAGGACAGACAGACGGACACACACTTATACATATACTCCCACAGACACAGCTGTCTCACACATATGCACCTATGCTCCCACACACATCCTTTCATATACACAAACTCACAGATACACACACTATCACACATTGACACGCTTACATAATACTCACACACACATTCATACAATTGCAGTCTCTCTCTCTCCCTCTCTCTCTTACTTACACACACACACACACACACACACACACACACACACACACACACACCACCACCACCACCTTGGCACACCATAGCAAGTAAATGATGCATAGAATGCTATGTAGTGGTACATTTTCAAGATGGGGCAGTGAGGAGATCTCCATCGATAATCAAGCCTCACTCTCGGGAGACTGTAGCACTTCATTGTGCCTTCATGTCTGTTCCTTTGATGCTTGATATTCTGGCTGTCACCACAGAAGACTATCCTCTGGGAAGCTGTGATAGCAAAAATCCACTTCTGAATAGAGTCCTGAAGGTCCCAAATGAACATCATGTCTGACCTGGTTCCCAATGAAAATTCATTCCTAACTCTGCTGGCAGCTGCTCTCTTCCCTGTTCTCTCAACCAGTGCTTGCTCTATACTAATTTGGAAGAGGGAGGGATCAGAGAAGAGGTGGAAAGAGAGAAATGGAGAAAAAGAAAGAGATAGATGGGGAGACAGGAAGAGACACTGAAAGTGTCTTAGTCAGGGTTTCTATTCCTGCACAAAACATCCTGACCAAGAAGCTTCTTACTGTTACTTACTGGCTTGCTTCCCCTGGCTTGGTAAGCTCACTTTCATTTAGGACCCAGGTCTATCAGCCCAGAGATAGCACCACACACAATAGACTGCCCCCCCTAACCCCCAGATTACTAGTTGAGAAAATGCCTTACATCTGGATCTCATGAAGGCATTTCCTCAACCCAGGCTCCTTTCTCTGTAATAACTCCAGTTTGTGTCAAGTTGACACAAAACCAGCCAGTACAATTGATCCCTTGTCAACTTGAACACAAACACAACACTATTAAGCCTCAACTCATTCTTGTTAGTCCCCAAGATCTAAATAACCTTAAGAGTCCCACAGTCTTTACAAATTCTTACATATTAAAATTGCAATACCTTTAAAATATCCAGTCTCTTTTAAAAATCAAAGTCCTTTTGCAATTCAAAGTCTCTTAACTGTGAGCTCCACTTCTTCAAGAGGGAAAAAATAGCAGGGCACAGTCACAATCAAAAGCAAAATCAATCTCTATCTAATGTCTGGGAATCCACTTACAAACTTCTGGGCTCCTCCAAGGGCTTGGTTCACTTCTCCAGCTCTGCCCTTTGTAGCACACACCTTGTCTTCTAGGCTCCAGCTGCCTCTTCTCCACTGCCACTGCTGTTCTTGGTGGTCATCTCATGGTACTGGCATCTCCAAAACATTACTGTCAGTTCTGGAGCACTAATTGCAACTGAGGCTGCACCTTCACCAATGTCCTTCCATGGCCTCTCACAGTGCCAAGCCTCAGCTGCTCTCCATGATCCCTTCATGTTGTCCAAACCAGTACCACCTGGGTGACTCTTACACATTACCAAGTCCAGCCATAGCATGAGGTACAACTTTGGCTATCTTTGGAACACGGCTGTTTTGTGCTCTCAGAAATCACTTCCCAGAAAGTTTCAACTCAAAGATGCTGGTCTCTTCTTAGTCACCACTAATTTCTTAACTCCATCAATAGTCCCAGTAATGCAAAGGTTTTGGTTTAGTAGTTCTGGTATCTTCTTAATCATAGCTGGTACTTCAGCCCCCGATAACCAAAACCACAGACTCTTCACAATCAAAATAACAACAGCCCTTATAAGAGTCTTCAAATTTTCCCTGTGAAATTTCACAAGCCAGGCCTTCATTTGCTGCACTGTTCTCGACATTTTCTTCCAAGCTCCTAGAAAACATTCCACAGAGCTCTTAACATCTCAGTGGCTCTTCTAGCTCAAAAGTTCCAATGTCCTTCCACAGTCCTTCCCAAAACATGGTCAGGTTGTCACAGGAATACCCCATTCCTGGCACCAATTTGTCTTAGTCAGGGTTTCTATTCCTGCACAAGACATCATAACCAAAAAGCAAGTTGGGGAGGAAAGGGTTTATTCAGCTTATACTTCCATATCCCTGTTCTTCACCAAAGGAAATCAGGACTAGAACTCAAGCAGGTCAGGAAGCAGGAGCTGATGCAGAGGCCATGGAGGGATGTTACTTACTGGCTTGCTTCCCCTGGCTTGCTCAGCTTGCTTTCTTATAGAACCCATGTCTACCAGCCCAGGGATGGCACCACCCACAATGGGCTGGTCCATGTCCCCTTGATCACTAGTTGAGAAAATGCCTTACAGCTGGGTCTCATGGAGGCATTTCCTCAGCTGAGGCTCCTTTCTCTGTGATAACTCCAGCTTGGGTCAAACTTTCACAAAACCAGCCAGTACAGAGAGGAAGAGAAATGTTTGATTCAGTCTGATGTTATGACTTTGCATGATCCTCAGTTTTCCTGATAGTTGAATCTTTAAAGTTAGTCCTTCAATATCTGATTGGCTAATTAAATAACTAATTAATATTGGATTGGGGGATAGAATACAAACCTTTGTCACAATATGATAGCACACTACCCTAGCATTCTTCATTTTTAGTCTCACTATGGAGACCAGGCTAGCCCGGAACTCATCATCTTCCTGCCCTCCATAGGCTGGGCTTGTAGTATACAATGACTCTCAGAGACACATGAATTTTGAGGTACCACAGTTCAGCCTAGAGATGCTAGCCAGGGTGCACTGCAAGGTTCAGTCATCCTGTTCCCAAAAATTTAATATGTCATCACTTGTAAGGACTGGTTTTTCTACATATCTAGCATGTTATTACCTTACTCAACAAAATTTAAAAATTATTCTCTAGGGACTTTGGATACATAGTACCTACTGGCCACCATCTTTGTATTTAAATTGTGATAGTGGTTAAGCTAAATCACCTCATTTAATCCTTTATACATTATGGAATCCAGATGCCCAGCTCATTTTCTAGGCAAGGTCATTGACGCTGAGGAAGAGACCCCAGGTTCCCTATGTCCCCACAGCTCTGGAGTCTGCCTCTGCTGTCAGTGCCCTTGGGGACTCTCCACCACACTCTGGTTCCTTCTCTCCAGATAGGAAAGCCAAGGACCACCCTACGCCCTGTTTATTGATAAGGTAATGAACACTCTCTACTGTGTTGAGAATTCACGGCAGGATGCTGTCCTCCAGATGGACTGCTGACATCTGTGATGATGAATGACAGAGGAGACACAGAATGAGAACATTTTCTCAGCTCTCCCATGTAAATGCCTCGGAGAACTGAGAGGGATGTAGCTTTCTCTGTTTTTTACTCTAAATTATCATGCATTGTCAACATTCATATACATATATGTAAACATTTTTTAAGACAAAGACAAGCATCTGCATTTGAACCAGGCCATTTGGTTCTCTACTTATAACTTGCTTTAAGGCTTCCGAAATGAGTCAACAAAAATGCAAAGTAATACTTAGCAGATAATGGCATAATAACCCTGAAATCTCATACTGTGGGCCCTCCCCTTGGTTAGGCTGAAATGCCAAGTGGACTTTTAAAGTGTATTTTCCCTTGAAACCACATGGTGGCAGGTTTGTCCTTAGGAAGACCAGGGCCTCCATAACAGTCTCTTGTTACATTTTTTTCTCCTTTTCCGGTCTAATAGAAACAGAAAGTCACACTGCCTCTTCTCCTCTAGTTGCTCTAGTCTCCTGTGTCTTGAAAGCCTGGTAAGTATTCTCCAGTTTCACTCTGAGCAGCAGGTCCTCAGGTGAAGTGTAATGGCTTCCTGTGTGCTGAGTCTGAACATCCGGGACACTGAAATTTGCCTCTTTTCCATTTCTTGGCAGGGCAGCCAAACCCCTGATGTCTGTTTGGCTATGTGGGCTCCTGCCCTGTGACTTTGTGAATGCATAAACCCTCCTAAACTACTTCTCCATGGATGCCCATGCAGAGAACAGCTGGACATCTGGCTTCTCTCTCCGTGGCCTCTATTTAAGGCAAAAATCCTAAAATGCCTAGCATCTTACCGCACAGATAAGAGGTCAACAGTAATCTAAACCCCCAGGTTCTACTTTCTCACAGGACATCTGCAAAAGGTCCCTTCCCTAAAGCTCAGAATCATTGTAACAAGTGTCCCTTTAGTCCCTGGCAGCCACTTCCTTCTCTTTTGACACTGTTGTGAGTCACTTTGAAAACAAACCTCGGCCTCCATGAGACCCACCCTAGAGAGGAAGCATCACTCATGGGCTGTTACCCTGGGCATCACTTATGGGCTGAACAGAAAGCAGAAAGCAAGCTGAGTACCAGCTTCATGTCTCCCCACTTCCTGACTGTACCTGTGATGTGACAGCCAGCTCCGTAGCTTCCCTGCCATGGCAGGCTGTATGCCCTAAAATGTAAACTAGAATAATCTGCCCTCCCTTAATTTGCCTTCGTCAAGTATTTATCACAATAACCAGAACTATTGTGACTGTACAGTAGTTAATAGTCTTGGCTTTTTAGATAAATACATGATATTCCACAATATAGAGCCATTTGTATCAATACCCTATTTAGAATTATATCGGTAAATTATAAACATAAATCTAGGATCTGCTTGGTTGAAATTGTTTTGTGTCATCTTTTTCTTTCTTTATGAACACATCCAAAACATTTTAACACTAGCATGTAGTACTTTTTAAAATCAATTTAATATACTTTAGATTATTGAGTTTTCTAGGTTCTTGGTTCTGGGCAGAGATCGGTGCAACCCTTCAGTCAGGGGTCAAGTTGGGTGCCCAAAACCCAGATGAGACCGTCTTTATACCACACAAGGGGTCAAGCACACAAGCCTGACTCCATTTCTGTGTCTCTAATCATTCCCACTGAGGCAAGCTTTCTGGTACCAAAAGTTTATTACATCAGAAGATTGAGTATATGTTTAATGTAACTTAAAAAGCATTCAGCAATTTTATAAGAATGTGCAGTCAAAAGGAAATGTCTGTCATACTGAGTTTTATACAGTTCAGATAACTATTAAATTCCAAGTAATATATTTATTAATATTAGTGAACTAATATTAAATAGTAAATAAAACTGGATCCATTTGTCTTCGGACAAGTTTCATATTATATTTTCATGAAGATCATATTAATTGGGTTTATAATGAAAGAATATTATGTAGCTACTGCCTTTCTCGAGCACCTTATCTCCTAAATCCTAGTTTTCTAAAGACATCTACACTCAGAGATTAAGGTACAGATTTATATAAGGCATATGTTTCTAGTGATCTCTGTCTTTGAGTCTATATTTAAGCTATCCCCTTTGCATATGGACACATACATGCATTATACATTTATTTTTCCAGTAACTGTGTCCTATGTATCTTTAAAAGTTTTTGAGTCTAATATGCCATGGTAATTATTCCACATTAGTATATGGCCTAGTTTGACTTCCTCTTGCTGTGATAAAAAACACCCACAGGCCAAAACCAATTTAGAGAGAAAAGAGTTTATTTGGCCTATGGGCTATAGGTCATCAAGGGAAGCCAGGGGCAGGAACTCAAGCAGGACACTGGAGCCAAAACCTGAAGCAGAAACCATAGAGTCATGCTGCTAACTGGCTCACCCCCAGGCTCAAGGTCAGCTAGCTTTGTATATCGCAGGACCACATGCCTAGGGATGGTACATCTCACATCAGGCTGGACCTTCTTATATCAATGAACAATTAAGGAAATGCCATGGCCACAGGCCAGTATGGAAGTAATTCCTGAGCTGATACTTGTGCGTCAAATTGACACTGAGATTAGCCTCTGCAGTATAGAACTTGGCATAAGTCCACTTCCGTGCCAAAAGCCCTTGGAATTACGTGAAATTTAGAATTGAGGTCTGGGGACAGAGAAGCACAAGGTCTGTGGTGGCTGTTATTATGGCACTTCTGACTGAGTCCTGAGGAGCACACTCTAGCCATCTCTTCAGCTTTTCTCTAGGGCCTGAAGAAACATCCCACTAAATAGGAAAGAAAAACTAGATTGTGGCTGTGGACAAGTCCGGAAGCCTACTTTATTTTCAGACAAATCTGTTTCAAGTCTGGAGGTAGGACTGTGTATCTTTATAGCTCCTTGAATCCTTTTTAAATATTCTTAATAAGCCATACATTTAAAACTCTGTGGTGTAGCACTGGGCTGGATGAAGCAAGGGGAAGGCAGCTGAAGGAACAGACACTTCCTTGGGACCCTAATGCGGCCAGAATTGTAGAGCATCCTAGGTAGGCAAAGGCCTGTGAGATGTTCTTCATGTCTTCTGATGACTGATATGTAAATCGGGCCCAGAGCTGCTTTCAGCTTCCTGAGCAAACCCCGCCATGAAGGCACCACAGCACAGACAGCCATATCCTGCATCCGCAGGGAAAGCTGTACACACAGGCTGAAGGATTTACTGAGACATCGATCGAAGGGCAGCACTGAAATTCTCTGTTGGGACAGGAGAGAAGAGGGAACGTTTGGCAGTGTGTGCTGCAGCCTTCAGCCTGTAGAAGCAAGCCCAGTGATGCCGGCTGCCCACACCTTCCAGTGATATGGTGGAACAGGAAGACTCAGCAGCTTTGGATGGATTCCCATGCTCTGAAAGACTCTGAGGAAGTGCTTCTGATTAATACATAGTGGCTGTGGGAAGGTCAGATTTCTTTATACTCTCATGCTGTGGACAATGAGATAAATTTTATTTTTAACATATTATTTAATTAATTTTCTGTGTGTGTGTGTGTGTGTGTTGTTATGCTTGTGGAGGACAGAAGACAACTTGTAGGAATCTCTTTCCTTCTGCCTTCTGGGTTTTAGAAGTTAGGTCTGGTATTTTTTCCCAGCCCATGCTCTCAGAAATAAGACTCAGACTCAAAATATATCTACAAATACCTTAGCCTTATAGTGAAAGGCTGGACTCCTGGTTCTGGGATCCTCCGATCTCAAAATACGGGTTCTCCGCACCTCCCAGGAAAGGCAACACCCCAAATCATTCATGAGAAACAGTCTTGATGCAAACTGCAAGAGGATTTTTATTCTGAGTGTGCTTTTTTTGATTTTGCTCATGGAGTCTCTGATTGCTCTCGAGTGATCTACATAAAAGCAATATTTTTTTAAGGTTGTACACAACCCTCTTTTCAGAAACAGCAGATGGAATTCTCCCCTGTTCTGTAGGACCGCTTTAGACAAAGATGTCAGGGATTCTTTTAGGTTACTATAGATTTCTTTAAAGCTTGGAGATCTATATTAACTTTCTTAAAGTCAAACAGCTGGTCTGGCTAAGAGGCTAGTCTTCAACATCATCAGAAATCTCAGAATGACCAATATTACCTAGTGAGAAGCACAAAACAGTTTTTAAAACTAGCCAGTATATATATATAGACTGCTGCTGATCACTTGGACAGTACCACCTCTCTCAAAACATTGAAGCAACGCCATCTTCAGCCTTCTGGCTCAGGAGCATATCTGACAGACCTTTTAATGCAGAAATTTAAAGGGCTGATAATTTTGGCTTGGCAAAGATTATCAGTCAACTATTTCACAAAAGTGTCCCTTTGTGGACAATATTGTCTGTAGATGAATGAGGCAATTCTTGCAAAGTGGCTGTCTCGCCACAACTGGAGCAACTCCACTGATGCTCAATTTCTTCTTAGAATCTAAGGAGAGGTGCTATCAGGAGCAGACAGGTCTCTAGACAAATGATCTCTAATTAAAAACTCTATAAATATCAAATTGAGGACTTCTGATGCTTTTGAAGATTATTTATTTACATAAAACATCTCTGCAGTGTTAAGCCTTGACTACTCTTGGCTATTTTAAATTGAAGTTGTCTTTTTTTTTTTTAATATCCTTTTAATGACTCAGAATCATGAGCTTGTTATCTAGCCCTCAACTAGATTTTTAACTAACTGAACACAATGTTGAAACTCTAAATCTGTATCAATTTAATTTTTAGTACTGTAAAGATTATAACTTTAACATTGTATCAATTAGAAGGATTCTTACCAATGAAGATATGACTTTAGCTTAGTCACCAAAATAGGATTATGACTGTATAATCAATCAAACCTAGCTAATTCTTTCCTGTATGATTATGACTATTTTAAATTTTTTTTACCAAAAACAATCTTTTAATATTTACTTTTACCCCCCCCCCCCAAAGTCCAGGGAATCGGGCGACAACTCACCTTAAGCTTCTTCAAGCTGAATATATGGGCGTTGAGAATTTAGAAGTGGGGAGGGGAATGAAGAAACCAGACAGGCTTCAAGAGGAAAAGCCACACTAATGGTTGTTGTGGTCTCTCATGTCTGGAATCAGGCCAGTTCAATATCCTATCTATTTGAAACAATATAAGTAATTAAGGTAATTATAAATCCTCACTAGCCGGCATCTGACTAGCCATGTGGTCTTAGCAGGATTACTGCTGCCCGCCTATGCTGCGGCTGCCAACCAAGCGGCCATGATCGCAACACCGTGGCACAGCTGAGCGGGGTGGGGTGAAACAGTGTTCCCCACTCGCAGCCCGCCACCTCTCCTGTGCGCATCCACAGGGCCTGCAGGGAAGCATGGTGCCCTCCTCCTGCTTCCCTGCAGCCCTGGGCTGCCCACCAGGGGCGTGCCTTTGTGCTGGGGGGGGGGGGGGGGAGCTTGCGCCGGCAAAGGCCAGGACTGGCAGAAAGATTTTTACATCCTGTAAAACTAAAACTGTAGACAAAGACACACGAGATAAAAACGCACAAAATAGAAACCAATAGATCCAGACACTCGCAGTCCGCGTCCTCCACAAGCAGGTAAAAGAATCGGACTGTCGCAAAGGCGGAAGTCACTAGGGCGGGGTGGGGGTTAAGGCTCCTTTAGCTTGGGGTCCTTGGAGGGGTTAGGCTATATTTTTTATCCTCTTCTCTGACTAGAATCATAACTTAAAATAAGCCATTTATTTTAACCTATCTCTGCCATATGGCTGGTTTGTGGTTAGGTAGCATGCGCCCTTCCTGTTATATCAACCTCGGTGGATTTCCCCGTGCCTTGATCTATCATAGAATTCTTCCTGCCTCCTCGGTGCCCACCTTATATTTCCTGCCTAAGCCAGAGGACACCGGCTTTTTAGTTGACAGGTAATGCATCCACACAATAGACAAGATATTCTCTCTACGGTGGGTTCCAAAGGATCAAACTCGGCAATCAGGCTTGTTGGTAAAGCCTCTGAGCAAGGCCATCTCAGTAGCCGAGAGAAGACATTCTTTTAAAGACAGTTCTATCTCTTTGTTCTCATTAGATAACAGACAGGCAGAGAACACCAAAGCCCACACGGACTGTTTCCCATGACTGGGCCCTGGCCTGTGATTCTCCATGTGCATGGTTGTGGGAAAGTCGTGTCTAAGGTGCGTGTTTCACAGGTGATTCTGTATTCTGCCTAGTAGAAAACCAATGTAAGCATCACATCAGTAAACTGAGTGTTTTAAGGTATTGGTGTGCTCTTGCATTTTTATCATTTACACAACAAAACCCAGGGTGCTCTATAAAGATCACTAAATGACAAGTTTACCTAGAAACTCCCTACGATGAACTAGAGACACCTACTTGAAGCCTGAAACTGGAATTTCGTCCACAATCTCCTCCACTTGAGTCTTAAGCTCATTTAAAACCTAACTCATTCCCAGGACCGTCTCCTGTTGCTCTTAGAGCTGCCGTAAGAGTTGTTGTTCACTGAATGATGGTTTAGAAAATGAGTTCCAGAGCTTCGAAGCACTGCTGTGTCTCGTTGATGCATCTCCCAAACGTTTCTTGAGTCCCACAACTGTGCACACGATGGCCCTCTGGCTGTGGACCTCCAAATTCAGTATCATCTCTTACCTCCTTTTCTGACTCCAGCTCCACTTTCAAACAGTCGCTTCTCAAGGAAAAAGCAGAGGAACTCCAGTGACGAGAAGCAAGCCACGTCATTCCTGCCCAGAACCAAGGCTTCCTGTGTCACCTTGTAAAAGCCAGTCTATCCCTTACTGTCCAGTCTCCACATGACGAGACTTGCCTCTGTTTCCCCACACTGCTGGCCCGAAGCTCCCTCGGTTCCAGCCACAGTTGCCTGCCTTTGCCAGAAGAACACGTCTGGCCTCAGGTGGCTCAGGGCGTTTTCACTTCCATCTCCTCTGCCTGGAATACCCCTTTACTACTGCACACACCTGCACTTCCGGCCCTCCAAGGACGTGCTCAGCTGCTGTCTCCCATGTATGCCTTTAAAAATGTCGAAGGATGCCCACAGCACTCTGGATCTTGGCTTTGCTTTTTGCGTGAGTCCACCTTCTTAAGCATAGTCCTGTGAAACCAGACTCTTTTGGCTAAGTTGTTCACTTCTAAAGCTCCAGTGCAGACCAGCGTGTGTGAATTTATGGGGGTAACAGCACAGATATATGTGGAGTGAGAAAAAGACAAGGAGTGGAATCTAAGTTGATGAAGTCAGCTGGCTTTGTGTGAAGTGGGAGAGCCGTTCCAGATGTGGCATTTGAGAATGCTGTCAGCTGGCGTGGAGGTGCTGGGGGAGCAACTGCACACGCACACGAGGAAATGTGTGAACGTGATGTTCACATGTAAGGGCGGGTTTAGGATTTGTATTATCAAAGGGCGAGGCTAGCAGGGGCTGGGTGCAGATGCAGAGATCCCTTAGACTATTCGAACATCAGGCATGGGCGAGGAGGCAAGTTATTAAGTGAAGAAGGGAATTAAATACACAATGAGATCAAAGGAAATCCACAGACAGGTTACATTCCTGTAGCCTCGAAAGACTTGCACAAAGAACGCATGGATCTACCATGCCAACAGCAGGTTGGTGGCTAAATACATTAGAAACTCTCTTTCTTACATGCACTTGCTATATATACTTATTTAAGATCTGTTTTGTTAATTAGTGTGCCTATTTATTCTTCCAGAGTTTATTTCATGCATTGTGTGTTAAGCTCCTGGCAAAGGTTCTGTTCTCCCCCTCTTCTTTGGCTGTGCTGAAATGTCCTGTAATTGCAGGCAATACCAGCAATCAATTCTTGTCTCCTGAGACTGGGAGTCTTTGTCTTGTGTTTGTACCCTGAAGGGTCTTCTCTGTGGATGCTTCCCAGTTTTGAGTTAAGGTCATTGATCCACTGAGAAATAAATTTTGTGAAGAGTAATCCGAGGGGATCTGGGCTCTTGCTGTACATGCAGATATCAAGTTCCCACAGCCACATTTGTTGGAGAAACCTCTTGCCTTGTGTTCAATGTGTATTCTTGGCGTCTTCATTCACAATCAGGTGGCCATTGCTGAGAGTTTATTTCTGGCACCCCTATGGCTCTGTTTTGGTTTCCACAGCATAACTAGGAATGATAAGTAGCATTAGCATCATACTGACAGCCTGACTCTTCCCACACAGGATTTCTTTGGCTACTCGAGATCTTTAGTTTCCCTGTGAATGTTAGGGTTACCTTTTGGTGGCCATTCTATTGGATGTGGGGCTTGCTCTCAGCGCTGGGCGCTTTTCACACTGTGGACTGTGCTGATCCATAAACACAGGAGTATGAACACAAGGCATCTTTCTGTCTTCTACTGTCTTATTTCATTTCTTTCTTCCAGTTTTTATTGTAGAAGTTTTCTACAACCTTAGTTAGGTTAATTTCTAATCATCACAACAGCCCCCGACACAACAACAGAAACAGGCACTTTTGAGTGGGACTATTCTCTCTCTCTCTTTCTCTCTCTCTCTCTCTCTCTCTCTCTCTCTCTATATATATATATATATATATATATATATATATATGTGTGTGTGTGTGTGTGTGTGTGTGTGTGTGTGTGTTTGTGTGTGTATGCAAGTCATGTACCTCTACTGTGCTAGATCTATCCTTCTCTGTTTCTCTCTCTGTCACTGGCTCTTGCTTTATCTCTCTCTCTCTCACACACACACACACACACACACACACAATGATTTCTTGTATTATTTTCTGTATTAAAGTTTAGTTAAAATGGAAGTTTATTACAGATTCATAGTGTGAACTCTAAAGGGACAAAGAGAGGAAGAGGGCACAGCTTCTGTCTGCAGCGGTCCCAGGACAAAGGCCACCACTGAGCTGGTTGGGGACTTCTGAAAGGTTTATGGCAGGAACTGCAGTGAGGTATAGGGAAGGGATGGGCTGGTCACACAGGTGGCCCAAGCAGATTTTGGTGTGCCTCCTATTAGTTTGAGCCACAGGTCATTGCTGGCCTCCAGTGAGGACAATTCTGGGACTGATAATTTCTGCTTTGTTCCACTACAGCGGTTGTTATCTCCCAATTATGTTACAGTGACCTTTCTAACTCTGTATCACTACTTTGTACACTAACTAACCTTGTTTCACTCTGACTCTGAAATGTTTGCTTCCACTTAGGCGAGGATGTGGCTTTATCTGATTGGAAACCCCTGTGAGAACACCTCCTGATGCTGGTGACAATACCACTCTGTCTCCCCCTGCTGCTTTAGGCCAGTCATGACAACAATCAGCTCTGTTCTCTGAGCCTCCTCTGCCATGCCTTTCTCTCACATACTTTCCACAGTGATTTTACAGCTACACTCACTTTCCTTCCCTGCTGGGTTTCCTCATAGTGCTCCACCACATAGATACCTAGGGTGTCTTCTCCCTCCGTTCATTTCCAACGTTTCTTCCGGCATCCTTGGGTTTCGGTGGCTGAAGATGGTACTTGGTTTTGTATCTGCTCCTCTGGCCTGGTGTCCTTGAGCTTCCTACATCCTAGGTTAGGTTTCTATCAGAAACTACGGAAAGCTAAAGGCGTTGTTATCACAAATACTTCATATGTGCAATTAATTATTCAGTGGTGTTGGATTCCACCCCTCTTATCTTTCCCCATTCTTTCTCTGGGGGCACTTCTACAGACAAAACATCTTTAGGGTCATCAACTGTTACACTGCCTCTATTGTTAATCCTAAGATTTGCAGGAGGAAAACCAGTTTCACTATTTGAGCCTATTTGAATCGAGCTTTTAATTAAATACTGACCAGGATGGGCTTTGTCAGGACCATTCCCTGGAATTCCCAGTGGCCCTGAAACACATTTTGTGGACGATTATAATGACAAACCCATAGGCCACCATACTTTCTCATGAGACTTTGCTATTTTCCAAGAACTACAATTCCCAGCATTTCAGACAGTTTGACGTGTCCTTGGGCAGGTTGGGATTACAGGTTGATATTGCTATTTACAATACCCATTTAAGTTTTATCCTTTATCCAATCCTGGCTCTATGGTGACTATTTGTTTATATTTGGGATCTAATAATTATCAGTTTAATGGTACCCAAATAGGAATTTTCATCTAGTTACTGCAACATTAATGTAAGAGCCAATAGTAATTAGCAGAAGCAAAAGACTCTGTGGTGGCTAACATCAGAGTTAATGTCTGGAAGGATTCTGAAAATGGATGAGGAATCAATTATTTATTTTATCTCTGGTTTCATTTTTGTAGTATTTCTTTGAGTACAGCCAGATTATAATCCCAAATGGTTTATACAGAAATAGAAATAACAATTTTTAACACCATTTAATATCTCTGTTTCTCACAAAGCAGGCAGGTCAAGTGTCCAAGCATATTGTAGAGGTATTTCAGTTAATGAATCTATCAGCTGATGAATCTGGACCCACTTCCTCACATGCTAATTAGTATTATTGATAGCCATTTTGTCCCCTGTGCCAGGGAAATTTTTCTTGACAGCATTTCAGCCCCCTGGAGGCTGGTGGAGCAAGGGATGACATACTCTCTTCTCTCACTACTTCTGTCTGAAACTAGGATGTCATTGTCAGGGCCCAGGAAAGCTAAAAGGTTAGTCAATGGCTGAGCAATGGGGAACCTATCAGAAGCATCTGATTGGCTGACTCAGCTGAAGAGAGGGATCAATCACGTTGGCTAGACTGGTTTACATCAGTTTTCAGCAGTTTGCAGACCACAGGTTGATCCCTGGATGGTGTCTGTCAGCCAAGCAGAAATCTGCTGAGATATAGACTAGAGAGAGAAATTCCCAAGGCCAGGGAAGAGATGCCACTCTCAGGAATAGACAGGTGGGGAAACTGAGGCTGTACTTACCTGGAGTAAAAAAAAAAATAGGAATTTTCTATCCTATGATACTCCAGGCACCCGTGGGCCACATGGCACCAGCAGGGTGCTCTCCTCTCCACAAACTCTCTGACCCTTATGGAAGCTTTCCACCCAATTCACTAAGTCCCCAGGGTGTGTGACTGCCATGCCAGTCCCATGTAACAACCGCCATCTTGAGGTGAGCTGCCACAGTCCCTGTAACCTGGCAAAATCAAAACTCTAGAGGCTTGTAATTTATCAATCAGGTTTATATCGGTAAATTCTTACCCTACTAAATGTCCATACAATAAACTGAGAGCCAATTGATGTTGATATAAACTACCCACCTAGATAATTGTCCTGTAATTATCCATCTCTTATAAGATATTCATAACTACCTGTGGCTAATTGAAGCCACACAGATCTGTGTTGTGATTCTCTTCCTCCATTTTCTTTTCTTATCCCCTCTCCATACTCTCTGTCCTGTCTCTAATATTCTCAGCCTGCCTTCCTTTTTCACTGCCCAATCACAAGCCTTGCCTTATCTTGTGCCTGCCCTCACCTGTATATAGGCATCAACCCATATTTCTCCCTGTTTTGTTTATTTAAAAGGCTCTTTCCTCTCAAATATAAATTGAGCATACCTATGACCATTTTGTAATTTATAAAGTATAAGATATGCCTAACATGCAGTCTATCATTTTGTCAATTAAATAGAAACTTTGTTATCTATCCTAATTTAAGAAGATTTATAATATCATATCTTTTATGTCTTGGTTTAGCTTGTATACTATCTAAAAACTATCCTCTCAAATGAGTTTTCTCAATGTTAAATAACCTGGGTAGGCTATGAGACTCTAATTAGTCTTCAACGATGTCAGAAATCTAAGAAGAACCAATACTATCTGAAAATATAGGAAGCCAAGCATGGTTTCCAGAACTGAGACAAACTGTAGAGACAGCTGCCTACCTCCTATACAGCCCCTATATGTCAGGAAGTTGGAGCATCACTCTTAAACCTTCTGACCCAGGATTATCTGACAGACCTTTGTAACACAGAATTTTGAAAGACTAATTACCCTGAGATTATCAGTTGACTATTCCACACAGTGTATCCTTTTTCTGGACAGTATTTGGTCTGTAGACAAAATAGACAGTTTCTGCGAGTGACTACCTTAGCCACAATGTAGTACCTCACATAGAGGTAGAGACGCTCAATTTCTTCTTTGAATCCACAAAAGGGAGCTGCTGGGAGCAGATATGTCTCAACAACAGAAGAATTTGACCTGTGACAGGTGGATCCAAGTTCAATGACTTCTTTGACTCTCTGAAGCCTACTGAACTTTTAGTGAATAAAAAGAGATAAAAGTTTAGACATATTTGCATTGACATGGCATTAAAATCTAGGTTGTAGAAGAGCTGGAATAGACTCATGCCTTTGAGTCTTAGCAAAACCTATGGCTTTCGATTTAAAAGCATATTTTTCTGTTGTAAAAAGGAACAGATATAGAGATTGCACGGAGATGTTTTAGCATGGTGAAAAACACATTTTAGTCTATACTCATGAGACAACCAAAGAAAATTTAAAATCTCAAGCTTGCAACTAAATATTAAGAAGTCAGTGCCTTACCAGCTTATCAGAACTCCATTGATCAATGTTAAAACTTTGAACCTTTGAAATTTTTGAAACCTTACCTTAAATTATTTTATACCTGTATAACATGCATTGACATATCTTTTAATATAATCATTAACCAGAAACACGAGTAGTTAATACTGAGAACAGTTTTTGTAAAGCACGTTTCTTTTGTGAAGTCTTACACCTGAAAGTCTTCATATCTTTTAATATGAAGCCTGTTAGCAAGGCAAATCTTTTTTCCTTTCCTTAACATGATACCTAGTGGCTTTAGATGTACTGATTAATTAACTAACAAGGTGGCTGCAGCCTTGAGAAAAGAAGCTGATTGCTTGCTGCTGTCTGGCTGATAAAGCTACAGTTAGCCTAACCTTCAATGCCATCAGAGACACAGGACATGTTAGAGACTCCTTCATAGTCCATTACCTAGAGAGTCATCCCAGGCTCCTGTGATCTCCACGGTGCTGGAGGTAGAGAAGCCGTGACAGCACCAGTCTTCGTTACCAAGGCCAGGAGGTGAGAGACTTTCCTGTGGAGGAGGAACATAGGAAATATGGACCTTACTTTGTCTAGGCAAAGGAGGGTAATTGACTCTCCAGTGACCTGCTTGACCACAGTTTGGGTCAGGCCCTGGCAGCAGGCAAGGCATTGGGCTGGTGATTAACATTACCACAATCCAGGTGGAGTCACTGTAGCTGAGCCCATTATCTTCTTGTAGACCCCAGGGTCACTTTTAGGATCTTGAAGTCTGTCTGTCATAGTAAGTTTAAACATCTTAAATGCCATATTCAGCAGATATGACCCATTTAATGATTATTATCTATTAAGTATACCTGAGCTAAACAACCTTTGCTTGTTTTTAGTTACTTGCTTTAGGCTATACCAGAAAAAAAAAAATACAGAAGGCTAAATAAAGCCCATTTCTGTAATTAATTACATTAGTTCTTAGCAAGACTACAAGTACAGTTATGGCACATTAAAGAATTTGATCCATTATGAGCTGACTGACTATAAACTTGTTGTGCCTTAATTATGTTTTAACAGTTTACAAAAAGTTAATAGCTTTTATAAGGTTGGAATTTTATAGGATTATCTCTGATATGATTAGCCTAAAAAAAAACCCCAAAAAACCAATCAAAACAAAACAACAACAAAACAAACAAACAAACAAACAGTTTCTGAACTGAAGCTCTTCTAACTCAAGATAAGACTTTTAATTCATAAACAGAGTCCACAAAGAGACTGGAAATGTTCATAATACCTTTAGAGTACCACATTACAGGATAACACAGTTTCTTACATGACTCAGGTTATCAAAATAGCTAAAGTTTAACAATATAGAGCAAAAGCACGGAGCTTAGAAATACATTCTTAAATCAGTCTTTGTTACCTAAATAGCCCTCAGGTAAGGTGAGCCCCTTTGTAGACTCCTTGCTACATCATAAGATAAGAATACCTCAGACTCTGGTGTTTAGTGTTTAGTGCTCATAGCTGTGGCTCTAACTTTTAGCTTTTTACTTATCTATTTATCAAGATCATATATTAATAATTATAATAAAGTATCTTATAAATTTAAAATGTCCCATAGCCCTGTATAAACTTAAACAATTTTAAAAGCTGTCCCTTAAAAAATTCAATGTTTTTATTTAAATTTTATGTAAAACTTCAAAGTTTTTTTCTTAAGGAAGCTTAACATCTCTTAACTGTATACTCTTGCAATATCAAAGTAAATAAAAATTATTTATTTCAAAAGTGAAGATATAGGGCATAACCATAATCTATATGAGGCAAAACTAATCTTTAATGGTGCACACAATCCAGAATCTCTAAAGTCAGTATCATCTGGATGATTTTTATGTTACAAAGTTTGGCTGTGAGCAGGTATGTTCTTGTATATGAACACAGAAAGGTGCAACTTTAACACCTCATTTACCATCCATTATTTTAAAATCCTATCCTTTATAAATCTTTTTTTAGGACAAAATTTTTAAAGTTTCAAAAAATTCTATCCCAATTTATAAGTATCTTTGTAGACTTATTAGAATTGCTAATATTCTTCTATTTGGGTTTAATGAAAAATGAGGAACTGGACGAGGTGATAGTGGATCAGGAGTGGAGCATAATGCTCCTTAGCTTTTTCCTGATGACCTTGGGTGATGGTTGTGTCCTTTGGGAACCTAAAAGAATGAGATATTAAAAATAATGCTGTCTGTGAGTCTTTCCTTAGTGAATCCAGAGCTCTTAGGAGGGCGCAGAGACCCTCTTCCACCTGCCAGAAACTTCGAGTGGTTTAACAATTTACCACGTCAAAAACAAGGCTAACATAAAAGGTTATTCTTTTAGTGTTGTAAACCTTTAAGGTAATATTAAAATTAACCACTTAAAAGGTATAAACACTGAGTACGATTGTCACATACCAAGACAAGATAGAAACCATGAAAGTGCATCTCAACTTTAATGTGTCTTTGAAAACCTGCTTTTCTAGTCTGCTCTGATCACCTGTGGTTGCCCTTAAGGAAGATGGTGATGAAGCCAGGATTTTCCACAACAAAGATGGCTGACAGTCGTGTGACTGTCCTCAACCAAGATGGCAGAGAGATTATATCTCTGCCTTTTCCATCCCTTAGCAAAGGTGGTAACTAGTCACATGGTGGTTATATCCCAGGACAGAATGTCACATGATTAATGACTACCTGAGCATAAACTTACTATTTGTTACTTCAGCCCTTGGACTTTTGAAACAAATGTGTGAGTTTGAAAAAGGGTAAACAGTACATATTTTTGGACCCCATGAAAGAGCAGTAGAACAGTATAAAGTAATTTTAAGCTTATATATGGTTAAATAACATTGGAAAGGAACAACATGCATTTATATGAGCTTGCATTGGCAGTGTGCGAACAAAGAGACAGATGGTTAAACACATATTTTAAATTAGCTTTTGTTAATCTGGATCTTTGATCTTGAAATTTTATTATTAGGTAAGAAACATTTTAAACCAGGGTTGAGTTGTATATGTAGTAATTTGTAGAAATACAACATTGAATTTTTATCATCATATAAAATTCATATTAATCTAAAATCCAAGCCATGTTGTTTTTTTTAGTCTAAAAGGAGATTTGAATAATAAACAGAAGTAATTAGGGTCAATAGGGTTTTATATATATATATATATATATATATATATATATATATATATATATATATATATATATAATTACTGACTTATAGTTAGAATCCTTTCTACAAAAGCAGAATAGAAAGAAATCAGAGATAGAAGATTTTTAGGAAGTAGAAGTTTAAGACCTGTGCCATACTGAGAGAAAGGACCTCAGTGTAATTTAAAATTAAATCACAGAGAATTGATCCCTACCTCTTAGGGAAAGTTTGACGGAGACCAGGCAAGACGAAACAGGACTCAGAGTAAAGAGAAGTGGAAAGTTGCTTTTCATTTCCTGATCACGAGTAGTATTTGTTGAAATGTGATTAGAAAGGCAAGTACATTTAGGGTGGAGGTTTTTTGAGAGGCATCTCCTGAGAAGGTCATTCCTGTGGATGAGAAAGGGGAAGTGGGATGTTGCAGCCTGGAGTCGTGGGCTTCTGCAGACACAGGAAGGACAAAAACATTGACACAAGCTGTTCTTCAGGCCACTCACTCAATTGGGGCCAGAGCTCAGCCCTGCCATGGCTGGGAAGACTCGGCGCCTATCAGCCGTGGGACAGCCTTCATATTAAAGAGGGTTCATTGGCAGGAACGGGACCTGGAGAAGGGGATAGAGGCAGAGAAACGAGGGCGTAGTCTTAAATTTTTCCAGACCTGTTTTTAATAACAGTTCTTAAAGGTTTGAACATCCAATCTAGCCCACCAGCCACCAGAGGTCATGGAAAGGAAAGGTTATTACAATGCCGGGACCCCATCTGTGTTGTCAGGAACTCAGCGGTCCAGTTCCCAGGAGTCATCAGCGGCAGCTCGATCCACTCAAAAGCAAACACTCCACGAATATACCAGCAGTGCAGTTCAGTGGTGCAAACAGGAACCAGCAGCAGTGGCATAGCCTAGCAGATGAAGCACAGTCAGGCCTCAGCCAAATCAGCATGTCAGCAGGTGGGACCGGAACCTCCAGGGACAGTATGCAAAAAAGACAAGCCTCCATCACTGTCCGACTTTATTCATACTCTGTCCAAACATCACATGTCCTTTGAGGGTCTTGCCTCAGCATGTGAATCAGTGCCTTAGAAAAACTCCACATGAGTCGTACCAGCTGATGTCACTCTGCCAATCGCCTGGAAGTGGCAAGAAGCTGTCAGAACACTGTTAGGAATGTTTTGGTTCATTTCTCTCTATGGAGTCACAACAAACAGAACTCAGTGCAAAATGTAAGGCGAACCAATACATGTGTTGTTAGTGAAGAATCCTTCATTATGTATCCTTTTACAAGCTCAGCAAAGCATCCCTTCACCTGTGTCTGTTTCGGGGAAGTGTTCCCTTACATGTCTGTCTTAACAAAACATCCTTTCACCTGTGGACACTTCAGAAAAACACTCCTTCATGTGTTTGCCCCAGAAAAACACCATCTGACACAATTAACTTTCCAAAGAAACCAGAAGTTTCCACTTTGGGGGGTTGGACAGAGAAGAACAGAAAGAATGAGGAGAGAGGGGAGAGTGAAGAGAGAGGTGAGAGACAGAGAGACAGAGACAGAGAGACAGAGGGAGACAGAGAGGGACAGAGAAAGAAGCCAAAAACATGGGGGTGGGAAGACAGTAGATGGAGTGGGGGGAGAGGGAAAGAGATTTTTATACACACACACACACACACACACACACACACACATACACACACACACACCACAGAAACAGCCCTTCTTATATGGGAGCCAGGCTTGTTCCCGGCTCTGTTTTTGAGACCATGCATCGTCATGAGGAAAGGAAGGAGGAAAAGAGGGAGTCACAATTTTAACAGCATCAAGAGCTGCAACACACAGTGTGCAAAGCAACCCTGCAGAGGCATTTAAACTTAGAATACGCCCAGGAAGAAACATTGACAACCAGCGTAGAGACAAGAACAATGGCTTATAAACATTCAGAGGAACAGGTTTAACTGTGAGTTGTGATGATAAGCAAGGATGCTATGCCTCAACTTCAACCTCATTAAGGCTGCCAGCCAGACCTGTAGAGGGGAAGATAGAATGATAAGACAAGAGGAGGAATCAGTTCAAGAAGAAAAGTCAGAGCCAGTGAATGGTGACACAGGCCTTCGATCCAGCACTCTGGAGGTAGAGGTATGTGGAGCTCTGTGAGTTCAAGTGCAGCCACCCCTACATGGCAAGCTCTGGGCCAGTCAAGGGTGCATAGTCAGACTCTTATCTCAAAGCAAAGCAAAGAAAAAGAAGCCAAAACAGGAATGAAGCTTGTTCCACTAATGGGATTTAATAGTGCTTCCTTTTAGACATTTATTCTTGAGTGAAATATCTGACATGTGATATGAGTCCTTCAGACATATAAGTAAAAAAAAATATGATATGACAAGGTGGCTTTGCTGTTTCTTACTTACTTTCTCCTCTGTGATTGGTGGATGTTTAGTGCAACTTCTGAATCTCGGGGCAATCCTAACATTTAGAAGTCTTGATTCATTCACAATTAAGTACCTTTGGAAGGTGATTTAATAATATTGTGACTGATCATTGTGGTTACTATGCATTCACACTTCTTTATAAAGTATATTACAAATTACAAATGCTAGTTCCTGCCTGGATCAAACAAGTGCTAGTTTAATTCTGTAAATACAGAGTTTGGAAGGATTGAGGTATGCAGAGGTGCCTGTCTTTTTCTGACCACTAGGGGTCACTGTTGCGCTGTAAATATATTTCACGATTTCTGAAACAAGAGGACTCAAGTTCATAATTAGGAGGAAGACATTACAATTTATACATTTTGTTTACTTGAAAATAAGAAAGTTATTTTTTTGAGTAATCTTACAGCAGAGGGAGATTTTCCCTTTAAAGTGGCATGTTATAAAATTTATATTCCTATTTAAATATAAACACAAAAATGGAATTTTTAATACCCTAAGCCTATGTTCTTTAAAAGTTATAGGTCAACAACTAAAACTTCTCTCAAATGAATATCTATGCCAAAAGGATGAGTCCTAAAAAATGCCAGAAACTAACAAGAAGTGTGGAACGAGTTATCAAAGTTTGTGCAGTTTTGAGCATTTGTTTCTCCTTGAGCCAACTAGTGCTTGTAAGAATTCCGAATTTTCTCAGAGTCTAGGCAACAGAAGGCAGCCTGGGGAAAACTGGGTAACAGCACATGTTTAGCACAGTGTTACCAAACAGTCGAAATGTGTGTGCACGCGTGTGCATACATGCAAGCTACAAACGTAGCTTCCCGTGCATGAAGGTACAACTTGTACCTAACTTTTAGAAATGACTTCCTGTTCACAATTGTATGGACTCTCAGGTTCACACTATTGAGAAACTAGAAAATGAGCCTCTTGTTCCTTCACACTCAACACAAAGCAATTAGGTCAGAGAGAGGTTTCCCCTGCTCGGAGAACAGCAGGCAGGGAGAAAATGCTTGGGAAGTTGCCTCTCTCTACCCCAGCTCCAGGCTCTTCTGGTCAAGGTTCCCTAGCCTAGCAGTAGTTGGCTGTTTCTGTAGCTTAGGGGGAGGGCCTTAGACATCCTGTTCTCAGATTTCACAGATGTGGGAAGTGTCTCTGGAGCCCAGCCTTTCCTTCTGGGGGAGCTATTTCAACTCCAAGCATTTTGCTAGGGAGCACCCATTTGAGGCCATTCACACAGCATGACCCCTTCCATTGATGTATATAGCACCTCCTCGCTTTCTGTACGAGGCCAGTGTAGGCAAAAGGCTTCTATGTGTTAACCTAGGTGTAGTTTTTCTCTGGTCTCTTGTTTCCCTGTTACATGCCTACAAGCTGTGGCTGACACAAAGCTATTGTCCCAGGAGTGAAACCCAAGAAGCAGGTGTTGAGAAGTCTGTGGCAGATGTGTCGATGAGGATCGAATGTCCGGCTTAATCGCAAAGGAACAAGGACAAGGAACAGTTTGGGCGTCAGTGTCCGGAAGAAAGAGTGGAGCCCTTGAATGGAACAGAAGAAAAGGCGGGATGTGTGGAGAACACCCCAGAAAGCAGGCCTGAAACGTTGCCGCATGCACAGCCCCGTTTCTAACTTTAAAAAGATTCTGTTGATTGCTTTACGAATATATCCAGATTTATAATAATGTGTCTTTTATATGACAAATTGGGACATACAGTTGGGCAAAGATGAAGGGATTCCCCAAACTGCCCGTCTCCTCAAAAGCTACTGACAAAATTCTGGAGTCTCAACTTGTGTGTGGCTTCATAGAAATTGTATTCCTTTATTATTTTAACAGACCCTCAGAGAGATGTTTAAAGAGATGCAATTAAAGCAAGAAAGGTAAGACTCCTTTTCTGACCCTTGTTTTTGCTTTGTGTTCAGACCGTGGCAGATAGCTCTGACAAGCCACCAGGCCCACCGGAAGCTCAACCGAAAGCAAAAAAGCAGAAATAAGATTTATTCCATGTGGCCATTTTGGGGAAAGAAACAAGAGGTCCAATGAGTGTAAACAGAAGAAAAGTGGTACGGAGCTAAGTTACTCTGGTCAAGGTGTGGTCCGTTGCCACCGCCTGAGAACTGTCAGAATGTATACAATCTCTTTCCGGGTGTGCGCTCTGGCGGCCACAAAGACAGTTCTTTCTCTCAGAGTGGGAGTCCTAGGGAAATTCCCTCAGAAGGTCTCTACTGCGGGACAGTGAAAGTGAGCCCTCTCCGTCCGTGTCCGGTGCAGTCTTGATTATGGTTGTATCATACACACACCGGGTCAGTTTTCTCACCAAGTAAGTGTGCATCGGTTTCAATGCTGCTGTGGCTCTCTCTGCTTGTTTTCTGCTTCAAATGAGTCTCTGAGTACTAAAGAGAAAACAGCAACAAACCCCCTAAAAGCTCTGTGACTTCTATCTAGAAGCAGCAGTCTGACGGGCTCCAGGAAATAGAGCCCGGCTGGGCCCTGACAAAGTCTGCAGCCCTTGGTCTTGAACCTTTGTGGCACCGCGATCCAGTCAGTAACTTCTGGATTTCATAGTGAGATTGCCTCTGAACAAAATGGATGTGCAGCGGCAGCTGTATCAGATTTTTGCATGAGCTTCGGAAGACAAAAGAAAGCATTGTGTCGCCCAGGCTGTTAGAAGGCAGCAGTCAGCCAGTAGGCGCGCCCACATGGTCACGGCTCCCTTAGGTCACAGCGATAAGGTCTGTTTGCTGGACTATCAGTGACTAACATTCCACTCTTAAAAGGATGGGACTCACAATGGTACAGCTGTCACCTGGGTGGTGAGGGGATGTAAGACCTTTGGCTACTACCTAAAAGGGAGAGGAGGATGCTGGTAGCCTGTAATGATCCCTGCTTAAAAATGCCCCTTGTCACACCAGCCAGAGGAAGGTGGTTATAAGATGCTTCTTCCGGTACTGAAGACTTCTCATCCTGTGCTGAATAACAAAGAAATAATGTGACTGGAGAATGGTTTGTGAAGATGGGATATTTGAGCTGTTCTCCAAAGCCCCGCTGGAGGCTAATTAGGGAAGTCCGTAACAGGGTATTGTATACTGGACTACAGTTCCCTCCGGTCTCTGTGATCACTGTTCTCATCCTGCTACTGAAACGCCGACTTTGACACTCAGGAGATGGAACTGTGGTCCACAGCCAGTGCTTGCTCAGCATCTGACCCCCTTCTCTACCCATCCCTCCTTTCCTCACCCTGGCATAGAATCCAGTGGCTCCTCTTAGAGAAACACCCGGAGCGTAAAGTTCACAGTTCACAGCTGGAATGGAAACGTGCCATGAGACGGCAAAGCAAATACTGTATCAAAACCAAAAGCAAAATACCACTACCACCACCAACAGCAAAACAAACAGAAACTGTGGCTGGAGACTTCTAGCCTGCTCCTCACAGCCAGCTTAGTTACACTGTAACTTTTCACAGAGGACCTCCAGTCTCAGAACAATGTCCATGAAAGTGTTTCAGACAATCAGACCAGAGTCTCTCCCCCCTTTCAAATCCTTTCCTCAAGTTTTTTTCTCCTTAGCTTTTGTAGATAAAAGGATAAAATCTTATTTCTAAAAGGTTAATTTGTTTCCTTAAAACCAATTCAAACCTTTCTCCATTGAACTGAATGTGAGCAACTGAAGAAGGAAAACTGGTGTTCTATGAACCCATGTCACAGGAGAGATGGAGGAAGAAAAGGATTTCTATCACCCAACCAGAATTCAAACGACAAAACCCACCTTCAGTGGGGGGGGGGGGGTAGAAATCTTCAGGTACTCATCTAGTTACTATCCTCACTGCTGTAACAGGATATCCCACACCAACAATTTAAAGGAGGAAGGGTTTATTTTTTGCCTTGCAGTTTGACAGCGCTGTAGCACCAGTTGGTCACGTGGCTTCCACAGTTGCAACTAGAGAGGTGACTGCTGACACCCAAGTTTCTCCTGTGTGGTCATGTGGCTTCCACAGTCCCGAAGCAGAGAGAGATGTCTGCGGGCGTTCGCCCACAGTCTCCTTTTTATTCAGTCCAGGAGATGATACCACCCACAACCGTTGGGGGTCAGATCTGCCCACCTCAATAAACCCAAATTCAGAAATTCACTGACTAAATTGAGAGAGGTCTGTTTCCATGGTGATTCTTGATCTAGCCTAGTTGGCAGAGCATATTAACCACCACAAGGCTCATCCTCTCCTTTAACCTTTTGTGGTCATTTTATCTGCAACTGCGTGCCCCTGCTGATGACAGGAGGGACATTGAGCTACACACGTGCTTGTGCCCCAGTGTGGACTGAGAGGACGTTTGCTGGCCCCTGTTCTTCAGGTTTTTCCATGACCCTCGACCTTTTAAATCTGCTTGAGAAAAGCAAGGACTGACTCCTCTGTGGCTGTGGGGTAAATTCCCTCAGCTCCCTGTCTGTGTGTTAAAGCTGATCTGAGTAAGTGGTTACTGGTTGTGCAATCTGAGTACCATGTGAATTCATCATAGTATCAGATGACACTTGTGTGTGGTTCCTGCATGGACATGTTTCCAACCAGAAACTTAATGCTACTACCCGCTGTATGTTAAACTCCTATGCACATCTTGGAAAATATAATCGTTAATCTAGTGAAGTTCAGGATACCCAATGTTAGTTTTCTTAAATACAAATTTAAGTTTTTATCAGCAAAGTCCACAAACACCATGCTATCCTGGCAAGTCCTAGGCTAGGATGGCACCACAAAATAGAACCTCTTATTTCAGGGTCAGTAACAAGGCACAGCCATGCAAGGAGAATTTATTATTCCATTGACTTGGGTCATAGGCCCTGCTCTTTGGGCTGTTTGTGGAATAAACTTGTTACTTCACTGAGTGTTCTGTATACATGTTTCTTTTCTCTCTTTCTTCCCGAAATGTGGAACATGTACAGAAACATGAAGGAGTGAGTTTATATCAAGTGGGAGGTGGAGGTTGCTGGGAGATCTCATCAGGTGACCTGAACCCCATGTCAGGTTGTGATCAGGGGCCTTGGGGAGCACCCAGGACTTCTCTTGGATGCCATTAACCATGTGTTGCTAATGATGTCTCTTGTTCCTCGGCTTTCTTTTGTATGGTCTTGCAATGATTGTTCCACACTGCAACATATTTCCCAGGCCACTTATATCTGCTTTCAATTATCATTTTTTACTACATTCTGAAATGGACACAACCTAAAATTTAATGTGTTTTCTGGTGTTTTTGTAGTTACATTTTTTTTTTTTTTTTTTTTTTTTTGAGACAGGCTTGGTCTGCAGCCCAAACTAACTTGGAACTCTTAATCCCCCTGTCTTAGCTCCCTTCGGCTTTGGCGTTATAGTCGCCCCACCTAACTCTCAAAACATTTTTATTTCATGCATCTCTTCGTTTTTTCACATTTGAGGCTACATTCCTTTTGCACGACATGGAGTGTGTTTGTGTGTGTGCTCGCAAGCTCGCATGTGTGTTCATGTGTGCATGTATGTATCACCTGAAAAGAGAGTCGTAATGAAGGATTGTCTGTAAAAATATCTATGGGCAGTATTCTTAACTGATTTAATTAATATGGAAAGATGCAGCCCACTGCGAGTAGTACAATTCCCTATGCAGGAGACACTGAAGTGTATATGAGTAGAAAAATCAAGCTAAGCACAACTAAGCTCTTGACTGCGGATAGGATGTGATCAGCTGTCTTAAGCCCCTGCCATTGAGATATCCCTGAAGTGACAGACAGACAACCTGGAATTAAAAAGTAAAGTAAACTATTTTCTCCCTAAGATGACTTTGGTTCAGATGTTTTATTATAACAACAGTAATGAGACTAGTCTAGGAACTTTGTAGATTTTTTTAACACCTTTTTTTTTTAACTCCATCAGTCTTTCTGCTTCTCACTTAGGAGCAGATGCTGTGGCCAGTGATGGGTCTTTTCAGAAGGGAGCATTTCACAGGTTGATTTTCAAAGGCTATTCCCAGATCATCAGCCTCAATACCCTAAGTGATGTCCTAGAATGACAGACAAGGTTTCTTCCTAGAGTCTGGTTGGAATTAACCTCGGAACGAGAAGAGCCCGAGAGGAAACAACGCTCTACTGTTACAATTAGTTATTCAGAGCTAACCACAGTCCAGGCTCTGCTGCTAAAATAACTCGGATAACCAAACATGTCCAAACACATGATAAAAACAGATAGACACATAAATCCATGAATCAGGGTGGGGGAGGGAGAGGGAGAGAGAGATCCAGCTGCAAATCCCAGAGCTAGACGCAGCAAACTGCTTCCACTGAGCTCAGTGGACCGCTCTCTCACAGAGCTCTTCTTTGTTACAGTAATAAGTGCAGACATGGAGGGGCTGCACTTTCAGAATCCACCCCAGGGTTATCAGGGAAGAAACAGCTCTTCTGTTAAAGCCACGAGGCGTGGAATCAGAAGCCATTAAGAGTGTCCTTGCCTCTGCTTTATTCTTACTCAGTCATCCTAAAAATGCCTCTTTCCATAGCGTCTGGCTTGGGTTTCCCTGGTCAGCTATTTGGAAGGCTTTGTGTCCACAGTTATTTTTGCAGAAATCCATCTTCGTACAGTATCAATGCTAGTGAAAGCTACTCTTGCAACAAAACAGATAAGATAACGAGAATCCTTTCCCATCTTTAGATATTCTTTTAAGTGTGTGGCATGGGATGGGGGTGGGGTTGAGTCCATGCATGTATATGTGCATGTACTTTTAGGCCAGAGAACAGCTTTTACTACCATTTCGAGGCACCAGCGCTATTCATATCTTTGGTTTGTTTGTTGTGTGTGTGTGTGTGTGTGTGTGTGTGTGTGTATTATAAACATGGTTCTGGGTTAGTTATTTTCATATTGCTGTGAGCAGGTCATGGCTAGGACAACTTATGAAAGAAAGCATTTAATTGAAGATTTGCTTACAGTTTGGGGGAGATAGAATCCATGACCATTATTCCAGAGAGCAGGCAACAGACATGCAGGGACAGTGCTGGAAGAGTTAGATGAGAGCTTACATATTAAGACAAGGCAGAGAGAAATAACTGGCAATATAGGGAACTTTTGAAACCTAAGATCCCACTCCCAGTAATACCTCCTTCAGCAAGGCCACACCTCATAATTCTCCCCAAACAGTTCCACCAACTGAGGACCAAGAGTTCTGATAATGAGTCGATGGGGATCATTCTTATTCAAACCACCATATATCTTTCTAGCTTAGAGCTTATCAAGAAGGCTAGCTGGCCAGTGAGCCCTAGAGACCTCACTATCTTGGCTTCCCCAGTTCTTACTCCACCTTTTAAGAAAGGTGTTCTATAGATGAAACCTAGGTCCTCATGCTTATAGAACCAGGCCTTTACTCATAGAGCCATTTCCCAGCCTCAGTCTTCAGACTGTCTTGACTCCATCTATATTCAGAGCCCCTGTATAATGTGATGATGTAAGTACACAACCAAAGTCAATATCTCTTGCTGATTAGGACAGCCTCACTCAACCATGTTCAGCTCCATTCAACCCTGTTCACCCACTGTATGTAGATATGACCATTGTGATCTTCAAAGATCCCAAAGAACCTATGGTGCTTGGGTCAATCTCACACTAATTACTCCTCCAAGCCCAGGGAAGGAAAATGAAAACCACCTACTGGCCTGTCTTTTGTAGCTAGTATTGTGAATCCATCTAGTCATATGGAAAAGGTTTTAACCAACAGTCTTTCTTTAGATTTTAGAGTTTGAAAGAAACCACTGTGCAGCCAAAACACCAAGACCCAAGGCCTGAGTTCAATTCCCAGATATACATAAAAACAAACCAGAAGCTTACAACCCTAGTGCTTGGGAGATGGAGATGAACAACATATCCATAAAGAGCATTTACCAGCCAGCCTAACTGAATTAGAGTGCCCCAGGTCTATATATATATCTTCATATTCATGTTTAGCTGCATATATACAAACACTACACACATATATGCAAATAAATAATCTCACAATAGTATTAAAGTCTGAGAGTCCTCTTAAGGGATAGGGCTCTCTAGTCTGGATGTTGGATACAACCACAGAATTGGATCCCTTACTGCATTCTGAATTGAAGTGTACACTTGCTGCCCAAGACTGATGCTGTACACATCTGGAAACAGTTGTTACCAACTTCAGAAAATAATTGCTAGAAACCAAACTTCAGGGATGGCTCTAAAGATTGATGTAAAACCACTTGATTCTAGGAAAATACCAAAGGGTTTAGCATCACATGGTTTGGCATTTGATACCAGCTTTGTTGTTGAGGAAGTCAATATCAGCATCCAGTGTCAATCAATGCTGGACACCAACGGAAACAAAGTAGGTAGCAAGTAGCCTTGTGATTTTCTCCCATATTCTGTGAGAGTGGCTACCCTACAAAGAGGCTCTTTACGCCTGGGGGAAATTAATCACAGTAGTTTTTGGTTCCTTACAAGAAAAAGTCTCATTGTCTCTTGAAACAAAT
Source organism: Micromys minutus (assembly GCF_963924665.1). Classification (NCBI taxonomy): domain Eukaryota; kingdom Metazoa; phylum Chordata; class Mammalia; order Rodentia; family Muridae; genus Micromys; species Micromys minutus. Next base: position 37,457,464 of record NC_137984.1, on the reverse strand, counting down.
GGAAATCCAGACAATAAATATGAAATGACTTATAACAATTTCCAAAAGGAACCAGCATGTCCCAGAGAAGCACTTCAGTGTCAGACACTGGGCAGAAAAACAACAAATTCATCCTAAGGTCACTTGAGGTATTGCTTAGTCAAGCAATACTCATGGCTGGGCAATTCCATCCCCCACCGAGTTTAAACATCTCTTTTGAACACTACAGTGTTTGGAGATTTATTTTGATAATTAGGTCTTTTACGGTAATTGTCTTTATTGTTTTAAAAGTCACACTTGAAAAATCACCCTTCCAAACTCTCTTCTGCCACAGGAGAGCTCTGTGTTGAAGCTCTGGGAAGGCACCAGTCTGTTAATCCTGAAAGAGAAGAAGATTCTATAGAAACGCTATGTCTTTCCCATCAGCTATAAAGGTAGTGAGGAAATAGTCTTCAAGAACCTAGAATGTTCTTTGTCAATGGGCAAAAGCTGAAGGGAGAGCTTGTCTATCTGGAATAGTGCTCACACAGAACTGACTAATATGTCAGATCATCTTGCGGGGGAGTCTAGGGTAGAGACAGTGATGACAGCCAGAACCACACCTTGATGGTTTAGCTGTGCATACCTCCTGCTTTCTTTAAGCCTAAGCCTCATGTCAGGACCCTAGGGACGGACTGGATAGTCCACTAACTTGTGGCCATTTTAAATAAGTTTGTTTTGCCTCCCACTGTTGACTACGTATTAAACTGTTCAAGGGATGGCTGGGGGCATTGTCTGCTATATGGGGCTGCTAGAGACTAGGCCTGGCCCTAGTGTAGGTAGCATCCTAACTCCTCTCCCATGAACTTTGCCCTTCACTGCTCTTGTGTGTCACTCACACCAGCCTCCTGGCCAACTGTATCTGGAGAATTGGTATCAGATCCTCAAAGAGTAAGTCCAACCTTGAGCAACACACAGGGGTTGATTCTACACCATGGAGTCATTTAGTTTTGTTCTAGTTGTTGAAGAAAAGAAAGAAGGGGGTGGGGGAAGAAGAGAGTTGAAGAATGGAAAAAGAGAGAGAGGGGGAGAGGGAGTTCCTTATGCTGGATGAGACACTAGGCAAAGTTTTCTATGGTCCTTTGTTGATGCTGAGGTAGTAGATGCTGACATTATTGTATAATAGAAGGAGAATAATATTGACTTTAAGAACAGATCTGAGTCCAAGTCTTTATCTAGTCCTTAGTAGAACCCCGGGTTCGTTTGTAAATGGCATTGATAATGGTTCACAAGGAGGGTAATAGTAGCTATTAAGTGAGATAATAATTTCAAAGTATAAACAATGTGATTAGAATAAAAAGATACAGGAAATTAGACGAAGACCTGGCCTCTGTTTCTAAAGAGACCACAGACAACTTGGGTAGGCAATTTACTTCTAAGTAACAACAGAGTACACAGCATCGTCCAGATGCCTGACTGTCAACAGAGAACGTCCCTGTACGTTTAGATTGCTGGTTGGCCCTAGTGTGAACAATATCACTATGTACTTGTTCTTACTCTTTCTCTGTATAACTGTTTCTGGATGCTGGATTCATTTTACATTAAAATCCAAATAACCACATGGATAGAAAGACACTACTGAAAATCAAGCGTGTGCTCCTGCACACAGAACGCATCTGTACTGCGAGGAATTGTGTAGTAAGTGAAAAGACAGGCTTATTATTTTCGTCATCTATATGAAACCGATCTTTTTTTTTTTTAAACTGCCAAGTCAAAGTAGAATTTTATATAAAACAGAGGTTGAAAACCATTCAGAGGTATTTTTTTCCATCCTGGAGTTACTTGTTTTGATTTTCAAAGATATTATCGTTTTGATCCTTGTGGTTGCAGACTTGGAAGCCTGAGGTACTTCTGAATACCTTTCACTGACCAGTGCTCAGAACCAAGAAAGAGAACGGGCTCGAATGAAAGTCAAAGGGAACAAAGGCAGCATTAACGCATTCCGAATAACCAGAGAAGGGCTACCATAGCTGTATTATCTGCCTTCAGATCAGCCGTACTTGGCATTTAATGCAGACACAGCTCATAAACTCAGTGCCGTTCATCATAAATAGGACTGTTTTTTACTTTTAAAAATGCATGTGTGTCTGTGTGGGGGTTCATGCACACGTGCTCTCAGAGCCTGGGGGAAGGCATTTGCTTCCTGGAAGGCAATTCGACTTACAGGCAGTTGTGGGCTCCCTGATGTGGGTCCTGGAAAATGAACAAACTCAGGTCCCCTGGAAGACCAAGTCCGGTATCAGTGAAGCATCTTCCCAGCTCCACCCCTTTTTGCTTTTAAATAGTGTAAACTCACTTCACTTTCACTCACTTGTTTCACGGCGTGTTCTCTGAATTTACTCCCTTGTCAACCTGACATGGATGTGTGTGCGTTTGTACATCACCTTTAGCTGATACACGAACTAAGCCATGGCTAACCAGCTTGGCCATCTGAGTTCTCCCGTCAAGTTGCTGCCCGCACCTCCGATTTCCGTCACCGTCCTCTTTTAGGAAAGCCGTAGGTGCAGCTGCACCTGCTTTAGTTCATGTCCATGTGTCCTGCTGGCTTTTCCACAACAGAAGATCGTGTTTCAGTGCCTGGTGGACGGTCCTTGTGTGGCCACAGGCAGGAACTAGAATGGGTGGAACATGGGTGGAGTTGAGTCAGGCCCCAGACTCGGGCGACTGCTCTGGGCATGCTCAGTGCCAAAGCTTCTTTACTTTCTACTGATTCAGCTTGGGGCGACTCACTGGGCAGTCCTACCCCACCCACAGATTTCAGCTTTGCAATTTATAGTAATCCCATTAAACCCAAGGCCTGGGAGTTTCCAGGAGCTTTGGACAGATTTCTAAGTCATGAGTGGTGTCTATGTCCGTAGTCCCAGACCTCTGGAAGTGAGGAGAAAGGCAGTGTTGCAACTCAAGCCTGGCTCATCGTGATGCTGTCTTAAGGAAAGAGAAAATGGCAAAAAAAAAAAAAAAAAAAAAAAAAAAAAAAAAAAAAAAAAGTCTCCAGCAATCACAATGGCTCCTCTAATTCTGCTGGGTGGCTACAAACTCCACCAGTATATACTTTCCTAGTGGTGATGCTCCCAACATCAAAGAGACAGACAGACCATAGCACCAACCTAGCACTGAACACCCCAGAGGGGCAGCTCACACCCAAGGTTCTATCAGCGCCGCCCGCTGTCCTGTTATCCTGTAAACTAACGAGAATACCAGGTAGATTGTGTACTCCCTTCCAAAAAGGGGGTGGTCTGAACACCTGCTTCTTTCTGCTGGGGGACACAGGATACTTTTTCATTTGCTTTTGGAAAGACTAAAGTATGGCCAGCAAGATGCATCAGCCAAGAGAAGAACAGGCTAGGAAGCCTATCTACCACTGAGATCAACAGGATGGGAAAAGGATGCTGTAGTAGCAACATGTATGATCTCTCTCTCTCTCTCTCTCTCTCTCTCTCTCTCTCTCTCTCTCTCTCTCTCACACACACACACACACACACACACATACACACACACACACACACACACACACACCATAAATAAATGAAAATTTAAAAAGTCCAGTACGGCCCTTAATGGCCTGTGGCCCTAATGTTCCAGCTTCTGCAGAAGGCTTCACCCTCCTCACAGCACGGGCATTACCCATTACCATCACTGCTCCTGTTCTAGCTGCTTCTTTGCCAGGCCTCACGTGTCCAATACCACCTGTGCTGTGGACCCTTTCAATTCCCTTGGGGTGCCTGGAGATCTCTTCTGAGTGCATTTGTCAAGAGGTGGCCTGACAAAGGTTATAATTTATACCTTTGTCTTTTTTGGTGGGTGGGGGCAAGGGGTGAAATTGCTTCTGACCTTGTACACTGAATTGTATAGAGAAGAAAGTATTCATAGAAAGTCTATACCACATTCCCGAGGTGTAGCCGCTTCTTCCCGCAGAGGTATCAGGCTTGAGAGTTGTCTCCGAGGTCATCACCTGGTTTAGCTTTCAGCAATGGACAGCCATTCTCCAGGTACCCTCCCCCCTTCTGTCATGTCAGGGGCCATTGAGGTGAGTTATACAGAGCACACTGAGGTCCAGGACTCCTTTGTCTTAGACCTTTAAGGGTGACGCTCGCGTCCTCCAACAGCTCTAGGACTGGCATCAGTGTGAAGCTCGTCGCAGGCATTGAAGATGTCAGTTTCAATTACTTGCACAGGGGAAGGGGCCACTGGAGTCTGTGCAAAGCATGCTCTCTGTCAATGGGATCTTGCCTAAGATGCATGTTACCTAGCTTCAGTCTAACAGGGAAATGATGTGACAATTGGCTTTAACATCTTCTGTCAGTTCAGACCCTGACATAACCAGGCACCTTTCATCCCAGGAACGAGTGACTGAGTAGTCAGCCACCAGTTCCTGCTGTAGTCAACAAACATAAAAACAGTAGTGCCGTGTGTGTGCAGTGTTGTTAGTCATTTTTACACAGATCCTAAAAACAGGACTTGCTCACAATATTTATAGTTTTTGAGTACATTAATCAAAGCCATTACAACATTAAGACTGACATTCATTTATTAAGATGCCAACAGTTGGAGCGGGAGAGATGTTTCAGGGTCAGGAGCACTCGCTGCTTTTACAGAGGAACCAAGTTCTTCAAGAACTCAAGTCCGTCAGCTCACAAATGCCTGAGGCTTCAATTCTTGTGACCACTGTCAGCACTGCGCGTGCACACACACACACACACACACACACACACACACACAGAGAGAGAGAGAGAGAGAGAGAGAGAGAGAGGAGCATAATTTAAAAATAAATCTTTTATTTTCTGCTTTCTATTTTGGGCTTGGGGATTTTGTTCATTTTTATATATGTTATATTTTTTATATCTCATAGTGGCCTCACTCTTGTGTATATATAGTTGGTCTTGAACTCAAGACCCTCCTACTTCTACCTCACAAGTGCTTGGATTATAGGTATAAAACACCTTGCCTGGCTTAAACATAATTCTACCTAAGTACATTAAACTCAGTCCTGTTGTTTATTTGTGGACTTGATAATGTCATTCAAGTATCTCCAGTCTTAGGTAATGTTTTTGTAAAAGGTTAAATGATAGAAGGCCCACGGCGATAACTCAGGGGTTTAAAGCACTTGCTTCTCTTTTGAGAGGACTAGAGTTCAGTTCCCAGCACTCACTCTGGTAAGCTTACAACCTTCTGTAACTCCAACTCAAGAGTCTGACACTTTCTTCTGGCCTCTGTGGTCATCTGTATACAATGGCAAATACACATACCACCTCACACTCCAACACACGTGCACGCGTGCACACACACACACACTAACAATACATATTCACATACTCACACTCACATGGACATTCACAAAAACAAAAACTAAATCTTAAAAATAAATGATAGCCAGCTCATAGGTTAAGACAATAATACATAATAAAATATTTTGCATGAAATTAAAGTATAATACAGCTAATTAGTGTTTAATCATTTACACAATGTTTTAATATTTCCAGCTGAGCATTTTATGAAGAATTTGATTGTAGTAACAAAGGTATGAAAGGTAAAAGAAACAACCATGTTTATTATTTCTTTACTGAAGGCCTTAGCACTACATCTTTCAAATGAATTACATGCTCATTTAAAATTTTCAGAATACGCTTTACTGTTGACCCATTTTACAGATAACAGAAGCAAACTTTAGAGGTATCAGGTGAGTACACAAAAATCCTGTTTGGATCTCTCAGCCTCTGGAGCTCCTTGGTTATCCACTAAGCTGCCCTCACATTGTAAAATATCTAAGTCTTTTATTTAATTATCATTTTGTAAATATACAATAACTAAACCATTTGGTGAAACTAACTAAAGCAAGAATTCCTCCTGCAAATGCACATGCTTATATCAGCTACCACCTATCAGTGAACAGACTGTGCAGATGTGTGTGGATCTAAACCAGCATTCCAGTAAAAGATACAGCAGAGTAACAAGTCAGTTGATATTTTAATCTCAGGCTCTGGTATATTTCCCATATACATCAATACCACCCTTCTAGCTTTATGTCAAATTGATATAAGTTAGAGTTATCTGAAAGGAAGAAACTTCAGTTGAGAAAACATCTCTGTAAGATCTGGCTGTAGGGCATTTTCTTAATTAGTGGGTGAGGGGAGGGCTCTGCCCACTGTGGGTGGTGTCATCCCTGGGCTGGTGGTCTTGGATTCTGTAAAAACTTGGGCTGAGCAGGCTGTGAGGAGCAATCAAGTATGTAGCACCCTTCCATTGCCTCAACTCCTACCTCCAGGTCTCTGCCCTGTTTGACTTCTTGTCTGGCTTTCTTTTTTATTTTTATTGGATATTCTCCATATTTACATTACAAATGTTATCCCCTTTCCCATTCTTCCATCCATCACCCGCTCCCATTGCTTCCATGAAGATGTTCCCACACCCAACCACCCACTCCCACATCAGCACCTTGGCATTTCCTTATACTGGGAAAACAAGTCTTCACTGGACCAAAGGCCTCTTGTACCATTGATGCTAGACAATGCTGTCCTCTGCTACATATGCAACTGGAGCCATGGGTCTCTTGATATGTACTTCTTGGTTGGTGTTTTAGTCCATAAGAGCTCTGGAGGATCTTGTTGGTTGACATTGTTGTTCTTCCTCTGGGGTTGCAAACCCTTTCAGCTCCTTCAGCCCTTTCTCTAACACTTCCATTGGGGCCCAGTGCTCAGTCAGATAGTTAGCTTCAAGCATCCTCATCTTTATCAGTACGGGTCTGGCAGAGATTCTGAAAAGGCATCTATATCAGGCTCCTGACAGTAAGCACGTCTTGGCATCAGCAATTAGTGACTGGATTTGGTGGCTGCATATGGGATGGATCCACAGATAAGGCAGTCTCTGGATGATCTTTTCTTCAGACCCTGCCCCTCTTTTTGTTCTTGTTTTTCCTCCCCTGAGTATTTTGTTCTCCCTTCTAAGAAGGACTGAGGCATCAACATTTGAATCTTCCTTCTTTTTGAGTTTCATAAGGTCAGTAAATTGTTTCTTAGGTATTCTGAGTTTTTGGACTAGTATCTGTTTATCAGTGAGTTTATAACATGCATGTTCTTTTGTGACTGGGTTACCTCACTCAGGATAATATTTTCTAGTTTCATCCATTTGCCTAAGAATTTTATGAATAATTGTCTTTAATAACTGAGTAGTATTCCATTGTGTAATTGTAACACATTTTCTGTATCCATTCCTCTGTTGAGTTGAAGGACATCTGGGTTCTTTCCAGCTCCTGGCTATTATAAATAAGGCTGCTACGAACATGGTGGAGCATGTGTTCTTGTTATATGTTGGAATGTCTGTTGGCTATATGTCCAGGAAGGGTATAGCTGGATTTTCAGGTAGTGTACTATGTCCAATTTTCTAATTTCCAGAGTGGTCATACAAGCCTGAATCCTACCAGCAATGTTCCTCTTTCTCCATATCTTCTCTAGCATCTGCGGTCACCTGATATTTTGAACTTAGCCATTCTGACTGGTGTGAATTAGAATCTCAGAGTTGTTTTGATTTGCATTTCCCTGATGACTAAGGATGCTGAATATTTCTTTAGGTGCTTCTCAGCCATTCAATATTCCCCAGTTGAGAATTTTTTGTTTAGCTCTGTTCCCCAATTTTAATAGGATTATTTGATTCTCTGGAGTCTAACTTCTTAAATTTTTTGAATGTATTTAATATTAGCCCTCTATTAGATGTAGGATTGGTAAAGATCTTTTCCCAATCTGTTGATTGCTGTTTTATCTTATTGACAGTATCCTTTGCCTTACAGAAGCTTTGCAATTTTATGAGGTCCCATTTGCTGATTCTTGATCTTAGAGCATAAGCCATTGGTGTTCTGTTCATGAAAATTTCCTCTGTGCCTATGTGTTCTAAGCTCTTCCCCACTTTCTGTTCTAATAGTTTCAGTGTACCTAGTTTTATGTGGAGGTCTTTGATCCACTTGCACTTGACCTTTGTACAAGGAGATAAAAAAAAATCAATTTGCATTTTTCTGCAAGCTGACTGCCAGTTGAACCAGCGCCATTTATTGAAGATGCTGTCTTTTTTCCATTGAATGTTTTTAGCTCCTATGCCAAAGTACAAGTGCCCATAGGTGTGTAGGTTCATTTTGGTTGGCAATTCTATTCCATTGATCTACCTACCTGTCTCAGTACCAATACCATGCAGTTTTTAGCACAATTGCTCTGTAATACAGCTTGAGGTCAGGAATGGTTCCCCCAGTAATTTTTTTATTGTAGAAGATAGTTTTTGCTCTCATGGGTTTTTTATTATCCCAAATGAATTTGTGAATTGCTCTTTCTAACTCTATAAAGAATTGAGTTGGAATTTTGATGGGGATTCGTTGAATCTTATGGTTGTTTTTAGCAAGATGGTCATTGTAGCTTCTGGCTATTATAAATAGGGCTGCTATGAACAGTGTGGTGCATGCGTCTTTGTTGTATATTGGAGTGTCTCTGGGGTATATGGACAGAAGTGGAAACAAATAATTTCTCAGCATCTAATAAGATGATCATGTGGTTGTTTCTTTGAGTTTGTTTATATAGTAGATTAACTTGATTAATTTCTGTATATTGAACCATTCCTGCATCCCTGGGATGAAGCCTATTTGATCATGGTGAATGATCGTTTTGATGTGTTCTTGGATTTGGTTGCACAAATTTTATTGGGTATTTTTGCATCAATGTTTATGAGGTATATTGGAATTTAGTTAACTCTTTGTAGGGTCTTTGTGTCGTTTAGGTGTGAGGGTAAATGTGGCTACAAAGAATGAGTTGGGTAGCAGTCCCTGTCTGTATTTTGTGGAGTAGTTGGAGAGTATTGATATTAAGTCTTCTATGAAGGTCTGATAGAATTCTGCACCAAACCCATCTGATCCTAGGCTTTTTTTTTTTTTTTTTGGTTGGGAGGCTTTTGATGATGGCTTTTATTTCTTTAGGGGTTATGGGACTGTCTAGATGGTTTATCTGATCCTGATTTTACTTTGGTACCTGGTATCTTTCTATAAAATAGTCCATTTCATTCACATTTTCAGTTTTGTTGACTATAGTAGGGTTTTTGTATTAGGATGTGATAATTTCTTGAATTTCCTCAGTTTCTGTTGTTATGTCTCCCTTTTCATTTCTGATTTTGTTAATTTGAATGCTGTCTTTGTGCCATCTGATTAGTCTGGCTAAGGGCTTATCTAGCTTGTTGATTTTCTCAAAGAGCCAGCTCTCAGTTTTGTTGATTCTTTGTATAGTTCTTTTTGTTTCTACCTGTTTGATTTCTGTTGTGAGTTTAATTATTTCCTGCCATCTTCCCCTCTTGGGCATATCTACTTCTTTTTGTTCTAGAGATTTAAGCTGTTATGTCAAGCTGCTAATATATGCTCTTTCCAGTTTCATTTTGGAGGCACTCAGCACGATGAGTTTTCCTCATTGCACCCCATAGTTTTGGGTATGTTGTGCTTTCATTTTCATTGAATTCTAAAAAATTCTTAATTTCTTTATTTATTTCTTCCTTGACCATGTTATCATTGAGTAGCCAATTGTTCAGCCTCCATGTCTGTGTGGGCTTCTTTTTGTCTTTGATGTTATTAACGACCAGCCTTAGTCAATGATGATCTGATAGGATGCATGGGAGTATTTAGATCTTCTTATATCTTCTTACATCTGTTGAGGCTTGTTTTGTCACCAAGTATATGGTCAGTTATGGAGAAGCTACCGTGAGGTACTGAGAAGATAGTATATTTTTTTGTGTTAGGATGAAATGTTCTATATATGTCTGATAAATTCATTTCATCCATAACTTCTGCTAATTTTACTGTGTCTGTATTCAGTCTCTGCTTCCATGATCTGTCCATTAAGCGAGTGGGCTGTTGAAATCTCCCACTATTATTGTGAGTGGTGTTATATATGCATTGAGCATTAGTAACATTTCTTTCATGAATGTGAGTGCCCTTGCATTTGGAGTATAGATATTCAGGATTCATAATTTATCCTGATAGATTTTTCTTTTGATGGGTCTGAAGTGTCCTTCCTTATCTTTATTGATAACTTTTGGTTGAAATTTTATTTTATTTGATATAAGAATGAATACACATCCCTTGACTCAAATGGAACCAGGCATAATAATCCCATTTTTTATTTTACTCTTGGGGTGGCTCTGGAGCCCACACTAACTATCCAGATAAGAGGTCACCATCTTCCTCTATGCCCTTTTACTTCCACATGTTATCCTGTCTTCCTTTGGGGAGTAACAGCCTTCAGCAATCTAGTCTTCTGTCTGAGCCTGGTTTCAAGAAAGACCATCTCCCTCTACACACACTGAGGGGATGGATTAAAAAAATGGGACCATTTGCTTGGAAAGTTTTTTCTCAGCCTTTTACTCTGAAGCAGTGTCTGTCTCTGTCACTGAGATGTGCTTCCTGTATGCAGCAAAATGCTAGGTCCTGTTTCTGTATCCAGACTGATGGTCTATGTCTTTTTATTGGGGAATTAAGTCCAGTGATGTTAAGAGATATTAAGGGATAGTGATTGTTGTTTCCTGTTATTTTTGTTGTGAGGGGTAGAATTATGTTTGTGTGCTTCTCTTCTTTTGGGTTTGTTGCAAGAAGATTAATCTCTTGTATTCTATTTGTGATGCTTACATCTAAGACTACTGATCTCTTTCCTAGGTATTCTATATCCAGTTATGTGGGTTCTTTTTGTGATTTTTTTTATTGTTTCTCTTTCCATTTTTAGATCCTGGATGGTTTTGTTTAATTCTTCCATCTGTTTTGTTGTATTTTTCTGTAGCTCTTTAAGTGATTTTTGTGTTTCTTCTTCAAGGGCTTCTACTTGTTCACCTGTGTTCTCCTGTATTTCTTTATGGAAGTTATTTATATCCTTCTTAAAGCCCTCTTTAAGGTATGATTTTTAAGTCCAAATCTTGGTTTTTTTTTTTTTTTTTTTTTTTTTTTTGGTGTTTTGGAATATCCATTACTTGCTGTGGTGGGAGAAGTGGGTTCTGATATTACCAGGTTGTCTTGGTTTCTGTTGCTTAGGTTCTTTTGCTTGCCTCTTGTCATCTTGTTACCTGTGATATTCATTGATCTTGTTGTCTCTGACTGGACTTGTCCCTTCTGTGGGCCTGTGAGCCTCTGGGTTTAGGAGTGAGAGTGCTCCTGGGTGTTAAGCTCTTTGCAGGCAAGTTGTGGATCCAGACGGCAGTGGGACAGCCCTAGCTCTGGGAGCAGATGAAGACCGGTAGGTTTTCCTGGCTTTCATCAGTACTGGGTTACATTGTGTAAGTGAGCTTGGTAGATAAAAATGTTGAGAGTAATGTCAACGACAGAGGTGTGACTTGTGCCTTTTCAGAGGGAAGAAAGGCTCCACTGACCATTTATAGAAACAATTTTTCCATGTCTGGTCAGCAGGAGCTGAAGAATTTGCTGTGATTAACAACAGACCAGAACCACTAAAGTAAAACCTTTGTTTTACAGGAACAACTGATGCCAGTTAGCTGAGGCTGAAAAATTAGCAGTGTTTCAGAAGAAACCAGCATTATTGAGGTAAAATCTTATGGGAAGTATTTGCTGAGAGCACACAGACACTGTGTTTTAAAGGTGGTCAAGTTTATACCTCATACTGGCAGCTGAGCTTGGTTGAGTAAGAGTCACCCAAGTGGTATAGGTTTTGAAGGTGTTACAGGATCTTGATAAGCAGCTGAGGTTTGGTACTGTGAGAGAACAAGGGGAGGTCATTGGTGAAAGTGCAGCCTCAGTTGTACTTGACAGCCCAGGACTGAAGGAATCATGCATAGAAGTTGAGGCTTAACACCATGAAGAATTCCCATGACAGACTATTGTTGAAGTCTAGATGCAGTGGAAGACCCCAGTATGTTGGAGATGCCAGTACCATGGGATAATCTTGAAGAACAGCAGCAGCAGCAGTGGAGTGGATCAACCAGAGCCTAGAGTGCTACAGAGGGCAGAGAGACGCAAGCCCCTTGGTGGAGTCGAGAAGGCTATTTGTAAATCTCAGACATCGGACACTGAGTTACATAAACTTTTGGGTTTGATTTACTTTGACTTTGTCTTTTTTCTACTGTCTTGAAGTAAGAATGTATCTAACTTACGTTTTTATTTTACAGGAACCCCCAAATAATTAGAAATAATTATAATTAATAATTTGCAATATTAAAAAATTTAAAGATATTTTTGATTTTTAAGAGAAAATTTTTTAAAGTTGTAAAGTGTTTGAATTATAAAGTTTCAAAAATGCTTTATATTGTGATGTTGCTCTTAATGTGTGATCTTGGGAATGAGCAAGAAAGTAAAAGTAAGACAGAACAGTGGTGTGTTTGTGTCAAGTTGAGAAGGAATCAATTCTACTGGCTAGTTATATGTCAACTTGACAAAAACTAGAGTTATCTGAATGAAGAAAATCTCAATTGGAAAAAGAAAAAAGATTCAGCTGAAAGGCATTTTCTTAATTAGTTATAAACAGGGTCCAGCTCATTGTGGGTAGAGCCATTCTAGGCTGGTGGTTCTAGGCTGAATAAGTGAACAGACTGAGCAAGCCACGAAGAATAAGACAGTAAGCGGCACCCCTCTGAGGCCTCTACATCAGCTCCTGGCTCCATGTCCCTGCCCTGACTTCCTTTCATGATGAACAGTGTTATGTAAATGTAAGCCAAATAAACTTTCCTTCCTTAGTTGTCATGGTGTTACTTCACAGCAATAGATCCCTAAGAGAACCATAAACGACATCTTTGCATTGCAGACTGTCTTAAACACCCAAGAAATAAGCAGGAATGTGTAACACGTGTCTGGGTCTCTCTGAGTGATCCAGTCAGGAACCTCTCCAGGAGGCAGATGGAAGGTGGGTGGGGCACTTTTTAGAATTCACAAGTTCTTGGGGTTGGAGAGACGACTCAGCAGTTAAGAGCACTTAATGTTCTTTTAGGCAGCCACATAACTGTTTCTGCAAAAATAGAAAGGTAACCTTTTATCTGGCACTAGTGCTGGCACCCTTAGGGCCACATGGTATGTGTGGACCTAGCTGCTACTATGCTATAAGATCTGCAAACCACCCTCTTCACAAAGTTCCTTTCCCAGGCAGTCCACTCCACCCACCCTAGCTGCTTCTGCCCCAGGTGGTCTATGACCACCCCAGCATGTTCTTTTCATTTACTTTCCCTTGGAGTGTTGTTGCCAAGCCTTGCACACAAACATCCCAACTCTGTGGCGGGCTATATGCATCCTGCCACTACACCCTCTTTGAACTCAAATAAGTAGTCATATCAAAGAAAACACCAGCATACTCTGACCCAATTGATATGATATAATTTGCCTACCTAGATAAGTCAAAGATTCTGTACAATTCCATTCCTTATAAAAATATTCATACCAACCTTTATCCATATAGAGATGAGCCTAGAGAAACATCTACGTCTATTCCAAGTTTTCTCTTCTTGAATCTCCTGCTTTCTTCTTCTCTTCTGCCTTACCAAAACTTTATACCTGACCCACTCTCTACTGTCCAATCATGTATCACCTTGATATCATCCTACACACAACAGCTCACAACTTTGAAATTCCAGTATCGACACCCTTACACAATTTACATGTAGGCAAAACATCAATTTACATAAAATAAAATAAATAATTTTTTAAAAAAAGCATTCATAAGTTCTATGCTTTCAAGAAATATCAGTTATATCTCACCAGTTATAAAGAATTCATCAACATTCTTCAATAGAGATATGTAAATCCTTCTGTATCTTTTCTTCAACAAAGTGTTAGTAAATCCTCCATATGGAGCATGGATACCTGAACCTGTTATAAAACCTTCTGTAGATTGTTATAGAACACGTACTCAGTAATGCACTAACCCTCAGAACTGTGCTTCCAAGAATGGGAGGCTCCAACTGGAATAAGAGATAAATTTAGATTGTCAAATTAACTGAATTTCCCATTAATTTTAAAAATATAACACCAGACTTTCAATACATTTGCCTTAAGGGTTGTGCTTCCAGTTCTCATATATGGCCCATCTACTGCCGACACTGCCATTTTCTGTGTATTCCTTGAAGAAAAAGGGTCACTCATCGACCTAAGAATTAGGCCAGAGTCTACCAGGCTTTTGCAATCGCCCTGCCTCTGACACATACAGCACTAGGGTTATAGGCAACCATGGCTCCTTCTGGCTTTCTATATGGGTGCTAGGATCCAAAAAAGTCATAATGTTAAGTAGCACACACTCTGGCTTGCTGAACCTCTACCCAGCTACAACCAGTCTTAAATACCATCACATTTATGCCATTGGTAGTAAAGTTTATTCCTCATGCTCTAACACTGGGAAGCTGTGTGGAATGACAAAGGAAGTCAGAGCAGCCATCAAAGAGTCAGCTCAGGAGGGAAATCATCTCCGAAGTGTTTCGTTGTTCACTTGCTAAACTATAAACACCACAGTGCAGAAACTATCTTTGAACTTATGAGTATAGAGCAATTCTCTTCAGAAACTGCTAAAAAATGATACAGAAATCAAATTCTATGTCATATATCCTTACAAGAGAAGGAAGAATCTTGTGTGAGCTAGATTTGGTAGTTTATATAATATTTAACAACTTTCAATTTATTAAAATTTTACTGAGTTCTTAAACCATTCATCATATCATATATGTTTTTGTGGGTTTTGTTGTGTTTTGTTTTTTGGGGGGGTTGGCTTGGTTTTGGTATTTGGTGTTTGTTTGTTTGGTTTTGTTCTTGTTATTAGAAAAAGAAAACACATATTCTGTTTAGCAGCCCATGCTTTACATGGGAAACTTGGTAGTCTGATGAAGAGTTACAATCTAACTTAGAAGGGTTTTGAGTCTCTATAGCCCAGTAACTTTGCTAAGTGACTTTTAATATTTTAGTTTCTTCTTCTTCTTCTTCTTCTTCTTCTTCTTCTTCTTCTTCTTCTTCTTCTTCTTCTTCTTCTTCTTCTTCTTCTTCTTCTTCTTCTTCTTCAACATTTGGGAATCTTGAATCCCATTTCTCTTAAAAGTCTTATAAAGATAAATGTGAAGTAATAAGAAAATTCTAATAAATCCTCACAAATTACTAGAAGATATAAGATCAGAGCAGCCACAAGCACCATGGAAATTGTAACCATGGAGAAACTATGATAAACCTTGCCTCCCAAATGCTGTAACACAGTTCTGCTGTTTGTTGCTTCCATGTTCTGTTGGCGTAAGTTATAATCCAAGCTTGCTCTTTCTTTAGAGCTCTACCAGATCTCTCTCCCTCTTGCAGCTCGCTCCACCAGTCTCTAATGACTGCTCTAGTCTGACTCAGCTCCCAAGGCTAGCTCTTCTGGTCAGTCTCTGCTTACTTTTTGCCCAATGATGGAATAGACCATCTTACCCAGCTCCTACATCTGGCTGGCTAAGCTGCCCAATAACTGTCCCTCTTGAGAACACCTGAAACTACCACTCTTGTTCCACCAACCAACCGCCCCAGCAGTTGGCTCCATCGGCTGCCAATGACTATTCTGTGGTTACACCCTTTCTTTTGATCACCTGAATCACCATGAATGAAAAACACCAGACAATCATAATATTTAAAAACAGCCAAATATCAAACAGATGGTGTCGGAATCTAGTATCCTAAATTCATTAGCTACTCTATCTTAGAATTCATTCAGTGGCAGAGGCTGCCACCAGTTCTAACATTCCCCAGGCCTACATGGTATTTGTCTTCTCTGCTCCACATCTTGGCTGAAAAGGCCTTTTCTCAATCTTGTCAATTCCTCTTACTCATGGGACCCAGAAAACCTGCCTCTATATACTCACCCAATGATTAGCTTCTGCTGTCTTTATTTACCCAATCAAACAACTAGGGAATCTCCCCCTTCAATGCTCTTTAGGGAGCTGAAATATGGCTGTCCTGAGACTTTTCTTACTAATTCAGGTAGAGTACCAACACCCAACTGAATTTATAACTCCACTAAGGTCTACCTTGGCAAACCAGCAGGTTTATTGAAGTGTTATCTCCAAGAGCACATGTAGTGATGACTCTCAGAAGCATGGACAACTCAAAGGCAGCAGCTGTCTGTGAAAATTCCATACCAGTCCACATAAACTCATGGAATCTAAGTCACCAGAGCTCTCTGCACAAATTGTCCTCAGCTCCCCGGGTCAGAAAGTCAACTCTCTGTGTCAGATATTGCTGCTTCTATAAGCTTGAAGAGGGACTTTTTGAATCTTATTAATTTAGCAAACTTCCTAAGACTTGCTACTTGTATCCCATGAGCTTCCTGCCTTCTTCCTGTGGAAAAGATTTTTGATACATAGAAATCTGTGGCATAATATTGGGCATCTGCAGGTTTTGATGGAAGTAATAGGAAACAATGGTATTATATTTCTGTGCAGATAATTCCTATGAGTAACAACAGAGGCAGTGGATCAATATGTCAATTTAGGCATCACCAGATGCTTTTCTAGCATCTTCTATGTGTATAAGTAACAATTGATCTTCATTAGATCTAAAACCAAGGTGGGAAATGTTTTTTTCTTAAAGATTTTGAAGTGCTTTTATTTTATGCACATGAGTGCTCTGCCTGCCTGTATATCTGTGTAACTCATTGTAGGCATAAAATTTTCACAACCTACTTTTAATAAGGGTTCAATGTCTCCTCTAGCCCACCACCCAGCAGATGTAGTAGAAGAGAAACATTATTAGGATATGAGGGAAGTGACTTGTTTAGCAATAGTTCTTTGGGGGTGAGCTTGATCTTCTTTAGCAGCAGTTCAATCCCACAGCAAACACCAAATATGACTCAGCAGCTACAGACTAGTCCTCTAGGCAGGCAGACACCAAGCAAGAACCAGCAGCTACAGTCCAGTTCTTACAGGATGCAGACAACAGGTAGCTGTAGTTCAATACTAAAGGAAACACATGGCTCACCAACCAGGCTGAGGTGAGGCTATGCAAGTGGCAAGCTGCTGTAGTTTTCCATCCAGTTTCTCTCAATGGTAGCACTACCACAAATTAAGCTCAGCAACACTATGTAAGGTGAACCAATACATGTGTATCTAAAGCAAAGAGTAGTGAGGCAGAGGACAAACAACCAAAGTTCAGTGCTCGTCCCCTCCTTCATCAAGTGTCCTTTCACATGTCTGCTACATCAAAACATCCTTTCACCTGTGTCTGCTTCAGGAAAACAGTCTTTCATGTGTTTGGTTTAGCAAGACATCCTTTCACCTTTGTGCCCCAGCAAAACATCATTTGATACAACTAAATTTCCAAAAAAAAAAAAAAAAAAACTAGAAGTTTCCACTTCACCTGTCCCTGCAGTGTGTTCACTGAGGCCAGAAGAGCACATCAGAGCTCTTTGAAGTGGAGTTACAGATGGTTGTGTACCGTGTTGTTACTGGGAATTGAACCCAGGACCTCTGTGAGAATAGCCATTGCTTTTAACCACTGAGCCGTCTCTCCAGGCCTTTAAAATTTTTGAAATGTAACTTTAGGATGAAAATTTCAGCTCACAAAACATTTAAAAATCGAAGTAGAGATGTGAAGATCAATGTCTATAACTTGTGTGTCCAAATTAATTTATTGCCATTTCCCTCCCCTTTGTTTCAGTGGAAGTAACTCAGAGGAGCATCTTTCAAATTTATCCTTAAAAGAGCCCTTGTCCTGGGATCACATGGCTCTGTGGGAATGAGTGGTTGGGAGTGGGAGCACCTTCATGAGAGTAAGGGGAGAAGTGAGGGGGATGGGAGAGGGGAGAAAGGGGTTAACATTAAAAGTTTAAATACAGAGAATATCTAATAAAATGATTTAAAAAAAAAGAAATTAAGAAACTCAGGACAAGAACTCAAACAGGGCAGAGACCTGGAGGTAGGAGCTGACACAGAGGCAATGGAAGGGTGCTACATACTTGCTTGCTCCTCACAGCCTGCTCAGCCCAAGTTTTTACAGAATCCAGGACCACCAGCCCAGGGATGGCACCAAATGGCTGAGGGCATAAAATGGCAAAAGGAGTTACAAGAGACAAAACTAAACTCCCTATGGGGGAAATTCTAGATTTCTCTCTGAAAGAAGTGAGAAAATGATGTGAAGAGACAAATATAAACAGTCACACAGTGAGCATGGAAGGGTGTACCTAATTCTTAGCATTTTTGTACCTTAATTAAGAGATGCTCTCTGTGAGAGAATCCAGCTCATTTCTTTCCATAACCAGGCAACAGTTTTTGAGAACTCATGGCTAAGAGTGATCAAATTGTCACCATTTATAAGAACATTACTTGATGTGCATCTTCTGAGGACACATGGCATTAAGGCCATATTTAAATGGCAATGCACACAGTCATTTCAGTCAGTTAGAACTCTGTCGTCTTTCACAGCTGGCCCACCAGCATACAAAGAATGAATTTAATTCTGTCCCTCTGGTTTCTGACTTCAACAATGGGAAGCTGGACCTCCTACGTGGAAAAAAAAATGTTTCCTAACAAAAACAACAGCACAAAGCCAAATAAGTAACAAAGACTTAGTTATAGGAGAACAATCATCATAGTTTGTAAATATTATCTAAGGGTAATTTAACAGGATTTGTCCACAGAATTAATTGCTGTAAAAAGCAAGGCAGCTTTCAAAAGGAATTGTTGGGAACCAGAAGGAGATTCCCAGAAGGGAAGATTGCCTGAAGTCTCAGTGCTGCCTGGGAGAGAGGAGCAGAAGCTTGTGAATTGGAAACCTATTGTGTTTTAATCTGACTTGTTTCATGTCTTGTCTCTAACTTTAAGAAAGGCTGCAAGAAGCAACTCACTATTAATCAAAAGTGTTTCCAGGCTCTTCTACTCCTTTATATGGCAGGGACTGATGAGTTCCTGCCTCCCCCATCCTCCATAGGTCCTGATGTCTGCTTGCCTTATTGGAGATTTTAAAACTCATGTGTGAGCGCTGATCATCCCAAAAAGCTAGATGTGGCTACCAATCTCCAACACCCAATGTAAAGACACAAAGGGCCAGGGAAAATAGAAGAGAGTCATTCGATGTGGCCACGTCCATAAGAGGAATGCAGTGACCCCCAAACCTGTCATGGGGTACTGGCATGAGGCTTAGGTTTAAATACAGAGCAGGAGCTGTGCACAACTGAGCAAACCTGTTCGGTGTGGTCCTGTCCATTATGACTGCCTGGGCCTCAGTCTGTCTTGTCATGTGGTCTGACAAGTTGTAGGGACTGTGGAAAATGTCTTCCTGCAAGACAGGAATTTCCTGTTGGCTGGAGTGGATCTTCAGTATTTTCCTTTTCCCAGCCATTGATTCCTGGGGACATTCTAGTTCTCTGGGGACACTAGTTTCAGTGGTTTGAGAACCTGGGGTGGGAGCAGGGCTCAAGTTTTCACATTGAATTCCTCTCCGCTACAGTAGAATTTACAGTCCTACCTGAAGCTATTCCAGTAGTAAGTCACCGAGTAACTGTGGGAGGCTACCTGGATATCCAAGCAAGGAAGCAGAAAGGAAGGGGAGGAAGAATGTGAGAGAAGAGAAAGAATTATCACCTTGATCTCTCTAACTTACAGTTTATTCAGTTTTCTTAAAAAGAATACAAAGGGACTGTGTGATGGCTCAGTAGTTAGGAACACTGGCTTCTCCCGAAGGGAACCCAGGTTGGTTCCCAGTACCCATGGTGTCTCACAAACATCTGTAATGCTAGTCCTGGAGGATCCAACTGCCTCCTCTGTCTTCCTGTATTACATACCTATGGTACACAACAAACAGACATGCAGACAAACACTCATACACATGAAATGAAAATAAATACATATGTTTAGAAAGAGACTAAAGAAGAAAAGAGAGATGTGAATATTTGGGAATCACCCACTAGATACCAAGGAAAAGCGTTGGTTTATTTCACCACACCCTTCTTAGTATGTAAGTTTGCAACAAGGGAGCTCTTGTTTTTGCAAGAGAGATGAGGATGAGCACAGTCCACTGAGTCCTCATCTACTCTCAGAACACATCAGAGAAAGAGGCAGAAGATTGTCTCCTGATACCACTGTTCCAGAGTAATGCTCTTAGCACGGTGATGTAGCTGATTTGTGCAATGTGTCCTGTTGCTCCTCCTGGAGCCTCCTCATCTTTTTCTTATACACTAGTCATAAATGACAGGAGAAGACGCAGGCTTTCTTGAGTTACCACCAAGAGGAGGGTCGTGCACGGGCACACCACCAGCCTTTGGAGTTCACCATCATGCTGTGCCTCTGAGATGACTGCTCTGGGACCTTTCAATCCTTTACATTTTCAGTGAAAAGAGAGTGGCACAGTAAAGGTCCTTACCATTTATACAAATAATATGAACAGACAGGTGTGTGTGTGTGTGTGTGTGTGTGTGTGTGTGTGTGCATGTAGACGCATACAAGTATATGGTAAGACTTCCAGCAGCCTGCATGTCAACCTGTGTGCCTGTCTGATTTTTTTATCAAGATGAATGTTTAAATTGTTTAAATTAAATTATTTTAATTTTTATTTATTTGTGTGTGTGAGAGTGACAGAAAGAGACAGAGAGAGACAGAGAGAGACAGAGAGAGTAAGGTGTATGGATTCCTGCTGAGGCCCTTTGCAGCTACAGTAACAGGTGGTGTGAACAGCCTGACACAAGTGCTGGGAACCAAACTCAGGTCCTTTGGTAAAGCAACAGGTCAACCAATCTCCTCAGACCCATAAATAAACTTTGTATAATTTGTATATATCTGTAAACTTTGTATAATTCTCTTCTGAATTCTCTTATTACCTTGGTCAGCAAAAAAATTAATCAAATTCATTTAATTAGAAGTTAATTAATAAAATTAATTTAATTATAATCAAATTAAAGGTTAATTATTAACTTAATATGAACTGCAAGTGAGATTTAAACTAAGAACTAGAATTAATTCAGGACCATTTCAAGAGTCTCCAAACAGCACAGTAGAACAAACTTAGGAAAATCACCTGTAAAGACTCACGAACCTGCTGTGGCTTTTGCCGTGTCCATTTTCGACTCCTCCATTTGAATAATTCATCAGACTTTTCTTCTCTAAGCATCCTCCAACTCATTTTGTTTTAATCACCTTGATAGCCTCTGATATTTTTAGCAAGCTCTGTTCAGACATCTTTCAATACGTTGTTTTAAGTTGGATCCCCTCAGCAAATTTCCTATCTCATCCCCCCTCACCCTGATTCTCGGTGCTCCTCCACCCACCCACCCACTCCTGCCTCACTGCCCTAGCTTTCCTCTACACTGGGACATGGAGCCTTCACAGGACCAAGGGCCTCCTCTCCCAGTGATGCCAGATAAGGGCCCCTCAGCTCCTTCAGTCCTTCCCTCTAACTTCTCCACTGGGGCCCCTGTGATCAGTCCTATGGTTGGCTTCGAGTATCCACATCTGTATTAGTCAGGTCCAGGCAGAGCTTCCCAGGAGACATCCATACCAGGCTCCTGTCAGCATGCACTTCTTGGCATCAGCAATAGTGTCTGGGTTTGGTGGCTGTATTTGGGCTGGATCTCCAGGTGGGACAGAGTCTGGATAATCTTTCCTTCAGTGTCTCTCTGCTCCACTCTTTGTCCCTGTATTTCCTTAGGCAGTGGCAATTCTGGGTTTAAATTTTATAGATGGGTGGGTGGCCCCATCCCTCAACCGTGGAGCCATGCCTAACTTTTGGATATGGTCTCAACAGGTTCTCGCTCCCCTAAGTGGGGTATTTCAGCTAGTGTCATCCCTATGGGTTTCTGGGAGACTCTATTCTTGCTTTCCTGTTATCTGGGTCTTTCTGTTTGCTACCCATACCCCATTACTATATACCTGTGTTCAATTTCCTGACCCTCTGTACATCTCCTCCTTCCAAGTAGGACTGAAGCATCCGCCCTTTGGTCTTCCGTCCTCTTGAGCTTCATGTGGTCCTTTAGTTGTATTGTGGTATGTACTCATTGATAAATGCATATCAGGCAAAGAGCTTGGAATACCCATGATACAACTCACGAACCACATAATTATCTTTTATTACCTAAACAGGACACACCATGTCCTCTCATAGGAAAAGTCTGAAAACCCACAATGTGTTAAATTAAAATTAACTTTGTCCTCAGATCTTTTGAGAAATTAGTGCACAATGCAAAATATTAAATAGTCATACAATGTTAGTGAAAATGCAATGATTGGAGGATTGATTAT
The DNA here is from genome assembly GCF_963924665.1 of Micromys minutus. Classification (NCBI taxonomy): domain Eukaryota; kingdom Metazoa; phylum Chordata; class Mammalia; order Rodentia; family Muridae; genus Micromys; species Micromys minutus. The sequence continues at coordinate 37,435,273 of NC_137984.1, read as the reverse complement.
TGTTTCTGCCAAAAATCTCATTTTTCTGTTGGGTGAAAGAAAACCTGCTAATTCTTTCTGTTTTCCCACAACTCCTTTCTCAACATGGGGAGGACATGACACTGTTTTGTGACTCTCCTCAGAAACTGGAATTCTCCAATCTACACATTCTAAATAGTCATTTAACACAGAATTTATAACCATGACCGAGAAAAACTTTATTTGCTATGGAAGATTAGAAAGTTACAGGTAATTCTTAAGCTTTTATTTGCAAGGTGTTAAAAATATCAACTCCAATGGGGTGGGGAGAGATAAGTGATGTAGATGAAAAAGAAAGAAAACATGAAAGTCCAGTGAGCAGATAAAGCTACTGGTACTTCCCATTGGTCGTGCACTTGGCTGGAGTGAGCCTGAGATGCTGCAAAAACATTCCTGTGGCAACTGACAAAGATGTGGGTGTGATGCCTGGACTCCTGAGGTGCAGCTGTGCTCACATCTGCTTGAACACACATTTGTGGGCAGCTGTGGCTCAGGCAGCTATGCCTCCAAGCAAGTGAGCAGAGGTTGGGGAAATCTGATGTGTACTTCCCTGTGTACCTGAAGGGTTTCTTTCTCCCCAACTCGAGTGTTTTGCTCTTTCCTTTCTCCTTACTGCTCTATAATGGCTTCTTCCTGTGAGAAAATTTCTTCATAAAACAAAGCCTCTTTCTCTCTGCACCAAAGTTCTGCATTTCTGTGCTTACTTCTACCACACCCGTTACACAATCTCTTTTTCATATTGTTTGTCATTCTTGTGTGGCCAGAGCCACACACACACACACACACACACACACACACACACACACACATACACCATAAATGAGTCACAACATTGTTATTCTGAAACCCTCCCTGGAGAGTATGTCATAGAAAAAAGCTCCCAAAGGGCTGTCTGCCAGGAGCAGTTCCCAAGGATGCTGAGCTGCTTTGCAGATGGTCAGGCTGGCACTGGCTGATGTGTGAACAGAGTGTGTGGCCGGCCCCTCCAGCCTCACCATGATGCTGGCTTTCTCCAAGTTTCCATTGTTTGGTTGAGTTTCCTAGCTACTTGATATGGAGGAAAATCTTTGGGCAAGTGTGCCTTACCTCAGTCCTGGGGAACTTCAGGTGACTTCTAGTTTGGCTGCTATACTCTCATAAGGAAATAAGACTTTGGATTCAGGAAAGTTTGCCTAGAATTCTAATTACCACTGCCCACAAGCTGGGCTCCTTGGAGAAAGCACCTGTCTTCCTTCAGAATCTAAGTTTCCTCACTATGAGACAGGAACAGAGGCTGTTGTGGATGTCTAGATACTTAATGTGGTCTGTCTGTGTCATGTGCTAAAGATTAAAGATGGCCATGACCCTTTGCAGGCACCATATGAGTTTCTGATCCCAGCACATATGCTGGCCCCCTCTGTGAGGTATTGAGAGGAGGGTGGAAGCAACTGCATTCAGAGGTCAGGGCCTGGGGTGATTGGGAGCAGAGAAGGCCAGCAATGCAATACCTACAGGAGGCTCAGAAGGAAGTCGGTCATCAAATGTGGTCTCCTATGGTTCTGCTTCCCCAGCCCGAAGCCAAACTAGTGCTTTTGTTTGGTTTTGGGGGAGGTGTTTGTCTTTTTATTTTGTTTTCTTTTAATGCACAGCCTGTAAGTCTGTGTTAAATTTATTGTGTGCATATGTGTGCGTATGTGTGTGTATATATGTGTGCATGTATAAGCATGCCATTGTATCATGTGGAGGCCAGAGGACAAGAGTCTGTTCTCTCTTTCCTCTATTCGGATCCAAGGGTTGGAGCACCAGGTTCCCAGGATTTTGGCTGCCCCTGTCCTCTGAGACAACATTAATCTTTGCTTATGGGGTTGTGTGGTGAGAATTTTGGTTTCTTTAAAAACAGAAATGTTATATGAACATGTTTTTGTTTTAATCTCAGGTATGAGATTAATCCCAGGGCTGCTTCAGATTGTCCATGGCAGTTGACTATGATTTGCCTCGTGCTTTGGCAGGGGCGTGATTTCTCAAGCCATAGATGGTTTCAGCAAATGTATGCCATTTGGAATTTTGGAGACCCGTGAGAGGGTATAAAAATGCAAGAGCCCAGAGCAGGACTCTGCTGCTCCTCCTCCTCCTGCTGGTTGGTTGCTGGTGGCTGGTTGGAGATATCCTGACATAAAGTTAGAACTTGCCCCCAAGGAACTCAATGCCCTTAATCAGCAGGAAGTAGTTTAACTTGACACCAATGACCCCTTTTTTCTCTACTTTTTTTCCCTCTACTACCTAGTGCTGGGGGGTTGGAAGGAATAAGAGTGGAGAAGGGTGTTAGAAATGGAAACCCAGAAGGTCCAGGTACAGTACTGTCATGTTGAAAAAGGCTGTGCTATGCCACCTTCGGTGTGGTTACCTTTCTACTAAATTCATACAGTAGATCCACTTTTAAAGCAAAACCTCCAGGTTTCTGGCATCAGGATGCCCTCAGGGAGGGTCCCCAGACCTTATTAAATAGAAAAAGTCACTTCCCCAACACTTTCCTCTCCCTGCTCCCCAGCTGGAAGCTGCTGACCCCAGATACTTGACCAGCACCAGTTCTTACCCAAGGCAGAGTTTTCTCCAAGCCCTACAGGTCCCATGCACTTAAACCAGCCTCATGTGCAAGTTACTGCTTCCAGGGTCAAGGGTCAGCTTACATGTCCCTTTTCCAGCTAGAGCCTCAGTTTTACCCTTATTGCCCCTGGAGTTCAGAAACATCAGAGGAAAGTATCAAGGTGTCACCAGGAAGGAATTCTAATGTTCTGTTTGCTCTCATCAGGAAAGATTGTGAAGCACTCAGGAGAAACTAAGAAGTGTCCTCATTTCAAGATGAAGTTTTGGTCTAATTTTCAAGAAAATAGGCATTGACCAACTTGAAAATTGGTGCAACTTTTGCATGAGGAAGAAGCAGCTGATCAAGGGGGTGATTGATCTGAGTCAGAAACAGCTCTTTTCTTTTTCCTATGCGTCTGTCATTTTGCTTGAACCACATTTATCAAACAGTCATGACCAGGCTTCCCCTGACAGTCTGTGCCTGGGCCTGCATCTTTGAAAGCATATGCAGTGACTTCTCCAGGCATGCAAGCTCAAGGAGCAGAGAGATAAATGGATTAGTGCTTCCTAAAGGGTGTGGTACTAGCACTTTGACAATTTAGAAACTATGCCAGTAAGCCCCTGGGGAAGGGAGATTGACAGCATGCATCCTTCTCTCTACATTGGTACCCACATCTCCAGCCTCTGCATTGAGGCTCTGGGTGGGAGGATGCACCTGCCAGAAATGCTAGCTGGTCTAAAGGGCACGAAGAGATCTTCACAGAGGGAAAAAATGGGAGGGCAAAGACTCACGGGACAGTCTTATGTTGAATGAATGTTATCACACAAAAGAAAATGTAGGCACATTGGCTTCTTGTTTATGACAGACTAAAGAGCTTTGGCTTCACTACACAAAGAAAGGCATGTGTAAGAAAGGGTAGAAGGTCACGGAAAACAATCAATAAGAAGCAAGAAACACATTCACCTAAGAATTGGAAACAGCTAGAAATGATTTATAACAAACACATTCACTTCAGAAATTAGGGAACGAACAGCAACACAGTTTTAAAATCCAATACATAGAAAATAAAGAAGAAAAGAGTGAGAAAAATAAATAGAAAAAGTGAGCCAAGCTCTACACTGGGATGAGGAAGGGCAGGCAGGCGTGAGTCCTCATGTTAGAATGAAAAATTAAGATGCATACACAGATCTTTTCTGATGAGTTGAAACTTGAATCGACCTGGGAGTCCCTTGCCATATCTTTCGAGAACCATCAGTTGTCTTGAGAGCATCATGGACCCATGGTAGGGTGTAGGTGAGGAGTACCAGCTACAATACCTCAGTTGCTCTCTGAGTTTTCAAATGTCTTCAGTAAAGCTAAGACCTCCTAACAGATGAAAGACAAAACTGCACAAGTCTTGGATGATGCTCAGATGCCAGAGAAATGGACACAGTGATAGGATATCGTAGGCCGGAGTTGGATGTGGTAGCCATTGCCCAGAGTTAGAAAGGGCATGAGAATATTCCGGAAAAAAAAGAAAAACAGGCATCCAAAAGAGTAAGAGACATTATAAACACTATTCATTCATTTAGTGATTTCCTATTGAAACATCTAAGCTGGAAATAGAAGGTTTACTTCATAAAACACACGTGGTATTTTTAAAGCACAAATATTCAGATATGTCTTACGTTAATTGTCAATTTGACACATTCTAGAATCATGAGAGGAGAATTGTCTATTGAGGAGTCATCTAGATAAGATTGGCCTGGGGGCATGTTTGTAGGGATTGTCTTGGTTATTGCTGTAGGTAAGCCCATTCCACTCTGGGCGTCCTCATTTCTATGCTGGCAGTCCTGAGCTAAGTATGAGCCTGTGACTGAGTTAGCTACCAAGCCAGTAAGAAGCATTCTCCTATGGTTTCTGCCTTTGCCTTTAAATTGCATGCCATAAATACAAGTCATCCTTAATGATCAATAAATTTTACTGAAGTTAATTAAAGGGAGTAAATTTTAGAATATGCTATAATCAAAGTATACATATCCCTAATCTTCTTATCAGTCAGTCTTTGGTGTACATGGTAAGATCCTCTAAAGTAGCAGGCTGCTCTAAGTTTGAGAGAAAGACATGGTAGGTACAAGTGGAGGCTGGAAGGAACTAGCTAAGGCCATGGATCAAGAAAAGGCCTGTGAGCATGGCTATGGACAGCCATTAGGAAGCAGGGAGTAAGAAGCAGAGGAGAGCTACAGCAGGGAACACAAGTGTGTCATCATGTTATGGGAGTAGACCACAGCCCATGATGCCATTAGAAAATGGAGACAGCGTGAACATATTTACCATGAGCTTGAGACATCAATGAAAGATAAGTAATCATCCCACAATAAAAGTCAAACTTTCCAACCTGGCACAAATATACACAACACACACACACACACACCAAGGCTGACATTTCACAAAAGCTCATGCACAAAATAAGACTTTTAAAATACTCGCCAAAGAGAAATAGAGTCACCAGGACAATTTTTATTTAATAGCTTTCTTCTGATTTTAGTTATATTAAATTTAAAAGATGATTTTTTTATATAATGCCTCGTATACAGATTTGCTATGGCTGAGAAAAAGCCAAGCTGGGATTAATTCATAGAGAGATTGAGATAGAGAGAGAGAGAGAGATTGAGATTTAGAGAGAGAGAGAGAGAGAGAGATTGAGATAGAGAGAGAGAGAGAGATTGAGATTTAGAGAGAGAGAGAGAGAGAGAGAGGGAGAGAGAACCCAAGTAAGCCTGATTTTTCAGTAGAGAATATCTTCCTTTGGCACTGGTCAGTTAAGCTGTGTAACAGATTTTTAGATTCTTTCACAGCTTCTTATGAACCCACACACTAAATCCTGGATGCTTTCCTAGATTTCTAGATGAAGGGACACAGGGCTGAGAGGTGGCTCGGTGGCTAAGAATGCTTACTGCTCTTGCAGAAGACCCCAGTTCAGTTCCCAGCACCCACCCATACTGAGTGACACACAGCCACCTGAAAGGCCAGGTGATCTAATATGATGAGACCACCATCATATCAGGTCACTTCTGGCCTGTATGAGCACCTGAATGCACACCATACACACACACACACACACACACACACACACACACACACACACACCCTCATCATCATCAATAATAAACATTTTAAATGTACACACGAAAACTAGCTTTGAGTGAAATTTGTAGTTTAAAAACTTAAAAGCAAGCAAACAGAACAGAACAGGAACCTGTCCATTGCTCTACAGCAAGCCCAGAATGAGTCTGAGAGCACTGGAGTTTGCTGGTGTGCCTGTATGCACTCTCTTCCCACTTTGTTTCCCACAGCTACGGTTTTTAATAGACAAAACGTAGTTCGTAAGAAATGATGCAACCCTTAAGCTAGGTGGAGAGTAAGTACCAAAGTGATTGTTGTTAAAGCAATCTGTTGTATACTTGGAAAGTTGTTGAGAACATAGTTCTTAAATGTTTATTAGCAGAGCTCTGAAAACACCCTGATATATACAATAATTAAACATAATTAAATGTACATACTCACGTACATGCATTCATATATATAAAACCAGAATTCTCCTCCTGCTTGTAAACCTTCCTTCCTGAGGCAGGGACTGTGAGCATCTTACTGATTCTTGTCACTTCTTGGGCAGAGCCTGATGGAATCTGTTCACGTGGCACAGGTTTGTTTAAGGAATGGTTCATTCAGAGGCGGCTTACACAGTTTATATCATCTGTGAGGTCACACATTTAAACACTCACTTTTTGTTATGAAGTTTCTGCGGAATTGTGATCAATACACTACGTCTAGAATTCTTTTAAAATTGTTAAAATATTATTGTGTATGTGTGTTATGCATTAATGTGTGTAACTGGGTTTTCTGTGTATTTCTGTCTGGCTGTCTCTGAGTGTGTGTGTGTGTGTGTGCGTGGTGTCTTATGTATGAGAAACCATATGTGTGGAGGTCAGAGAGCAACTTTGGGAAGTGGATTTTTGCACTCTACCTGTGGAGGCAGGGTGACTCTTGTTTGAAAAGCTGAGCAGCAAGCCCTAGGCTACCTGGCCACCGATTCCCCTGCCTTCCCTTTCCCTCTCACTGCAGGAAAGCCAGGATTACCAGCTGTGATCCACTGCGTCATCTTTAAAAGCTGGATGTTAGAGGTCAAATTCCTGTTGTCGGGCTGGCTTTTAGAGCTTTTGAATTTCATCCGTATGTTCTTGGAAGGCCTGCATATGTTAGCAAACCATGATGATGCTACATAACTTGGACATATATGTGAACATGTGTATGTTTAATTATTGTTGCTGTTAGTGTTGAAACAAGGTCTTTGCTGACAGAATTTGCTATATAGAATAGGTTTATCTGTCACCCCCAGTAATCCTTCTGCCTTTCCCTCATGAACAAAATACATTTGAAATCCTCAGTACACCTTTTCCCCGCCATCACAGGGTCTGGAATCGGCCATCTTGATTGGGGTGTGATTTCTGCTAATAAGACAGTGAGATTCCGTAATGGGAATAATATAATCCCAAGCATCAGTGAGATTGACATTCACCATCTAAAAAGCCACCACTATCACAACATCTAGTAATAGCTTTTACACAGAAGGAGTTCTTTATGACTATTTTGGCAAACATGCCTCAAGACTCGTGTTTCAGCATAACTTTTTATCGTTCTCATCAGAACTAAATTTGCTGCATTTGTTCAAGCATTCTATTCCAAGAGGGGGAAAAAAGCCGTGGAATTAAACAAAATAGTGCGAAATTGACAACTTACAATAAACTTAATGTGAATTTTGTGATTTCAGCTTTTGCTTTCTCTTAAGTTTAGCAAGAAACCCAGGTTGGGGCGAACCTGAAAGGGGCATTTTTAGAGATGGTTACATTTGGTTGATATTTTGTCATTGCTGAAGTCCATAGCACTCGATTTTGTAACATAGTTTTGTGTTTTGTTCTGCTTAGGGAATTTTATTTGTTACTTTCGCTGTTTAGACAAGGTCTTCCTTATTCCATTTGCTTCCAGAATCCCATGTAGCAAATGATAGCCTTGAACTTTCGACCTTCCAGCTTCCAAGATCTTCTAGGTGGTTGAGATGGTAGATATTGGTTACCATGACTGGCCATTTAGTTTTTATGCAACAACTGTCTTCTGCAGCTGTGTACCATCATTTTGTTTCTCACCAAGTTAGCTGGTTTGGTGGCAGCATGGAGACTCAGGGTTTGGGGAGTGAGTGCAGAGTAAACTCTGGTGACAAAACTGTTTGACAGCTGGAAGCATCCTAGCCTGGAGGCTTCAACATCCCACAGAAGCAAAGGAGATTTTGCTGCTCTTTTTAGTCAACTCAGCATCAGCAGAACTCAAAATTTCTGCACTGCTGCCTGAATTATTCACAATTAATAGGATTCAGTGGATGGTCAGAAATGAGCAGGGCCCCCTCTCATTAATGATGAGTGCTATTTCTACTTATAAACACGACATCGGATGTGTTCTTGAGGTCAAATGTGATGTGTGAAGTGAATAGCAAATAACGTGCAACCACCTTATGTTAAATGCATGCGGTTTCTATGATCAAATTCTCCTGGACATGGCATCTTCACTCAGCTTAAAAGCTCAGCTTGCAGATACCATGTATGTGATTAATGCTAATCACTACTTTAGTACCTCTAAATGTCATCTCGCTAAAAACAAGAGCTTCCCTTCACATATGAGGAAAAATATACTGCATGTGTATATGCATAAGTATACTGCATGTATGTATACATAAGTATACTGCATGTGTGTACATATGTATACTGCATGTGTGTGCATTAGTATACTGCATGTGTGTGTGCATAAGTATACTGCATGTGTGTATACATAAGTATACTGCATGTGTGTATGCATAAGTATACTGCATGTATGTATACATAAGTATATTGCATGTGTGTGTACATACGTATACTGCATGTGTGTGCATTAGTATACTGCATGTGTGTGTGCATAAGTATACTGCATGTGTGTGTGCATAAGTATATGGCATGTGTGTGTACATAAGTATACTGCATGTGTGTGTGCATTAGTATACTGCATGTGTGTGTGCATAAGTATATGGCATGTGTGTGTGCATAGGTATATGGCATGTGTGTATGCATAGGTATACAGCATGTGTGTGTGCATTAATGTACGATGTGTGTGTGTACATAAGTATACTGTATGTGTGTGTGCTGCATGTGTGTGTATATAAGTATACTGCATGTGTGTGTGCATAAGTATGAAGGGCCCAGTGATGAAATCTAAAACTTAAAATCATGATTTAAAATTTTTTCCAAAACTGTGTGATTTACAAAGTTTCTAAGACTGATGAACACACTTTTCTGTTGTCCATTCTATTATGACCTGGCCTGGTCTACACTGACTAAGTCTTTACTGGTGTGAATTATTCACTCAGAGAAAAATCAATGCAGCTATTGGGTCCACAAAATACACCTGACTTCAGCTGACAAAAATGATGGCTTACTGAATAAAGCTACCTTTCAGGGCTATACCTACTGCTAGAAAAAAAATATATTTGGTGTTTATTTATTTGGATAGGATTTAAGCTATCTTTACAAAATCAAAGTGGCTACATTGTCCTCCTCCAAAAAGGTTCCAGTGCATACAATGTTAATTCTACACTAGCCACTGAGTTATTGTTAGATTTTTGTCTGCTTTGAGCAACCTCCATAAGGAGAAACATCAGATGTACATTCTGAAGAAGTTATAATCCCTCAAAGTTATACTTTCGAACGTATTTGAAATTAATGTCAATTACTTGCCATGCGGAGGTCTGCCTCTCCTCCAGGGGAGCTACAGGCCTCAGCCACTCTGGAGGCAGAGCAAAGTCTGAATAGGTCCACAGTCTGTGTTCTCCCTCATCAGACTGGGGAGGGAATAGTGGGCCCCTGTGGTTCTGGAGTACCTGGGTTCCTCTTTGAGTTAGGAAGGGAATGTGTTTATGCTGATCTACCTTTCGCCCTGGGTGGACCAGAATCCGGGCTGAAGGGGAGTGAAGCTAAGGATACCAGAGGAGCTGGAGGAGAAACGGCCTTCCTTGGGAGTTTTAGGTTCAGCTCTTTAAGATAAAGGTCTTTCCTGTGGCCATCCTTAATGAAGAGCCAATCCTTGCTTGCTCATACTGATTTATTTGATGTTGGATATGAATATATACACTTTATTCCAGGTGAACCAAGGATTATTACCTTTTGCAGGAAGGAATACGCAGGAAGGAAAGCTTATTGGTTGAAGGCTTAGGGATACCACATTAGCATGAAGAAGAACTCCAGGTATTATGTTATGTGACCCAGTGTCCATGGTCCTCAGTCATGGTTACTGTTCCAGAGCAGGTAGAGGCAGGTAGGGAGCGACTCCATTCCTGCCTTCCTCACTTCTGAGATTCCCAGGGTTTGAGCACATCCAACCTTATCATTTCTTATGCCTGTCTGGTGACAAGGTCTCACATGCCCTGCAATTACTACTTGTAAAGATAAGATACATATTTTTAAATCATGAATGCAGCAACATTAGAAAGATTTTACCAAAGAGCTTTGTAAAACTCAATGACAATAGAAACACTTTGGTTTGAAGAAATTAAGGGAACATTTAAACAAAATGTTCTGTGACTGTATCATGGTATGCCATGGTACAGCACATCCCTTAAATGATGCACGCATGGTTGGAGATGACAACTTCCACCCCCTCTCATCCCACCTCAGCAGCATTCTCAGTCCTCGTTTCCCTCAGGCAGAGTGGGCACAGAGTCTGGGTTTACCTTAGCAAGTAAGATCATCACTGCCATCTCCAAATCAGATGGCAGAGCAAGCCACGCCCCATACCACAAAGACCTACCTTTGGTCTAGAGGTAAGTCCTGCTCTTGCTCACCATGGGTCAACCTAGGGCCATCTTATTCCTGGAATAGTCAGAAGTTTTTTTAGAAGCCAACTGTACCCATAATCCAGTCTGTTATATTAAGGCAGGCACACACACATACACATACACATACACATACACACACATATATATATATATATATATATATATATATATATATATATATATATATATATATATATATACATGCATATATAACTACTCATGAAGTTAAGATATTTAGTAGGTAAAAGGACAATGGTGCTCTGCGAATGTTTTTTAGGGCAGGCTTTGTGTGAACCAGTCTGAACCAGTGGAGAGCAGTCGCCTTTGGGTGTTCTCAGGGCCTGCATTTCCTCCTATCTGGTTACCTTGCCTATCACACACCCAGCTGAAAATTCTCTTATTGAACTTCCTTGAAGCCCCCAAGATCTATATGTGTCCTTAATATTCATGTAACCCTAGTACTTGTTTTCATCATGCCAATGTACCTGTCAAAACATTGCATATGTCTGTGCTTATGAATTATGAACACAGCTCATATTTTCACAAATGCTCATGCACACATAGAACCCACAGCTTACCTTGGCTTCTATTTCAATTCTCATCCTTCACCATTCTCTGAAACCTTTTCTTAAATTCTATTTCAAGCTTTTCTACTTTTCCAGTGTGGAGGAGACATTACATACAATTACTGAACTTTCTCATCTCTGTACTTTCCCTTTGATTCCATTTCTAGTTCTTCTTCGTTTGACTATTCTCAATTCATTGTTAATTCAAACTTCACTACAAGTGCATATACCTATGTGTACCCTCACACACACACACACACACACACACACACACACACACACACACACAGTGGTGGGAAAGCTATGGTGACAGAAGCAGCAGGCAGAAGTCACAGTGCATACATATATATGTACACACACATATATACACACATACATATATAACCGCATAATCTTTTTCCAGGAGAAGATGGTCACTTGGGTCAATTTCTACCCCACATAGGAACCTTTAAAACAGTGAGCTACTTATTATGCTACGGATGTCTTTTATTTTCATCTTATGTTTTCAGACATTGCATCTGCATTACATCTGTACACCACATGTGTATGTATCCTCTGCCCCTTGCCCACAGCAGGGAGAAGAGTATAAAGGTTTGACTACTTTTCTTATTTCTGAGATCAGACACCTGACAATAAGGGCATTAGATGCCTGGGAACTGGAGTCACAGACAGTTGTGAGTCACTATGTGGGCTCTGGGAATTGAACTTGGGTCCTTTGGATGAGCCACCAGTATTCTTAACTACTGAGCCATCTTTCTAGCCCTTACAAATCTCTCTACCTATCTATCTATCTATCTATCTATCTATCTATCTATCTATCTATCTATCTACGTACCTACCTACCTACCTACCTACCTACCTATCTATCTGTCTATCTATCTATCTATCTATCTATCTATCCTCTTTAAATAGCTGTGAATTCTCTAAGGTCATGGACATTTTATTGTTATTATTGTTGTATTTGAAAGTCTCAGAACATCGCTTAGCAAAAACAGAAGCATCCAGGTTGACATTTTAAGGGCATAGACATTTTAACTTAAGTGATAAGTGACCCCAAGAAAGGCTTCTATCAATTTTGATGGAAAGTGTGCACAAGGTTAGTGCCTTGGTTTCCTATCCAACAAGAACAAAAAACACCTGCCATTTCATGAACGTTTAAGCACAAAGTGGGCATCCTGGCCGTCAATAGACAGCTGGTGACTGTATACAGCTGTGGTTCTATTAGCCACTTCCCACCCCTGCTTTCAGATAGCTCAAGCCCCCACTGGCGATCCCATGTCTGTCAGCTCAGGAATTCTGCTGCCCTGGGGGTTTACAAATTTAGTTTGGGGTTGTGGAGCAGAGAAATGCCTCAGCAGGTAAAGAGGCTTGCTGCCAAGCCTAAGAACCCCAGTTCTAGCCTCAGAAGCTACCCGGTAGAACAAGAGAGCCAACTCTGCACCTTGTCCTCTGACCTCCACCTGCCACGACACAGACACACACATACACAACATAAATCTATGTAATAAAAAGGAAGCTTTGTTCTTTACTTTGAATTGAAGAGTTATCATGAATGTTGGGCTGTTCTACAACAGTTTGCCAGGTTGTATGAACAGGAACAGGGCTTGGGCTGGCTTCTCAGAACCTCCTTGCCAACTCTTTCTCACACCCATTCTTCAGTGAGCAATGCAGCTCAGCTATTACTAAGTAGTTCAGTGAAATGCTGTAGTGTCTACAGTGTAGAACAAAACCTGAAGCTCTCCCAACATCCTGACGAAATCAATGTTAATTTTTGTTCAGGATATTCTAAGTACTAACCATCCAGTCAGATTGATGCTGTCTAAAGAAGGAAAACTATTTCTAAGTAGTGTGCCTTCTTTATACACTACCGGCCATCTCTAGACCTTGTAAGGATGCTAAATTTAAACTCTCTAACTTACACCAGAAAAGACTCTACATAATTTTACAACTTGAATATTATATTCCACGTGCAAGAAGCAATGATCTTGTCAGAAAACTAACAAAGCTATAAAGGCCAGGTTGAGAAGACCTTGCAGAGGACTCTCCACCACTCCAGACACTCACTGTGGACCACGGAAAGAGAAATTAAAATTGCCCCACAGAATGTGATAGGGATTAGAGAAACAAATTGCTTAAATATTCTAGACTGGTCAAGGGTTGACAGTTTGTCCTCTCCTGTCTGAAAGATGTGTGCACAGTAAGTGGGCTTAAGGCAGCTGGGGAGGGGTAGTGTTTTGGTTTAGTTATGTTGTGCAGTTTGTTTTGTGTGCCAACAATACCTCTTATGATTGGGGAACATACTCTGAAACCCTTGAAGATGTAGGTCATTCTTCACACGTACAATCCCTTTGCCCCTGCCTTGATCAGCTGGTGCGTATGTGTTGGTGGGAATATCCTACTTGCTTTAAGCTGTTTCTTTATTTCTGGGATACACAAGAAGTGCCATGGAGCACACCGTGACAGCATCTCATTCTGGAGGTGCTGACTACCAGGCAGGGCACGTTGCATGTTGCAAGTGATCCTCCCCCAATACAAACTAACAAAACATCAGAAATAACACAACAGGGACAAGCCAAGTGCCAAAAAGCATGCATCAGAGGACAAGTAGTTAGTGCTACACTTTTAAATTATTATTAAATTATCTGATTATCAAAAAGAATCACTGAACATGTAGTGTCATCAAGGTGATGTCATTTCCACAGCCTGTATCAGCCTTTATCAGCCTGTACCAGCCTATACCAGCCTGTACCAGCCTGTACCATCCTGTACCAGCCTGTACCAGCCTGTACCAGCCTGTACCAGCCTGTATCAACTTGTGCATTCTTTCAGAGTAATGATGCTGACCAGAGAAAGGAAACTGGTTTAAGCCGATGCCTCTCTTGAAGATTGCCAGCATTGTCCACACCTTGTTCTTTTTATCTCATGTGAGAAAAGACAGGAAATTTGATCAGCGCCTGAAATACCACTGTCAGAAAAAAGAAAACAAACATCGTAAGATCTCAGAAAAATGCACTCGATCTGTGCCTTTGGGCCACTAGCACATGTGAGAAGAAAAGCCACGAATAGCCCCTGTCTTGGAGATCAGCTTTTATTTTCCTGTGCAGTTTGCTGAGTGGTGGCCTTGGCCATGGCAAGGGGAATAAGCGTTGTTTCTCATCTGCAACTTGGCACTCAGGAATGCTTCACATCCAATCAGTGGTAACTTCCGAGTAACCGTATAAGATGTCCCACTTTTCAAAGGGACCGTCTGGACCGGGTAAGAAATTTGGATAAGCTGAGGTCCTCTGCTGTGGTTACAACCCTTGCAACATGTTTTCCTTCAAAGGGCTTATGAAGCACTTAAGATTAAATGTCTTCTATTTAGATATGTTCTAGATGATAAGCAGACATCGTTATCCCAACTGCATAGGTTTACATGCAAGTAATACCATTGGCTATTTAATCAGCCAGAAAGTTCTCAATGCTCCACAGGCTACTGGAAGGCTCTGCCCAGAAAAAGCTGGAAATCACTTTAAATTAGCATGACATGCCGGGGCTTGCCTGCCCTTTGTAGACGCTGACCCTAGTTTTGTCCCCATCTCGGCCCTTACACTGCAAGAGGCCGCATAATTTCCCTGACTAAACTTTCTGTAAATAAGCAAAGGCCCGATATTGCCCACTGAAGACTGATGACCACCGTCAGCAGCAGTGGTTGCTGCTCACAATACACCATCTGCCATCGCCCGACACAGGCGCTGGCTACAATATCACAGTTATTTTCCAAATAGAAGGACTGGATCATGTTTAATATGCTTTTGATCAAAGTAGAGTTATATCACCTCCCCCTCCCTTGTTCCCTTTGTCCCTTGTCATGTCTTCCCACTCTCAGCCAGTAGTCCCTTTCTCTTTGATTACTACTCTTGTGTACATTCATGTGTATTTGCGCAAATGTGTTAGACATAACACATTGTGTCTGGTTTTGTGGTTTTTGTGTGTATAGCTTCAGAGATGACAACCAAGAAGGAGGCTAACCCTTGGGAGGGGTTAGCACCAGAAGGGCCTGTATTTTTAAAGACCTCTCCATTGTTTGTTCACTTAACCCCAAATCACATGGCAGTCAACTTAGAGCAGTGGTTAGTGCTCTTGCTGTGACGAAAATACTTGAAAAAGGGGGGCAACTTAAAGAGGTGGGTGATTTAACCACAGATGTTCATAAAAAGGTTGGAAGCTGCTGTCACATTGTATCTAGAATCAGGAAGTAAAGATCAGATAGACAGGAAGTGGGACCCTGCTATAACGCCTTAAGGCTCACCCAGAATGGCCCATGTCCCTGACCTCAAGCAAGCCTCTCCCATCTTAAGTTCCCACACAGTGCCGTTGGTTGGGCATAAGAGACATTTACATAGTACATCACATTTCTGTTTCTTATATTTTGTTCTTCTTATTGACCTTCCTGCCTCAGTCCAGTGCAACCCATTAAGGCATTTTTTTTTTTCAATTTTTCTCTCGGCCTCTACCAAACACAGGGTCACATGTCAGGGTTTGCATGGTCCTGAGCTTTGTCTTCTGCTGGCTGGGAGACACAGACACTAAGGGTCACAACAACGAGCTTTGAGCACTCACCATCCTTCAGAAGGACTTGAGGGACAGGAAGGACCCTCGGGGCCCCTTAGTCACAGCTCTGAGAGGAAGACTTCCTCCATGGCTTCCCCTTCTGGATAGGAGAGCTGAAGTAGGGCAGAAGATAAGTGTTCAGAAATAGAAAAACAAGAAGAAGGAAGTTTCGTGTAACACTCAGGACAGGAAGATTCCAGTCTCCAGTAATGTGGACAGTGTAGAGTTCTCCAGCCCCAAGAGAAACGGAGCTCACAAGCACTGACCTCCATAAGGGAGGAGAGTTTTTCTGGAAGAGTGTCTGACTTACCCTGTTCACCACAGAAAGTCCTCTTGCTTAGCTGGAAAACCCACTTCCTCAAGTTTGTCTAGGGTCTGCTGCGAAAAGTGAGCTCTCGAAACTGTGAGGCTAAGTGCTTCTAATCCAGGGCTGAAAAATTCGATTAGGACACCAGTGTCCCCAGTGCAGTGAGAGAGTCTCCACGGGATCCTTAACCACATCAGACCTTAGCAGACATTTTTAAGATGCTTTGTGAACTCCGAATATTCCCTGAAACCTTGATTACCATACTGTTCCTCCACAGAGCTTACAGAAGGGTCTTTAATTCTGGTGCTCAAGGCTACCCCTCTCAGGCCTAGACAAAGGTAAAAGAAATCTAAATAGTAATAACAACTGTTAGAGTATACTTTCACTGTCTTCAGACACACCAAAAGAGGGCATCAGATTCCATTAAAGATGGTTATGAGCCACCATGTGGTTGCTGGGAATTGAACTCAGGACCTCTGGAAGAGCAGTCAGTGAGAGCCATTTCTACAGCCCTATAACAATTGTTAGAAATGCCTCTGTTGTAAGCTTTGTTTATAGGCATTTCTGACAAGCTAAGAAGTACATTTTATTCTGTTTTCTGTTAACAGTTGTTTCTATAATATTGAGTCTTATGCAAGTAGGTTACCGAAAAAACAGAACAAAACAGAATCAGATATATAACAGAATTTCTCTGGTAAGAAGTATTGTGGAACTTTTATTTTTATATTTTAATTATTTTCTATTTATTCAGTTTATTTCTTTTATCAGCACCACTACTTTAAAGATTAAATAAATTCTTCAATACTTCTGCCTACATTCAGTATTTACATGAGCCCTGACTCGGGATGTTCAATCAGGAGACTATATTTCTTTGATTTTAATATATTTATTTTGTTTTGTATTATCTTTGTTTTCAAATAAGTTATATCCTATGATTTTAAAATTATCACACACACACACACGATTAATAGCACGTATGTTCCACTCTTAACTATGTAATGTTTAATGTCACACTCTGGATCTGTTGGCTTTTCAGCTAATATTGCTTTTTCTTGGGAAGGATTTTTTAATCTTCAAACTCATTTTAAACTATATATTCTATGACAGGTTTCAATAACATGAACATTACTCATGGACCTCTGTAAATATGAAAGAAATATTCTCTTTGCTTGGATGCTTTCTCAGCCTGTTATACTCTCTCCAGATTGTCATTGTGAATTGGACTTGAAGCAGCTAGCCACATCCATGCCTGAATGTCAGGCTGCCCAAGAGCCTCCTCTGTCAAACTAATCAATCCATCCCCATCACATTCAGATCATGACTCCTGTCAATGCTCACGATGTAGACAAGGTAGGAACAGCTTCTTTGCTAGAATGTGACAGAAATGATCTACAAGGACGATCCCCAAACCACTCATCAGCAGCGCCATAATTGATGATCCAATATTAAATCATTACAGAAAATTATCTCAAAGCCTTAAAGATGAGAGAGGCATGTACCCAAAAACGTTTTACAAGAAAAATGATAGAGATGGTTTCCCTAAGTGCTTCCAGGTTGAAACCACTGTTGATTATCCAGCTGACTTCTACCATTCATGAATTCCCAAGAAACAGAGGGAATAAACTACTGTGGAAGAACCGCTGGCTGATTCTGAGTTCAGGAGACTTAATCGAGGGAAGTATTTGGAAATCATGGCTGTAAAAGCAGCAAATGCAGAAGTAAAAAAGTTCTGGAAAACGAAGAAATTCCTCAATTAAAATTTACAAAGCAAACCGTAGAATTTTATAGATCTTGATTTGCTGAAGGTTATCACATAATTTATATAAATATTTATAGATAGTGATGTCTATTTGGAAAGAAAGATTACTGACAAAAGAAAGATATGTGGCTTTAAATTCATACTTTAAGCCTTTTTTTTGGTGACTTGAGACTCTCTGCAGTGGTGGAATGTGCATATCCACAACCCACTTTTAATCTTTCTGGAACTACTGATCAGCACATTGAATTTTAGAATCTGTGTAGTTCCCTGAAATCAGAAACTCTGTATTATAATTCTTAGATAATTCAAAGGCTTTATTCTAACAGATAAACCTCCAAAGCCATCATGAAAGGTTACATGAGATCCATCTTTAAGAAGTTTATATCACAGGTAATGGTTCATGATAATACTGGTTCTTTTTTTCTTTTCTTCTTTTTTTCATAATCCCAAAATACTTAAATGCCTTTGTTTCTATGTATAGTTTGACATACTTTGCAATCCTCCAGCAAGCAGAATCATGCTTTCTGAAACATGCTTAGGTTTTGCAGCTCTGAGGTTGGCACACTTTAAAATTTTGATTCTTAATTGTTTTCCATGATGGCTGATTTTGATTAGGAAACATCCAGGAAATCACATACCTCTCTGTGTATCTGTGATGGCATTAGAAGGAACAACCAGTACATGAAGACTCTGGCCTAATCAATGAAACCAACCTGTGAGAAATTTGTAATAAGATCACATTATCAAGAGGTGAGGCCTTGTTAGAGGAGACGGGTCATGGGTGATATAATTGGCTCCGTAACTCTAGGTTCTTCCTGTAATCCCTGGTTCTCTGATTCCTATTCATCATGATGTACATCACGCTTCATTCCACCTCATGTCCCTGTGATGGACACATCTGAAAAGTCAGAGACCTGGAGAGAGGTTGGGAGCTACACACGTCAGAAAGCAGTGTGGGCTGTGATGGTTCAGGAGAGAGACCCAGAGGCTCTGCTACCTTCCATATTAATGAAGGGCTCAGAAGCTAGCAGAGAGCCTCATACAAGCTTGGGATGCTTTCTCTCTGCAGCTAGAATTTCAGCTTTGCAGATGCAGGAGAGAACTCTGACAGTACCGGGCCATGAAGTGCTTCCTGGGTGCCTTGAAACCCTCTTGCTAAGTTGTTCTTACAGAAAGCTGTGAGGATGCTAAAGTCTGTACCACACAGTGGCAAGTAGAGGGGCCATTAAGTATGCCTATCAGTTTTAGAGCAAGACTGTGATGGTCAGCGGGCGGGACCGCATCAGTGTAAAATGGGTGTGGATGGGGTGATTATTTTGCATATACACCTAGGAAGCAAGTAATGCTCACTCTCTCCCTCTCATTACATGAAGGCTGAGACTTCCCACCTCAGTTAACCTACCTTAGAAACTCCATCACAGGCATGCCCCAGGGGTTTGTTTGCATGATTCCGTTTTTGTTTTATTTATTTATTTATTTATTTATTTATTTATTTATTTATATTGTTTATTTATTTTTAATGGGATACTCTCTATATTTACATTTCAGATGTTATCTCCTTCCCCCAACCCCACCCCCTCCCACTGACTCCATGAAGGTGGTCTCTCTCCCAACCACCCTCTCCCACCTCAGCACCTTGGCATTCCCCTACACTGGGAAAATGAGCCCTCACTGGACCAAAGGCTTCTCCTCCCATTGAGCCAGAAAATGCTATCCTCTGCTGCATATGCACATGGGGCCATGAGTCTCTCCATGGGAACTCATTGGTTGGTGTTTTAGTCCCTAGGAGCTGTGGTGGGTTTGGTTAGTTGGTAATTTTGTTCTTCACATTTGGTTGCAAATTCTTTCAGCTCCTTCAGTCCTTTCTCTAGCTCCTTCATTGGGGTCCTTGTGTTCAGTCTGATGGTTAGCTGCAAGCATCCTCCTCTGTATCTGTATGACTCTGGCAGAACCTCTGAGGAGGCATCCATATCTGATTCCTGCCAGTAAGCACTACTTGGCATCAGCAATAATGCTTGGTTTAGTGACTGCATATGGGATAGAACCCCAGGTGAGATAGTCTCTGGATGATCTTTTCTCCAATCGTTGCTCCTCTATTTGTCCCATTATTTCCTCCTATGAGTGTTTTTGTCTTCCTTCTAAGAAGGACTGAGGCATCCACATTCTGCCCTTTCTTCTTTTTGAGCTTCATAAATTTTGTGGATTATTTCTTGGTTATTCTGAGCTTTTAGGGCTAATATCCACTTATCAGTAAGTACATACCATGAGTGTTCTTTTGTGACTGGGTCACTTCACTCATGATGATAGCTTCAAGTTCCATCCATTTGCCTAGGAATTTCATGAAGTAATTGTTTCTAATAGCTGAGTAGTACTCCATTGTGTAAATGTATCACAATTTCTGTATCCATTCCTCTGTTGAAGGACATCTGGGTTCTTTCCAGCTTCTGGGTATTATAAATAAGGCTGCTATGAACATAGTAGAACATATGTCCTTGTTAGATGTTGGAGTTACTTTTGGGTATATGCCCAGGAGTGGAATAGCTGGGTCCTCAATTGTTCCTCTTTCTCCACATCCTTACCAGCATCTATTGTCATCTGAGATTTTGATCTTAGTCATTCTTACTTGTGTGAGGTGGAATCGTAGGGTTGTTTAGATTTGCATTTCCCTGATGACTAGGGATGTTGAGCATTTCTTTAGGTGTTTCTCAGCCATTCGATATTCCTTAGTTGAGAATTCTTTGTTTAGCTATGCACTCCATTTTGAATAGGATTGTTTGATTCTCTGGAGTCTAACTTATTGAGTTCTTTGTATATATTGGATACTAGCTCTCTATCAGCTGTAGGATTGGTAAAGATCTTTGCCCAGTCTGTTGGTTGCCGTGCATGATGATTCTGCATCCAATCAAGCTACCATCAGGATTAATCACAGCATCTTTAGTGTCAGGCACTAATGAGAACAAATGTAGCTATCATTAAAATTGATATTTCCAACATGCACTCTTCCTTTTAATAGGGATAACAATTTATGACCAAAGACAAAATGTTGAAGAAGGTTTGGTTGTTCTACTATTTCACAGATATCCAAGTCAGATGAGTTATTTTTATAACCTTCTGAGACCTGTGAGGTAGCATGGCTTATCTGCTTCACTATAATGAGCATCCCACAATATTTCAGTTCTATTTATCTGACACAAACTGTTGTAGCACTGAGCTTTGCAGACATAGTACTTACAAAAGATCACTGCTTCGGCTGTGGGGGAATGTTTGCCCAGAGACTTGTAGATTCACTGTGGTTTAATGAGTTTAGTTTTGTCCTTTTGGGAGATGTTGGGCTGTAAGGACCAGTGAGCACTGAGATATGAATTACAGAAGACAGCATTTCTTCAGAAGATGTGGCTCAGTGATACAGCAAGCACTTGCTTCACAAGCACGAGGCTCTGGGTTGGGTCCCCAGCACTGCAAACCAAACAAAACAAAATTTATAATAAGCCGAACATACTAAAAAATAGAAAGAAAGGAGGATATTGAGTCTGTCATCCTTCAGAACACCACCACAAGGAAAGACGGAGCTTGTTGTACCACAGTTCTTGAATTCTGCAGGTATAGTACAAGAAAAACTTAGATGGCCAGGATGTAATGTCCAAAACTGATAACTGTTGTTCCTGCTGTTGTAATTATAAGTAAATAGCTCAAAGCATAGAGGAATAGATAGAACATGAAGAATCAATGGTATTTGGATGAATGTAAAGTGGATTTGTGCCAAGAGTTTCAGATATTAAAAATGTAATGCCTCAAAGATATTCTCTAGTACCCATGGTGGTTGTGACTGATGAGACTTTCAATCACCATGGAAACAAACCTCTGGGCTTGATTAGGAGGAGTGTCTTGCTCTGCAGAAGGAGAAAGCTCCACTCTGTCTGTGAGCAGCACTATTCCAGGGGTTGAAGGCCTGAACAAAATGCAAAAGGGAAAGAGAGCAAGCACCAATCAGCATCCATTTCTCTCTGCTTCCTGACTTCGATGTGACCAGTTGCCTGGCACTTGGACATCTGTGACTTCTCTGGGATGGACTGTGGCCTCCACACAGGAGCCAAAATAGACCCTCCTGCCCGCAGTTTTATTGTCAACGATACAGGAAACTAACCCAGTCCTCTGTGATACAGAGTGCACACATGTTCCATTTGATTAGTAACCACCTCCCTACAGATCCATCCAGGTTGTGACAGGCAAATCTTTCAGCATACGGAACACATGTGGCTGAATGAGCAGATTTCACAACTGAAAATTATTATGCCCATGTCATGCAGACTCTGTTCACTTTTAATCTTTTTCTTAAATATCCATGATTGCATCTCATTGAAAGCCATTTTCATGTTCAATTTTATAATACAAAAATTTATTTCAAAAGTATTAAAATATAGTAGGTATTTTATTGACAAACATTTCAGAAAATGCTTTTGAGAAAACATAGGTATCTGAAGCTCTACCATGTGTCTACATATTTGTAAAAATCTGATGTTTGTGTATTTTATATACGTGGTATTTTAAACCATTCGGACTCAGTACCAGGGATCTCACAATTCAAAACTAGATGAAAATAAAGTGTACTATGTAAGTCAATTCTAGGACCACAACCCACCAAGAGCTTCAAGAGCTTTTTCCACTGATGTCTGCGCCCTTTGGAGCTGCTCAACAATGAAAGAAACAGAAAACGTTTGTCTTTCATTGTCTCGCTTCAGTTATTCTGGAGAGGAAGGCATTTTCCCTCTTCCTGTCTTTTAGAGTTGAGTTTGCATGTGGCTCATGTACCACTCTGCAATATTAACTGAATTGTAGACATGTAGAAATAGCAAATACATCTCACAGGGAAATTTTGTACTGGACCTTGCAAGTCGTTTGGGGAAGAAAATCAAATCCATCTAATTGCCGAGTCACATAGACCAAGTGATTATAGGGAATGTGCATTCTGCTAACATTCCAAAGGCACACATTTTAGGTTGTGCTGTGTTCATCTGCCAGGAAATAAAGTATTAGATTCCTTATGAGAGTCACTTTTTATCCTGTGGTCACTACAGAACACTTTTCCCAAGAGTCCATTCTTTCCACTGAGGGCTGATGATGGGAAAAGCTCCATTGGGAAGCACCACAAAGTTTCTTCTCTCAAAGCAGTTCCAAAACTTCAAGGGAAGTCATTCTTTATCGTGTTATTTTCCCATCTTCCCACTCCCAGCCTCTAATATCCACAGTCAGGTAAGGAGGCAATGAACCATGGAATTGGAAGAATTTCCTCTCCCAGTAACCAGCTTGCACGCAAATGAAACTATTAACCTCTGCCCAGAAGTAATAAGAGGCAGCCAAATCCTGACTGAGCAGTAGCTGTTGGTTGTTTAGTTTAAAAAGGGAAGAGTCAGAGACAGAGGGACCTTAGCTAGATGGGCTTGCTAGGAGAATGGGCTGTGATCTTTTAGAGAATTTCCCACAAGGCCATGGGTTCTGCAAAAGATGACTAACACTAGAGAATCTTGGAGTTTAAATTCAGTATAGGAGGCAACAGCCCTGAATCTCAAGTACCCCTTTCCATTTGGTTCTAACTTAGGTGTTACCACTTGTATTGGTTGCTTTTATGTGTTTACTTGACCCAAGCTAGAGTCATCAGAGAGAAAGGAGCCTCAGTTGAGGAAATGCCTTCAGCTGTAAGGCATATGAAGGACTCAGCTCATGGGGAGCAGTGTCATGCCTGGGTTGGTAGTCCTGGATTCTATAAGAAAGCATGCTGAACAAACCTTGGACCAAGCCAGTAAGCAGCATCCTTTCATGGCCTCTGCCTTAGCTCCTGACTCCAGGTTCCTGCCCTCTTTGAGTTCTTGTCCTGACTTCCTTCAATGATGTAATCTGAATAAACTCTTTCCTTCCCAATTTGCTTCTTGGTCACGGTATTTTGTCTCAGCAATAAAAACCCTAAGACACCACTTCATCTTCTGATTTAATTTTATTATGTCTTAAACACTTTGCATATGTTTGCTAGTATTTCAGACCATATTCTGAAAAATACAGAAATATTTTACAAAATATTAATACATTTATATATAAAATATATCATAGATTCTAAGTTGCATTCATCTGTTCTCCCAGCTAGCATGCAGTGTTAATCTGAGTTTCCCCAAAGTGGACTCTGAATAAAAAATTCTTAGTACTTCATTTGGGAGGTGCCAGGATTTCTGGAAGAAAATGGGAAGAGATAGAGAAGACAGAAAGACATTGGCACACCTACTAAGTGTCTGAATTTGTATGAAATGCGTGGAGGAAAGAAACTCTAACATTATTCTTCCAAAGGAGTGAAGTGGATAACAAAAAACCATCCTCGGAGTCATGGGCTGGAAGCTGCTCACTCCTCTTGAACTGACATCATGAAAGTTACAGATTCAGGGAGATTTCTAGAAAAAGAGAGCCCTCAGATACCCTTTTGCAGACCTTGTACTTGCAAGTTTAACTGTTCAAGCACTTCAAGGACCATGTAACATATACTGAGGTCAGTGGAGTCTGAGTTCTGTCCTGCTCACATCTGCTCGGTTCTGCTGTTAAATTCATCCCTTCCCATAGCTGCTTTTGCACGGTAGGCAGCCACTTTTGCTGAGCTGGAAGGAAGTCTGAACCAAAGAAACCCAATAGAATAAACTGAACGCTGTCCTGCTACTCAGACTGACATCATCTATAATGTACTGTTGTATCAGGGCGTCCTCGCTCTCTGTAGGCTGTTCCACTGCCCACGAACACCTTTCTCCCTGAGCAGCTTGTCGCTGGGAGCAAGCATGACTCCGGCAGCTTGAGAAGTCCCAGGTTTCCTTTGGGATTCCTTTCAGACAGAACCAAGAGGCTTGGCTTCAGTACAGAAAAGAAGCTCCAGAGGTGCCAGGGTGAAACGGAGTTGAAGTTTCTCAAAAAGAGATTAATAAACTCAACACAGACTTAAAGTGCAAGGGTTAGGAGAAAGAAACAAGCCCCAAGAGGACGGTGGGTGTGGGCTTCTCAAGACTCTTCACAACCCCGTTGCCTTCCACATTCCATTGCCTGTGGAATGTAATTCACAGGGCTCTTTGGTAGAGAACACAGGACCTTCTAGTAACCCAGAACCTACGCAAAGACCGCTTCAAGCAAGGTGGGAACACACAGAGGCCCCTGCTACCCGGGTGTGGAGAGCAGGCTGACCCCTGCCACACAGCTTGGAGAACACGTTAACCAAGCCTCACACCCTAACCCAGAAAGAGAGACCTACCTAGGTGGGTGTGCTGGCTCGATACCTCTGTCACTTCCACAGGTGACTTGCTAGTGAAGCTGCTCCCTCAAGGCACAAGACCTTCCCTCTGAAAACTTTACGGCAGCCTTGCCCTATACTGTGTGGCTAGCTGCCACCACACTACCCGTGTCCTGAAGAACAGCTAGGGTTCAGTGATCTTGCCTAGCTTGAATCGAATCCGGTGCATACAAAGGGTATTAGTGTGGCGCGGCCTTGAGCTATTTTCTGATGTACTAAATGTGTGATGGCCCATATGTTCTTACCAGGGCACTCGGAGCTCTTGCTACTCACCTTTCGCTGGGTCAGCCTAACATGGTTCTCCCATTGTGTGGATCTCTGGGATGTGCAGATAGATGATTGGAGTCCTTTCTGACTTCACTGTGAGCAATGCCAGGCAATTCTCCATGTGACAGAGCTATGGATATATTTTGCCTGGTCTTTTCTTCTGAGCATAATATGATCATCTCATCTCCATTGTGAAGCAGAGATAACCATGGCCCAGTAGCCATGGCAACAAAATAAGCAGAACACAGCAATGACAGCTTCCTCCTGTGGTAAAGGTAAGACTGCTGCTAACAGTCCCCACGAGGAGAAAGGAAAGGCCTCGGAACCTTGGATCTCAGATAGGGGATGATGGTTATCTGCGACACCTTCCCCACAGAAAACCTCGACATGTTCTTTGGACAAGGGCACCCTCCCCTCAAGCAGTGGGCCACTTCTCTAAGTGCAGGACACATGTCAAGCATTTCTCCATGGACAGTCTCACCCCAGAGTGCAAGGTGTCAGGACATCTATATCCGCTTGCTTTAGCAACGAGGTTTCCTGGGACTGAAAACCAACACAAAGCTCAACAGAACAAGCAGGGTAGTGCTTGTTGTGATCTGATTCTGGCCTTTATTTCAGCCCCATAGATATCAGGTCTGAGGAGATGTGGGCCTACAGCTCCTCCTCTGAGAACAGCTGGCCTTTATTGTTCTGGTCTAAATTGGTCTTTGGCTAACAGGGCCTGTGCTTTCTTTATCTTACTGCATTTATTAGCTCTCAGTGAAATCCAACCAGCTCCACTTGCCTTGAAATCTGCATGGTCATAATTCATTCAGATGTTTGAATAATGAGTGATCAATGTATTTTCCTTCACCTGTGTCCTACCCCACCTACCCCACTCACCTATATCCCATCCCAGACACGTTCTTCTTAACCTGTTTCCTACTTCAATTCCATCCAGTCATTCCTGATACTGGAGTATTAAGAGGCCTTTCACTCACTCACACCCTATCCTTACAACAGAAATAGGTCCCTCCTCATTTGACTCCAATGGTAGTCAAGGGCTCTTTCTTTATGGCGTTGTCAACATTTGTTACTTATCACATTGTAGTCACCAAATATTTTATCTAAAAGAACTTTGGCGAAGAAACGAATTCAATATTTATTCTCATCCATAAATAAAATCTGGAATCAGAAGATACTCTGTGTTAGTCATTGCTTTGGAGTGAATCTCTCAGCTTCTGGTGGCTTGCGTGCACATACATTCACTTATACTCTTGCTGTTTGAGGGTTCACATGTCTCCACATGTCATTCAGAGAATAAGACACTTTAGACTACATCTTTCTTGAGTGAGGAGTTCCTTTCCTGAGCACACACGCATTTGTGTGTATGTGTTTGTGTATGTGCTATGTGCTTGCATATGTATAAGTAACGTAGGCATACATGTGTCTGTGCCACACATATGTACGTATGTATGTATATATTATGTGCATGTCTGTGAAATACGCATGTGAGTATGACTTGAGTGCATTCATCTGTAGTGTATACATATGTGTGTGCTATGTGTGTGTGTGTGTGTGTGTGTGTTACTGTTAGTTCACATAATATATAGGCCTATTGTTTTCTGCAGGAATTTTACAACATGACTCTTCACCATATTGCCTGAACAGAGTCTGTCATTTGAACCCAGGACTCCTTGATTCAGGCTGTCTATTTGTCACTACTGTCTCCGACAAGCAGAAAAGGAGCAACGACACAGCGTTCTTATCAAAGTGGTTTATTCAGGAACCTTACAGCATGCCCATGAAAATCTTTCTGTCCCTTTCTGTCTCTCTTTCTGTTTCTCCTTCTTTTTCTCTTTCTGTTTCTCTTTCAGTTTCTCTTTCTCATTTTCCCCGCCCCCAAGCGCAGTCCTATTGTCCTGATCTCCTGTCATGGGTGCACCTGCGCAGCTCACGAGGTGGGAGTGGCTAATCTCGGGGGCAGGAGGAAGTCAGGTGCTAGTCACAAGACTAGGCCGGAGTCCCAAGCATCATCTCCACACACGCTCTCCACATCTATCTAGCCAGCTTGCCCTGGGAATTCCTATATCCATACTCAGAGGCTGGAATTGTGGAGGTCCCATACTCACCTGGCATGTAAGTGGGTTCTGTGGCTCTGGACTTGGAGCCTCACACTTATATGGTAAGCACTTTGTTTCCTGAACCATCTTGCCAGCCCTGGGTCTTTGTTTTTATAGTGAAAACAAAGCAACAAACCCCCTTAAATGCTCCCTAGCTTGGTTTCCATTTCCCCAGTGTTAGAATTACATCATCTGCCTGTGCAGAAGCCAATTCCAGGGCCTTCTGAGGGCAGTCCTCCACAGGAGCCTCACATTTCTGCATAAACTGAAAACAGAGCACTCACTGCCCTTCTTTCCAAGTGTTTTTTTCATAGCTAAATTCATGAAATGATTTTTCATAGACAAACAAGTAAATAAATAGTTTTTACCCTGGGGGAAAGGATAGGTTTATTCACACCAGTACAAGGTGGAGACAATGTTTCATGAGAAGAAATGAGTCTATCTGTTGTCTAACATGAAAGACAGAGGCACCATTAGTGCTGGGGTCATCTTCAGTAAACCTGTTCTGTGCCTTGCTCTGGGAAGGGAAGGCTTGTAGGACAGATGCAGGTTGGCTGTCAGTGTGGCTTCTGCCAGTGTGGTGTGGGTGTGCCATGGGCTGGCCTCACACCTGATCCAGTAGTCACTCACGTCTGTAGAAACCTATGAAACTGTGGTTACTAAAGTGTTGGGTGGGAAGAAAGGGAGAGCCTTCAAGGACCTCTCAGGTACCAGTGGGGAGAGTGGAGATTCGTATCAGTCCTTTAAGAGAAATGTAACTTGATCACGACATGGCTAAGCATGCCTCTGTATTGTTGCTGTTGAGGCCTGGTCCTGAAGGTCTCGACTGTTGACAACGTTGCTTCATTTCCCTCCATTATAATACCCATTACTATTCAGCTGCATATAGCAAACAATTAGAAATGATGCCAGATACTCAATAACAGAAGACATTAATTAAACAATATGTTTATTAGTAACATATCGGCCCTCTCCCATCAGATCATTGTCTTTACGACAAGCCTAGCCAAGACCAGAAAGTCCTGCCAGGAAGCCTCTCCCCGTTGGTGCCAGGAAACCAATGGAATGGATTTATGTTTACTTAAGATGCAAGGATTTGCTTCAGAAAGATGTGGTGTGTGTTGTAAGAAGGACTGCTGTGGTGCTAACTACCAAGAGCACACAAAACTGAGAGGTTCTGGTCCTCAGAGGTTTCAGAGAAGTTTCATATAAAAAGTGCTCATCAAAAAAGCTAAAGCAACTCAAAGACAGTCTCAAGGCCACTAATGTGATAGGAATGCAGGCTTTATTAGGATCCAGAAGCATGCAAATTAAAATGATCAATTATGCATCTATCAGATTAGCATGGTTTTAAGTCTGCCAGTATTGTAGATCACCAGGAAGATTCCAAGCAATGAATACTCTATTGGTAGCAAACACGAATACTGGTATAACAGAAAATCACTGTATTTCTATTTACTAACAGGCCAAAACCCATATGTCCCACGATCAACTTTACATCTAAGCGCAAATCTCAAAGAAATGGATACATAAGTAGCAGGAAGTACATATAATTATCCCCAGAATATCATTATGTAAAATCAAAGCACTGCAATTCAACCAAAGGCCTATGGATGGTACACTAACATGTAACCTATCTGTTCACTAGAATGTTAAGGAGCTGTGAAAATGGCCAGCCCATAGACTGTGAGACATTACAACTAAATCTTGGAGAGAAAATGTTGAATTGAAATACCAGTCTCAGAAAAATTAAAATCTGTACATTTATTTATATACAACTTTAAATATAAAAATATATTTATAGATTTATTCTAGTTGTCTGGTACCACTTTATGTACATTTATGTACATATAAATGACACCATTCCTGTTACAACTCTGCTGTTACAGAGGAAGCCTTCTCACAGAAATGTCCTTACTGATTCCATGCTTCTGCATTCTTAAAACACACACACACATACACACAAAAGAAGAAAGGAAAATGGCTGACTATCCATAGAAAATGAATATTCTTAATGGAATAAAAAACTGTGAGTAGCCAGGAGAGATGTTAGATAGATGATCTATAGATAGATAGATAGATAGATAGATAGATAGATAGATAGATAGGTGATAAATAAATAAAAAGTGAGTGTGGGTGGATGAATAGCTTGAATATTTAATAGAATTAAATTTTGTTCAGTCATTCAGTACTTTAAACTATTCTGACAAAAGGGCAAAGCGATTAGACAAAACTGTTTTCAGTGGCATCTGAGATTTGATGTCTAAGCATGGTTATGAGTAAAAAAGATGACCAATTCCTTGTTGACCACACCACGCAGATTTTTCCTATAAATTGCTGTTTGTAAATCATCAGTTGCCTCTGACTTCTGTTCTTGTGAACTAAATAAAAAATGCTGAATTTACCACATAACCTTGTGTATGTATTTGCTCTAAAAGCTAAGCACTGATTCTTCTTGAAGAATGGAATACCAACAACACAAAGGGCCATGAGTTAAGATGCTCAGTCTGCCTTTTCTTTCTTTTCTTTCCTTCTTGGACCCTGGAACTGGGCATTCGACTTGACTCTGCATATTTTCCAGCTTCCAGGAATAAAAATAAAATTAATGTGGAAAAAGTAAAGAAAGAAATCCAGGCTCATGCCTGTGAAAGTCGTCAACAGAGTTCTTAATAGTTGATTGCTGCCAACTGCCTTGACACCAATTCATTGATTGCTCAAATTGATGAGCTACTAATTTTCAGAAGTATAAATGGACCCCTGAAAAACAATAAGCATAAAAGTGAGTCATTTTCCATATTTATTAGAGATTTTAGATATGGAAACTTTTAGAAATAATCCAAACAAAACATATTGATGTATGTGCAAGGATTTCTGAGCTAAAAACTATTCTTTCTGATTTCAGAAACTGAATACCTGAATGTTCAAAACTTAAGAATCAAATGAAAACAAAATAATGTATTAAAATAATAGATTTTATTTTACAAAACTTCCATTTACAAAAATGTTCTTACATTCCTGGTTATCAACTCACCTTGCTTCTCAATTAAATATGTGTTGATTTGGCTAAATCATTGGAACAAAGGCCGAGTCATACAGAATGGATATAGCAGAAGAAAGAACAAAAATGGATCTCAGCAGGATATTTCATGCATGTGGAGACCCAGCAGGGCACAGAGACTTCAGTCTGGAAGGCTTGAAAATGGAAAGAACAACCTTATTTTATTTCTTAAACTATGAATCACAAAACATTCAATGCCTTCTGAGAGCTTGCCCAATGTGTGAAGAAAAGCTTGATTTTTTTTCAAAGTATCATGGTATTTCTTTCCAGAATATATGCACAATTTCAAGTTAGTGAGCTAAATAAATGCTGAAAGCATATAGAGGTAAATGATAAGATAGGTAGGTGATAGACAGATGATAGATGATAGATAGGTAATAGATGATAGATAGATAAATAGATTAGATAGGTAGATAGATGATAGAAAATAGATGATGGATGGATGAATGGATGGATGGATAGATAGATAGATAGATAGATAGATAGATAGATAGATGGATAGATGGATAGGTTGATGGATGAATGGAATGATAGACAGACAGACAGACAGACAGACAGATAGATAGATAGATAGATAGATAGATAGATAGATAGATGGATAGGTTGATGGATAGATGGAATGATAGACAGAAAGACAGACAGACAGACAGACAGACAGACAGATAAATGGTGGATAGATAGGTGGTAGACAGATGATAATGACTGATAGATAATTAGTAGACAGACAGATTACAATAAGCAAATAATGATGAAAAGATGACACCCATTGCCATCTACATTAGCAAAGCCTATCATGATGGGACAGAACTGAATGAGTACAACAGTCAAGCCTCAGAATGGAGATGAAAATTAACACATGTATTGCTTAATAATTGTTTAAGTAGAAAATGAACACATGAATTATCAAATGATTCTTTTAATTATATATCAATAAATGAGGTTGAATACCTGAAGCCAAACTACTTGGTCTAGAAAGAATTTTAATACAAACTATAGCATCTCAGCTGTTGCTACCCAAATGTTCCATTCAGTTCAATAGGCATATGCTTAATTAAAAAAATACCTAAATATTTCACAACTAAATATTTAAAAGCATTCATGTTTTCATGCTTTCCCTTTTGTTTGTTATGAAGAAAGGTATTTGTCAATTACTACCAGACAGTTAATCACAAATAATAAAATAAAATTATTCCCTGAATATCCCCAGCCATCTCTGGCGGGCTAACATTTTTTAAAATTACAAGGAAAAAGTATGTATGGGGATATTTCAGCCCTAGTGAAACATTCCTCATAAAGATTAAGATATTTTATTTTATTTTACTCCAGAGATTGTTGATGAGTTTAATTTAAAGCAAACAATATTTGGTTGTTTGTGGCCCACATAATTCACACTCCAGGCAGGAAGGGAAAACAATAAATCTGTACATAATCTCTGTGGTGTCCCTCGTAGTAGTCTCTGTTGCATCCTTTGTAATAGTCTTGTTTCTATGGCATCCTCTGTGGATAGGGTACTTATTGGTACTCCTTGGTAACTATGAGACACTAGTGATATCATTCACTCTGCAGGTGAATGAAGTGAGGGGCACAAGCTTATGTACTTGCTCAGATTTCTATGACTCAGTTGTACAGTTGAGAGATTTAAAGGATGACATTACTAAAATCCCATCTTGTTCATCTCAAGGTTAAAAAAAGAAAAAAAAATAGCACCTCTTTCTTAGTCCAAATGGTAAGTTTTCAGCCTACTGACCCAACTTTCTATTCAATACCACATTTTCATGTTCCCATTCAGTAGGTATGTTATAGATTAATATCTCTGAATTGAAACATTCCATCCTGGAGGAAAGCTCCTTAAGACTCAGAAAGTAAAAATGTATACGTCTTAGGAAATCCCTGAAACCTACTAGATGTACAGGGTCCTGTAAAAATAACTTATTTGCTAGATGTAATTATCATCTTGGAGGCTTACTGCCTCTATCTTTTAACTGATGCTTAGTCTTCAGCCTTTGAGACTTACTGCTAAATAAGCTCATTCTTTCTAGCACTTCAAATTTTTGTTGGCTAATTCATCTCAGCTATTCTGGCTCAAACTCTTCTCCAAGCTGACTGACTGATGCAAACTGGCTTCTCTCAAGTCTGACTGAATTGCTCCACTTGGCCACAAACTAACACCAGCAATCTGTTCTAGTCTTCTGGCTTCTCATTCTCTGGTTTGTTCTGTCTTCACCTGTGTCTATCTTGTTCTCTCTTCAACCTGTAAAATGCTCCAGGTAAAACTTCCTCTTCCTTCATCAAATCCTCTTGACATCCACCACCACAACCATCTCCTGAGCAGTTGGTACTGAAGCTGATCTTTGGGTGGTGTTGGCAATACTGGCCAGGTAGAATATAGCAGTCAACCCAGTCATGTCCACTTTTGTTCAAGACCTGGCAGAAAAATGAGGGATGGAACAGTTTTTCTCAGTAGTTGGTGTTACTCCAATTTAGGTGGATTCCTCATTGCAGGACCCAACTATATCTCCTTGGAACCCTCAAATGTTACTCTAGGAATGGTTGAAATTTAAAAATTGTAAGCAGTATATTCAGTAGATCTCAGGAAGGTTTGAGGATCTCAATCTATTAAAAATATCTGAGGTACATAAAGTTTGTTCCTAGTTACCTGCTTCAGACTCAAATTTGAAAATATGCAAGGGAAGCTAGATAAAGATTATTTCTAAAAATAGTTAGGATTCTGCAGTATTGCTACCAAAAGTATATATATATATATATATATATATATATATATATATATATATATATATATATATATATATTATGTGTGTGTATTCTTAAATATTTTGAGGTAATATCTATGCCCTAAGAAATGTATACTGTACTAGAGATTCAAAACCAAAAGATTATGAGATTAGTGGCATTCATAAATAGTCCCTTACATTTGTTTTCCTCTCTCCCTTACCAGGTGACTCTTCTGGTATGACACAGAAATTTTGAATTTTCCCTTAACAAGCATGTGTGGGTTTAGACAAGGAAAGAGCCATGATGCCACCCTACCTGAGTCAGGGTTTCTATTCCTGCACAAAATACCACGACCAAGAAGCAAGTTGGGGAGGAAAGGGTTTATTCAGCATACACTTCCACATTGCTGTTCATAACCAAAGGAGGACAAGACTGGAACTCAAGCAGGTCAGGAAACAGGAGCTGATGCAGAGGCCATGGAGGAATGTCACTTACTGGCTTGCTTCCCTTGGCTTGCTCAGCCTGCTTTCTTATAGAACCCAGGTCTACCAGCCCAGGGGTGGCACCACTCACAATGGGCTTGTCCCTCCCCTCTCGATCACTAGTTGAGAAAATGCCTTAAAGCTGGATCTCATGAAGGCATTTTCTTAAGTGGGGCTCCATTCTCTGTGATGACTCCAGCTTGTGTCAGGTTGACACAAAACCAGCCAGTAGAATTCCCAAAGCCAGCTATAATTTTTAATTGAATTGGGACCACATAAAGACCATTTTTCCCTCTTTAGAGGGCAGCAGAAATAAGATGAACAACTTATTTCTTTTCTTGGGACATTTTTCTCTTGATGATCTGCCCTCTCTTCAGATGTTTCTCTTGTACAGTGGTCTCCAGTTTCCTTAGTTGGATGCTTTTATTCTCCTGGAAAGATAAAAAACAAAACTCTGCCCCAGCCCTAACTCTAAGAAGTTCTGATTTTGACAGGTTATCTTTCCTTGGCAGAAAATGGTTTTTGGCAACAATAAAACTAATACCTTTCCATAGAAATTAACTTTTTGAATTTTGAAATTAAAATATGCCTTAGTATGTGTGGATAAATCTACCTACGAGGACCCTCCCCACTCAAGATTTTATGAGCCATAAAGGCTGCTTATGAGCTGAAACTCCATAACTGTCTAGTAACCTGCTACAAGCTGCAGAGAATGCTAGAGTTGCAGCTTTGTGACTCACCACCCATGCTGTGCTTTCAATGATGCTGTCTTTGAGTTGTCCATACTCCTTGTAAGTAATGTGACAAACTCATCGGTTCACCAAGTTGGACTTCGATGGCATCAAGATGCTGGTTTGTTATTGGTTCTCTTCCTAATGGGCAGACATTTGTTCATGGTTCACTTCTCAATACATGGCAAGAGTTTTTTCTCACCTTTCCCACCTCAAAACTCAGCACTGACTTGGCTTCTGTTGTTTAAATTTAGTGAGTCATCTTCCTTCCTTCCTTCCTCCCTCCCTTCCTCCTTCTCTCCCTCCCTTCGTTCCTTCCCTCCTTCCTTCCTTCCTCCCTTTCTTTCCCTCTCAATACCCCAAAATAAAGTTCTTTTGATAGATCTGTGTACAGACCTTATCTGAATGTCTCACCTTCTCTTTTTTTTCCATGTTACAATTCTCAGCATCCAAAGAATTCCAGCCTAGTAGGAAACCATCTCCAGATAACTTGAGCACTCATTTCAGCAGTAAAGCAAATTTTAGCTTTTACAAAGTCATTATTTTCTCTGAGCATTGAAATGATTTCATTGCACATAGACACAAGTCTAGGTTTTAGTTAAGAACTGGATCTATATGTGTTTGCACAGCACTGTGGTTCAGGCTAATAGGGGGGAAAAGATTGCTTTGGGGTGGGGAAAAGAAGATGCCTGTGGAAAAAAGTCTGAGATTCTTAAACTTGTAAGAAAACATAAAATGACCTTTAATTTTAATGATAAAATGAAAATGCCAACCTTTGATAATTCCAAACTTTTATATATGATGAAATCAAACAATTATGTGTTCAGCTAAGAAGACAGTTGTTGAGAAAAGTGAAGTTCAGTGGCTGGAGAAATGGCTCAGCAGTTAAGAGCACCCACTGTTCTGGCAGTGGAACAGAGCTGATGTCCCTGATCCCATGTTGAATGGTGTATAATGGCCTGTAACTCTAACTCCAGAATATCCAATACTCCCTCTGGCCACTGCGTGGGCACACACACACACACACACCCCCACACACACATACCCACACACACACACACACCCACACACACACACACACACAAGAATGCAAACACATAAACACATTCACATAAATAAAAATAAAATAATCACTTAAAAGAAATAAACTTTTTAAGCCATAAACAGATACAGAGACAATGTGTGTGCATGCAGGGTGTGTGTGTGTGTGTGTGTGTGTGTGTGTGTCTGTGTGTGTGTGTCTGTGTGTGTGTGTATTTCTGTTTAGACAGCGGGGAAAGGCCACTTACTGGATTAACTTCAACTCTATGACATTCTAGAGAAGTTACAAATGTGGAGGAAATGAAAGATTGGTTGCCAAGGTTTGTAGAGCAAGGAAAGAGGAGTTAGAACACAAGAGTATTTTTTAACAAAGCGAAACTAATCTGTTTTATACGATCATGGGGCAGACACAGTACATTTTAAATGTGTTCCAGTGCCCAGATCACACAACCCTGGGAGTGCTGACATAAAGTATAAAAATTCGTCTTTCTGTAGATTTATTGTTTGAACCAAAATGGACTACTCTGATTAGAAATGAAGGAATTGGTAACTGGGGAGAAGGTGGGTTCCAGCCTACAGAGAGGACATGGGAAATTTCTGGGCTTTCCACTCCACTCTGCTGTGAACCTAAAACTGTTCTAAAAAATGAATGATATTAAAAAGAAAAATGTGCAAAAAATGTTAGAATAAAACTGCGACAAACTTGGAATTTAACAGGTAGAAGAAATCAAACAAAGATTCAGTGAATCAGAATTATATTAAATTCAAGGTTGGCTTAGAATTACATGGAAAAGATAAAAGAGATATTTAAAAGAAAAAAGCAAAGAAAAAAGTTATATATATTATATACATATACATACACATACATATACACATACACATACATTATACAAATACACTATACATACACATACACATATACACATACATATATAATATGTTCTATATTATATAAAATATATATTAAATATATAATATATTATATGTGTATGTATTTTATATATCAAATAACATATGTATATTTAATATTTTATATTATATATGTGTGTGCATATTGTATAGAAATATATAACTGCACATTAAACCCTTCTCATTCAGTTCTTTCTGGGCAGACACCTGTGTAGTACAGAGCAGAATCCACTCTTATCTTGACCTGAGGATGTGACACATTCTCACCTTCTAGAGCTTGTCCACAGCATCAGTATCTAGGAAACTAGGCCAGAGCAGGTGTCAGAGTCCTGACTGGCAGAGAATACCGAAACAGGAACTCAATGAGAGCTAGCTGCCAACAAGGAGAGGCGAGTAGCCCTCCGTGTAGGAAGAAGGCAGGATTCACAGTAATCATTTTCAAAAGAAACAATGGCTACCCTGTTGAGGAATATCCCAACCACGGTAGTCATGACATATGCCAATTTTTTAACTAAGAGCCTAGCACCATGCCACATGGCTGTCATCCTAAAGCGCTACACATTTACCCTCCCCTAACTATCTCCATGAGGATTAAGTCAAAGGAACTCTATTTTTTCTCTCTGTAGGACTCCATCTAGAGAGCTTGAATAGCTGCTGTGTGAAGTTAGTTATTATAGGAGTGGCCATCTGATTTCTATAAGTCATTTCGGTAGAAAAATGTTTCCTCAGTAAAACTAAAAATGAAAAACAGAAAGGAAATCTCTTTACTATGTCTCTCTTCTGGATGCCATCCTTACAGGAGTACTCCTAAAAAGTAGCAAATCAAAATGGAGGACAAGAAAGGAGACAGAAATCACAGAGGCACAGACAATGTTCATCTGTAGGAAAGCCCAGTTGGTTGGTGTGATGTAGAACTGTTGATGCACTCTGAGTGAGGGGCCAGTTTCCTCCTCCAACTGAAAGAGCTCTCCACAGTGAGCAGGGCGCCTCTGAGGTTATAAAGGCTGCCTTTTGTCCCGGCGCCTCCCAAATGGAGGCAGACACAGCACTGACCAGGAACAGCCCCCAAAGGGGAATGCTGGCTCAACTGAGATGCTCATGAGATGTAAACTCAGATGTAAACATCCGAGGAATGTTTCTCTGACCAAAACGTCTGAAAACTAGACGTCTGCTCCTGCAGAATCTAAGCATCCCATCTGCTCATCTTATACACACTGGATTCTGCAAAGCGTGTAAGAGAAACAGGAGCTCCTTTGACTTAAGCCAGTATGGGAGAAATCAGAGTCTTGAGGTCTTTAGTTTCAGTCTTCTCTTGTTATCAAACCAGTTGTTGAAGCCTGGCAGTTATAAGACCCCAATCTAAAACAGATGCAACCTCCCCAGCTCCTTGCATGGAAGGCTGTGCATTAAAAAACAAATCTTTTTTTCTTTTCTTTCTTTTTTTTTTCTGATACAATTCAGGCCTTGCTACCTTTGCAGTCTGCCTCCAAGTTATCATCCCAGCCTGTCTTAGAATTTTCAATAATTGTTTTCATTTCATGGAATAGCCAAGAACACCTGAGAATCTTCATCCATATTTTCTCTCTAAAAGAAGCATCGTGTTAAGTGCATCCTAAGAGTCAGCTATGTGTGGTAGTTTTAATTAGTTTGCTTTCAAAACCACATTTTTGTATCTGATCATCCATGGCTGGCATGTGAGTCATTTAATCAGAATACAGTCTACTTTCTTTATTCAGAACATGCAAAGCATTCCTAAGGCGCTCACTATGAGCTATACATTTGGAATTCAGTTTTTAATAGATTTTCAAGCTCCGTAAATTGTGGTGCAATAGAGTAAAGAGCCATTTCCTAGGGTCTCGGAGGCAGAGTGCTCACTAACACAGGGTAAAGTACTGGACTCTGAGGCTTGCTGCTTGGAGAAGGAGTATGTCCCTGGGGATTCTGACCCATTTCTCTCACTGAGAACTCCACATACCTCTCTGTGGCAGCTCACTGTACAGTAATGTGTCCATGTGCAATAAAAGCAAAGTCTTGTGCCAGTCTTTCCCCAGTTGATTAGGAAAATCAGATCTCTCAGGAAATGCAGGCGGAGAGAATGAAAGCGTTAGTAACCCCAAGAGACCAGACTGAAATTGAGGAGAACACAGAGAGAACTAAATCTCTTTAAGATCGTGGACCCATCCAGTGAATTCATCTCCACACCCTTATTCTTCTGCACGCTGTCATGCAGCTATAGTCAGAAGTTACCACTGGGCCTGGCAGCTTAAAAAAATGTGTGTGTGCCTGATATACTGATATATGGGACATGGAGAGGTGGCTCAGGGATTAAGAGCACAGGCTACAAGCTATTCTCACAGAGGCCAAGCATAGTTTCCGGCACCCACGTGGTGACTTCCAGCTGCCTATAACTCCAATTTCAGGTGACCTGAGGTCTTCTTCTGTCCTCATGGGAAACAGATATACAAGTGGTGCCAGGCCATACATGGTGACAAGCACTCATACATATAGAATAAAGATAATGCATATTTTTAAAGATGGTTCCATGCATAAAAGTACTTGTTGCAAAGCCAAATGACTTGACTATGCTCCTCAGAAGCCACATGATGGAAGGAGAGAACCGATTCCAAAAGGTTTGTTCACTGACCTCTACATAGATGCCATGGCATGTGAACCCCCACATACAAATAAATAAGTGTTAAAACACTGTGAAGGTACTGAATATTTTTACTGTTTATTAGGTTGAAATTCTGAAAAATACCCAAGAATATCTGATAATAATACGGTCATCAATATTGTATTAAAAAAAGACAAGCTTCTTGACGTTGAAATGATTTAGAATCTTCTATATCACAAGAAGCCTTCTGTTCTGAAGTATAAAGCTCTTGCTTTATAAGTGCAGGGCTCATTAGCAGAAAAATGAGAATAAAATCAGCCATCTTTCCTTGGTAATACATTCTCTGTCTCAAGCCCTGCAGAGAGAGGAAGGCACTGTCAAAAAATACTCTACATTCATTTCGGCACCTAATGGCCAGAGATGGGTGCTCCACAGCTTTGCTGATGGTTATCTGTAGGTGACCCCAAACCCCAAGAAGCCTGTGATCT
This sequence comes from Micromys minutus, assembly GCF_963924665.1. Classification (NCBI taxonomy): domain Eukaryota; kingdom Metazoa; phylum Chordata; class Mammalia; order Rodentia; family Muridae; genus Micromys; species Micromys minutus. The sequence continues at coordinate 37,395,836 of NC_137984.1, read as the reverse complement.
CCTGGAGCCTCTAGAAGACTGTTTTAGGTCTTCATACACCCATCTAAGAAACTCTATAGACATTTTATCTTAACCATATGACAGTCATAAAGTCTGTGTAGAGCAATCTAGATTGATGGTGAACATTTATATAACCTAAGGAGAAAGATGCTTTGAAGCAGAGACCATTTATACGGCCACAAAAATAAAAATGACATATAACTTTCACCTCTTTCTTCTTCCCACTTGTCTTGGAGTTTCTATTGCAAGGATGAAACTGACTAAAGTAAGATGGAGAAGAGTTTGTTCAGCTTACACTTCCACATTGACAATAAATGTAAAACATGGCAGTAACCTGGATGCCTCCTCCTGAAACCTCTTACTGATGCAGAGGCCATGGAGGGGTGCTGCTTACTGACTTATTCTTTATAGCATGCTCAGCTTGATTTTTTTATGTTTTTCATACATTTATTAAAGTTTTTCTTTTTTAATTAGATATTTTATGTATTTGCATTTCAAATGCTATCCCCTTTTCCAGTTCCCCCTCTCCCATTCTCCCTTCCCTTGTTTCTATGAGGATGATTCCCCCACCCATAGCCTTCCCAGGACCAACAGCTTCTCCTCCAATTGATGCCAGACAATGCCATCCCCTGCCACATGGGGTGTCTACTCTTTGGTTGGAAGTTCAGTCCCTGGGAGCTTTGGGGAGTCTGGTTGGTTAATATTGTTGTTCCCTCTATCAGGTTGTAAACCTCTTCAGCTCCTTCTGTCCTTTCTCTAACTCCTCCATTGAGGTCCCTGTGCTGAGTCCAATGGTTAACTGCAAGCATCTTAATGTGTAAGGCTTTGGTGGAGCTTCTCAGGAGACATCCACATCAGGCTTTGGTCAGTAAGCACTTCTTGGCATCAACTATAGTGACTTGTTTGATGACTGCATATGGGATGGATCTCAAGGTGGATGGTTTTTCCATCAGTTTCTACTTTATTCTTTGTCCCTGCACTTTTTTTCCTGTGAGTATTTTGTTCCCCCTTCTAAGAAGGACTGAAGCATCCACATTTTGGTCTTCTTTCTTCTTGAGCTTCTTATGGTCTGTGAATTATATCTTGGGTGTTCTGAGCTTTTGAGCTAATATCCACTTATCAGTGAGCGCATACCATGGGTGCTCTTTTGTATCTGGGTTACCTCACTCAGGATGATAATTTCTTGTTCCATCTATAGAATTCATGGATGAACCCATTCTCAGTGCCCTAGGCCCTCCCACATCAATAATTAATTTAAAAAGAAAAATGCCTTACAGGCTTGCCTACAACCCCATCTTATAGAAGCATTTTCTTAGTTGAGCTTCCCTCCTCTCAGATATCTTTAGCTTAACATAAAACCAGCCAGTATGACCCTTATAATACTTTGTGGGTGTTTAGAAAGTTGTCTGTACTTCTACATACCATACTTAGGAAAGGCTGCTTCTCAAGAGCATAAGTAACTAATGACATAAAGTGCAAAACAATGTGGATTATTTCTGCAAGATTCAGAACAAGACAACTAGCTCCATCCAGCAGAGATGGGTAACAGTTTGCCCAGGTTTTGTCTGGATCTAAATCTGGGAGGAGAAAGATAAAGGTCTCTACTCCAACAGGAAAGGAGCCCATAGGGACTCTGCCAAAGATCTGGAATGCTCCAGCTGTGAGACCAGGGGTCAAACAGGATAGGAGTCATGAAGGACCGCAGGCTGAGTTTGCTAGAGATGCCTAGTGCAGATGTAAGCATTGGGTTTAGAACATAGACCTTCCACCAAAGCAAGACCGCAGCTTTCTGTTCTTTGGTTATTGAAGCTTTAAAATCTATAATAAAATTTTTGTACACGAGCTAAGCTACTGGTGGAACTGGCTGTGAATGAAGGGTCATGGCAGGATTCCAAGGCCAGGGTGGGTAGAGGGAGAGAGATGCAGAGAGAGAAAGATTAAGTTTCAGTAAAATAAAAAAAAAAAGAAGGAGGAGGAGGAGGAGGAGGAGGAGGAGGAGGAGGAGGTAAGAAGCTAGTGAGCGAGTGAGGGTATGAGCCAGGGAGTGAAAACAGAAAGAAGCCTGTGCTGTTACAAGCAGTTACTGAAGATGAAAACACAAACAATTTCATTTTGTTTAACCGCCAGTCTAAATAATAAAGTGAAAGATCATTTAGAATACACATGTTTAAGTTTATCAGAGATACATAAAATAATAAAGAGTAAAAAAGCAGCATCCAAAAATAAAAATTGCAATGTAGATGGTATTTCTAAAATTGTTTGAAGGGTCTGAGGGGTGTGGTTCAGTGGGAGGGTACTTGTTTCTCATGCACAATGCCTTGGATTTCATCCCTGGTCCATGTGCATATACATGCAAATGTCACGTGAAAAGCATCTTCTAAAATACTTGTCACTGAATGTAAAAATGGTCTCTAGTGGACCGAATTCCAATGTTTTAACAGTAGCTGGGCAGGTTACACTGGGAAAAAGCAGAAGGATGAGAACACAAAAATCAGTAAATACACTTTTTAATGGAAAATACTAAATGTAGTGGAGAGGAATTTTTCTTTTGGGGGCAGTTCTCAGGAGATGACTGGAATAAAGTTCAGAACCTTCATCTGCTTCAGGTCAAGGTGTTCATGGAGCTTACAGAACAGAATTCTGTCAGTGTATGTGCCCCGCTGGCTTCTGCCACTTGGGAAGCTAGGGAGATGCCATTTGCCCCTAACACAGCCCAGTGAACAGAATGACAGCTACAGACAGCATCATCCATAGAAAAAGGAAACCTGGCTGAGGGAGGCCCTGCTAAAGCCCAAGTGTAGAGTATGCCGATCAGAGCATGAACATTTCACGTGGGATGTCAGGGTCACTGCTCTTGAAATCCCCAGGGATTCTCCCTCTACTCTCTAAGCACTGTTTTCTCAGTGAGAGCAACATCTTTGGTTTTTTTTTTTTTTTTTAAGCTTCCTTCATGCTTTACAAAACTATAGCCCACCTTCATTCTGGTAGTTTCTACGCTTCTCCGTGCAGTTTGAGAGTGTTTCTGCTGATGTGTCCTTTGCAGGACCCTTGGTTCTTGCACATATCCAAGTGTGAGTGCTTCAACCTTTCATACAGAAAGATCCATGTCTGCAATCCAACCAGGCACTCTTGCTATCTGAGGTGGGTTTATCTTAATTATCTTGATACATATATACACACATACATACATACATAATACACACACACACACACACATATTTGGTGTGTTGGCTTATACTATATGGTCTATGTCTCCCAACAGCAGTTGTCTCATAGAGGCCAAGACTTTGTTAGCTCTCAGTTCATACAGCTAGATGTCTCTGCAGTTGCAATCTGGGATCAAAGGAGTAGAGGATTCTCAGATGGCTGCTGGTTTTCAGCTTACACTGGAGATGAATGTGCTAGGAAGAGTCAGGACAAAGAGGCAAAGAGTAAACTTTCCTCCTTCTGTGCCCTTCTATCTGGGCTCCCACCAGATGGTATTGCCTGTGTTATGGCTTGTTTGACTGCGAATCTTCTGATAAGAAAGTCCCTCACAGGGCAGCCCACAAGCTGGGGTATTAATGGATTCCACTTGCAATCATGTTGACAACTCAAGTAAGTCATTATGTGAGGGGCTGGAAAATAAGAGATAATGTGTCCAAAGAGGACTAAAGAAGCCACAGTGACACAGCCTCCAGACCACAGTGATGCAAATGAAAGGAGGTTTATGGAAACCCAGTGTCCTAAAGACATAGATATTTAACCCTTGTCATTTCTTTTTCTTGCCAAAGCCCTCACTGAAGAGTTATATACCATAAAAACTTCTGATAGCCATATTTTTCATACAAAGGTGTAAAATACAGGATACCACAGCAGGTAAATGGAGAGCCCAGATCTAAGTCAGTGATCAGCTTTAGAAGATATTTATCTTCTCAAGAAAACACAGACTTAAAAATCGTGGCTGTAATCTAGCAGCAGAATATATTCTCATGTCTGAGAAACACAGTCCTTCTGTTTATTTGTAGCAATACTTGAATATTTGTCATTGGCTCACATGAAGCTGCCCACTAAAACAAAAACAAAACAAGGCAACATTAAAAAACAAAATCAATAAAAACCGCTGAAGTTTCCAGCGGTCAGCACAGGACTGACTATTGTATACGTGAAACCCTATGCACCTCTGGGCAGCAAACCAATGCAACCATTTTAAAACCAAATCCCGTGATCTGAAGGAATTTCAGAGCTGCAACACTCTCCCAATTCCTCACAGCCTTCCATCTATGTCTTTTTTATGTATGTTTCTTTGTAACATAGGTTTTTATTCCTATAACCTTCTGGGAGAAAAAATGTTGATCACGGTGTGTGAACCTGTGACCATATGATATTTAAGATTTAAATAATTTATGCGTTTGGGGGCTGATGTGCAATGCTGGTTTGGATCACTCTTTCTAGCAACACGGCAGCGCCGCGAGTCTCAGCCATCACGCTGAGATGGCGGGACCGCACGCAGTTACCAGAAGAGATGCGCACACACTCGATGAATAAATTCATGAGGCCTGGCACCTCCGTGACCCCGAATCCACAGTCTGTCTCATCTGGTCCCACCCCAGCTCATTACTGCCACCACAAAAGCAGACACTCTGCCTCATTTCGATCCTGTCTGCCCTTTGAAGGCAAGGACACATGAAAGAAAAGGGTGGATTGTAATCTCTACATTTCCTCTGTAAGTGGCCAGCAAGCATTATTTTAGTTCTAATGTATTAGGTGGAGAGGGCACAGAAAGGGAGTACGTGCACTTTCTTTGTCGATAGGTGCTTGGTGTATTGTACAACTATAGGGAAGATACAGATGTAATTGACACTGTCTTCAGCCTTTTGTCTTTTCAGTAAAGCATTTGTACTGGGTAACATCTCATTAGCATGCAGGAAGTCTTCTGGGGAAGGCATATCTGACCTAGAATGTGCTCTGCTTCCAGGACATTGTCAGGGCCACATTGTGGTATGGCTTCTGAAGAGGCTTTGAAGGCAAGGAGAGCAGAGGACAGACTGACAGTTGCACACAGCATAGTGGGACAGCCTCCATCACCCCCGAGGGGTCTGGACCCTGGACACCTGCAGAGTTGCTTTTTCACATAGGTTGGAGGATGCTGTTCTGCCCCCGGATCTGCTGCACACAGAGAAACTAGTGACCTGGATGGTCTGTGGGAATCAGATGCGCATGGCAGATTCACAGGAGAGTATGGCTGCTCGTGAGAGGAGAGAGATGAACTAAAATAACTGAGCTCATGGGACAGAGAGAAATGGGAGAATAGGTTTTGGTGGATATTTGGGATGTGGAAAGTAGAGGAGAATAAGAATCCATAAATCATTGGAAATTTATGCTTGATTCAGTAGGACTCAGCGGTACAGGGCAAAGTGGGAGACATCAGACTAAGCCTAGTGTGGCTAACGTGGTTTATCCACTCCTGGCCTCATAATCCTAGTGAACCTGCTCCTTTTTTATTGTTTTGGAATAGGGTCTTACATAGCCTAAGCTGGACTGAAACTTACTATATAGCAAGAATGATCTTGAATCTGGTTCTTTTGCCTCTTCCGCCCCAGTGCTGAGATCTCAGGTGTATGCCACTGTGTCCGTATGTACATGTGTATGTATGTATGCATGTGTGTGTTTGTGTGTGTGTTTGTGTGTGTGTGTGTGTGTGTGTAAGAAGGCAGGTGTGTTTGGGAGGGCAGAGGTGTTGAGTCCATGAAGCTGGACTTAAAATCACCTGATGTGAAGGCTGGGAATTAAATTGGTGTCCTCTTCAAGAACAGTAATGATCTTAACAGCTGAGCCATCTTGCAGCATGTCAACCTTATGTTTTTAGCTCATTTTCTTTTGGTTACAGTTCTTTGAACTGGTGTAATGATGGCATCAGTGGAATGTGAATACCTTGACCTCCATAATAGTAAATAAAGTTTGAAAATTAAGACTAAACTGATCATTATATTCTGCCTAGTAACAACAAAGTGATAGTCAATTGTTCTTCCCAAAGACCATGTTATTCTCTTTCTTAACCTGCCTGAGAAGAAGGCATTTATTGAGTTGTTTAATCAAATAGCCAATATACAATTTAGCAACTAAAGACAGGACCATTAATTTGATTGCATAAATTTTAATAATGATGAATTCACATCTACCTCACCCTGTGAAATTTATTCAGCAACTAAAGAAGGCAATATATCAAGGAAGAAGAGCAGTGTTGCCTGGGAACCCTGCTGTAAATTGCTAAACCATGTTTTAACCCTGTCTTTAAGCTCTGTCCTGGACTAGAATGAGCAGGGAGCAATGCTGTTAAGAAGGGCCAGTGGAAAAGAATACTGCCTCTGTGTGGGTTAGGATGACTGCATCTATTACTAATGCTTGGGCTGAAGGGTGTCACAGTAGAAGGTAATTTTGATATTTGTATGGTTTTTTGGGAGTCTGAAATCGTGCTTATTATCTAGTGATGCTTATCTATGGAAAGACTTTCCCAAAGCTACATTTTTCTCTGGTAAAAATGAAATCAAAGTAATATAAGAACATTTTTCTCTCTCTCTCCAGGGTTAAATGTCCTGTAACACAATCTTGCATTTTTACCTAAAAATGATAAACAGTTATTGAATATGGAGATGGAGAACTGAGAAAATTGTTGAGTGTTTGTCTTATACTTTAGCTTTGTATGAGTAATATTTCTTGTTTCTGTGGCAAATTCCTAATGGAAGTATCTTAAAGGGGGGCTGGAGCTGTGTGGGCTTACAGTTTAAAGGGATACAGTCCATTGCAGGAAGGATGGCAGAAAATAGTCAAACTGGGGGCTGAAACCAACCAGTTTAGAAACAAAGAGAATGATACAAAAAAAAAAAAAAAAAATCAACAAAACCAAAAGCTGTTCTTGTTTTGAGAAAATCAATAAGCTAAGTAAACCCTTAGCCAAACTAACTAAAGGGCACAGAGACAGTATCCAAATTAACAAAATCAGAAATTAAAAAGGAAACATAACAACAGAAAATGAGAAATTTCAAAAAATAATTAGATCCTACTACAAAAGCCTATATTCTACAAAACTGGAAAAATCTAAATAGAATAGATTATTTTCTAGACAGATACCATGTACCAAAGTTTAGAAAGACCAGATAAACGTCTAAACAGTCTGAGAACCCTTAAAGAAATAGAAATAGTCATTAAGATACTCCCAATCAAAAAAGCATACGGCCAGATTGTTTTAATGCAGAATTCTACAAGACCAACAAAGAAGAACTAACACCAATATCAACACTCCTCAAACTATTCCACAAAATAGAAAGCAAAGAAACACTACCTAAATCATTTTATGAAGCCACAGTTACTCTGGTACCTAAAATAAACTACACAAAGACCTATCAAAGAAAGAGAACTTCAGACCAATTTAACTTATAAATATCAATGCAAAAATAATCAATAAAATTCTCACAAACCAAATTCAAGATTGCATCAAATGTTCATCCACTATGATCAAGTAAGCTTCATCCAAGTATGCAAGAATAGTTCAATATATATAAATCAAACAACATAATACACTATGTAAAAAACTGTTGGAGAAACAGTCACTTGATCCTCTCATTAGATGCTGAAAAAGTCTTCAACAAAATACAACACTGATTTATGTTAAAAGTCCTGGAGAGATCAGGTATTCATGGTACATATCTACACAATAAAAATAATATATTTCAAACTAACATCAAACTAAATGGAGAGATACTAGAAGCAATACCACAAAAACCCAGGACAAAACAAGGTTGCCCACTCTCTTCCTATTTATTTAACATAGTACTCAAAGTTCTAGCTAGAGAAATTAAACAACAAAAGAGATCAAGAAGATAAAAATTGGAAAGGAAGAAGCCAAAGTATCATTATTTGCAGAGTACACATTAGCAACCCTCAAAATTCCACCAGAGAACTCCTACAGCTGATAAACAACTTCAGCAAAGTGGCAGGATATAAAGTGAACTCAATCAAATCTCTAACCTTTCTTTAGCCAAATGAAAACAGGCTAAGAAAGAAATTAGTGAAACAATACCCTTTGCTACAGTCACAAATTGCATAAAGATCTTGGTATAACTCTTCTCAAGGAAGTGAAAGATCTGTAGGACAAGAACTTCAAATCTCTTAGAAAGGAAAGCTAAGAAGACCTCTGAATATGGAAAGATCACCTATGCTTCTGGAAAGGTAAGATTATCATAGTGAAAATGGCCATCGTACCAAAGCAATTACAGATTTAATGCAATCCCCAAACTTTAACACAGTTCTTCACATAAATGGAAAGAGAAATTCTCAACTTTACATGGACAAACAAAAAACCTAGCATAGTCAAAACAATTCTCAACAATAAAATAACATCCAGGCGAGTCACCATTCCTGACCTCAAGTTATGCTTCAAAGCAATAGTGGTAAAAATTGTATTGGTACAGAGACAGACAGGTGGATCAGTGGAATAGAGTTGAGGACCCAGAATTAAACCCACAAACCTAAGGACAAAAAAGCCAAAAACATACACGGAAAAAAAGCACTTTCAATAAATGGTGCTGGTCCAATCTAACTGAAAGTCTGTGTGTAGAAGAGTAAAAATAGATTTATATTTATCACTTTGCAGAAAGCTCTAGTACAAATAAATCAAGAACTTCAATGTAAAGCAAATTTCCTGCACAGAACACCAGTGTCTCAGGCTCTAAGATCAACAATTGATAAATGGGATTTCATGAAACTGAAAGGTTTCTATAAGGAAAAAGAAACCATCAATATGACAAATTAGCAACCTACAGATTGGGAATTTTTTCACTAAGCCTACATCCAACAGAGGGAGAATTTCTGAAATATATAAATAACTCAAAAAGTTAACCTCCCCAAAACCAAATAACCCAATTAAAAATGGGGTATATAGCTAAACAGAGAATTCACAGAAAACAGATCTTGAATGGCTGAGAAGCACTAAGAAAATATTCAGTCCTTTCATCAGAGAAATGCAAATCAAAATAACCCAGAGTTTCCATCTCACATCAATCAGAATGGCTAAGATCAAAAACCTCAAGTGACAGCAGATGCTGGCAAGGATGTGGAGAAAGAGGAACACTACTTCATTGCTGGTGGAATTGTAAACTGGTGCATGCTGGTAATCAATCTGAGAATTCCTCAGAAAAGTGGAGATAATTCTACCTGAAGACCCAGGTATGCAACTCTTTGGCATATAGACAGAAGATGCTCCACCATACCACAAGGACACGTGCTCCATCATGTTCATAGCAGCCTTATTTGTAATAGCTATACGCTAGAAACAACCCAGACGTACCTCATCTAAAGAATGGACACAGACAATGTGGTCCATTAACACAATGAAATACTATCCAACTAGTAAAAATGAGGACATCATGGATTTTGCAGGCAAATGGCTGGAACTAAAAATATCACCCTGAGTGAAGTAACTAGGACCCAAAGGGACATGCATAATATGAACTCACTGGCAAGTGGATATTATCCAAAAAGTATGGAATATCTGGGATACAACCTACAGACCATAAGAATATAACAAGCCTAAGACCCAAGTGAGGATGCTTCTACCCCCACTTAAAAGAGAGAAGAAAATAGTTATGGGATGCAGAGAGAGGGAGAGATCTGGGTGGGGGAGGAAGAGATCAGGATTAGGTATGGGGGCGGGAAACAGGAGAGAAGTGCAGAGAGCCAGGAGAAGGAATAGAAATAAGCAGCCATGGAGGAAGAGGGGGACAGTACCAGTACCAGAGACTCTCAGGACTCAGTGGGGGTGATCTTAACTAAAATGCCCAACAGTAGGGAGAGAGAACTTGAAGAGTCCACCTTTAATAGACAGAGCCTCAAATGGATGGATTGGGTTACTAACCCATAGTCAAAATTTCTGACCCAGAATTGTTCCTGTAAAAAAAAAAAAATGGAGAAGAGACTGAAGGAAAAGTGGTCCAATCACTAGCCCAAGGCCTGGAACTATTGTTGATGTTATGATATGCTTACAGACAGGAGCCTAGCATGGACCAACCAGCAACTGACTGAGACAGACACAGATACTTACACCCAACGATTGGACTAGAATTGGAGTTGGATTAGGGGAAGGATGGAATAAGCCGAAGGGGACAGTGATACTATAGGAAGACCAGCAGTCTCAACTAACCCAAGCTCCGGGAGCTCCCAGAGACTGAGGCACCACGTAGGAGCACACACAGGCCAATCCAAAGCCCCTGGCACATATATAGCTGAAGCCTGCCTGGTCTGGTCTCAGTGGGAGAAGATTCGCTTGAGAGACTTGAGACCCCAGGGAAGAGAGAGGCCTAGCGTGGAGCACCCTCTTAGAATTAAGGGAGGAGGAATTCGAGGAAAAACTGAGGGAGAAGGGACTGGGGGGAGGAAATGTCTGGAACGTAAATAAAAGAGTATAAATAAATTAAAAAAAAAAAAAAAACTCCTACAGAAAGAACAGATATTCCAACCTAATCCTGGAGTTCTTTCTAGAAGATTTTAATGAATCACTACTTTTGCTAAATTAAAAAAAATCAGTAACAGTAATGGGTTACTTCTTTTGTATTTGTTGGCCAGTGAGGTACCACAGACCCCAAACATTACAGGCTGTTGCTACAGCTCTTGGTTGTTCTGAAGAACTTGATGGTAAACGCGTATGGCTGAAGACATCACACACTTGATTCCTAGAACATGGCGAACTCTAGCTGCTACTGACCTGGAAGCTTGCTCTCTACCAGTTACTTATCTACAGTGCTAGAAAGTGCTGTGCATGTTGTCAGAGGAGAAAGTGGCCATCAGTCATGCACAGCTGAGAGCCCTGTGCATTGCAATAAGGACAGGCCTGGAAAGACACGCCCACTGGTCCAATGTCATGTGATGTGAAAACAATGAGAGCAAGCGACTACATTGTAATTTGATATAAGCCACACCCCAAAAGATGAAACCCATGGATTCATTGTCTTTAAGACATATGGCTAGACATGTCATAGACTATAAGTTAGAAATTACCACTAATCTACTAAGTGGGACTAGTAGTAAAATGACTCCTGATGACTTACTATTTTATCTGTAGATCAATACATCTTGACTTCCACCTAAAACTTTTCCATTGAGACTGCAGAATTCACATATATTTAATCCACTCCTCCCAAGACTCAGGAATTATTGCAGATGAAGGGGCAGAAAGAGTATAAGAGACACAACAGCATGCACAAAACCTGTACAAGTCCAAGCCAGACTAAGTCTCATCATGGAGAAGAGAGGCCCACAATTCCTCCCCATGTCATGGAGCTATTGGTTAGCTGCTGGGAGGAAGAGATACAGTGAGTCTAATCATCTTTTGTGGAAGGCCATCTATCCAACAGTATTGTGATACACAAATTAGTCCTGAGGGTTTAAAACAGATGATGCAAAGTTGTGTGGGTAGGGAAGTGGGGTGTGCCTCTGGGAAGAGGTGGGGAAGGGGATGAATGTGATCAAAATGCATTGTATGAGACTCTCAAAGAACTAATAAATATATTTAAAGGAAAAATAATTTTTAAGTTTTTTTTAAATCTTACCAAATGCCACCATTCCTACATCAACAGCTTCCAGGAATGACATTATTTTCATTCTAGATCAGCATTGTTCAACCTGAGTTGTGAGCCCTTTGGGGTTATACAACCCTTTCACTGGGGTCACCTGAGATCATTGGAAAAGACAGATGTTTGTACTGCAAGTTCTAACAATAGCAAAATTAGAGTTATGAAGAAGCAATGGAACTAATTTTGTGTTTGGAGGTCACCACAGCAGGAGGAAGCGTATTAAGGAGTCACAGGCTTAGGAAGGCTGAGAACCACTGCTTTAGTTGCTTTCTAGGTTTTCAACTTGGATCTTTTTTATCTTGTGCATTTATCTGAAAACATCAGAGCATGAGCTGCTTTCCAGAATCATCATCCTAAGCCGCCAGCACTGCAAAGGCTGCTACCCAGTCTGTATGCTTGCCTAAGCTTCATGAGGGTGGAGTGGCTGTAAACTGGTGTACTACTGCCTCCTAATCACAGCGAAGCTACATGGTTTTTACATCTTTTTTGGTTACATGGTTTCTTTTTAGTAACAAACATTCTGACATCACCAGAGTCAGTCTGGTTTTATGGTAGTGTCTTTTGTATCTTAGTATTCAAGATGAGGAGTGAGTATGTGTGTGCGTTGTGTTTAAGCTCCTGCATCCTAGGTATCTGCTGCTTTGCCTTAATAGTACAGTTAGGATTCCCTTATCCTAGTTGAAACAATTTAATCAGAAAATCACTCATAAGTAAAAATAAACTTAAGTGTTTCATTCATTTGGTCACTGAACTACATATACTGCAAGTGGCCATTAGAATATCACACTTCCCCATCATGTCAGTCAGACTTTTTTTTTTTTTGTCACTGTGACAACTGACTAAAAGAAACTATTTAAAGTAAGATCAACTCTGGCTCATGTTTTCTGAGGAGTCAGTCCATGGTCATTGCTTTTGGTCCTGCCGGGCGGGGTGAGGGGGGCAGGAGGCAGAAATACAAAGAGCAGGTTTGCTCTGTAGCACACAGGAATCACTGAGGAGTAGCAGAAGGGCACATGGAGCAGACACAGTCCCCGAGAACCACCCTCCATTGGCCTCCATCCTCTCCCTGCACCTCATCAGCTGACACTCCCAGCACATCTTAAAATGCTGCCAGCCGAGAACAAATAAGTTTATAGGAGTGAACATGAATTTCGAACCATAATATCCATTAATGTAAATACATTGTATATATAGTTGATACATATTCATAGTTGTCTTAATTCTTTAAAAAGCCTTCTTTTCTAGGGGGCTTATGTGTCTATTGTAAGTAGAATTCAGAACTTTCTTCTTAATAAACTATATTTTCATAAAGAACTCTTACAGACTCATGTAGACAAGGACAGTTTTGTCAGACAGACAGCCTTTGGAGCTGGTTCTCATATTTCTTAATGTGTTCTGCATATTCAAGATACAAGAACATGGCCTTCATGAATATGCTTGTCCCTTTTTAGCAAAGAGTCATTGTTCTCTTGCTATAAATTGAGCATGGTGGCTTAAAAGATAATGTTTTTCACGAGAGTCAGGTCTTTCTCTTAGTATTTACAAACAGGTTGTAGTTTATATGTACTGTTTCCCAGTATGTCTCCCAAGAGCCCTGGTGTCTATGCAGTTCCCAGGGGTCTCTCTATTTACACAGTTTTAAGTTCACAACCTGTCTTTCTGTCAAAGGCTTTCCTCTCTTCTTCATTTGCATTGTTAATTTTCCACCCTCAGTATAACACATTACTTGGTACCCGTGGATGTTTCTTCTTTTTCTTCGGGTTTGACCATCACTCACCAAGCCCTGTGAATTTTTAACTGCTGTCAATATTGTTCAAGGCAGCATCTGCCCCAGCATCCTAGTCTTACTGTGTAGAAGTGGAAGACAGTATGTTGACAATTTCCACCATGTGTACACTGACGTAAATGTGGACACCTGTGGTTGTGTTTTAGCAAAAGATTAAAATCTACACCATACACTGAAAATTTTGTAAACATAAAAATGTTTATCAAATAAAAACATAGACAGTGTTGTTTACGTAGGTGTAGAGACTGTTTTAAGAACTGATATTACAAGTTTACATGACTACAAGGTTAAAAGTGTATAACAAAGTCAATTTAGTAGCTAAAAGGTGCTGTAGTTACAAGTTTACATTAATGGACAGCTTCTCAGTAGCAGCAGTCCTGACCTGCAGTCCACGTGTGTTGTAGGCTCTGCCATTAGGTCTGTGATGCTCATGAATTTAAGAGAGTACTTAAGCCTGCACTTTTAAGAACATATCCCCAGCAATTCACAGATATGCATGCATGTAAGAATACATGTGCATAGAAAAACACAAAGGTACACATTATATTAATTATTAATGTAAATAATCCAATAACCCACAATGACCATTTGTCTTTTTCATTACTTTTCAATTCTGCTGTATTTGATAGGCACTAGATAAAACTGACATATTCTTTATTTTTTAATGTGTCTTAAAGAGGGATAAAGAGACTGTGTCAATGATATTAAGCAGATGAATATTAAATCCAATATAATAGTTAAAAGTTAGGAAGGTAGAACTAGAGCTTGAATGCTAAGAACTAAGCTAGAACTAAGCTAGAATGCTACCCATCTTATGCCTACTGTTTGGACATGAAACTATTGTATTTCTCTGCAAGTGGTGGCACAAAAATCTCATAGGCCCACCTTTCACAAGCAAGGGGGGGTGGGTCCAGGAAAGAAGGGTCTAAGCCTGTTTACCATTGTTCTACAACTTAGCCATTCTTTCTTAGATTTTGAAGCTAACTAATTTTTTTTTGTTTTTTTTTTGTTTTTTTGGCTCAGGTTCTAGTCATCCATAGAAGGGACACTGCCTGTGTTTTCATTTTGTCACCCACAAAAGAGGGGCAACTTCTCCAAACTGAAATGAAGATGGCTATGTGTAAAGTACATACAAATCGTGTCCCAGACAAATGAGACACAACAGAGGATTTGTAAGTCCTTGCTGGTCTTTCACAAGACAGAAATCATGATGACAAGATCTTCCCTCCCTCCCTCCCTTCGTCCCTCCCTTTTCCCCTCCCCCTTCTCTGTCTCTCTTTGTCTCTCTCTCTCTCTCTCACACACACACACTTCACACAGCTCTCACAACTATATGGAAATAATAGGAGTTTTTTCTTTTTTTTTTTTTTTTTTTTTTATGTAGGGCTTGCTGGGTTACTATAGATGAGACCTGAATAAATTGTATGTGAGTGTAATAACAGTAAACATAAAGAGAAAGAAGAGCACAAACCTGTGTGATACAGTTATATTTTTCTGGGTGATACGTTGAATAATTATATTTTATATTTATGAAGCCAAGACCCTCATTAGAAAGACCGATATATTACTCTGGACACAAGAGACTTGGAACATAGAATTAGTGTTTGTTGGTGATTCAATGGCATAGTGAGTTTCAAGGCAGCTAAAAGATCCTACTTCATTTGGGTGAATGTGGTTCTCTATGTCCCACTGAAAATAACTGAAATGGAAGGAGCAGTGTTGAAACCGCGAACAATCGCGAACACTGAGTTCTGCTTCTGCCCTTCAAAGGAACCACAGAGAAGTATCAAGTTTTTAGAGTTTGTACCTATAAAGATGCTATAAGCCAGTTTATCTCTTCTAAAGCTCACCTCTGTGTGTGCCGCCCTCTCTCACCTCATACACATCTTTGTTTGAAGAGTCAGTGCTTTTACAGAATTAGTATTATATCAAGTGGTTCTTTTATTTTTATGCAAGAATGGATTGCTTTGGGAACCACACATTTAACATTAGGGTGACTTTCTTCAAATTCAGCTCCTTAAAAGGAAAAGAGAAGCAACTGCCTGCAAATAGTGAGTTAGTTTTGGGCTTTCCTCAAGTGTTGACAGAATGAAAAATACTTTGGTTGATCACTGTCGACATCCACAATGTAATTCCCATTAACTCCTGCAAGCCTGCACGGCCGTCTTGGATAACTCCCCTTCTCTGACCGATGGAAATGTCCTTTCGAGTTTTAAGATGCAAGTGTGTGAATAGTAGTCTGGGAAGGGGTTGAGCCATCATAATTTAGACTCTGTCGCCAGCTGTCTGAGCCTTGTGGAGCCTCCTCTGTTTATCGAAGTTTTCCTAAGGGATCCTTGGGTGGCTTCAGTTCCCGCCTGGTTTCCACATTCCAACCTTCCTTTTCTCCCCAGTAGATCTTTGGTTGTTATTCTGCTATTTTCCAGTTGTTAACTAAAGAATGGCTTACAGGGCAGCTGGCTTCTTTCTGTTGTTGTTATTGTTTGCGTCTTGCTTTTTGTTTGTTTCTTTGGGGGAAGTTTTTTTTTTTCCTTCAGAAGCAATTTCCCAGATGATATTAAAATACCCATTTCTAAAAATGAAATTGATCTAGCATTAAATTCTGAATCTCCTTTCCAATTCACATCTTCATCTTACCTATCTATGCATTTAATCCATTGCTCATCTATCATTCATCAATCACCTATTAATCCATAATCTATCAACCATCTGACAACTGTTTCTTATTACCTAATCTCTAAAGATACCTACTTATTGTATATCTATTGCACATCAACCATCCTTGACCTCTACTCTATTTCTGTATCTATCATCAACAGCCTTCTACCATTTACAGAGCTAAGTCAAACCTTTGTCACCCATGTCTGGCATCTATATTACCATCTATCTACCCATCTCAGACCTGAAGATGGACAGCGTCCCACTGTTCCACTTACTCAGTTGATACCAGTGAGAAGCAGTATCTGTTACTCAAGAACAGTTTTGGTTTGGAGAATCTATAATCCGTTTTGATTGTTACATGCTGTGCGTGGTGGGGCCCCTTGCCTGGCAGACCTTGCTTCCTCTCTCCTTACTCCTCAAGCATTCAAACCATCACACACAATCCTGGTCAAGTTTACTCCAGGGATCTGACACACTGAACTCCAACGAGCAATGGATTTAAAGCAGGATCCTTTTCTTTAGCTATTCCAATAAATGTATGCTGAGGAACTTCTCTCTGTCCCCCAGGACCAGACTCAAACCCAAGTTGGCATCTTGTGAAATTAAGTACATACTCAAGTAGGCTTTTATTGGTTGCCTTGTTTTCCTCCAAACTGTGACAGAATGCAACAACTATAGAAGTAAAAGACGCAAAGATGTTTACACTGCTCATTTCAATAACCCTAGAATCTGAGAAATGAATAAATAAGAGCAAGTACATCTTAGTCTCCATCCTTAAAACCTCATACCAGAAACAATCTTATTTCTGTATGTATTACTACTAAAGAGAACCTATTCTGATACACAACGTTTCACAGGACAGGAGAGGAGGGACCAAGACCAGCCTGCAGCCACCCAAGTCTCTGGGGTTCTTTTGCAGCGCCCCTGCATTGTGAACCATAGTGCAGTGAGAGACACTGCTCTTGAATGAGGTAGGCAGCTCCTGTGGATGACACACACATCTGTCCCCACTGGCCCCCTGACAATGCACAGATTCCATCTCTTCTCCACGCCACATCATGAACTTACAAGAAGCGAAAATAAGTGAATGTATTAGTTAATAAGACGATCAAGAAAAATAAGATTTAAGTATCTCGAAACTTTTAAATTTTTAAACTACAATTACAGGTACTGTCATGAGTCTTTCAAATGTTGTAAACAAGTTTTAAATGACAATATATCTATTAAATGGAGTTGATATATCTGAGAAATGATGGCCAGTGTAAATTTATCAATGTCTATAGACAGGAAATGTTAGAATGCTCCAAACTCATACCTTAAGGTGATCAGAGTATTTTTATCTTCTAGTATTTAATTGCCATAGGATTATGCTCATACAATTTGTATTTCTTGCACAATTTGGGTACAATTTTGGGATGTTTGCCTTGTGTTTCTTTGATTTACCACACAGTAAATTTAGCATCTTCTATCCAGTATAAACAATATTTGAAATGTCTAATTTTAAAAGATTTATTTTTATTTTAGTTATGAGTATTTGGGGGAGTGGAAGACACCTGCTCATGTAGGTTGGTACAGGGAAGTGTCCTGAAGAGTGTATTGGATTCCGAGGAGCTGGAGTTACAGCTAGCTACCTAATGGGAGTGGCAGGAGCTGAACTTGGGTTTAAGGATAACAGGAACTGAATGAGCTGGGGTTCTTTACAAGAACAGCATGTGCTTCTAAACACTGAGAAATCTCTGAAACAGCCCCCCGTATCATCTAATGTGATATAAAATATAGAGGCATAAACTTTTTCTATTAAACCCGATACTTGAATGTCTATATTTGGAGAGAACTCATCTTTACAGTTACAAAGGAGAAAGGAATTCCGATGTTCTATAAGAGACTCTTCCCTATGTGACATGAGCATGAGAAATACTTTATGCAGCAAAAATGAATCCACCAAACATTACTCTGCAACCTGCCATGCCTTGATGAGTTAGTTGGATTTTTGTAGATATCTCAAAACCACTGTCAGGAAAACAGAAAGTAAATGTAATTAAAACTTGAATCATTTTCACATGTAATCATCATGCAAATTAATATTGTTCCCTGTGATATTTTCCTGTATGCCTGCATTATGGGTTGATCACTCCCTCCCCCACACCCTTTCACTCACCTGAGAACTCTTCTGGGTCAGTTGGGGAACTGATTCACACAGGAGTGCCCAGCACTGTCCCAGAGGAAAGAGGCAAGCCTATTGGTCCTGGGAATCTCTTTTCTATGCTTCGATTTCTGTCTGCACCTCTTGCATTAAGTGCTGTTGTGTTCCTGCCTTTCCCCCCACTCTCAGCTGTGGAAAGGCTCATGAGTGGGTGGATCTTTTTCGGTTAAAAAGGACATGCACAGGACAAAGCTTCCAAGGATTTACATTTATCCATGAAAGACAATTAAATACATTTACTTGATGTAAGTATTTTAATGTATTCTTTGTAAATATAAATTTGGTTCTTGCCTTTCCATACATCAAAAACAAAGGTTGCTTCTTTAACATTATGTAAAGCATACTTGTCTCGTTGATTGGGACTGAGGTACAGACAACCTAGGTGATTTTGAGAAGGTGATAGGAAGGCACTTCCCTGTCAGCAAACCTCCCCCAGTCCGAGTCCATCTAATGTAATTTTACAAGCAGAATCATCCACGACTGGCGGTGTTCACAGCCCCATCATTAATTCACTTTTATCTTAGTTTAACTGCATCTTTGCAGGCCAAGCACTTCAAGATTTCCCTGTGGATTTTCTCCCATTTGCATAATGTATGTGCAAAGAAAGCCTCATTACTCCAAACCTATTATTAATATTGTCTTGCGGTCATTTCTATGAATCCCTACAAGGCTCTAGTAACCTACGAGCTGAGAGACTAGTGTGTTCTAAGTCAAGGACATTTGGTACGAGTTCCTTATGACTGGTAGAAATCCTGTTGTTTTTTTAGCTCATCAGATATCGAATGACGCTCCATGCACAGTGGGGCACAGACTACATTTCTATAAAGGAAGCACAGAATTCCTAACCATCAGCCATGGCTGTGCTCTGTGAATTCAGCCTATGTCACATTCAGCAAAAACCTTGCATATCTTATGTGGCTCCATGTTTGAGTCTCGGGGATGATCTTTGTGTGGAGGGGTCCTTTGTAATCACCTTTTCTGAGAGCGGCAATTTCCCCAGCTGCATGCGGCCATAGAAGATAATTAAATGTAATAGTCACCACCCCTAATTTATGGCCACAGTGGGAAATAATCACATCTAAAGCAAAAGCCGCAGCGTTGAAATGGAGATGCGTGCTATATCAGCATGTCCCCGGCAAACGAAACCTTTCTCCGGGATCACGGGAAAGTTGGGTTGACTGGTACTCCTGGCCTGCAGCCTTTCTCATGATCACAGGAAAGGTAGGTTAACTGGTACTCTTGGCCATTTCTATCTTTATCGAGAATCTCCTAAACTCTTCACTAGTTAGTAGAGCACAGGACGACTTCCTGCTCATTCACAGCTTTGTCGAGCCTTAACACTATGGTCTTTAAAGCTTTTATCTGAATTGGATTGTAAATAATCTTTTTTACCTGGAATCTGAATGATATCGCTCTTCAAAACTCTAATCTGATCTTTAATCTTATGTCTGAAAAGAAAATAAAACAGTATATTTTTAAGGAAGTGTTTCTTCAGACAGGAGACCTTGAAGTGGAGACAGTGGAACTGAGGACGAGGGAGGGAATAAGATACAGGAGAGAGAAGAGCAGAAAAGAGAGTATAGGATGTGGAAAGGAGTCGAGGGATGGAAGAGTAATCAGGTAGAAAAATCCACAAAACCAAATTCTGTAGACTGGAGAAAGGACTCAGCAGTTAAGAGCCAGGCTGCTCCCTCCAGGCAATCGGGTTCCCTGAGCAACACATACATGGTGGGTCACAACTCTCTGTAGCTCCAATTCCAGGGGACTTGCTGCCTCTCCTCTTCTGGCCTGTGTGTGTGTGTGTGTGTGTGTATATACAGTTGTGCAAGATGGTATAGGAATCTTCTTAAAGCTCTGGATTTGGCCTAAGTGGACCTAACACAGCAGGATTGGAACCTCAGAATGGAGTCTCCATCCAGTGAATGCTGAAAATAAATTTATTTCCAATTGCTTGAGCTCTATTAATAGTGTTCTCAAGGTAAATAATTAAAACCATCTGGCTTTTAAGGTTTGTAATATATGGTTCTGGCTTTTCAAAATAAGACTTTCAATCTAAGTTATCCAAATGAGAGTAAAACTAATTGAGGCATTAGAATGTCATCAGGAGATGATAATTAACACAGGTTATTTATTGACATATTCTTGTCTGTGGCTTCTAGTAGGTTTGTCCAAAATAAGTAAAATAATTTTATAAAAATGTTATTATGTATTTGACCATTAAATAATAGAAATTGATGAAGTAGTGGTTGAATCCTTGATTTTTAAAATTTGTCAGAATTTGCTTTGTGGAGGTCATTGTTGATCCATGGAGAGGGGAGGGCACAAGCCCACTCCTATAGTGTGGACTCATTTACATACATAATTTCTTCCCTGCATTAGATGGCTTATATGGTGAGTACAGCGTTCTACATGTATAGAATAAAACCTGTGAGACATGATGTCTGAAAATTCAAAACCCCATTGTTCTTAACCACAGACTCATACAGATAGTTCTGAATGCCAGAATTCTTTAGAAGGTTTACCTTTGCTCTATTCTACACCAGAAAGCTTGGATACCCACAGGCAGCTATAGGAATTTTGCATTTTCATTCACTGCCTGGTATTTCCACAGGGGAGTGGGAATTAGGGTTGGATCAGTTAAAAACAATAATACTAATCATTGTATTCTAATATTGCAATATATGAGTTAAAAGTTTATTCAGTGTCATGTAATAGTTATTCTCACAGATAATTAAAATGCTACTTAAGAAGAGAAACAGTGAAAAACAATGTAACAAGTTTAATGCCCATTATATAAGCAGGAAGGACAAGTGAGAAGCCCAGATGCTTGCTGTGTTTACTGAGATGAATTTAGAAACCTTAATAAGACAACTTTGCATTAAGTTGGTAATCAGAAGGCTCATGACCACTGATAGGTATTCCTGTCGCCACACCTAGCACCTTTCAATGCAGAGAGGCACTTTGTCTGTGGCATCTCAAGTCTGTCATGAATATGAAAATCTTCATTTCAGACAACATTTTGAAGTAATAGGTAAGAGTAGATGAATCTTAACATGCCCTGGGAACATCTATAAATACATACAAGTGATTTATTACTCATGGACAGTGATCACCTTGAGGGTAAAATTATAATACTTCCCAGAATGCATTATAAACCCTAATGGAGACCATTATTTCTCAAAGCCCATAAACACAGGAAATTTGTAGCTCTGTAAAATTGATGGGTTTTACAACAATGAAATTACACAGAGAGTCAGCCAGATAGCTCAGCAGGAAAAGATGCAAGATGCCAAGTCAGGCAACCTGAGTTCAGTCCCAAGACCATAAACGTGGAAAGAGAGGACCCTTCTCCTGCAAGTTGCCTTTTACAGTGGTATGCATTATCCCCACAAGTGTGTGTGCACACACACCTGCACATACACAGAAAATCTACAAATGTAAGGAGAACCTCAAGACATTTTAAAAACAAAATACAGAAATGTTTTTACATCTCATTATCAGTTTTTCCCTGACATAAACCACCTATGCTTTAGAAGAACTGGCCATTAAAATAAACTGGCTGGAAATTTGTAAGTGCAGACAATACTACTTACAGTTTATCTGAAACATTTTTTTTTACTTCGACCAAGTTCTCATGATGAATTACAGCAGTATGGTAAGTAAATAGCTATTTTCAGTTATGTGTACAGGATTATTTTCTTAGCAGGGTGGTATGGAATCAATCTAGAACACTGATTCTCAAGCTTCCTAACACTTCAGCTCTTTAATATAGTTCCTCATATTATGGTGACCCCCAACCAAACCTACTTCACTGTTACTTCATAACTGTAATTTTGCTACTAATATGAATTAAAGTATAAATATCTGATATGTGATCCCTAAAGAAGCCTAGACCCATAAGTTGAGACCAGCTGATCTAGAGAATGGTGCTTTATGTTAACATGCCTGACTTCTCAGAGATTATTTCACATCTTCCTGATTTCGGCATAAATTCAGTAATGTTGTCTTCTGTGTCTGTAATGATATACATTTTTCTTCCTGAGGAATAAATGTCTCTCAAAGAGATTTGAGCAATAGATAATCTGTAACAGTGAGAAACTATAAGTGTGGGGCAATGTGCTAATATTTTTGGTACATTGTAATGGGAAAATAAGACTTCTCTTTTAAATTACTGCGTATAATTTTTTAAAGTTCTCTAGAGTGAAAAACACTTCAATTTTATAGGTGCAAGTGTGAGCATTTTAATACTGGTAATTGGTTTTTATTGATCCCAGTTCATTCAGATAAACATATCAATCACTAGCAGTTAGTTGTAAATTAGTGACATATGCTTCCCCCCCCCCCTTCCCTTTTTGGAAAGCTAGAAATCCCTTGGGCAGATTAGCTTCATAGAAAATATTACCATGTAGCCTGGCACTGGTCCCAATTCTTTGCATGGACAAACTCCGCTTAGTTGAAGCAGAAACACTTATCAAACCACAGGACGTTACCACTATATTCTAGTAGAGGACAAAACAAGTCAGTATTTATCAGTCAGAACAGCACACAGTGAGAGTCTGTTAAATAGAAATTTAGAAATCAAGGCCAGTGTTCTGTGTGGAGCTGATCAGAAATGGACAGTATTTGAGGTCTCAAATCACCCAGGACAGACACATCAGAACAAGCAGTACAAATCAAATCCTCATCTACTTACTAAGCATATTTAGAACAGGGTAGCACAGGCTCATGAGGAGAGGGACACACAATATAATAGAGCCTCCTTGTGAACTGCGTTTAGAGAGAATGACATTAAAAAGCCACTAGCCTTTCCAGGCAGTGGTGACACATGCCTTTAATTCCAGCACTCAAGATGCAAAGGCAGGAAGATTTCTGTGAGGTCAAGGCCAGCCTGGTCTAGAAAGAGTGTCCAGGACAGCCAAGGCTCTGTTACACAGAGAAACTTTGTCTCAACAAACTCGGTAATAAAATCCACCAGCCTGTTATTGTCATGGATCCGACTAGAATCGTATCAGATTGTTGTGGGCAAGAGTATTCTAAATGCAGGTCTCAAAGTTATCTGTTTCTTGTGGAAAGGAACGTGGTGTATCTGTCTTTCAGACTTCTTATTTGGTTTCTGATAAACTAGTCTAGTTCAGTACTGCCTCGTGTCCTTAAAGAACACTTTACAATGGAGTGTTGGTTAGACTGTTGACTGATTGGTTAGTTGGTTGAGTTTTTATTGCTTGTTTCTTTTATTTTGGAGGGACAGGGTCTTATGTCTCCCAGGCTTGCTGCCAACTGATAACCTTGAACTTGGTGACTCTACCTCCTCCTGAGGGCTGGCATTCCAAAGGTAAGACATGACAATGGACTTATACAAGACTAGGGATAAAGAGCTTCAAGTACCCACCAGTCAACTGATCTTCAGCTCCAACTTAGCAATCTTTAAGACTGATTTTAGCATCAGTGTGTGTGTGTGTGTGTGTGTGTGCACATGTGCGTGCATGCGTGTGTGCTCATGCACACATGCATGTGAGAACAGGTGCCATTGGAGGTCAGAAGAAGGTGTTGTCACATCAACTGCTCTTAACCACTGAGCCATGTCTCCAGCCTCCATCTCCAGCATCAGACTTACTCTTTTCTTATGGCAAAGATATTCTGTGTTCTCAGCCCAGACTTGACTTCGCAGAGGTTGGTCTACTGTCTCTTTTCTGAAAACCCATGTTTTACCCACAACTCCTCAGCTCTTCGCTGCCCATCCTGGTTGGCGTATTTGAGGTCACTCTAAATGTGTACATTTAAGAACAGAGCGACACCTTCATGTGAGTGCTTGCTGTACCTGTTGATAAATCTCTTTTTCAGGGTTTTGACACCCAGCACCAGATCTCTCTGTCAGGGTGCTCACAGTTTTCTCTTGGGTCCAGCAAGGCCTGTGCTAGCCTTCTGCGTTTGCCTGCACAGTCCTTAGCATAATCCCTGAGGAAGAAACCTCAGAGTGTGCTCAGCCAGTCTTTTCAGGAGCAGATCCTCATGAGTCAGGCTTGTGGGAAGGGCCCATAATACCTTCCAGTCACTACTGAAAACATCTAATTCATCTTTTCTGTTCTCAGAGAACACTAGTTCTTCTCTGAAAGCTATTGAGTGCCAAAATTAGATATTATTTGTAAGTAACTTTTAAATCAAAATTGTAAACTTCCTGAAATTTGAATCCAATTAAATGAAGTCATACTTGAATTGGGGTGACATATCAGCATATATGATGTCAGCCTACCACAGCCAATAGGAGTGAGGAGCTTTAGAGCAAGGTCATTCTTTGAATTTTTCCTCAGAGGACATCTGAGCATCACTGAACTTGTTAGTAAACTCCCACCTTGTTTTTTTGGTTAGAAAGGATTCACATCAAGAATTAACAGTGTCCTTGGTAAAGTGTTAGCTTCTTTTAACAATAAACTGACACTGCCTAGTTGTATAAGAATCTTTTCAAATAATCTATAAAAGGAAGTTCACTACAGCTAACCAGACTTTGGACTTCATAGTTCTCTGGCCAACACTCCTAGCCCCATGCTGTACCATGGTGGCATTAGGCATGGAGATTTTCCCCCCAAATCTGTTGGAATAAATCTAAACTGTATCCAGCAAAACGTAGCATTTCCTGGGCCCTGTGTGAGGACACAGTGGGTAAAAGTTCAGATCTTCTCAGAAAAATGCTAAATTCCCTTCAGAAGGTTCCCAACCTCCTGTAAATCCAGCTCCAAGGGATCCAATGCCTTTTTCTGGCCACCCAGAGCCACCTGCATTTATGGAACCAAACCCACACATGAATGCACAGAGTTAAAAATAAAATTCAATTTACAAATTAAAAAAAAATTAAACAATATTTTCTGTCACTAAAGAAAAAAATCTATAAATTAAAGAAAATTCCCTTCATTTCCTGGTACCGTAAACTTGAAGCAACAACTGTGAGAACCTGATCACAGTATTGTGACTCAATTGAAGTGTGTGTATGTTCCTGATGTGCCAATATTGTGAACTGCTTTTATTTGTTTGTTTTGTGAAGGCCTGTCTGTATGAGACTGGGTCTTTCTGTGTAACCCTGACCTTGTGATACTCCTGCCTCAGCTTCCCTGCTATGGAAGCCTATCCCACACCACCCAGATTCATGGAGTACTTTGTAGATTACCCTTTCTCATTTGTGTGACATCTTTGTTCTGTTATCAATAAACTGTGAATCCTCTCTTATTAAAGTGTAGATTGTCCTGAAGCTGTTTGTATTTTAATGTTATTTCCATTTCCCCAAGAAGGGCTGCCCAGTCACATACTCAAGAGGTGACTATCTGAACCTTCCCATTTTAATTAGTAAAATAAAGTCAGTGACTGGGTGGGGCGAAGGAGGTAGAGAGAAGAGAAGTCTAAGAGGTCAGAGAACGAGAGGTCAAAGGACAAGGAGAGGTCGTGGCAAGATGGAGGTTCCAAGGACCAGCTACTCCCAGGTCGTATTGATTGGTGTTAAATAGCTATGAGCATTAAGGATTTTATAGGTCTAGTATCCCATATAGAAGGGAAGTTTGTATCTTTGTCTATTTGATGCAGTCTTGTTGTATAAAGGGTTTGTGCATCGAGGAGTTGAATATATAAACCTGTATAAAAAACTATCGGGCTGTAGAGTTGTGTTTGTGTGGGATTTGGGGTAAAGAAACACGTGGGACAGAGGTGAACAGGCAGTAGAAGACCTCCAGGGAAGGGAGTTTTGAGAACAAGTTAGGCTGGTGGCGGCTCGGACGGGGCATCAGAGGTGCGTGTAGCTCAGTATCAGGGTTGGGTCTGAAAAGCGAGACCTCAGGGCCTGTAAAGAAATAAACCTTTTTATATTTTTAGTATTTACTGCAACATTTTTGTGCATGTCCCATATGTGTGTGTTACGGCCTATTAAGTCAGGCAAAATGTGAAGGTTTTCCATTTGTCTTTCTCATAAAAGACTTGGGAGAATTTAACCCTCTGTTTGTGGAAGAACAGTCATAGACTCAATCAACTAACTCCTTCCAACCCTGCTTCATGACTACACTGGCACAGCCCTGCTTCAGAATTAAAAGCTGGAGTCCTGTCGTTACTAGCTTTATGTCTTTAATACGTTAAAGAAAAGGAAAGTTGGCCCATGGAAGGAAAAATATGGGGAAAAAAAAGCAAGAATGAAAATAAACAGACTTTCTAAAACTAGATCTAAGATTGAACTTTAAAGTTGGATTTTAAGACCCATTGGCAGCAAGAGTCAAAAGATAAACAAGATTTATGTTGCTCTTTTAACATAAGAGAGGAAAGTGTCCTGTGCTTGGTGAGAGTCGGGATTTTTCCTGGCACTGAATTCTGGCTAGCATTCTTTCTGTAGGGAAATTCATATAGACGCCAGTGAAGGTGCCAATGAATTGTTAATTACGGTGACATCTGATATTTACCTCACACTGTTTTACATGGCAGCATGGAAAGTGCTGGAGGATCTAAATACAGAAGACATGCCGTTTACACATACAATATCAGGCCAGCCCTCTTCCTGACTCCACACCCCACATTCCAGAACTTTCTTTCCTGCCCCACCTCTCTACTGCCTTCACTGTGCATCAGACAAACATGGAGCCAGGCAGCTGCAGTAGCTCCTTATTGTGGGGTGATTAGGAACGTACAGTGCAGAGACTAGCTGTTGGAGCTGTCCAGCCCTTGCCACTTGGTTTGCTCCGGTCCCACTGAGACTTAGATAATGTCTCCTAAGAATCCCAGGACTTATCTAACTTTTAAACATAGGTACATACATTCTGTAATAATGTCCATCCAAATGATGTGTTTAAAAAACAATGTTCTTCATATAATGTTTTTAGATGAAGGTAGCTTAGTTCTTCCCATCTACTGCCAGGCTGAGGATACCCATCAACAGCTGTTGCTAATGTCATGTGCTTGTCTTTGTGAAATAGCTCCAGGCTGTGGCACTTAAAACTATCTGTGCCCATTATTTTTCTAGTAGCTTATATAAACTATCCCACCAAAGCAATTTACATGGGACGGGCTTATTGTAGCTTACAGTTAAGAGGATCATCACAGAGGAAGGGCTTGGAGGTGGGAGTCAGGTCACTTTTCATCTGCAGTCAGCAAACAGGAACTGTCTCTGAAACCTGGTGTTCAGCTAATTCTTTCTTTTTGTGTCAAGAACAGAAGCCTAAGGAATGGAGTCTTCCACACTGAGGGTAGGCCATCCTATCTTGTTAACCCAATTTATAAATCTTTCATATGCTCAGAAATTTGTTTCCATGGTAACACTACCTTCAAGTTCACAATCCAGATTAACCATTACATTGCTCAAAGAAAGTAGACCCAGAGGCTCCCCACTGCAAATGGCCAGGGCTAAAGGAGGCTTAATGTGGACTTTGAAAGGACTCATGTCAGTGCAGATAGAAAACCAGTTTGATTACAAGCCAATGGGTATCAAATCTTTCCTGAGAACATTATTAAGTCAACAATATCATTTGATAGGAGTACAAGGAGATCCATATACTTTAATATATCCTAGGTGGATTTTCCCCCACTGTAAACACCTATCAATACCAGCATTTTTCTCTTCTTGTCTTGCATCCCTGTTTGGCTTTAGGATCTTTCTCTGCTCAGTTGGTCATCTTCAGTTTACACTGGGGGCAAAGAAAAGTCAACGTCTGTCAACCTCACTTCAAATAAATAGAAACCACAGTCTCAAGGCTACAACACTCACCAGAAGGCTGTTTTCTGCTATTTCAAAAGAAAGGGTAGAATAAAACGTAGGAAATCTAGGAGGTAGAAAGGCTTCTGGAATAGAACCAGGCATAGGAAGATTTGGCCTAGGACGTGAAGGAAGACAGGTGCATGAAAACTAAACAGAGGGGACCAGCCATGTGGCTGAACTTAGATTAGCATAAAAGGGATATTAAGTTATTAGCTAGTAATGGAATGAGCCGAGCCCTATGAGTTAGGTATTTATAAATATATTTGAGTGTAAGCATTGTTATTTTGGGGAACTTATACTCGAGTGGAAATGCTTGCATATATACTCCTGGTGTTGGGACCTGATTCAACTACACATTCAGGTAGCAAGACTGAAGAGATGTTTCATATTTAAATGGGATTTAAAAAAATATATGCAAAGGTGGGAAGTGTCATGTCATTCATGTGATGCCAAAGAAAAACTTATGGGAGGTGGATCTACATTTCTGCTGTGTGAGTCTTTGGGATTGAACTCAGGTCCACAGACATAGCAGCAAGACACATTACTCACTAGCACAGGAGACAGGTTGTAATTTAAAACTGACTTGGGTCAGATACCCACTCTCTCATTTTGAATGAAAAGACAGATTAAAGTCATAGAAACTATTTCATGAATGAGAAACTGAACTCAGCCATGTTAGGATATAGACTCCTCATTATTTCTTCTATACTTAGTACAGTTTCAGCTTCCCATACCCTGGAGTTTTCCATATGCAATGAAATGAATTTAAGTCTAAAATTTAAATGGAGTACTGCAGGGTGGTAGTGTGTAACTCACATGACTAAAGACCTTGGTTTGATTCCTGCTCCAAGAACCACAAAAATTAACAGTAGATAGATAGAAAGCCCATAGATAAATAGGTAAATCTGTATCTTTTATTTGTTTTTTTTAGTTTATTTGGTTTTTAAATAATTTCATACATCTATGAATTTACATCATTTCAACTCCCTTTTCCCCTTACTCCATTCCTCTTATGTTCCTCATATTCCTCTCAAGTTAATGAACTCTTTAAAATTTATCATTGTTACATAAACACACACACACACACACACACACACACACACACACACACACACACATATATATATATATATATATATATATATATATATGGTATATGAAGGAAAATGACCTCCATAAGCTCATAGAGAGTGGCACTATTAAGAGGCGTGTTCTTGTTGGAGTAGATGTGGCCTTATTAGAGGAAGTGTGTGTTATGGTCTCCTCCTGCTGCCTTTAGATCCAGATGTGAGTTCTTAGCTACTTCTTCTGTTCCACATCTGCCTGCATGCTGCCATGATTCCTTCCATGATGACAATGGACGAAACCCCTGTACTATAAGCCAAGCCCCAATTAAGTGTTTTTCTTTATAAGAGTTGTTGTCATAGTCTCTTCATGGTAATAAAAACTCTAACAAGACAATATGTCACTCCATTCTGCACATTTGTACATGTGTTTGGGTCTAACTACTTGAGATTGAATAATCTTGTCAAGGGCCTTGTCCCTGGAAAAGACTGATCCTTCCTCTCACAAGCTCCATGATGAGCCATTGATTGCCTACAGCAGTTCATCTATGGAGGCCTTGTGATATTTCCCACATCCACACTGACATGCCAGCTAACACTGTCATTGTGCAGGTCTCGTTTATTGTTCACCATATTGTCAACATTCCATGGGTACAGCTTCCCTGTACATCTAAAAGACACTCTTATAATCTCCTCATAGTTTCCTAAGATGTTCCCTGAACTATTGGTATAGGGCTTGCACTGTGGATGCATCAGTTGAGGATGGACACCCCCGTCACTTAGCTTTTCATTTTGACCAATTGTAGATGTGTGATTGGTCTGCATTTGTTGCAAAAGGATGCTTCTTTTATAAGGGGTGATTGTTGTACTTAGGTTGACCACATTAAACACAAGTGCAGAGAGCCTAGATGAAAAGCACCAGATCAGTGTTTATAAAAGCTAGACTACTGGTTTTAAGACTTACCCCGAAAAAGAAGTAATAAAGAGCACCCCACCAACTCTGAACTAAGCTGATATAAAAATGGAACAGAACTGAGAGTCCAGAAGTAGAAGGCTGTGTGACTCCCTTTCGTTGCCATGTGATAAAGGAAAATGACAGATTTAATTTGCAATACAAGGTCTATGCCATATTTAATATTCAATTCAAAACTGATCATAAATATAAATATAAAATGTATAACTGTGAAGTAAAATGTCTTTGACCTTAACATAAGCAAAATCTGTCGTGTTGCAACTTGAAGAACTGTATTTAGGAGATGGCAGGTGCCACTGAACCAGCAAGTGAGGTTCCTTCACTGGGATCAAGACTACGGTGTTGTCTGGCTATAAAACACTGTGACATATAAAGTCTCCTATAAAATGAAACATCTCTTCATCTGAGATCCAAAATGTGGAGCAACAGAAAACAGAGCAGAAATCCATACCAAAACCTGTATTAAAATGTGCTCAGTAGATTTACTCACACTAAGCAGACATAAGGAGCAATTCAAATATCTACTGATAACAGATGTGTAAATAAATGTGACATATTAACACCACAGAGTTCCACCTAGGAATAGTAAAGAGGTACGACCGCCTGACTGTAGTAATATGGGTGAATTTCTGAAACTACAGAGGAAAGGTATCCAGGCGGAAACAATCCAGTCTGGAACTGTATTTACCTAAAGTTCTAGAGCATACTCTCCAGTAGTCAATGCAATTAACCATTCTGAACCAGAGTGAAACATGGGCGTAAAGAAAACCCGCACTGGATTCTCTTGTAAGACCATGCTCAGAACTCGGTATGGGAGTTGTCTCAAAAGGGACAAGCTGAAAAGTGAGCCAGTAGAAAGCAACATGGGAGCAGACCCATGAATATTTCTTCAGCAAGATGTAAAACACTAAGTATAAAGGGAAACATTGACAAAATAACTTTCTATTGAAACCCATAGCCTTCCATAAAAATCACACTTTCCATAAATGCTTTTAGAACAGCCAGAGCAAAAGCACACATACGTGCACAGTTGGCAGTAGACATGACGGCAATGATTGGCATCTGAAACAGAACACACTTCCTAAAACTCAGAGATGGATAGACAATAAGAGAGGAAAGGAGACCGAAGACTTGAAAACTCATGCAGCTTGGATTCCTTGACTAATGAATGGTCTTACCCTTGTTTAGTCATTTGGGATATGCAAATGAAGACCACACACATCTGTCCACACCTGCATGATAAATACAGCTGAGAGTCATCTCATTCTTCTGTGTCCCTTCCCTGGGGGGGAAACAGAGCAGTTAAAATCCTCAAGGAGGACTCTACTCTGAGCCTCAGACTGACTTCTGCTGGGACAGAGTAGGTAAAACCAGCTTCTCCAGGTCCGTATGACTCCCACGGCCCATTACATTCCACACAGAGCTCTGACCCTTGCAATCCATGCTGAGGTTTCAAAACTTACAAATCAAAAAATATCCTAAAAGGAGCTAATCTTTATGGAAGGCTGAAATCGTCTTTAGAAAGACTATAACATAAGGGGCAAGAAGGAGGAATTTATGAGGCTTGCTCCTCTTGTAGAAGAACCAAGTTCAAATCCCAGCACCTATTTTGGATAGTTCGCAACTGCCTCTAACCTCAGCTCCAGAGGATATGACTGACATTCTGGTTACCTATGCATACCCTCACACAGACACAAGGGTATGCATATAACTTAAAAGTAAGTGTTTAAGGTAAAACAAATGACTGATAATGGCAGAGAATGGTGAGTGACTGTTCTCTTGGACAAAGTCGATTTTAAATGAATAGAACTGCCTCAGGAATTGTTCAAAGCTTATTTAATACGTACCTGTCTTCTGTTCCGGCATTGAGACTTATGCACAGGAAATACAGCTGACTTAGGGTTTTACTGCTGTGAACAAACTCCAAGACCAAGGCAACTCTTATAAGGACAACGTTTAATTGGGGCTGGCTTGCAGATTCAGAGGTTCAGTCCGTTATCATCAAGGCAGAACCATGGCAGCATCTGGGCAAGAATGGTGCAGGTGAAGCCGAGAGTCTACATCTACATCTAATGACTGCTGGCACAAGACTGGCTTCCAGGCAGCTAGGAAGAGAGTCTTAAAGTTCACACCCACAGTGCCATACCTTCTAATAGTGCCACTCCCTGGGCTGATCATACACAAACCATCACAACAGCTATGACAGTCTTTGTGGAGAAATATACAAAATTACCAAAATCTGAGAGAAAACTATATACTCCTCAAATAACTTCTTGGTTTCTTTTTCTTTTCTTTTCTTTTTATTTATTTATTTATTTTATTTTTTTTGAGTTTGTTTGTTGAGTGTATACTCCTCAAATATACTTCCTGGTATATATTTGTAATTATTTACCAAGATACTACACAGTAATGAAAATGAGCTTTTAGAATGTACAATGCCTGCATTTGATGAATGTAACATTAAGACATTAAGCCAGACATAGCTGGAGAAACTGCTAGCTTCCATTAATATTGAGGGAGAAAAATCAATGGTGATAGAAATGCAAGTAGAGGTGGCCTGAGGCGTAATGGCTAGAGGGGTCACAAATGATGTTTCTTTAGGTCCTGTGGTTTTACTGGGGTGGGGCTATGAGGGTGTATGATGCAGTTATATATAAAATACTTTGGACAAGTAATAACTGTGCACTATTCTTTCTATGTGCCACTGTGGTGAAATTTTTCCTTAAAAATGTAATAGACATGTTTGCAGTTTTAGAGTTGTTACAGGATTAAAAAATTACTTCACATTTTAAAGGGTCGAGAGAAGATTCAGAAGCTGCTCTTGCAGAAGACAGGTTCAGTTTCCAACACCCATACAATGACTATAACTCCAGTTCCAGGGCATGAGACACCTTCTTCTGGCCTTCACAGTACTGTATGAATGAGATCCCTATATATACATGTAGGCAAAATACTCATACTTGTTGAGGGAATATTTGATTGTGCTGTGAACCCAAAAATTGTGTCACTTACTAGAAAACCATGTTTCTAGTTGTGGTGTAGCTCAGTCCTAATGCACACCTTTAACAAAAGAGCTTTCTGCTTTTAGTAAATGGGTTTAAATAAAGTCAAAGTTCAAGAGGCAGAGCAAGCAACCAGATGACAGAAAGTGAACATAAAATACTGTGGAGAGTAAGAGGGAGTCAGGAGGATGGATAGAGAGACACACAGGAAAAAGAAGTGAGGGGCATTCAGTTTGAAGTTTTTTTTTTTTTTTTTTTTTTTTTTTTTTTTTTTTTTTTTTGAGATGGTGTAGAAAGGAAAAGATTGCATTTGGGACATTGGCTGTGGAGGAAGGTCAACTGGGTGCATTCTCTGCCTCTCTGAGCTAGCAGGCTTTCACCCCAGCACCTGGCTCCCAAGTGTTCTTTGGTAAAATTGAACAATCGAGATTTTGTTAAACATCTGAACACATATCTGTATTTTCTACAAAAAATAAACAATTATTGATAACAGAAATGTTTAATGTACACTCACAGAATTTCTTTGATCTCTCAAGAGTTCTAGCTTGGTTGTCAAAGACACTTGTGGGTCTGGAATTCTCTAGCAGCAAAGACCTAAGAAAATTTGAGAGCTTATGCTTCCCTTTAGAGAGAATGAAGTAACATTTCCAACAGGCAGAATGGATGGTGCCTCATCGAGGTTCCAATGAGTTACTTACATTAAAAGAGCCTCTATATGTGGTGGACATATGACTCGGTGAGTAAAGTACTTGCCGTGCAATCTGGAGGACCAGAGTTCAATACCTGTGACCCAGGCACAAAGCCTTGCATGGCGATGTAGTCTTATAATCCCCGCAATGGGAATGCAGTCATGTGAGTCCTTGAATCTCACTGGCCAGCCACGATGGCTAGTTTTCAAAGCCCAGTTCCCAGTGAGAGAATCTGACTCAAAAAAAAGATACACTGTACCTGAGAAATGTTATTCAAGACATTATTCTGGCTGAGACATACATGTGCACACATATGCAACATCTGTGCAAAGTTATAAGTACTCATTCGTGTACATATGTATGTGAGAACATATAAATGATTCTGGTCTGAACTTTCCCAAAGTAACTAATAGCCAATATTTTATGTTACTATTCATTTCACTGAGTTCTTTTCTTAAACTATGAAACTTTCCAAAAACATAAGGAAGATTATTTTGTGTACTTTGCCATTTAAAACAATACTTGCCTACTTTATTCATAGAGATAATAGAAAGTTATGCTGGGAGATCTCAGTACAGGATATCAGAATTTGTATGCCATTTTCTAGAAAGAAATGACATCAGAGAGTTCTGATTTTCTTGAATTAATTTTAGTAAAATTTTATATTAAATCACATGTCTGCAACAAGCCACATCCCTGTCCCCTGGGGAAGGCTTGTCCCCTGAGAAAGGCTTGTCTCTTGAGAAAGAGTTGTGCCCTGGGGAAGGCTTGTTCCTTGAGGAAGCCTTGTCCCTGAGGAAGCCTTGTCCTCGGAGAAAGATGGTCCACAGTCTTTATGTTTTGTCTTGAGCTCCATCTACTTCACATCTGAATTTCCTTGGCAACATTTCTCTTCTTAGTTTTTGTTAAATGATTATTTGCTTTTTACCCTTAATATATGATAACAAAATTTAAATTCGTCATTTACATTATCTGATGCTATTTGCCACATCATGTCAGGTTCTGGGAGAGCCAACCTTATGTTTTAAGTTTTAATTATCATGCCTAAAAACTCACGAAACAAAAATGCCTTTACCCTGTAAGCCCTTTGCCCAGACACAGATACTTCCTGAAATGCTGGAGGATATTGTTTATGGGAGATAACAAGCTGCATGTGTTTTCTCCCCTAAACAAGTTTACTTGACTACACAGGATGTTCTTAATCACTGGTAGGCAGGTAGTATGTAGGCAGGAAAATATTCCCAAGACCGTGCTTGCCCCAGATTAGACCTGGTGGAAAACATGGTGGCCTCTGAAAAGTGCGACTCATGGCCATTTCTTAGGAACCTTGGAATAGTGCTGTCAAGGCCCCATCTTCCTGGCAAGTATTTAATTAAAGCTAGCTTCACATTTGGCTTAATGATTGTAATAATGGTCTTATTCTTGATCAGAGAGATTAACAGTGTGTCATGCACAAGCTTCTATGTGTACAAACTTGATTAATATTGGTGTTGGAGTGCTGGTTTCACTGTGGGCAGTGTCATACCTTCACAAGGGGTCCTAGGTTGTAAGGAAGCTAGGAGAGCACACCACGAAGCCAAGCCAGTAAGCAGTATTCCTTAGTAGCCTCTGCATCAATTCTTGTCTCCAGGTTTCTATTTGAGTTCCTAACTACTTTTCATGGTGGACTGGGATATGTAGGCTAAAATAGGCTCTTTCCTCACCAAGTTATTTTTGATTGTGGTGTTTTAAAAGCAATCAAAAGAAAATTAAGACAGTGAGTCTGAAAACAAAGGGTCAAAATCACACTGCTTTCTCGCAGTAGAGGAAATAAAAGATTCTTAACAACATGGCATAGTTTACAGAGTTTCTGTGACTAGAGCCAATAGACAATTACCCAAACCTACTTTAGGCAGGACCACCAATGGTCTAGACCAGATGTTTGCCACCTGCAGCTATCCCAGGACAACCATCAATGTGACCCATCTCAACTCATATGTGACTGAAAATGCCATATTGAAATGTTACTAGGTCTGACTGCCTGGCAAGATATTTTAGGATTTATTATTTAGATTACACCACAAGGTAAGTGGAGATGTGTTGAGGGGCTTATTGCAAACAAGGGATCTCAGAAGTACAAATAGAAGAAGGTTGTTACAAATACTGGTATGTCCCTGTAACCAGCTACAAAGAAACACTACTCTCACGAGTACCCCCTATTAATTTTACTGTGAATATGTTTGTATGCAGTCTCTCTGTCTCTGTATCTCCCACCCTCTCTGTATGTGCATGCATGCGCGCGCGCGCGCGCGTGTGTGTGTGTGTGTGTGTGTGTGTGTGTGTGTGTGTGTGTGTGTGTTTAGAGTTTTTTTTTTATTTCTTTACCATGAAATCAGACACACTGACATTTTCCAGTAACATTGTCCCATAACATTAACTAGCATTAATTGTAGGTGATAGTAGTTAAGTTATGAGAAATTAGGGAGACTGTGGATCACATGGTAGCTGCCTTTTTCTTTCTATGGGTTTAGTGAATCTTTAGGTGTCTGCATGATTTATATACCATAGTAGATAGTAGATGAAGTTATGGTATTGCTATAACCTCATAGAGACTTCAGCTAAGTTTAAGATATGTGGGACTGACTGGTAATAGTTACACTTACCTAGATTCAGCCTTACTGTTAGGTATATCTGTTTGTCAGTGTTGTTGGTTTTAAGGGATGATTTATTGAAGAAAGAGACACTGAATGATGAAAGATGAATTTGGGTTTCTCAGTAGCAGGGGGATCAGTCTCTCAAGGACTGGACTATGTACTTTTTGAGAGCGTGGCGGTTTGAATAGGTATAGCCTCCATAGATTCATGTGATTGAATGCTTGGCCCATAGAAAGTGACACTGTTAGGAGGTGTGGCCTTATTGGGGTATGTGTGGCCTTCCCAGAAAAAGTGTGCCACTATGAAAACAGCGTTGAGGTCTTACATATACTCAAGCTATGCCAATGTGGCACACAATCTTCTTCTGCTGCATTTGTGTCAAGATGTAGACTCTCCAGTCCTTCTCCAGCACCATGTCTGCCTGGGCAGTGCCATAATTCCCACCATGGCAGTAATGGACTCAACCTTTGAAACTCTAAGCCAACCCCAATTACATGTTTCCTTTTATTAGAGTTGTCTTGGTCATGGTACCTCTTCATAGTAATAGAATCCTAACTAAGACACAGAGCCTCTTTATTTTCACATAAAAGGTGCTTTTAGATAGTCAATTTCCACATACCAAAACCTCTTATCTTATCTAGCAGTTGTGTGAAGAAACTGTTACCTAAGCAGTTCTCAGCTATACAAGACTTCCTGGTTTGCCAGGTACAATGGTTCTGCTAAAATTCTGCTACATTTGTGCTTCTACATGATTCTAGATCTGAATGGGCAATGGAGTAGAGCTATTTGGTCCCTTCCTTGTAGTTAGTGTGCATGTATTTTTCCGTATATAACCTATGAATTCATTCTCTCTGACTAACACTGGCAACATGATTTTCAGTAACAATCTCTAACTGCCAGGGCAGACAAGTCTGTTAGACACTGGGAATGAACTCTACACATAAAAAAGATGACATTCTAATTGTGTGGGGCATTCACTTTGACATTAGAGGACAGAATAAATGGTTTCTTCTATTGAACACAAAATGAGCTGTTGCATTGCTGGATGGTAAAGTCAACAGCTTACATGGCAACCTATGATTTGGGTTATACTTTCCACCATCACTAGCTTCCAGATGGAGCCCGCTTACTGAGAACTCAGCCATTTACACTACATTCCAAGCTTTAAAATAAATAAATAAAGCTATTTATTGTACATTCCTATATTTCCATTGTCTGGTTACAGTATTTCTGGGAATTTGCCAAATGTATGTGAAAAACAGCCCCTCCATGACATCCTCCAACTCACTCCCTGAAACTGAATGGATTCTGCTCTACCTTCGTCTCCTATTACAATGGTCCTCTTCATCCCATCACCCGAGGCAGGACTCTTATCTGGCTTGCCCCTTGACCTTTGACATGATTTCTGCTTCTTGAATCATTATTGGTAATGTTAACTGTGGCACGTATTTTTTAAGAGTGTCAAGGCCTTTCATGCGTGAGCTTGATGGGTAATGGTCCTTTGACCTTTTCTTTGTCTCCTCCCACTCTATCTTTGATGATCGGCTGGGAAACTATTTCCATGCACACATACATTCCCCGATCAAATCCAATGCCTATGAAGTCTTCCAAATGAGAAACACAAACCTTCATTGTTACTATAGATAGAAACAGTTCTCTTTTTGTAAAAATACCAAGAATTAGAGGCCTAATTAACAAATTATTACAAATGACCTCTTGACTTCCAAGTAGAATTGGATAATTGTTTAAACAGAAAAGTTTGGTTAGTTTGTTGATCTTTCTCTCTTCATAACATGTCAGAGAATAATGCTAAATTATTAAGTGGGGGAAATTCCACTTTTGGCTAAAGGCCAAAGAGTTCTTTAAAGATCGAGTTAAAAATGCTTACTGTTTGTGAAGCTTAGATTTTTGCATCTGAAATATTTTCTTTAAAGTCATTTGTACTGCATTGAAATTTCTTTACCACTGACTAATACATTTGCCCTTCATTTCACCTTTTAAAACTCTCTCAATTCAGAGTAGATGAAAGCTTTGTAGATATGGAGTAACAGCCTTGAAGCTATCCCAAACACCAAATTCATGAATTCACCGACAACTGATGTGGTTAGACCCCATTGCTGAAGATTCCAGGTGTACATGCTCTCACTGTAGGAAGTGGAGAAATTAAGATAGGATTGAACTGGAAATCTCCAGCCTGCTGGTTGGCTTTCACAGAGACATAGGGGCTATGGGAGATGCTGGAGAACTGTCACCAACATCCCTGCTTAGCCACAGACCCTGTATGCTAAAAGGTGGGATTACAGACTTGGGCAACAGTAGCTTGGCTGTCAGAGGTAAGGCCTTCTAATTGGATTTAAAGCCAGCTCACACACATCTGGTTCTTTAAGTCAGCACAAAAATATGTTGCTGGGTAGATCATAGGTCACAAAGAGGAAGCAGCTTCTATGTCTTACTAGATGGTTAGGATGTCTATGTGCATTTAAGTTCATAGATCACCACTGTTGTCAAACTCAACTCACAGTTACTGCTACGACTCCTCAGAACATGTGACTGCTGCTATGGCACAGTTGCCTAATTCTTAGCCATTGGTAGACATATACATTTGTCCCTTCTACCGTTCAGGAATCATTGCCAAGTAGGGGCCAGAAAAGAGTTCAAGAGCCAGAAGAAAGGGTGGAACCTTGTGTAACAGTTTTCTCCGAA
Source organism: Micromys minutus (assembly GCF_963924665.1). NCBI lineage: Eukaryota > Metazoa > Chordata > Mammalia > Rodentia > Muridae > Micromys > Micromys minutus. The sequence goes on along the minus strand of NC_137984.1, from coordinate 37,356,798 downwards.
GTTGAAACATTCTGCTGAGGGAAGAGCCTAAATAGGGAGGTAAAGAACACAAAATAGCTTCAGGAAGTCCCTGAAACTGACCATATTCAATAGGCACCTCCTTCCTAGAGTAAACCCAAGCTACTCAAAGTCACACTTATGCCAGCTGCAAAGAAGGTGGCTTCCCTTAGGCAATGAAGGTGAAAAAAAAAATACTAAGAGAGCAGTTAAGTTGACTGGAAGATTCTTTTTAATGACAACTGAGTTACCTGGAAAAGATATTCTCTGATTTGCTGAGCTGTCAGCAGGCTGTACAGTGTGATTCAGGTTCCCAGCTTTTGTGAGCTGTTAACTATTCTGAGGTGGTCTTCAGCGACACGGGTGTCTCAGTCATTTCCACTTCTATAAATAAGTCCTCACTCATATTCCTGTAAGTAACTTGAATAAAATCAGGTCTATTTGTAGTTGTACTTAGATTTTGGTGGTATCTGTGCTTTGGTATACTGTGGGCTCTGTATCTGGGTGAGCAGAGGTGTTTGGGTTTTCCCAAGAAATGTTTTCTCACACAACTTGTCCCCTATAAATCTGAGTATGCCTGATTCCAACACAGGTTGGTGTTTGGTTGGAGCCCCTGCTCATTTTCTGCACAAGCTTTGAAAATCCTGTTTGCTCTTCCTCCCCCAGGCCTACCCACAAAGAAAAAACTCCGAGCTAATATATTATCTCTCCTCATCTTCACATTTCTAGCAACTGACCCATGAATCTCAGGTCCTAGCATGCACATCATCTCCCCATGCCCAAGACCTATAAAACCCCCTTGCTTTATCCTGGCCATGCAAATCCACTGACCTCCACCCCTGAGCTGCTTCTCCATAAACCTTGCCTTTATACTTTTGATTTGGCCTGAATTGGCTTAATATTTAGGTGGGGAAACATATTAGTTAGAAGAGCTTCTGCCTTACCTGCCCTGTGAATTTTGCTAATGTTATGAATCTAGGGTGCTTCAGAGATTCATCAGTAAGACCACTAAAAAAAATTAACAAAAAGAAGCTTTGACTCATAATTGGCTCTAGATCTACACTGAACTCAAATTCTGAATGCAGCCCCTGGAATTTATAAAGGCAATGAACACAAAGTTAGAATTTCTTCTCTGACCTTTTGTACAAAACAAGATTGTTTGCAGCAGCAAAGGTCACATAAGAAATTTAACCCTTAACAGTTTTTAACATTTGGAGGTCCAGTTCAGCTTATTTATTTGTTCCTTTATTTTTTCTTTTGAGCACGGAGATATTTTAAACATTAAACATAACCTTGAGTTATACCCTGAGCCAAATCCTTGACTCTGTGGTAGGTAACTGTTCATATGGGGTCTTAATTTCCATTGGATCATAACAGCTTCTGTGTGGGAATTTATATATCTGGTTTATGAGATACTAATGATTCAGAAACCAGCCATAATTAGCAGGAGCAGGAGAGCTGCTCCTAACTGCCCTACAACAGCTGAGAGCAGAGGTACCAGCCAGAAACAACACAAGAAAGAAATTGGGAGCCACTATTTCCTCCTCATGGCGTTTTTTCTATCTATATGAGGCTTTTTCAAAGTTCAGCCAAATTATTCCTGACAATTTATTTCCAAGTGGTTTGCACAGAAGAAGCATGTTTTTCCCCAAAGCCATACAGCAACCTCCTTGTTCTGTATAGAGCAGATCAAGAGTCCTACCATGTTGTAAGACTACTCCATGAGTGAGTCAACCTATTCTTCTAATTTTGCAGTAGATGTTTGTAATAAAAATGAATCCTGGATTGTTTGATATCCTAGATTCTGTAGTTGACATTAGCTGTGCCTGTTGTGCTGAGAATGGCTCTAGCTGTCTCAAATTCTAAGCTTATTATGAGCGCAATCACTAGACATGTTTCTCTTCTTCAAGGGTCTGAAAAGATTTGCCAATACAGGTGTAACTCCCTACTGGACTATCATATACTAACATCTGGGGAGATAAGGATAATATAATATAAACTTTGGGAGCTTGATGCATATGCCAAAGAGTTAAGCAGGGAACTAACCGTCATCGTATAAGAACCAAACAATTTCAACTGGGAGGTGAAGGAAGGAATGTCCACCTGACAAAGTGGTGGCCAGGAACTGTGAGACATTTATGGCAAGTGTGAATTTGTTTTTAAAGGGAAATCTAGACATATACCCCATGAAAGGACAGGAGGGAATGTAGCAAAAAAAACCAAAAAATTAGCCTACAATCCATGTCAGGCTCTCAGGCCTCTGAGAGTTGGGAGAGCTGAACCCCAGGATCATGAGAGCAGAAAAACCTGGCCTGTTACCTGTTTTAACACTCAGGAGAGTAGGCCCTGTATCTTGTAAAACCCAAATTGAGTCTTATCTATTTAAAGCTCCCATTAATGAGACGAGAGATCGGGGATCCATGCAGAAGCAAGAGGTCTAGTGTACTGGGGTGACTTACATCTAGAGGAGAGGCAACCCCAAAAGGGTGTTACAAGTAGTTTTTTTTTTTTATAAATTTAGGGGTGCAGGTTACATCAGCAAGGTTCCAGTTTAAACTTATTGGCTAAGCATACTGGCCTTTGAATCTATTGCCTAGCAAGCATGTGACAGGCATTTAAACTCTATCTGGGACTAGAGGGTCAGGTGACTATCAGTCAGTACATTCTGCATTTTTTTTCTGAGAATCATTTACTCAAGGGTGTTCCGTCCACCAAAGTGGGGTGGGCCACTGGGCCATTGTTTCCTCTATCAATGGGAATTTGGAGAATTTGGAGAGCGGGGGCATCAGGGTTAGAGAAATTTCCTTTGAGACCTCTTCAACCTCACCTAGGCAACACAAAAGAGCTGATCCTGATGACAGTGTGCTGGGTGAGCTTCAACAAGGGTGTGAGTATGGGATGTCTGCCCCCACACCTCTTTTGCTATGTGTCGGTGTAGGTGAAGAAGTGATACCCTCTCCCACCCTCGCTCCTTACCAACTACAGCAGGACAGGAAAACTTGCCCTGAGACATTGACTGCAGAAGATGTGGCCCTGCCCTTTACCTGCTATAGCACTCAGTGGAGACTGGGCCCTGCTCTTCACCTGGGCAACACAATAAATAGAGTTGGCCCTGGACTTGGGTATTGCAGATGAGCTGACCCTTAGGGTGTGAGCAGAACAGCTGGTCCTGCCCCTTGTCTGCTATATAACAAATGAGGGAGAAATGCCTTCTCCCCTCCCGCCTCATCCCTCTCCGCCTATGAAAGGCAGGAGAACTGACCCTGGGGTCAGGAGAGTAAGAGAACTGGCTTACTCTCACTGGCTGCAGTGCTCAGAAGAGTGGACCCTGCACCTCACTTGGGCAGCAGGGTTGAACTGGCCATTTTCTGGTTGCTGGTTGCTGGTTAGTTGGCTCTAAGGATGTGACAGCTGCTGGGCTAACCAGCTCAGATACCTCTCAAGCCCAGATCCAAGGCTTTGAATTGGTTCACCCTACCACCTACCCAATCAATGAACTGCTGGAGTGAATGAAGGGGCCCATCCTACAACTCCAAAGCTACAGCACCTCCATGACACAGGGCAACAACAGGCGTTTCCAACAAGGTTCCAGTATTAATAGAGTAGCCAAAGTCAGAGGCTTACAAATCTGGAAGCACGGAAAATTTACACAATAGTTTTACAAATCTCGAGATAAGGCTCATACTTTATCAGACGTTTTATCATACTGAGGATAAAACCAGTATGAGAGGAGGATAAATTAACCCCACTGTGAACAGTCTATCATTTTATCTTGCTTTGCTCTCCTTTCTCTGTCACATCGTCAGATAGTCCGTCTGACTCAGGACAAGGATTTTGGAGGAAACCTGTAAACGATCATTCTTGGGTCTAGAGAATGGGGAGCCATAACTCAGCTCCAGAGTCAGCTTTTCAATGAAATAGAACAACATAACGCAATAATTTAATATTACCTGTACCTAAAAGATACCAGAAGCTTGTAAAACTGAATCCAGGGATCAGGGGCAGGAAACAGAGTAAGATGAGAACAAAGAAGACATAACGATATGAATTTTTTTGAGCCCTGGCTGTGGAAGGCAGCTGAGATCTGCACCAGCCAGAGTGTATGTGGATCACAGCTGGCTTACTCACTGGTTTCCTCCGTCATCTTCCCAATCCCACTCCTGGTTCCCACATCTACGACAAACTTATCGACACAGCAGAAAACACAGATCTATCAAACAGTAACTTTAAAAGACCGAGCATTCTAACCCAGGTCACAGTGTGCAGCGTGGGGCTAGTGCCCCTGTCTTTGTTACGCCCTGCTTTTTTATTTTGTCATTATTTCGTGGCATTGCAAGGCCTCTAGGCAAAGTCTCCATTTTCCCTGAAACAAAATCAATCAAATTAATTATTTTTCTAAGGGAGCAATTTTATCTTTCTGACAAGTGGAATTTAAAACAGGACCTGGTGCCTTGCTATGAATATGCATCATGTTTATTCACAATGAACGTTTCACACAGACATGTGCTCCACAGGTTCCTATTCCCGTCAATCCTCATGCTGACTCTAAAGCCCTCATGGCCCCTCTACCTACTGCAAACAAGGCCATAAACACAAGCTTCTTTCTTCTCTTCAGTGTTGGTGTTTGTTCCTCTCCACTGGAGTGTGGTGAATTTGCTTTGTCATTGACCATACCTGAGACTGTTGTGCTCAACCCTAGGAAACAAAAGCACAACATGCCATCTATGATGTGGAAGGGAGACAACACGGTAAATGTTGAAAGAAAACTTAAAAAGCCTTTTCTTCATTTATGTTTAATTATGACATGGGGTGTGGGGTAGTGGGCTGTGAGGAGAACCCTGGTAAGGTTGAGCTAAGGTTAGAAGCCTCCGAGCCCCTGACTGGATAGCAGAAGCTGTTCCTGCTCTCAGAACACAGCCGTACTTCCCTGCCACATAGCCCCAACCACCCACTGACCACCGTAGAGAGGTTTGTGGCCATCAGCCACATAGAGGCAGCACCCCAAGCCCTCCCACATGTAGATGAGGTATCTCCAACCTCTCAGACCAAGCCAATAGGAAGCACCGACTGACAGACCCTGACCCACCCCAAAACTGTATGTAAGGATCTTATCCAGAAGGAATTAAGGTGTGCAGGAATCACTCTATTATCTGAGAGCTTCTGTCATAAGAGCTGTAACACCACCATCAGGGAAGAGACCTGGTCTATGGAAATGCCACCAGAGGCTCTCCCACACAGCTGGCTGGCAGTTCAACCTCCAGCCACTAAGTGCAGAGACTGGTGAGGCACCAGAGGCAATTCCCCCCTCCCTTCTCGAGTTCTTTCCCCTTCGCCTGAACCCTCGAACTTGGCCAGACCAGAGATCTCCATGGAAAGTATCCAGTACACAGTACACAGTGGGGTTTGTGAGCGTGTGTGTTTGTGTGTGTGTGTGTGTGTGTGTGTGTGTGTGTGTGTGTGTATTTAATAAAATTGTCAGAGGGGTATCTGATCAACTGGAGTAGGAGTTACAGGCAGTTGTAAAGCTGCCTAAAGTGGGTGCTAGGACTTGAACTCAGGTTCTTGGAAAGACAAGTATGTGGTCTTAACCACTGAGCCATCTCCCCAATTTCTAAATGTTGAAATTTTAACCCAGCTCCTAAGCAACTGTAACCAAACCAGGAGAGCAGGCCCATAAGAACACTCTATGTAGACTTCTGGCCTCCACACAGGCGTGCATAGGCAAGTCTTCCTCAAAGACATGCACATATATGTGCATACATCACATGTACATTTACATAGACAGCAATATGAATGCATAAATAGCACACATATACACATCCATATATCACACACATGCATACACTGTATATACACACACAGCAATTCATACACATGCACCACATACGCACATGCATACCCCATGCACAGTTGCCTATACTACACAAAACACACACCCAGGTAAAGAAAAAAATATGCAAAATGTAGTTGTATGATAAAATGTACAACGTTTGAAAACCAATGCTGTTGCTGTCATTGTTACAAAAGTGTAATGCCCTCCGTAGGGAATCTAAACAGGGGTGTCTTCGATGTCCATTTAAGAACAAGAGGCAGGATCGATGGAGATTAGACAGGGGGATTAGTGGTGTCTTGTTTAAAAGCAGATGGTAGAAAGATGGCAAAATGGCCACGTCTGAAGCCAGGAGAGCAAGCGCCAGCAACACTCATGGCTTTATTGTCAATAGGTTTGAAATCTTCCATTTTACAGTACAAGGAAAGAAACACAATCAGGGGCTGCCTGAAAAAGCACATAGGCCAAGGCTATCGAGCAGCTCTGTTGACTGGAGACAGGAGTGACAGGAAGAGGAGGCAGCAGAGCCCTAGCTCAAGATTATCTGGGCTTTCCCTCTGTGTCCTCATTAGCAATCATCCTGCAGACCAAATTATACAAATTAAATCTGCACACAAAATCCTGCTGCTCAGTCATTAAAACACAGGCTGCAGAGCAGGGTCAGGGGCTGGGGTGGGAGCCTTTCCTTATAGACCACACCCCCGCTCTGTGTGTGCTCATGATGGGGAGGGACTGACTCACAAGCTTCCAGATGTCTTCCTCCCTTTGGCTCATTCTCTCTAGAATGCAATTTCCCAGGCTTGTTTGCAACAAAGAGAAAAATTGTCTTTCCCTGTGACAAGGTTTCAGTGTAGTGTGTGTGTGTGTGTGTGTTGGGGAACAATGCTAAGGCTGCTTACAGCTACTGGACTCCTCATAACCTCTCCCCAGCTCAGGTGGGGAGGTGAAGGATTTGAAATGTCACAGGTGCCAGAAAAAGACCTTTTTCATGTCCTGTCCCTTCATACTGAGACAGCAGTGTCCCTGTATGCCTCTCATGCCAGAAGACCATATGTTCTCACATGCAGAACGACCAGAATAGACTTTCAACCAGATCCCCACGTCCATCCCATTACAGCTGTTTGTATTCTAATTCAAGACAGTCTTGGGACGGTTTTATCTTCTGGGGTGCAGTGTCTTTAAATACACCACTGAGTTTCAGGAAATTTAGAACAACAACAAAAAAGAGGCCCAAACTTTTTCTATAGGAATACAGGCACGGAGCAGAGCTATGATTTTGTCTTAAGAAATGTCTCCATTGTTAAATTGTTTATTCAGTCACTGAACATCAGACATGAAACCCTCCCATGACAGGCAGAAAAATATTCCATTTACTCTCATGGATCCACAGAACATGGCCTGACCTCATGACCTATGCAGAAAGAAAGAAAAAGAAAAGAAAAGGTCTGCTTTTGGAGTAGAAAGAGGTGTCTGGGTCTGACCTCTCATTTCATTGAACAATTATCTTCAAAGTAAGTGCTCCATGGATCCATTTGTCCAATGGCTTATGCCAGAAGACTCTAATCTGCACCGTCAGATTGCTTGCTTTTGAAAGACACGCAGAGAGACACTGACAGTGCGGTCTGATAATGAGGAAAGTAATTATGGTCCTAAACCTAACTCGGCTTCATCATTTTAATTAGCCAAGGTAATTTGATCCAATCTGACAAAAACTAGGCAGGATAAGAGTTCATTAAAAATGAAACATTAATTTGCACACGTAAGGCAGCCCTCAACAGGGCTGTTCCCGGATACCCCAGGAGCCTGTGCCAATCGTGTGAACAGTGTTTAGTTTGTTTACCGGCCTGTTCCCACGTAAGGTACACAAGAAACATTCCTTGTAGATAACCCTCTAGCCCTCCCCTTCACCTTGTATTTGGGCTCCCAGATTGGAGCCTCCCAGCGGCCCTACCTCAGGATTCTCCTCCCAGGCACTGGTCTCTAGAACATTTAGAACCTGCCCCACACTGCAGCCCAAGAGAGAAAGTCAACAAAGTTGAATAGAATTGGAGTTCTGAATAGCATTCTAACATAAGACATGAAAATATTGTGTTTGATTGCTCAAGTATCTGCCCCCCCCACGCTCCATCCTGCCTTGCCTTTATTTTGGACTGGTAATATGATAATGTATGTCCTGTGCCATTTTACGTTGGAACTATGTGGTTGTAGCAAGGACCTTTTCCTAATGAATAAAGATGTCAGGGGACCAATTACTCGGGGAGGAGTAGGCAGAACTTCCAGGTCGGAGGGGAGAAGAGTCTTGCTGCTTCTGGGACAAAGAGCTTGGGTTACAAGATGTAACGTACTAGAGGCCCCTGGTAAAATGGCAGATCTGCCAAGATCCACCATAGGAGAATGAATTTTAGTATGGCTTATTAATTAGGATGGTAGTTGTCACGCCCAGAGATTGAGTTACCTGCTGATTTTAAACTAAGATTGTGTGGTGATTTCCTTCACCCAACTCAACTGAGTTCCAGAGAAAGGTACAGTGGCAGGATGCACCAAGCTCACAGAGGAACTGAGATACGTGGGGCAGGCGGTGGGAACTAGTGAGGCAGGATGCCACGTGGTCCGCCAGCAGTCCAGCACTAGCATGACATGGTGCCTTTTTTTTTTTTTTTATTTTAACATTTTTTTAATATTTACTGCTACATGTGAGTTTCTTTTTTTTAATTTTGATTTTCCAGTTAAGAGATTGCATGAATCTCAGAAGAGACTTTGAACTTTAAACTTTTAAAGAAGTTGGAGATTTTTATAGACTATGGGGACTTTTGAAGTTGGACTAAATATAGTTTGCATTATGTTATGGCTACAAGCCTATGGGGACTAGGGAATGGAACGTGGCGGTTTGAATAGGTATGACCACCATTAACTCACGTGTTTGAATGCTTGGCCCATAAGGAGTGGCAGTATTAGGAGGTGTCGTCTTGTTGAAGTGGGTGTGGCCTTGTTGAAGTGGGTGTGGCCTTGTTGAAGTGGGTGTGGCCTTGTTGGAGGAAGTGTGTCACTGTGGGGGTGGGTTCTTATGCTCAAGCTCTGCCCGGTGTGGCACATAGTCCCCTCCTGCTGCCTGCAGATCAAGATGTAGAACTCTAGGCTCGTTTCAGCATCATGCCTGCCTGCATGCTGCCACGCTTCCCACCATGATGATAATGAACTGAACCTCTGGAACTGTAAGCCAGCCCCAACTAAATGTTTTCCTTGGTCATGGTGTCTCTTCATAGCAATAAGACAGTGATTCTCTGACCAGCATGACCTGAAGGTTGTGAGAGCTGTGGAAACATCATTCACAAGTCTGCATGGCACATGAGGAGGACGGACAGTCAGATGTGTGCAGCGCTGATTCTTTGGGCTTCCATTGGGTTAGGTCACAGACATCGGTCCCCTTTCTAACACACAGATGCTGCTTTGATGTGGCTGCAGTAACAGGGCCAGAGGATGCAAACCCAGCATCCTTTTCCCTGCTGTTGGTACAGGCGACCATGGTTTAGGTTATATAGGAAGCAATGTTTACAGTGTCTCGATGTCGCTCCGAGCAGCACAGTGTGCACTTACTGCCCAAGTCACTCTGGCCATCCCTGTTAACTTAGCGGTGCTAGTTCCAGAACCTTTGCAAGTGTTCTGTTCTTTCTTTACATTATGCTTTCAAAGCTATTCACAGAGAGGCTCCATCTACATCTCTCCTCAGGACGTGGTCCTGAAGCTCCTTTGTCCTTTGACTGACCACATGGCATCTGGTAATAAATGAGATACAGGTCCCCACTGTCCTTTTCTTCCTGGTTTGTTTTCTATATGTTGGCAGTATACCAGCCTCAGTCATTACATCATGCATAGATTTAAATTTAGGTTAATGTCTTTGGCCCAGGAGGACAGGAGCTAGTGTTCCTTAAAGTCACTTCCTGGATGGCCTCATATGTTCTTAATATAAATAAGAAAAGTCCTCCTTTGTTTGTTTGGGTAATTGTTGGTAATATTTGTTTGTATAATGAGGAATGAGGTCTCTCTAGTTGGCCTGGAGCTCAATGAGTGCTAAGCTTTGTGGCCAGCACATGATAGGGATCCACTTCTCTGGGAGTACACACATGTACTCACAATCAGACTTTTGCAGGAGTGCCTGAGGATCAAACGCAAGTCCTCAGGACTTCACAGCAAGGACTTCACAGGCTGGACCATCTGCCCACACAGACCTCCAGTTTTTTTCAATTAGTATTTTTTATAATTTTTTGAAGATTTATTTATTTATTATATGTAAGTACACTGTAGCTGTCTTCAGACACACTAGAAGAGGGCATCAGATCTCATTGACAATGGTTGTGAGCTACCATGTGGTAGCTTAAAATTGAACTTGGGACCTCGGGAAGAACAGTCAGTGCTCTTAACCACTGAGCCATCTCTCCAGCCCCTAGGTTTTGGCTCTAGATGAAAACTACCCCATATTCTTGCTTGTTGTGCAGAGGAGAGTCTGCTCCTAACTGCTTCAGTTGTGAGATGAGTCCGATCCTTAAGAGTTAAGCCAAGAATCTCCAAACACTTAAACCATCCTAAATCAGTTACAAGCTTGAGCAGAATTTCAGGACCCCGGAGACTAGATGAGGGAGGGGCTACAGGCAGGGCCCACTGAGGAGCACCGGGTGACAAGAAGGAATACATATTCCACATCCTGTGTGCCCAAGTGAGAGGCTACAGCACAGCTGGGTCCAGGTGGAGAGTTTGCTGTGCTCTAGGACTTGGCCATTAACATTTGTGTTTTCCTCCTTCACCTTATCAGCCTCTGTCTACATACCAATGCCTGGCAGCCTTGGTGAAGATCATGCTGGTTTCAAAAGGGTTTCACAGCAATTCAACTCAGTATAGCTGCTGTAAACTGCTCAGGGGGAAAAATGGCTAAGACAGCCTCAGCACATCCACACGAGAGAGCCTTCCTGTCCTGACACCCATGTATGCTTTTGGTCTGGTCCAGGACATCTCACATGCAACCAGATGTTGATGTTTCATGGGTACATATAAGCAATACTCTACTCTTCTTTAGGACCAACCAGAAATTAGACATGTATATGAGAAAAGTGGAGGTGTGTTGTCACTTTGTCCTGCATTTAAAAACAGCCTGAGCCATGCTCTGCTTCTAGTGTCTCCCAGAGTGGAGCCCACTTTCCTGATCTCTTGACTCTCAGGAATCAGCCATGGATGGAGAAGGCAATAAAGCAGTTATGAGCACTGGCTGCTCTTCCAGAAGACTTCTTGTCCCAGACCCACAAGGCTGTTCACAATGGCCTGGAATCCCACTGCCATGGAACCTAATGTCCTCTTCTGGTTTTTTGTGAGTACATATGAACACATATGCATAAATGTCTTTTTAATTAAAAAAAAAACAAGAAAATCAAACATCTTAGAAATATTGTAGTAGAGATTCTAGTAGAATCTTTATATCTATGGTCAAGATTAAAATGAATGGTTGTTTCGTAGATGTGCTTTGACCTTGTCTTAGTTAGGGTTTTACTACTGTAGACAGACATCATGAACAAGGCAAGTCTTATAAAGAACAACATTTAATTGGGGCTGACTTATAGGTTCAGAGGTTCAGTCCAGTATCATCAAGGCAGGAACATGGTAGCATCTAGGCATGGTGCAGTAGGAACTCAGAGTTTCTACATCGTCCTCTAAAGGTTGCTAGTAGAAGACTGACTTCCAAGCAGCTAGGACAAAGGTATTATTATAGGCCATGCCACAGTGACACACCTATTTCAACAAGGCCACACCTCCTAATAGTGCCACTTCCTGGCCCAAACATATAGAAACCATCACAGACCTTGACGAAATTAAAGAAAGCAGTGATTGATTGGTTGGTTGGTTGATTGGTTGGTTGGTTGGTTGGTTGGTTGGTTGGTTGGTTGGTTGGTTGATGTTAAAATCCAAGAAATCATACATCTGAGAAATATTGTGGAGAACACAATATTTTCTGGACGTGTTATGTTATAAAAGGATCTCTGCAGGTTTCCTAGTCTCTCCCCAAGCAGGGGATTGGTTTTGCGCTGTCATGAAGGAAGTAGGCATGCAAAGAGACAAGGCAGGGACATACTATGTTAGTGTCTCCTCCTGTGACCATAGGATAGGCATTAAGGAGTAGGGCTGCCAGAGAATAAGGGACATGTCCAACCCAGACAGTCCAGCTGCAGACTGTAGAGAGGAAGCCAGTTGTTTGATTTGCTGTTGTCTAATCACTGAATTTCCTCATTGCATGAAAAGTGTGAAGGACAGATCTTTGCCATTTATAAACATTTCATTAACAGCAACTTTCTTCATCTTCTCTGTAGCTGAATTAGAACTGCTGGTGGCCTGAGTTTTGCTGTCATTTTGTGTAATAATGTGTTTGTGTAGATGGGGCCAAAGGTCGATATTGGGTTTCCTCCTCAAGAATTCTCCACCTTGTTTTTCAACACAGTGTCTCTCACCAAACCTCAAATTTGGCTAGACTATTTGGCTATTGAGTACCAAGGTTCTTCCTGACAATCCACTAGGAATGGACTGTATGCCCTCACATACATGTGGGTCCCATGGATGCTGAGAGTCAGAGCTCATGTCCCCATATTCCCACACATGCTGCATGGACTGGGCCACCTCCTCTTTTTAATGAAGTGTTGTCCAATTTTAGTTATCCTCAGAAACCTCCTGCCACCCAAAGCCATGGGCTCAATTCCAGAAGTGCATAAAGGGAATGTTGTGGAGCACACCTGTAGCCTAGCACTTTGGTAGAATCAAGAGGATAGGAATCCAAGGTCATCTTTAGCTACATAGCAAGTATGAGGTCAACCTGGGCTACATGAGGTCTTTCTCTTTCTCTGCATGTGCATGTGTGTGTGTGTGTGTGTGTGTGTGTGTGTGTGTGTGTGCTCATATGAAGGTATGTAGACATACGTATTCCTTCAGAAGTACTGTTATCAAGCAAGAATCCTGGGAAAGTCTGATTGGGCTTATTAAAATAGTAATAACAGTTCTAAAATCTTTTGTTGTCCTACTAAGTGCCACATCCTCGGAGAACTGCCCCAGTTTACAGACTGTTCAGCAATATAGACTGACAGGACTGACGCTAAGTTATGAATTTAGGGGGTGAAGGTGGTGATGTAATCTGCATTTGTAGCTAACAAGTTGATGTGATGGGTGTCATTTAGAAAAGCAGGCAGTAGTATTTAGCCACCTGCTTTTCGAATGGTGCAAATACTAGCTCAGAGTCGCTTACATTTAAAATATAAAATAGTAAAGTTACTGAACACTAAAATAGCAGATGTGCTGTCTTAATCAGGGTTTCTATTCCTGCACAAACATCATGACCAAAAAGCAAGTTGGGGAGGAAATGGTTTATTCAGCTTACACATCCATGTCGCTGTTCATCACCAGAGGAAGTTAGGACTGGAACTCAAGCAGGTCACGAAGCAGGAGCTGATGCAGAGGCCATGGAGGGATGTTACTTACTGGCTTGCTTCCCCTAGCTTTGCTCAGCTTGCTTTCTTATAGAACCCAGGTCTACCAGCCCAGGGATGGCATCACCCACAATGTGCTGGGCCCTCCCTCCTTGATCACTAGTTGAAAAGATGCCTTTTAGTTGGATCTCCTGGAGGCATTTCCCCAACTGAGGCTCCTTTCTCTGTGATAACTCCAGCTTGTGTCAAGTTGACACAAAACCAGCCAGTACATGTGCTAACTTTGTAGTATCCTTGTGAAGAAGAAGTCATCCTTATGGCTAGGAAACGGTTCAAATGTCAAGTTTTACTTTTCTAAATGTATGAAAAAGCAAAGCAAAACAAAACAAAACAAAACAAAACAAAAAACTAAAAACAACAAAAGAAACCCCCATAACCTCTTGAAAACCAATTATTCAATGAACATTCATGGAAAAGTTTGCATATGCTAATTCATAACCAGTAGGACATCTCAAATTTTAAATATAAGTGGTATGAAGATTTAGTTGTAATGTGTGCATGCCCACATAGAATGTGTGATGGTTTGCATATACTTGGCCCAGGGAGTGGCTCTATGAGAAGGTGTGGCCTTGTTAGAGGAAGTATGTCATTCTGGGGATGGGCTTGGAGACACTCCTAGCTGCCTGAGAATGCTCAATCTGTTCCTGACTTCCTTTGGATGAAGATGTAGAACTCTCAGCTCCTCCTGTACTAGGCCTGCCTGGATGCTGTCATGCTCTTGTCTTGATAATAATGGACTGCACCTCTGAAAATGTAAGCCAGCCTCAATTAAATGTTGTTATTTATAAGACTTGCCTTGGTCATGATGTCTGTTCACAGCAATAAAACCCTAAGACATGATGTTACTGTATATTATATACATACATGTACGTCATATGAAAAAACATAGAAATAAAGAGGAAAATCTTGAAGACAGAAAAAGGGAGGGGCGTTCCTTAGGCTGGAGCCTGGTGAAACCTCTGTCAACATCAAAACAAGACTTCCAGCAGCACTAACAACTGCTTTAGGCCTTTCTCCCTCTCAGCTGCATATTTTTAAGAATCTCACTAGAAACCCACTCAGGGAAAGGGCATGTCCTCAACAGATGGTTTAGTCCTAATGACTTATGGGAGAGTAATTCCACCCAAGGTACTTCAGAGCTCTGAGATAATCTTATAAATCAAATAAGCGAAGAGAAAAAAGAGTTTCTTAGCAACTTTTTGACCTGTAACTCTAGAGTTACTAAGAGTTTATGTGACCAATCCTAAGATGCCTCCCACTCCCAAATCACAAGACCTTTCCTGTGTGTTTTATAAAAATAATAATAATAACAAAAGGAAACCAGGATATGTTTGATAGGGTGAGGTATGGTGATATGGTGAGGTTGGCGGGAGGGCGGTTGAGGGTGCATCAGCAGGCCCATGCTGAGGCGTCCCTTCCCCTGAGGTACAAGCCAAACAGTGAGTATAGTGTAGAATACAGTCTGTTTAGGGCATGGGAAGGGGAGTTGAGAAGAGAACAAAGGCAGAGAAAGAGAGGGGACAGAGAAGGACAGAGAGAGAGAGAGAGAGGCGTCAGGGAAGGACTGGAGAGAAAAGGCAGGCCAGTAACTCCTGGGGGTGGAGAAAAGAGGGAGAAAGAGGTCAGGGAGTCAGAAAGAAAGGGGGCAGAGAGAGCAGGGAGAGTCCAAACAACCCCTTATATAGCAAGCCAGCTAACTGCTGGGCAGAGCCTAGAAGGAATGTTAACGTTCCTCCATCTTGGTTTAATTTAAGGGAAACTGGAAAGAGGCGATGATGAAGTAGGAATAGGTAACTGTCTTACCCTCTCAGATTCCATATCCACAATTATACATATCTTTCTTCCAGCATGCCTCTCTTTACTGCCCCCATGCTTACGTTTACATTAAAATGTCTTTACTATTAATCTCCAAGCCTGCTTCATCATACATCAGTTGGTTCTGGAATTATTTGAGGCATAAAGCCAGTAATCCAGTTTGGCCTGACTCAAAGTCCTTCAAAACTTAGAAGAACCTCCAATTTAGTTGGCTATAGTTTGGGATGATCAGCCTGGTGAGGATCTATTTTATTCAGTCACTATGAAAGGAAACGTATTGGCTGGGGACACCTGAGACCAAATTCTCAGCACAAAGGAGATTATTGATCCCAGATGGAGAGAGAGCAGAGAATAAGTGATGAAAGACAGGGGAGACAGAATGTAGAAAAGGGGGAAGAGAACAAGGGGGAAGGAAGAGGGGTTTGTGTCCTGGAGTGAGACAAAGGCCAGCCTCTGGCTGGAGAGGAGACAGCTGTGGCCCACTGGCAAATGGAAGTTTTGTAAAGGCTCAAGAACCAGGTACCTTAAGAATTAGTTGGTTAATTTTAACTGGGAATGATAATTAGATGAACCAAAGGGGGCTTGGTTTTCTGGACTTTAATACTTTGATAGCAGGAACTTCATAGTCAGCCTCAGGAGGAGGAAGGGGCCAATTAAGGGGATAGACCTGGGTGGCTAACTTTAGGGATGTAATCTAACAGTTTTTAGGAAGGCAGAGGAAATGGGGGCAGGGAGTAAGGACAAGACCTGCCAGTGCACTCCATGCTTGAGCTGGCCAGAATCTCTTCACACTAAAAGAGCTTTCATCCAAATCTTTAAAAAAAAAACCACGAATGACTCTTGTCCCCTTGCGGCCTAACAAGATAATGCTCATGTTCAGTTATTACGTTCAAGTTTGCTTCCTTTACACTTTAGCACTGTTGACAGACTTGTCCTTGGTGATGACTCCTGGCCATAGAGGTGCTGGGTGTACTCTGGATAGAGCCTGGGTCATCCCGACAAGGAAAGCTCATCATCACCCTCATCATCAACTGAAAACAAGTGACTGTAGGAAGCAGAGAAAGGACACTTATGTGGCCATCTTGGAGGTCCTGTGACCACACCCCTGTGTCCATCTTTAGAGTCCTGACGTGAGGCTTGGGCTTAGGAGTTGCTGAGCAGTTCTGGTTAAGGTGTGATCTGCCTCCACCTGCAGCCTTTGTGTAGATCTTTCTCTACTGCAGAGCTCCTGACAAACAGCTGTGTGAAATTTCTTCCTGGATATAAGCTTCTTTTTGTAGGCACCAGCCTTCAGCAAAAGATTCCTGGGGACATTCCTTAGGGTCCATTGTTTTAATAGCTGAAGGGAAGAACTCAGGTGCATCTCTTTAGAATGTCCCTCAGCCCAAGAAGATTCCGATCCATTTTTATGAAGCAGCTGGTTTTGTTCATTGTCTCCAGGCTTGATAGTATTTGAAAAGTCAAAAGTGGCTAGTAAGACACCCTCAGGTCTCCTCTGTTTATTTGTCTGAGATGCTGATAAAAACAAATCTCACTAGGTTCATGTTGGCTGTGATGTGACGCCTACGAAAACGGTGATGACCATCAACCTCTGAGCTGAACCACGCCCGGGTTTTAAAGAGCTTTATTTTACAAAAATGTGCTCCTGCCCCAAGAATCAGCTGTAAAACTGAGATGACGCTTATGCCTGTGAAAACTACCTACATTTTTGCCATTTAGCTTGCTATGTTTATGAGGAAATTTTCCTCTAACTATAAATGCCGTGGCTTATCCAGTTATCTAGCAATCTAATAAAAGAGCTGTGCTTTGGCTTTCCCTCTGCAGATGGCTCTCCAGGGACGTGTTATCACAGAAAAACTACCCTGCCCTCTTCTTGGCTTGTGCATTCAAGGTTGGACCACAATAATTATGAGAGAGAAACTTTTCAACTGACATCTATCCTGAAAATAAAGTAATGAATGGGAGAGGAAAATCCACATTTAATTTTTGACATAATGATGACTACCTCTAGTTCTACATATTCATGATGTCATGGCTTGGTATGTGCTCGGCCCTGGGAGGGGCACTGTTAGACGGTGTAGCCCTGTTGGAATGCTGTGGCCTTGTTGGAGTAGGTGTGTCACTGTGTGTGTGAGTTTTAAGACCCTTCTCCTAACTGCCTGGAAGCCAGTCTTCTGCTAACAGCCTTCAGATGAAGATGTAGAACTCTCAGCTCCTCCTGCCTGACCACTGCCATGCTCCCACCTTGATGATAATGGATCGAACCTCTGAACCTGTAAGCCAGCCCCAGTTAAATAAGAGTTGTCCTGGTCATGGTGTTTGTTCGCAGCAGTACAACCCTAACTAAGACACATGAGTTCCTTCATTTTACTCAGATTGAAAATATTAAGGGAGCACTAAAGGTACTTTTCATCATAGAGTTAAGAATGCACGTAGAAACGTATATTGTTTTTAAAAGAGGACTTCTTCAGTTAGCCTAGAGGACACAATGACTCTGGTCCATCCCCCACATGTACTATCCCCCATAGGTAACACCCCCCACCCACATTCTTCCACTCTGCAGTCTCGGTGATCTGCAGTGAAACCTAGTCTAAAAATATGACATAGGAATTTTCATAAATAAATAATTCACAGGCTACCCTGAATTTCTTTGAGAACTGTATGCTGCTGTAACAATTCTCTTTAGTTTATTTGTTATGATTCACTTCTTGCACTCAAAGTCTTCCGAAGTTTTATGTGTGTGTAAAAAGCCAGTGTGTGAACTAGGACTCTCCCCAATTTTAGAAGCCTACTGTGTGAGTGGATGGGGGACAAGGGGTCTCAGAACATCATGGTAGGTAATTATCCTGAAATACTGTCATTGGATTTAGTGACTCAAGCAGATCTTCACTGTTTTTTCATGTTTCTCTTCTTGAAGAATTAAGCCTGGTCTTTTTCTGTTTTTGAAGTTCTCCCTTTACATATTAGATCATCCCCAGATCTGCACTCATACCTTTGTGAAGAGCAAGTGCCAGCCATTCTGGGGAGGTGCAAAGATGTCTACCGACAGCTTCAGACAGCACCTGGCAGGTCAGAGGGCAGCCCCCCTCTCCAGGGTCATTTCTGAAGCACTCAGTGCAACTGACTTTATCCATGAAAGGCTTTGAAGCTATCTTAGAATCAATCTCTGTGAAGAAACACCATATTCATGACAACTTACAAATGAAAACATTTAATTAGGATCTTGCATATAGTTTCAGAGAGTTGGAGTCAATGGCCATAGTTTAGGGTTTTTATTACTGTGATGAAGCACCATGACCAAAGCAATGGAAAGAATAAAGGGTTTATTTGGCTTACGTCTCATCATCACTGGTCATCAAGGAAAGATGTGAGGACAAGAACTCAAACAGGGTGAGAATCTGGAGACAGGAGACATGGAGGGATGCTGCTTATTGGCTTGCTCGGCCTGTGATTTTATAATAGATGGTTATCTCTATGCCCTTACTGCTTCTATGGTGCCAAGTGGTAAGTTGATGCTCAATAAAACCTGACTGTTGGTGGTCAGTGTATAGACAGTCACTGTAGTAGCCTGAATGAGAATGGCTCCCATAAGCTCATAGGGACTGGCACTATTGAGATGTGTGGTCTGTTGGAGTAGGTGTGGCCTTGTTGGAGAAAGTGTGGTACTGAGGTGGGCTTTGAGGTCTCCAATACTCAGGCCAGATCCAGTGACGCATTTTCTCTCTGCTGCCTGTGGATTGGGATGTGGAACTCTCAGCTGCCTCTCCAGCACCATGTCTGACTCTGTATCACCATGCTTCTTGCCATGACAATAATGTATACAGCTCTAAGCCAGTCCCAATAAAATTTTCTCCTTTATAAGAATTGCCATGGTCATGGTGTCTCTTCTTAGCAATAAAACCCTAACTTAATCAGACACATAACCCCACTGGATGGATTCTACCAGTGTTGAGGTTTGGTCTGTTGCTATGTAATGTAATGCTAAATACTGGCCCCCAAGATGGTTGTCCCCTCTGACAAGAAGATCGTCATGTACACCAAATGGTGCAATATAACCTTGCTGCCCAACTTATCCCTTATTGACCAATAAAGATGCCTACAGCCTGTAACTGGGCAGAAGAGAACTAAAAGGGGGTTTGGTTTCCAGGCCTGAGGTCTGAGGAGAGACCACAAGGAAGGGAGGAGAAGAGAGAAGACGCCATAAGGTAGGTGGATTGTGAGGACATGGCATGAGGGAAGGCCAGTTAGTGTAGGAGCAGCCCAGGCAGAACCTGCCAAATTATAACTGGGGGTTATTGACTGGGAAGTAGGCAAAATAGCATAGAGGGCTGGTTCTGTCCAGCTCTGGCGCTTTTAAGGCTTATTATAAATATAAGGTTTGTATCTTTTATTTGGAAATGAAATGGTCTAATTTGGGGTAGAAAGCCCCAAATAATAGTTGCCACAACATGCCAGAGCCCTTACTCTTCAGTTCTGTACAGAGGAATGGGCTTGGGTTTAATCAGTTAGCTTGGATTCCTGCTGTTTCAGGTTAATATTCTCAGAACATTGTAGCTCAGAAGGTTGTGCCTGTTCTCCAAACTATTTTTCCCTGTTTTTGCCTTTTATAGCTGAAGCTGCAAGATATGATACACAGTTTGTGTGTATCCTTACAGGGAATGTTGGGGTCCTCTACAGGGTGTGGAGGGGTCCTAACAGGGTACAAGTAAGGTCCTAACACAGTGTACGAGAATGTCTTACTGGGGTATGTGGGAAATATCCTAACAGAGTAAGTAAGGGGAGGGTCTTAAGAGAATGTGGGAATTGGAGCTTTCTAACATGGTTTTTCTTAAAGGTTGTCTTTGTTTGTGTGGGAGGAATCCTAAGAGGGTTGTATAGGGATCCTCATAAGAAATGAGTGCCTTATATTCCAATATTCCACAAACGTCTACACTTTGCTGCTTTTGGAAGCAGCATCGATGCCATAAACATGTCCTTACAAAGTACTACTGTGATAGCGGGAACAGCTCTAAACAGCTGCACACTAGTGAGGAAAGCCATCAGCAGAATCCTCTCAGAGCTTCAGTCTTTTCCAAAGCTTCTCTCTGTCCTCTAAGGCCTCCTAGCAGAGTTCTGAGCTACCCAAGCCTGTAGGCAAGAATAGCCACAGCTATCCCAAGACTGAAGTTCTGAACTAACTTAAATGAGCAAAGACCTGGTCCCCCCAGGTTCCTGGGAAGAGGGAGGTGCTCACAGCTCCCTTTCCAAAGCCACTGTGGCGCAAAGAAAATCTTTTTTTTGTTTGGATGTTTTATTCAAACATGATCCTGAGGGCTTTTCAGTATCTCTGAGAATCATGACACCTGTCATCTGTCCCACATCATTGCTAACACGACATTAGACATTAAGAATCACCGATCAGAAAGAAAAAAAGCATGTGTAGCCATTGTTTAGAATGATCTAGAATCTAGACGTTCGATTTCTCACATGTTCATTGTTGTTCTGGTTGGGGTGGATCCCCTCTTCTCTTCAGTGCAGGCCTCTCTCTCTCTCTGTGTGTGTGTGTGTGTGTGTGTGTGTGTGTGTGTGTGTGTGTGTGTGTGTGTGACTCTGTGTATCTGGTGGGAGAGGGCCCCAGGACTGTTGGTTGCCCATGGCCTTTGAAGACAGCCATTGGGGATCTGAAACGCTTAAAGACTGACAGGAAGTAGCTGTGGAAGGCAGACAGCCTGTTATCTGACCCCTGTCTCCCTCCTTCACATGATACTGCCTGTGAAGAGAAGTATAGAAAACACTGAAGAAAGACTCAGAAAGTTAAATCTCGCAAAGTTTGCGGCTAAAAATAAAAAACTTTAAAGCCTGAGGAAGCGCATCCAGTCTCTGGAGTCGTCTTTAAAAAAGAAAGTCTAGCTCTGGCTGCGTTCGATGGAGCCCGGGGGTAAGGCTAAACACGCTCCGTCTCCCACCCTGGACACTTCCAGATCTCAAGGCCGCCTCGTTATCAGCATCTTTTGAAACACAGCAGAGCTTTGTGAGTCTGGGACAGAAGGGAGACTGGTTGCTGAAAAGAAGAAAGTCGTTCTTCACACTGCGGGACACAAAGCAGATGTCAAGAAAGCTGGCTGCTAAGACACAATGCGGGCTACCCCAGCGCCAGTGTGTGCACTCTAGTCCCAAGATATTTACATCAGAGCGGAAGGACTCACAGATCCATGCATTTACGAAGAATTTTCAGAGCCTTCTCAATGTCGAGTGCCATCTAAGGAGGTGCTACAGCCAAATTTTTAAAATCCCTACTTCCTGTAAGGCTCACACTCTTAGAGAAGAGGCAGAAATGAAGAAAATAAATAAAATACATGAAATAGATGTTACATTGAAAAGTGAGAAACGGGGGGCTGGAGAAACGGCTTCGTGTGGAAAGTGCTTGCTGAGCAAGCATAAGGGCCCGTGTTCAGCAACCACTTAAAAGCTGAGTATGGCAGCAGGTCTAGGCTGGGGATAGAGGGGTGGGCAGTGGAGAAGGGTGGGAGGAAGAGTGGGTAGAGACTAGCGGCTCTGAAGCTGGCGGACCACTGGGTCTACCAGAAACCAGGAGCGCCAGGTGTTGTGATTATGAAAAAGATAAGGAGGAAAGAAATATGTTTAGTGGATGTGTGGTAAGGTGTGGGGTAAGGGGGCCCATACTGAGGCATCCCTTCTCCCTGAGGGACCAGCCACACAATGGTATAGTGTAGAATAGGTTTTATTCGGTGCATGGGAGGAAAATTGAGAGGGTACTAGACAGAGAAAGGGGCGGGGGAGGCCATGAGCACCTGGACAAAGAGGGGAAAAGGGGATGGGGAGAGAAGAGGAAGGGGCGAGAGGACTAAGCAAAAGCAGGGAGGCAAGAGAGTAAGAGAGAGGAAGAGGCAAGCGGCGACTTTTATAGTGTGTCCGGGCACATCTGGCTGTTGCCAGGTAACTGTGGGGCAGAGCCTAGACAAAATGCTAACACTGGGTTCAGTAGAGACCCAGTCTCAAAAGAGTCTACATTGGATAAAAGAAGCAGAGACTGTTCTTGTAAAAACACAAACACAAAAATGACGCGTGGGCAAATGGGGTGAAAGAGCGTGAAGGGGTGTCATCCTCAGACAAGAAAAGTGAACTCAGGCTCCTGGAGACAGTAGCTTCTTGTTTCCTGGAGACTGTGAGCAGAAGCAAAGGTAAGCCATGGGGAAAGTATCCAGGCAGGCACAGCAGGACCCAGGAACCTTGGAATGGACCTGAGCCAGCATCCCTTTAACCTCCAGAGGAGTCCCCTCTACCAGCTGATACTCTCTGCCTTGAGATTCTGACTTTCCCAAGATTTCAGTTCTCTGTATCCAATGAGCCAGTAACATATATGGGATCAGATGGCATGTGCATTTAAAATTTTTTTTTAATTTACTTTATCAACTGAGGAAAGTAGCCTGTAGACCTATACTTGTTAATCATAAGCTGTTTGCAGGAAAAGTGTTAGTTACCTGGTCAAAATATATAGCAAATACTCTAATCACATTCTTTTAGGAAGAGCGAAATAAGAGCAATGAACTGGGGGGAAATGCTCTCAAGAGATCAAATAATTACACATTACATATTCAGAAGATTAAGTGGGAAAAATTACAAATAGGAATAAGGGTGATCCATCTCTGGATGGTCCAACCCTATAGTATTCTGTTCCGTTCTCTTTGCCCTAAAATGCTGTTTTGGGTGTGTGCGTGTGTGTTTTAAGAGCATTTCAATTAAAAATAATTTTTAACTCATATTTTAAGATCACAGTTTTATTCTAGGTGATGGTCTAGCTTTCATTTCTCTATTACTATTATAAAGCAGTCTTCTTTAAGGTTAACATATCAAGTTGCCAAACCATGTAGCTAATGGCCACCGACTGCAGAAAACCCATCCTCAGATGTACCTTTCCGGGAAGGGCTCCTATCTTAAACCACCTCCTGTATTTTACCAGAGCAAGGACTAAGTCACTTTCACTACTCGGTCTTATATTCTGCAGGGAATAATATTACAGGATTGAATTCTCAGAACGCTGCTCCGCATCTGCAGGCATATCTGCAGCATGGTAGCAGGCAGGCTGAAGGGAAGCACGGAGTCGGCGGTGTGGAGGTGAAGGGAGTCTGCGGAGTTCTCCGTGGGAGCATCTTCAATAGTTTCTTAGTGCAGGGCTTTGGAAGTCTGGCTTGGAGTTTAATAATAAAGACACAAAGACATCGATATACTATAAGGCCGTTGGCCTGTTTGCTGAGCAGTACCTCCACTAGCCCATCTAACTTACGGGGGAGGTGGGGGGCTTTTCCACCATTGCTTCTCTCCACTTGGATCTCTCTACCTCCTGGCTCTGTTCCTGTTCCCTACTATCCCTCTGCCTCTTTCTTCCCCAGCTTCATCTGCCAACGGTTTATTGCTCAATTGTCGCCACATCTTTCTCATAAGAAAAAAGCTACTAGCATAACGGGAGAGATTGCTTCCCTAAGGCAGCGTGCCTTTGACAGCTGGGATGGGGGTCTTGTGGTGGGGAATATCTGGTAGCAGGTAAGGAAGCAGCAAACATCTACATATCCTGCCAGCCTGGCCCCACTGGCGCAGTCATTAACAATTGAGAACACAGGGACTTTACCTTCAGAGCTAGTTGATATTTCTGTTTGTGGGGTTGGGTTATCCCAGCAGTTCTGAAAGCAAAGGTTTCTTCCCTCCCTCCGCAAACCCCCAGCCAGTGACACTAATCCACCGTGTTTCTAGAGAGCAGTACCTCATTGCCACTATCATCTGATGGCCGAGGCCCGGGAGCAGATTCCAACCCTAGAGTGGCTTCGGTTGATTCCTCAGGAACGGGAAGAGTTCCTCTAGACGCTGACACCACAGAGCCAACGCTGACTGGACAGGACAATGCCAGCTCAGCCCTGTTAGAAAGTGGGGTGAGGGCAGGAGCTCCACAAGCAGCTTCTGCTGCAGCAGGAACCTAGAAGAAAGGGAAACACGCGGAAGAGGCTGAGCTTCACCTATTCGAATGATACCGAATTCCTGCCGTACATCGCTTCCTGGCAAAAGCTTGGCTTAATAAAAATTGTTCATGAGAATCTAAACCTGCGGGTGATGGCGCACATCTGCCATTCCAGCATGCCAGAGGTGGAGACAGGCGAGTTAGACCTTCAGGGTCATAGCTACCTTGAGAGTTCGAACCAGCCTGGGTATCGTGAAACCCTGCTCCATAAACAACTGTACACAGGTAGATCAGCTCTCTTCTAAAAGTTGTACGTTTCAGTGACTGAATTATGGAATTACTGAAACTTCTTAGAACATGAGACTCTTGCAAGCCTCTAATTAGAAAAGGAACGAAAGCAATGAGCAGCCTGCCCAGGAGGAACGCAGAAAAGCAATGGCCGAGGTCAGAGCCTCCATGGACCAGTGGCTTGACAGCCATGTTGGTGGCCGCTCTGCAGTGACTGTATGAACTGATAACAAGCCAGTGACTAGTCTTGGATTTAAGGAACACTTTAAGCCCCTTTTAAGTCTTTCTGTATATTTCCCTCAACTGCAAGAACTAAGAGTTTAAATAATTTGCCCAAGGCTACAGAATTAATGAATAGGCAGACTGACCTCGAAGCCTGCATCCTAATTGCTCTCTAGGGCTACTTGGGACAAGACTTCAATTGGTAAGCAGACTCTTTAATATCTGGGCCTCCAATTCCTAAAATAATTGCATTTTATATTCCAAGAAGACATTCCATGTGTTTTACCCAGTGTGTCCTACACAAGAGCTCTTTTTTAAAAAAAAATGTCAAAATCTTTTTCCAACCCCGACATGACTGCAGTTGGATTTGTGGGCCCCAGTGATTGTGGGGGTATATAACGCATGCATTCAAGGCCTCTCCACAATGATTCCAAGTTCATAATTTGGAAACTCCTGATTTAGTCCAATGGTCTCATTTTACAGAGGGGAATCCAAACCCAGGGAAAGTAAATGAATCACCCGAAGATATAATGCAAGTTATTCAAAGGATGGGAGGAGCCACCGTAGTGTGCTGCCTCCCCTCGTCTCGTATTTGGGAACAATTTCGTTTTTGTTTCCCTCTTGGCATATTGTGGTCGCTGTTATCATGGGATTTTAATTCTATTTTGAGTGCTCTGTTGACTTGGCAACATGATTTTTCCACACTGCCTGAGCTCATGCCAGCGGACGATCCCAGGCTTGCTCTGTTCTCTGCTACCAATTGATAGCAGGCCAGCTTGGAGAACACTGAAGTCATCAAAAACAAAGACAACTGCAGACATATACTTGGAAAATGTATGTCAGGTGCTGGTCTGCGCCAGCACGTAAATGATGATTTAAACCGAATGACTCAACAGACTCCACTTCTCACTCACTAGAAGTGTTTCTCGGATCTTGCACAGACAGAGAAAAAAATATCAAAAATCTCAGACAAGTTGGGTCTGCGAGATGGTTCAGACTGTAAAGACACTCGGGGCCAAGTCTGAGGAGCAAGATTGATTTTTGTAAACCCAGGTGCTGGTAGGAAGAACCATATTTCTGAAAGTTGTTTGCTCTCTCTCTCTCTCTCTGTCTCTCTCTCTCTCTCTCTCTCTCTCTCTCTATCATACACACACACACACACAGAGCAATCTTATAATTTGTTTTATGATTATCTTATTTTGAGGAGTAAAGAGGGAAAAGTGGTCACTAAGCCAGTGTGGAATTTTCTTATTTAATATTGTAACTTTTAAGGATGAAAAATATGATTAAATGAGCATTTTGCTCTGATGGTGACTTTCAGATGAACAATTACTTAAATCTAATTTTCTAATATAATTTAAATCCAATTTGTCTGGTTTGAGATGAACAATTATTTAAATCTAATTTTCATTTAGTGCAAGTTGTTTTGAGACACATTTTGTTGTTGTTGTTGTTGTTGTTGTTGTTTCTACTCCATTTCCATGCCTATGTGTCTCAGTAGGACAAAATAGTTCTGCCAAAGAAAATGGGTTTTCTGTTTCTTGATAGGTCCTAGAAAAACTAAATGAGCCTTAAAAGACTCCCTCATAAACAAGTCTAAACCAGTCCTGATATTAAGAGCTTGGCCCAAAATATATCAGCATTCTTACAATTGCATTGGGTGTAAAGCATTTTAAACCCTATAAACACCATGTTGGCTATAGATAACAGACAAGTTTTCTTTTATTATATGCATTCTATAAACCCAATTTCCATACATGAGAGCAATGTTGCCTTCTGGGCTTGGTGGTCTAAACAAAAAATGGCATCCATAAACTCATATTGTAGAACTGTTTGGGATGGATGAGGAGGTGTGGCCTTGTTGGAACAGATGTGTAGCAGAGTTCCTGCTTTGATTTCTCAGAAGACTTTGACCACTCCCATCCTGTTCTGTCTTGCTCCCCAACTCCTCTCGCCCTCCTTGCTTGTGGCTCATGATGTGAACTCCCAGCTACTCCAACCAATGTGCCTACTGCTTACTGTCACTCTTGTTTTCTATAATAGACTCTTAACTCTCTGAAATAGTAAGCCCAATTAGAAGCTTTCTTTTCTAAGTTGCTTCAGTCAGCTGAGAAGGAACTAATAGTCTAAGGCATCGCACCTCTGGAATGCCCATCTGCAAAGCACTTTCCTACCCTATGCTTTAGGCTGTGGCATCTCCTGAAATCATCACTTGCTGATACATTTTCCTCCTTCACAGAAAATAAAAAGAAGATGAGGAGTTAGGTACATTTGTTGTAGACCGTCCAAACGCCCGGGACTTCAGAGTGACCTTAGTGCTGAAATGGGAGAATGATGCGTGAAGCACACATTCCTGGAAACCTTTTCCCTCCCATTATCTACATCTCTACTAAGTGTGCTGCTCTGAAAAATCAATGTTTTCAGTTGCTGAAAGTGGACTCTGGTCCCTGTGGTGGCCTCTCTGCTATGACGTCTCAGTGAGGAAGTCAGTAGCCTGGGCCAACTCATTATCTGACTAGACATGCTTATATGCTACTCAGTTCTGCAGACACATGTGGCTTAATTGTACCACTGAGCACATTTGTCTTCCAGTTTCTTCCATTTCGTTGTACCAACTAAGAGGGTGAATGTGATAATTTATTTATTTAGTATTTATCAGCCTTTCTATGCATTCAACCAAGTAGAAGTGTTAAGTTCGTGGATGCTGTGTATGCTAGTGCAGTACATGGTATTGATTTTCATTGCAAGTTGTTTAAGTATAGAGAAGAAGAATGAAGAATGTTTCTCAGAGTACTTTTACTCGAAACCACAAGTAAATAGCAATTTGTTTGAAATCAAATGAGGATTAATTCCAAAACAATGGACAAATATATCCTCAGGGAGTAATTAGAAGGCCGCATTACATCCATGTTGTGGTACAGTTGCCTCTATGGTGGGATGACATAGAGACTCACAGAGAACAAGATTGAACAGATAATATAGAAGGTGTGAAGTTCAGTGATCAAAAGTCATGGGAAGGTAGACAAAGCAGTTTCAGACAATATGCTGGTTGTTGAAGAGATTAGAGATTAAAGCAACTGAAGAAATGCCATACACAGCTAGGTCAAGAAAGTATCCATGGCTCCTGAAAAGGAAGGCACAACCATCAAATTACTAGTGTCCCAGGTCTAATATTTTCTTCAAACATACACACATAATTTTTTAAACAGCAAGATTACCAAGAATAGTTGCCTGAGATATACCCTATACATGGCCCTTCCTGATAATAGAGGTCAGTTTAAATGAAGGCCCTCGTCCGAAGAGAG
Organism: Micromys minutus; assembly: GCF_963924665.1. Lineage (NCBI taxonomy): Eukaryota > Metazoa > Chordata > Mammalia > Rodentia > Muridae > Micromys > Micromys minutus. The sequence continues at coordinate 37,328,877 of NC_137984.1, read as the reverse complement.
TCACCTGTATCTCTCTCCACTGCCATCGAACCAGTAACACTTTCATCTCTGCTCATGCCAGGACAGCTGCAGTGAGCCCCAGATGTGCAACATCAATTGGACTGTATTTCCTAACTCACTGTAAATAATGCTCAAAACACCTTTTGTAAGTTCAGATGTAAAGAATGAGTTGATTGCAAACTAGTGATGGAAGTAATGTTGAACACATCAGAAGTTTCAGTTACATGCTGTTTGCTGCATGTGTGTGTCCCGTGACTCGATTGTATGTAAAGGAAGGATGTCTTCTAAGAATAAACTCAGAGCTTTCCCACTTTGCCCATTGAGGGCACTAGCTAAAGAGACACCAACAATAGAAGTAAGGAGCATCCAAGGCTAGTTTACTCTTGAGAGAGGCCACACTATGTGCAAAGGCAAGACACTTAAGACAGCATCAGGTTATTCTGTTAAAGTTTGGTGACCACGTCAATGGTGTCACAGAGATCTGCTGCTATGTGACACCTACCCTCATACCCCCTTAAATCCAGGTCCCAGGTCTCATATTTTCTTCAAACATACACATATAATGTTTTAAAAAACAAGATTACAAAGAATAGTTGCCTGCAATATATCCTGTATATGGCCCTTCCGTATAATAGAGGTCAGTATAAAGGAAATGAGCCCCACACACCACAATTAGGCAGAGTTTAGGTTCTTTGCCTTGATATTGTCATGTTACAAAAAAATGTTTTATGAAACAAATTTACTTCACTCTATTCCAAGTCATTTAACACTCTCTCCTTTCCTTTGATAGAATAAAATGTAATTAGTGACATTAGAAAGACAATTCAGTGTAAAACAAAAACCATTTATTTAACTGGCAAATATCTTGGCCCAACTAGCTATTCTCTTTAGGTAAAATCTTGCTGGGTGTTTTCTATGAAGAAAGTTAGGACTTGTAATTCTCTTCCATTCTAATTTTGTCTTAAGAATGAATCAATAAGGCTTTTGGTGCATTCGTCTCCGCAGCAATGAACAATTCCATCCCCTTAAAGCTCACAGGAACTCATTACATGTCCAGTTGAGAGCAGTCAATCAATATCATCCTTCAGGTGGTGATTAAGGAAATGGAGCCCTCCTCCTAGCCGTGAGGCTTTCGATGTGAAGGAGGAGTGCTTAGCCTAGTCTTTCTTACTTATGCTGACTCTGACATTTCTGAAGCCCTGGTCTAGGGTTCCCACTCAGCTTTCATATGACTTCAGAGACAAAAAAAGAAACAAAAATTTAAAACTAATTTTACTAAACACAAGACCTAAAACTAGATTGCTGGGGCTGGAAAGATGGCTGAGTGGTTGAGATCACTGGCTGCTCTTCTAGAAGACCTAAGTTTGGCTCTTAGGACCCACATAAGGCACCTTGCAACTGCCTCTAAGTCCAGATACAGAGCATCCTGACCCTTTCCTTACCTCTGCAGGCACCTGTATAGGCATAGCTATACACGGACAGACAGACAAAAGTTATAAATAAAAATTTCTTGAAGGTTCACTGGATACATAATCTTTTTTCTTTACCATTTGTTTTCCTTTTCTTTTTTGTTGAAACATAAATCAAGAACAAGTCATTTTAGAAATCAGTCCCCAAATTTACATCACACTTTTCTTTTTAAGCCAAACAAAATTCTGTAAATACTCTAGTCTAATCATCCAACTTCCTCTAGTCAACCCTTTTATAGACTTAGGGACCCATGAAAATCATATAAGCCACCTCAGATTTTATTCAGGAGACGTGAAAGCTCTAGTTTTTTTTTTTTGGGGGGGGTTGGTTGTTTTTTTGTTTTTTGCTATTTTTGTAGTGCTGGTGCTACACTAACCAAAAAAGGAGAAAAAGAAGGAAGATGGGGATGGAGAGAGGGAAACAAGAAAACAAAAGGAGAAGGGGAAGAGGAAAGCAGGGGAGGAAAGAGAAGGGAAGGGAAGAGGGGGAGGGAAGGGAAGGGAGGGGAGGGGAAGAGAGAGTTCTATGACTCCTTTTTCTTTAGTAAATGATGTTAAAAGCTTCAAGCATCTTTAGGAAACAGAGACAAATATGAATTTTCCAAAAATAAAGCTGACAGCTCCCACCCACTAGCAAGACCTTTGAGATAAATATGTAAATAACCAGTATACTTTGTCCTACAGAAAATAATATGGTGTCCATAGTGGAGAGGGAAATGAAAAACAAGGAATCCAAGTGACAAGCACTTCACAGTTCCTGAATACCATGCAAGTTTTCTGTCATGAGGATAAAGCACTTTAAGGGGTGTTAGTTTGCCAGTGTTTGCTGTCTTTTCTCTAAAGCACATTTCCTTTTGTGAACATAGAGTAAGCTGGTTTAATGATGAAGAGGCTGAAGCAGAAATGTGAGTGCTTCAGAGACAACCTGGAAGTTGACTCAAGAATGTCATTAGTGATTTTTATTTTTAGTTTGAAGTCTTTTCATCTGACCAAAACTATCAGGGTTTATATAACACTAATTAACCAAACCTTGTCACATCTCCCAAACATACCGAGGAGGTTGGGCAGTTTAAAACTATGGTTCAGTGTTCCAAAATTAGCTAGATAATGAAGAAAGTAGATGTTTTGTGGGGTCTGCAGAGGTGGCTGTTAGAAGAAAATGATAGAATCAAAGATTCAAAAGCCATAGGCTGTTAGAGAAAAATGCTAGGATCAAAGATCCTAAATCTATCAAATCCGCAATAGCAGTGTGTGTGTGTGTGTGTGTGTGTGTGTGTGTGTGTGTGTGTGTTAAATTTTTTTTGATTTACTGTCCCATTTTTTTGTGATACACTTTGTTCCCGTGGTGCAGAATGAGGTGTTCTGTGTGAACAGTTAATATGAAAGGTCATTGTGGATTTGTAGATGCTACCACCTTAACCCCACAGAGTGTTTTTATTCAGTTTCTATAAGCTACCACACATGTCCTTTTCCTTTGATAGGACAGCCCACAGAGTTTATCACCACAGTTTTAGATTATCTCAGTAAGTATTTCACAAGACCTTGTGGAGTTAGGGCAGTTACATTCTGACTGAGAGATTTGTCACTGCCCACCGCCCCACTCAAGAGGACACACTGTGATTTTCCTCAGCTCTGTGCTGAATCACTAACTTGTTAACAAACACAGAGGACTATCCACTAGTACAGCTGAACTAACACTGAAATTAGAAAGCAAAATTTATGTAAAAGAAATTTGAGGAGAGTAGAGAAGAAAGGGTAAACAAGGAAGGAGATGCAAAAGAAAGATCTCAAATGATGGAGGCATTGTGTAAAATATTATCCTTGTAATATTCCAATGCTGATTTCTGTGCCCCCACATCTGGTTGCAATCCTTATCCTGAGAGTCTCCTGTCTCAGTGTTGTGTAAACATCTCTCTCCAATTGTTTCCTGGTAGGTCAATGAACAGTTGATCAATGACTGAGCAGGAGAGAGAATAGGGCTAGACTTCCACCTAGCAAAGGGAAGTGGAGGGAGAGGAAGGGGAATTCAGCCATACGGAGAAGGTCTAGAAGACATCATAAAAAAACAGCTAGAGTTCAGAAGTTAGACACCAGAGAATCAAACAATCCTATTAAAAATGGGGTACAGAGCTAAACAAAAAATTCTCAATTGAGGAATATTGAATATCTGAGAAGCATCTAAGGAAGTGCTCAACATCTTCAGTCATCAGGGAAATGCAAATCAAAACAACCCTGAGATTCCACCTCACACCAGTCAGAATGGCTAAGATCAAAAATTTAGATGACAGCAGATGCTGGCGAGAATGTGAAGAAAAAGGAACACTCCTCCACTGTTGGTGGGGTTGTAAACTGGTACAAACACTCTGGAAATCAGTCAGGTGGTTCCTCAGAAAATTGGACATAGTACTTACATAAAGATCCAGTTATCCCACTTCTGGGCATTTACCCCAGAGACATTCCAATATACAACAAAGATACATTCACCACAATGTTTATAGAAGCCCTATTTATAATAGCCAGAAGCTGGAAAGAACCCAGATGTCCTTCAGTAGATGAATGGATACAAAAATTGTGGTATATTTACACAATGGAATACTACTCGGCTATCAGAAACAATGACCTTATGAAATTCTTAAGAAAATGGATGCATCTAGAGAATGTCATCCTGAGTGAGATAACCCAGTCACAAAAGAACAGACATAATATTCAGTCACTGATAATTGGATACTAACCCCAGAAAGCTCTGAACACCCCCAGAAACAACTCACAGACTATATGAAGTTCAACAAAAACAAAGGCCAAAGAAAAAATGAAAAATCATTATGTTTAATCTTTACACACCAAGAAAACTTTGACTATTTCCAGGTTACATCTTGTTTTACCTGAACTTTATGGTCTTTGTAACTAGTAAGATTTTAAGGCATACTATCAAACCTTTAAAAAATCAAGTACTGACAAAAAAAATAAATAAATAAAGAGCTCTGAAATAAAAAAAAAAAAAAAAAAAAACCCAGCTAGAACAGTAAGAACAGTATCTCAGAGGATATTGGCTTGGAGGTAGTTAGATTAGTTGAAAGGATTAAAATAGATTAATATTGCTCAGTTGTTGTGCCTTAAATCTGTGAAATAAATAAAATAGTTCTGTCTCAATTATTTGCGAGTTAGCTGGGTTAAGAGAAAAATACAACATTTATAAATTTTCACTAACAAGATGATAGCTTCCCATGGTTGAGGCAATAAATGAAGGAAATTAAATCCTTTTTGACTAAAAGAAAAAATAAAGTCCTGGCTGTAATTCACTAACTTCAGACAGATGATGTCACATACATTGCAGCAAAGTCCAGCCATGTATCATAACACTGCCACAAAGCCCCAGGGAGGCATCATGACATTGCCATAAAGCATCAGCCAAATACCATGGCATTGCTGCAAAGCATCAGACAGATGTCATATGGCCACAAAACTCCCCTCGGGTATCATATCATGGCTGCAAAACTCTACCCAGTTCTTATGACAATGCTATAAAACATTACAAAGATCTCAAAACGTTTCTGCACATCATTTATAGCAGAATCCCTGAGTTGACACATGGTCTTCAGCATTGTTAGATAGCTTGCCAACATTTCTAGAGAAATACTGATATACTAGCTTGATGTTATTTCTGTAAAAGACACCATCAGATTGGCAGCACATGGCACCTGAATGTTTGGCCTCTGCTTAAAACATAGCCAAACCTAAGGAATAAAGCCATCACTAAAAGTTGTATCATGCTCCACAAGAAGTAGCATATAAGGGGAAATATTTCCATTGTAGATCTGAAATATCATTGTGCAAGATAACATTTTTCTTTTTTGTTTAACACTTATTGGAAAGAAAACAGTATTCTGTACCATAAGAACTAAAGTATAACTCTACACTCAAATACCAGATAAAGTCTCATCCACTGTGAACTTGTCTCATTTGAAATGCCAGAGGTTTAAAATTCTATGCATTAACTTATCTCAGGACACAGTTCTGTGAAAGCAACATTATATTGTAGTTATGGATAATAAAAAGTAGTGGGCTTATTTAAATAACATGATCAGGATTTCACTTTTGTTGATATTGTTCTTGGCTTTTGGGTGCAGAATCTCACTCCGTAGCCCACGTTTGCCTAGAAATCAGTAATCTATGTCCTAAGTCAGATGCAGCCATTTGTCCTCAGCAGGCCAATTTAAGGCAGAGAACAGAAAAGGAGAATTATTCAGTTTGCCTACATTGGGAAGGGGGATAAAGAGGTCCATCAAGGCCCTCCAGCCTACCTTTGGGTCCTGAAGGGAGATCAAAGCTTAAATAGAAGGCCATGTGCACATCTAAGCTGTTCTGGTCACTATGTGGTCAACCCATCTCTAATCCATCCTCAGCTGAGTCAGTTTCATCTTCTAAGTGGTCTGGCAAGTAGTTGAAGCTACTTGAAATCCCTTTCTGGGAACAAGCTCTTCCATGTAGCTCCTTCTATTACCATGAGATTCCTGAAGAAATTCCCATTTCTTTGGGGTCCTTTGTCTTAACACTCTGATCCTAGAACCTCCTAGTGCATTTTCATTTCCTTGAGGCATATTACACAAGAGCAGGAAATATTTGAGAGGCCTCTGAGACCTGCCTGCCTTGCTATGTTTTCCTTGTCTATTTCCACATTGATTTTAAATTAATATTATGCTTTCTTATAAAGGCCATATGACTTTTATAAATTCCACCAAAGCAGAGTATCACATATATAATATTCCTATTACCTATATATTACTCCTATCACCTATATAATATTTCTATCACCTATATATTACTCCTATCACCTATATAATACTCCTATCACCTATATAAGTAATATGCTTTTGCTTTCCTTTAAATAGAAACAAACTGGAATTTTCATGCAAAGTGAATGCCAACAAAATCAGTTGGATTTTTAATCAGCTCTAACCACCTAGTTGTATACAAAGACCAATTAAGCCTTTCTTACTTGTCATTATTTGTAAGATAATAAGAATTCTATGAATCAGTCAGCTATTAAATGAGTGAAAATTGATTGTCAGTAGGCAAATAATCAATGTGTAACATAAGCAAGCTGAGGAGCCTCTGACCTGTAAATAGCCACGAGAATCTATAATTATAACTTCTTTGCATATTATAGGCATAATGATTAAATAATTACATCAATTTTGTCAGTTACAAATTATCTGATAGTTTTTTTGTTTTCGTATCTTTTCCCCTCTGATAAATTTCCCCAACATGCTACCTTCTCCTATGATCCAAAGTTATATCCAGAAATTCAAAGTTCATTGGGTAATGAAAGAAGGACCAGAGTGATAGGGAACCAGGGCTAGTGGTAAGATGCTTAAGAGGACAGGATATCAAACAGAATAGGAGGGGAAAATAGCAAAACCGCATCAGCTCAGTGAGCTCTATTAATATAGACTTACTGAGGACCAGACTTTGAAATCAATACAATCGTAGAATATGTCTTGGGCTGGAGAGATGGCTCAGCAGGTTAAGAGCACTGAATGTTCTTTCAGATACCTGTGGTTCAATTCCTAGCACCCAAATGGCAGCTCAAAACTGTAACTTCGTGTTCAGAACCCCCACACAGGCATACATGCAGCCAGGACACCAATGCACATTAAATGAAAAACAAAAAATGAAGAAAAAAGGAATATGTATTGTTTATCCTTTACTCAGAAACTGTCAATTTTCTAAAAAGGCTAGACAAACATGGATCGAATCATCAAACAAGAGCCAAGTTATTTTAATCTGTTTATCGACGAGAACTAAACAAGGACACAAGAGAAACAAAGGCAACGAGAACTTCAGAGTTCATCTGCAGCTCATTTGGAAGTAAACAAGAATGTTGCAGCCCTTTGAAGGTCATGGGAAGGGAATAAACAAGGACTGTACTTTTTCTATTGTGCACACAAAGCTGTAGAGAAAAGCAAATGCATGGTAAAGCAAGTGCACAGCACACAGAGAAACAGGAGAAGATGCAGTAATAACCAGCCCTAACACCAAGCTCTGGAACAAATCCATAAGCCTCTTCATGGTGTGAATTGCTCACCTACTACCACCTCTGCTGGAGCCAGCTGAGTGGAGTCATGTTTCCTTTGCTTCTCCACTACAGCATCAGAGGCATGACAAAGCCACAATACTGCAGGTGTGTTTGGGGACTGGCTAAAGGCCCTTATATGAAGAAGTCATGGATGGCCAAACCCCATTCTTCAGCACCATCTACAATTGCCTGTCCCTCCCAGGGTTTATAGAAGCACCGCAATTCCTGTGGGGCCAGTGTTTTATGGCAGCAATTAGTTCCGTTTGGGTTATAACTGTAGAATGTGCCACTGTAGCGGCAAAGCACTGCTCCACACCTCTCAGAGAATAACCCATTGAGGACTGGACAGCTACGCCACTGGTGGCTTTTCAACTTGACACAGCCCACTGGCTGTTGTGCAGATGGGACAGCCCCGCCCAACCCACAGCAGTTAGAGGGGCTACTTGGCACATTAAACATTCTATTCTTCTCCTTGTCCTGTGTCTGCTGTGTCTAGGGTTTAATGGCTATGGGCTGACAGCTAAACCAGCTATATTGAAGTTGGAGTTCTACAAAACTCACTTTCTCTTTTATCTTCCAATGAAGAAGGAGAGTAAGAAAACACCATTGCTGAAAAGTCACAGTAGCTCCATTCAGTACCACAAATATCATCCATCCAGTGAAAGATGAAAATCTGAGGTCGAACAACCAAGCCTATTCCTTTCATTCCCTAAGCTACTCCTAAGAAATGGACGAGATAATTGCTTCTGTAGAGTATGAGATTCAACTGGACCCTCTAATAAGACAAATTATATGAAATTAATCATAGAGGGGGTCATGAGACAAATATGCTACGGTCCTGTTTAAGACAGTCACCCAAGAGTGAAGAAGTATTCTCTGTCCTACCAGCTCACCTCTGTCTCAGCAGAAACATAAGACATTGTCAAACTAAAGAGTGCATGACTTTCTCCAGTGTCCACTGGTATGTATGCTGTGACTCTCAATATCGTAGCTTTTCTTAAAAAAACAACAACAACAACAAAAACCCATTATGGCATGTGTGTTTTCTGTCACAATCACTCAAACACCAGACTTTCAGACATGTGGGCACACATTGAATTTATGAACAAATCAAATGACAAAGTATGGCAAATCTGATTCCCTAGACGTGAAGAGTCCCAATCAAATGCTAAAAGCTGTGGCACTGTTTTCTAACAATGGCTTCTGTGCTCCATAAACACTGATTCTAGATGGACAGATGTATCTGTACAGTTGTAACACAGAATTCCAAAGTTGCTGGTTACTTCTCAAATCCCTCCCGACACAGATTATTGGAGGTACAATGAATGGCACTCCATATGTCATCATATCTCTGTCTCAGAGAACCATGTGGCTAACTCACAATTGCTATTTGTCCTGATCATGAAATGACATTCACTTTATAATCTCCCCTTCTTTTCTCATCTTTGTTTGTCTTATACTGGCTCTTTTAGCACATCATCTCTGAGGAAAGAGCTGTAGTTAAAGCTATCTGAGTTCAGTAAATGTGGAAACATGGTAGTTTAACTTCAACAGTCAGAAAGATTTACTCAATATGTCTTGGAATTTTTGTTTAAACAGCGTTAAATTTCAAATCAAGTATGCATGCTGTTGGCAGAGATTCCTTTGGATACTTTATCCGGCTGGCAGTAAAAGTGGCCTTATTTTATTTAACAAAATGAGAGTACAAATAAATGTACTATGTACACTTACAGACCAAAATTAAGCAGGGAATGTCTGAAACAATTTTGAATCTGTATTTCTTCAGCCAACCAGCATTTATTAAACATCTGTTATGGGAATCAACATTTTCTAAGATCCATGGGCAAATAAAAGAAAAGTTACAGTATATGGTTTTAAAGAAACTGTCATCTATGGGGGTAAAAAATGGACATGTTAAACTTTGAAACCATTCAAAATGAACTTATAAAACACTGACCAAAGTAGTATGGGCCAAAAGAGTTCCAGTGAAAGCCCACTTGGGCAGGTTTTCCTCAATGATTTCACCCATCATCAGGTTCGTGTATTTGATTCCTGACCACAGTTTAATGCTTTACCCTGCCAATAGGTTGTCATGAACAAGGACTCATAGAAATGTATGGAAACAACATAAATATCAGGTCCGAAGGAAACGCCATTTCCCTGAATTTTGGTAGTTAGGCCAAACCCAGTAACCTTTGGGAACTTCTGAAGCTGGTTCCCCTCTATCAAAGGGGCCATTTCTATATCACGGGGTAAAGGGACAAATGCTATCAGCTTAGCAAAGCCCACACTGCTTTAAAGGCTCCCTCAATATCACAAGGACCGGTTACACATTTCAGAGTTCATGCTAGGAAGTTTCAGGGAATCCTGAGTTTCATAGTAAACCCCTGTCACAACACACACACACACACACACACACACACACACACATACACACACAAACACACATACATACACAGACAAGCACACACACATACACATACAAACACACACACATACACACTCAAAAACACACATACACACACAAACACACACATGCATACACTCACACAAAAACACACACATGTACACACACATACATTCACACACACAAACACACACACACATACACTCACACAAAAACAGACACATATACACACATGTACATTCACACACACAAACACAGAGACATACATACACACATACATAAACATACAAATACACACACATACACATACACAAAAATCCACACAGACACACACACATATACACACACATAAACACACACACACACACAGAGAAAATATTTAAATTTAAAATGAAAACTGTCTTTTAATGTCACACATTTCCCAAAGCACTTGGAAAAATCACTTAAAGTTTAAAGACTATAGCTCAGCCTTCATTATTGCCTCCAGAAAGAAATGCTGGGACAGGGTAGTGGCCTTGTGAGGATCAGACATACGGCACCCATCCTCAACACTACCAGGTACAATAATTTGGCCCAGTGAGTCTCATTCCACAGTGTCCTATGGGATTTACCAGGAATGCCTAAGTCTGTCACTCACAGTTGACATTCTCATAATAGTTGTGAGGTTGGTGTAGTCTCAGCATTTCCAAATGACCTTCCTGTGGTCCCATGGTCCTAATGGTCAATAGAGAAGATAATGTGCTAATGGTACATAATAAAGTGATTTGTGTGGTCCTGATGTGCAGTGGAGAAAGTTACTGTTTTGAATTTTTCCTGTAATCAACAGTGATGCTTGAGGAATCTTCAGTCACTCTACAACTGGGTTCTCTCATAGGAAAACCTATGGAGAACAAATATCTGTATTTGAACAAACTCTTGTCCGCCACAGAAGCTATGAGATATATCGACAAAATATTTCAAGGACTATTTCAAGAAAGTTTAGCCTTATCCATGAAGGTATAGACTGTAGATACATTTTTGTAGCCTATTTTAATAAGATTCAACCTGCCCTCTTGACCACAACTCACCAGAGGTAGTGGAAGAGAAATATTATTAGAATATGGGAGACATGGACCTGTTTAGCAACAGTTCTTTGGGGGAGAGCTCAACCTTCTTTGTCAGCAGTTAAGTCCCATAGAAAACAGCAAATACAACTCAGCAGGTGAAGTTCAGTTGTTTTGGCAGGCAGACACCACACACAAACTCGCAGCTATAGTTCAATCCTCAAGAAACTGCAAGGTTCAAAAATTGGCCTGAGGCTGCAGAATCAGAAAACTGCTGCAGGAGCCTCATAAACACTCCTTTGGCAAATGGCAGGCAGCGTTACCACAAGAATAACTCAACACTATTTAAAGTCAACCAATGCATGTGCACTGTTAGCAAAGAATAGTGAGACTGAGCAAACCATTGCTCCTACCCCACTGTTTGTGGAGTCATTTTTATCTCCTTCCTCATGAGTCCTTTTCTGTGTCTGTTCCAGTTAAGTATACTTTCACCCGTGTTCACTTCAGGAAAACATTCTTTCATGTGTCTGCTTTAGCAAGACACCCTTTCACCTGTGTACCCCAGTGAAACATCATTTGGCATAACTGACTTTCCAAAGAAACTAGAAGTTTCCACCTCAATAGACTTTCTTATTCTTCTATAGAAAGAAATGAAGAAAGTGATAAGAATAGATATGCATTTTTATCAAATACTGATCTCTTTATTGAACATCTTGGAATGTTGACTTGGGTGAGCCTCTTTGGATTTTAGGATATTTGGGTTTGGGATATTTATCAAGTTATTTGATTTAGAGTCAAAAAGAGGGGTCTGGAGAAAGAAGGGAGGGAGACTGAATTAGTTTAATAGCTAGATGTGTTTGCCAAAGAACTAAGTATAGAACGACAAATTATCTAAATACCCAGTTTTAGAATACTCTGGCAATATATTGCTAAATTCATAGAATTGTTCTAACCCAATAATCCTCTTGCTTCTCCATCTGTAGTGCTTTAAATGGAAATAACCACCATTAGCTCATATGTTTGAATATTTATTCCCCATTTGATGGACATGATTGGGAAGGATTAGGAGGTAGGGCTTTGTTGGAGGTAGTGTGTCACTAGAGGCAAGATTTGAGGTTTCAAAATACTTGTATCTTTCTGTCTGTTGCTGTGCTTCCACTATGATTTTTATGGATTCTAGTCCTCTGAAACAGTAAGCCCCAAATAAATTCTTGCTTCTATAAGTTGCCTTGGTCATGTTGTCTCTTCACATCAATAGAAAAATAACTAAGAATCCATATTATAAACCCTTCTGTTAATTTGTTTTAAAAACAAAACTGTATGATTTTTTCTTCCTCAGAATAATTTTCTTCCTGGCACCAAATCTGAATGAACATCAGTGGTTGAATCATTTCACATCTCTGCAGTCCAGATAGATTCACATCTCTGTCTGTCAGTCTGTCTGTCTATCTATCTATCTATCTATCTATCTATCTATCTATCTATCTGCCTTATATTTATATGCATAAAGCACACAATAAGAAAGAGGCCAAGTTTACAGAAACATACACCACAGAGAGATACAACAACACACACACCACATACTTCCAGAGACACACATACAAACACACACGGCACCTACTCAAATACACACTCTAAAGAGGGTAATAGATGATAGATAGATAGATAGAGAAATAGATAGATAGATAGATAGATAGATAGATAGATAGATAGATATGATGTAATGAAATGCACATATACATACCCACAGGATCACATAAAACAGACACACAGAGAGAAATACACACTACACATAAACACACACACACACACACACACACACACACACACAGATAGAAAGAGATGTCCAGTCTCACCAATTAATTTCCAATGAACATTTATTGAGTATTTGATGTGCATGAGCAGAGCTCTTCTAAGATGTGAATACAGTGATTAGCAAAAGGAATGAAAGCTCCTGTGAGGATGTCTGCTATGGTAGGGAAGACAGACAACCAAGGGTAGTATGTTAGATGTGAAAGGAAGATCAATTAAAACTGAACAAGGAGAAAGCCACGTTTACAAAAATTCCAAGGCTTTTATAAATGTATGAAGTTACATCATATATATTTGTCTATTATAGATTTTAATTTTGCCATGGATAGTATACATTATGTCATATAAGTGTATCTGTAACCCAATCATTATTTTCAGAGAGCTATAGGTCAATAACTAAATGGTGGGAACACTTATCTATTAAAGGAAACATCATTTATGTTGGTTTTTTTTTTCAGTAAACTTTATCTCAGGAAAACTAAACAGATGATAAAAAGAAATAATGCTTTCTAGAATTCTAACATGTTAGAAAATAATCTAATTAGCATACCCCCATTGTTCAGCAGACAGTAAAAAAACTTATTAAAGGTAAGAAATTATTATTGGATAATTATCAGGATCCTCAAGAAAGTGGATGACAATTTGTTAGACTGTTTGAGCTCTGTATACAGGAAGAAGGATTGAGACATCATCACAGTCTAACCAGTGACCTTTTCCCAGAGGAGCACATAATTGCTAACAAAATGGTCTCACCAAACAAATCCTAGCTTGAGTCCAATCAAGTCTCTATCTATAAAAGGCAATTTTGCAGACTCTGCAGAGTTAGAGAAACAAAGACCACACACTCAGCCATTTCTTCCAGTGGGCCTGTTTTTATTCGGATCCTGAAGCTGACCACACCTATTTCTGAGATGTTACTTCTTTCTGAGTAATTGTTCTTCACTAGCTATCTCCTTGTGTTTGAGATTTGTTTAAAGAAAATGTTTATCTTCTAGTTGGACAGTCCTTCACTCATCTGCATTCCTACCACTTCTGGATTCTAACCCTGAAAGGTCAGGTGTTTTACAATCAAATTTCGCAACCTAAATACTAGAGTAGAATTGTAAGTGCGTCTCTGAGAAGGCGTCTGTTGTTGATGATGCTGTCTTCTGAGTTGTGAGGTGACGAACAGAACTTCAGCAAAGGTTCTTTCTACACTCTGATATCACTTTTATGAGAGATGCTGAGTTCTCCAGTCCAGTGCAGAGGAATGAGGAGGTGACTTGAATGACAGCTGTGGTTTCAAGCCTGAGGCTGCATCCACACCCTTCCTTTCTTCTTTTAGAATTCCGGATACCTAGTGCCTCCTCTTGAGTGACTGGAAACCTAATGACTAATTCGTATGGAGGAGCATGTAGCTAAAGCAATGGGTTGCTTTTGTTCTGACATTTTGGCTTTGGTTGTGCGCACTACTGTGTTCCTAGTCTTCCCTGGAGTAACCTAGTTCCTGGAGAAAGCCCTGTGCCATCATGAAGAAACTCTCTGGAAAGGCTTACCTGGGTAGGAGATGAAGGAGTACCATGAGGTATGCTAAAGATAGAAAGAATGAGTTCAATAGATCCTTACACAGCTGAACTGGCATAGCCCCAGACAGCACTCTTATGGTTTCTTTATGAGAGAGATGGACCATAAACCAAAACCATGCAGTTTATTATTCTGGGATTCCTGGCTATCAGCACAGAAGATAAACCTCCTAGTTTCAACTTAACATTGTCCTGAGTTATCTGAGAGAGTTTCAGTTGGGAAACTACCTTGATCACAATGGCCTATTAACTAACATAGTTGTGGGACATTTTCTTATTTTGAAGTGATACAGGATATCCCATCCCATTGTGGGTGGCACTATCTCTGGGAAGATGGACCCACATTCTATAAGAAAGCCACCTGAGCAGGCCAGAGGGAGCAAGCCAGTGAGTAGGGGTACTGCTATGGCTTCTACCACTGTTCCTGGTGGAGTTCCTGCCTTGACTTCCTTCAGTGATGGGTCGGACCTGAAAACATAAACCGAGTTAACTTTCTTCACTAAGGACTTTTCCTTGGGGAACGGTGTCTATCACAGCAACAGAAACCAACAAGAGCAATAAGCAAGGTGATGCCCCAGCCGTGCAGCCAAGGATGTTCACTTCCTTATGTGTGGAAAACAGGTACAGTTAAGACACAGGTGGGCTGTTAGAAAAGTCCTGGGAGACAACTACTGTAGGAGGGAGTGGGTGGTATGTTTTCCTCAGACTCTGCCGGCCACTGACCTGCCACAGCCCACTGCCCTCACGGGATTCAGCCAAACTCTTATTTCAGGCTTTGCCTGTATCCCTGCCCCCTGCCTCCTCTGCTCTCTTTGCTTGCTCCCTACACCACCCACTTGCCTTCCTTCAGACTTTTAAGGTTGCTACATCGCTTGAAACATGGATAAGACAACCAGTTCAACTATTAAGAAAGCAGTACACACATTAATACAATAACATGGAAATTTCCTGTCCCTGAGGGTGAACAATATAAATACTTGGTATCAGGAAATAAAGCAAGTGTTTCAGGCTCTGCCTGTGTCAGGCAATATGTCCTCATTGAAAATGAAGGGAGTGTGTCAGGAGATGAGACAGAGGTTAATAGATTTTTTGGGGGGGTGTGAGTGTTACACAGATTGAATCTGACTATAGCAACTGAGGATTGTTCAGTGTTTAAGGTAAACTAAAATGCTAATTCAGGAGGAATTTGCAAAGCTCTGTGATGCTTAGATTGGTATTATTGAATCTTGATTCTTGGATTTATAAGCATGTTTGTTTTAAAGCATTTGCCAGAATATAAATTCCGGGCCACAGAAGCAGGTGGGATAATTGCTTCACCTCTTCCTCCTGTCCTCCAAAAACTGGATGCCTGGTTTATAAATAAATAAATAAATCTAAAAAATTCCTGGCATAAAACATCTTGGACATTATGAAAAGACCAAATCTAATAATAATTGGAATAGAAGGAGAACAAGCCCAGGTCAAAGGCACAGAAAATACATTTAACATAATGGAAGAATGAGGTTTTCCTAATCCAGTGAAGGAAATGCCTATTAAAGCACAAGAGTGCACAGAACACAAAATCGATTGGCCCAGAAAAGAAAGTCTCCTTAGCCCATGAACCAAAACACTGAATGTACAGAGCAAAGGAGAATATTAAAAGTTGCAGGCAAAAAAAAAGATCAAGTAAGATATAAAGACAGACCTATTAGTATAACATCTGGCTTCAGAAAGCAGTCTCTAAAGCCCAGCTCGAGCAGATGTGCACCTGGTTTCTCAAAGTGGTCTTTACAACCCGGTAAGTCCTGAAAAGATCCTAAGAGACAGAGATGCCACCTCGAATATTATGCCCAACAAAACTTTCAATTACAATAGATAAAGAAAATAAGATATTCCAGGATAAAACCAAATTTAAGCAAATGTGTAATAGATATATATACAATTCAGGCCTACAGAAGGTGCTACAGTGATACCTCCAATTTAAAGAGGTTAACCACACACAAGTAAACGCAATAAATAAAATATCCCAGACCATCAAATCAAAAGAGGGGAAATGCACGAGTGCGCACACACACAAACACCACCACCACCACCAACAACAACAAAAGTATTAGCATCAAAATAACAGGAATAAACAAACACTGCTCTTTGATCTCTCTCAATAGAAATGGTCTCAATTTGCCAATAAAAAGGCACAGACAAATAATATGGATACAAAAACAACATCCACCCTTCTGCTACACGCAAGAAACATCTGCTACACGCAAGAAACACACCTTAACATCTAGGATAGACATTGCTTCAGGATAAAAAGATGGAGAAAGATTAAAAGCAAATCAACCTACAAAGCAAGCTGGTGTAGTCATTTCAATATCTGACAAAATAAACTTAAAATCCAAACTAATTAGGAGAGACAGAGTAGGGCACCACATACTCATAAAAGCAAGACTTTACAGAGAGAACCCAGATCATCCGACACGCACTGAGCAGAAATGCTGGAGAAAACTGATGCTATAAATCAAATGGACATAACACATATTTGCCAAACATTTCACCAACACAAAAGAATATACCTTCTTCTCAGCACCTCATGGAACTATCCCAAAACTGACCACATACTTGAACATAAAGCAAGTCTCAATAGATGTAAGAACATTAAAATAACACCCTGTATCCTATCTGGCCACTCATATTAAAGCTGGATATCATGATTAACAGTGTCAACAGAAAACTTATACACTCAAAGAAACTAAATGAATCACTACTGAATTTAAAGTGTATCTAGACAAAATTAAGAAAGACTTAAAAGACTTTCTGGAACTTAATGAAAATTTATACACTACATAACCAAATTTATGAGACCCAATGGAAGTGGTGCTAAGAGGCAAGTACATAGCATTACATGTGAGAGAGAGAGAGAGAGAGAGAGAGAGAGAGAGAGAGAGAGAGAGAGAGAGAGAGACAGAGACAGAGACAGAGACAGGGAGGGAAGGAGGGAGATATCTCACACTAGTAACTTATAAGCACACCTGAAAGCTTTATAATAAAAGAAGAAGAAATCACACACAAAAGGAGAATATGACAAGAAATAATCAAACTCAGAGATGAAATTAATAAAATAAAAACAAAATTACAAAGAATCAATGAAACAAATTGGTTTTTTTGTGATAAAATCAGTAAGATTGACAAACTCTTAGCCAAATTAACCACAGAAACCAAAAGAAAGTATCCAAATTAATGAAATTAGAGATGAAAATGACAACATAACATTAGACACTAAAATAAAATCCAGAGACTCGGAAGGACTAAATTTATACTCTACCAAATTAAAAAAAAAAAAATGTATACTTTTCTCAGTACATACCACTTACTAAAGTTAAATCAAGATCACATAAGCAATCTAAACAGACCTATAAGTCACATTGAAATAGAAACAGCAACTAAAATCTACCAACCAAGACAACTAAACAAATCAAAACCCATCACCACCACCATAACAGAAGAGGGAAATAGCCTTAGAGCCTTAAACTCTTTGGCTTTCTGGACAGAGCACTGATAACACAGGCACTAAGATCAACAACAGATGGGGGTGGGCAACCTCATGAAGCTGAAAGGCTTTTGTTTGGCACAGGACACTGTCAATTAGACCGAGCAGCAGCCTACAGAATGGGAAAAGATTTAACTAACTATTCACTGATAGAGGACTAATATTCAATGTATATAAAGAACTTAAAAAAAAATCAGGTATCATATTCCTTCAGCAAGTACTTCTGGCTGAATAGAGCAATAGAGTCTAGGTTTGTTATCTGCAGATGGGATGGATCCCTATGTAGGGCAGTCTCTGGATGTCCTTTCTTCAGGACTCTGTTTCACTTGTCCTTACATTTCCTTTTGACCAATACTTTTCAAATACTTTTCTACTCAGAAGTTGGCTAATCTAATGTCTTGTTTTGCATTTCTCTCTTTCTTCCTTGGCTCTAATGCATAAAAATATGTTTCTACTTTTACCAGGCAGCCTCCTTCACCTTTTCTATTAAAAGTGAATATTTAAATACATAATTAAAATAAATAACTAAGTAGTTCATAGGTTAAGATTATAAAATACAACTACAATATTTTTAGTAATAAATATAAAGATATTGATGCCTTTAAAGCTAGCAATGCATAGAAAGAAATACCATATTAAGAAAAGTCCAATTGGACAGTGTAGGTGTGTTCCTAAAACTATATAAGGCAGAGACACCTCTGTGCTGGTGACTCAGGTCAGAACTTTTTGAGATGAATTTTTTTCCTCTCAATTTTCAAGCCGCATAGGCTTTGTTTAAGTTGCTCAGACAAATAATTCTAAAATATTTTGCTTTTGTTTTTATGGATACTTTGTGTGCTGACTGTTCAACACAAATAAATGTAAGTAATTTTATTATATGTACAATTTTTACTTTATGCAGATGTTTCTTTGAACTTCTACTTGTTTAGTCTATACTAAATGTGGTAAGAAACTCTTATAACTTTGACTATAGTCATTTATTTAACATTTTCATGATTATGTTTTCAATAAATTTGAATCCACGTTCACTTAAAAAAAATCAGGTATCAAGAAAACAAATAACCCAGATATTTAAAAGCAGGATGCAGATAGAAACAAAGAATTTTCAAAAGAAGAAACTCCAATGGCCAAGAGACACTGAAAGAAATGTCCAACATTCTAAGCCATCACAGAAATGCAAGTCAAAACTACTTTGAGATTTCACTTTGCATCCATCTGAATGACTTAGAACAATAGACCAAACGACAGCTCATGCTGGTGAAGACGTGGAGAAAGAATCCTAGTCCCCTGTTGATGGGAATTTGGATTTGTACAGCCACTGTGGAAATCACTGTGGTGGTGTTTACTGCACTAAACGGTGGTAGGACTGGGAAGCAGTACAGTCAATAAAGTGGACTAAAGTCTAATTCAATACCCAACTTAATTCAGAGCATCAGACAATTTATACTCTGAGTGTTAAGAGTAGTCACCTGAGTAAAATGTACAATCACAAGAACAGGCTGCACTATGCAGCAATATGCTTTTCCTTAAAGGCATAAAAACAAATAATAGCCAATTGTAATAAATAATCTGAATTCAACTCACTCCTGTTACACGTAGAAGGGGTACAAAGTGAGATCAAAGGGCAATTCCATGCTTTTGAAGAAACTGACGTCACAAGACTCCTGTCTTTGTTCTTTGAAATTTTTCTCACAAGCACTAAGAAATGTCCTCAAAGGATTCCACTCTTGGACCACACTTAAACATGGTGGTTTCTAGAGAGATGAGAATAAATCTACCTCAGGATCCAGATGGACCATTCTAGGGTATATACTTCACAGTGTGTATACACAGAGGCATCATAACAGAGACACTTGCTCAACCATGTTCATTACTGCTCTATTCATAATAGCCAGAAACTGGAAACAACTTGGATAATGAAAATATGGTATATTTACACAATGGAATTCTTACTCCCCTATTTAAAAGAAGAGGATCATGAAATATGCAAGTAAATAAATGAAACTAGAAGAAAAAAAATCATCCTAAGTGAGGTAACCAAGATCCAGGAAGACAGTATTTCTTTTGAATCATCTTGAGCTATTTCTTTCTGGCTTTGATTGTAGAAAACCTGATTACGAGAGTTTGTATCAGGGAACCCTGTGTCACGGAGCCCCAGAGGCACAAACAAGAGCAAAAAGATTCTTTTTTAAATGAGTTGCTTTAAAAAAAAATCTCTTCCATGACTATTTGAGCTTCATGAGTGCCAGTTACTTATGCTCAAGGTCATCCATGAGCATCACAGAGGGATTTACCCAGCAGCCACCGGGACCAGGTCACCTCTGCAGTGCATCTGATGTATCCCCCACCCTCACAGACAATTTCCTGGACATGATCTTCCATTCCTGTCCACTTTCTGTTCCTGTTAGACAGTTTGACTTGCTTCTGAGTCAACTTACTGTAGAATTTGCTTTTCACTGATTTGACGTAAGATGATGATGTTATTTCTGTTTACCCATTTTTTGTTTGTTAGTTGGTTGTGTGTATATTTGTGTGTGTGTGCGTGTACATTGTGTGTGTGTGTGTGTGTGTGTGTGTGTGTGTGTGTGTGTACTCATTGCTGACAGAGACTTCAGTGTTTTGTCCTTAACTCTAACTCTGTTTTTTCACATAAGCCCCCTAGGGTTTTTAAAAATTATTTTGAATTGTTGGTATGAATCTGAGGGGGGGGTTGTATAAAATATCTAAATTTAAATATTCATTTTAAAATCTATAAGAAGAAACAGGTTCTCAACTTTACATTGGCATATTTTATTGTGCTTGAGTTGGGGGTGTAAAAGCTGATTTTAACTACTTGAGTTCTTTGTATATAGTGGATATTAGCCCACTGTCTGACATAGGATTGTTAAAGGTCCTTTTCCAATCTGTTGGCTGCCATTTTGTCCTCTTGATAGTGTTCTTTGCCTTACAGAAACTTTGCAATTTCATGAGGTCCCATTAGTGGATTCTAGATTTTAGAGCATAAACCATTAGTGTTCTGTTCGGGAAAATTTTCCCTGCGCCTATGTGTTCTAAGCTCTTCCCCACTTTCTCTTCTATTATTTCAGTGTATCTGGTTTTATGTAGATGTCCTTGATCCACTTGCACTTGAGCTTTGTACATGGAGATAAGAAAGGATCAATTTGCATTCTTCTGCATGCTGACTGCCAGAAGTTAAACTCCAGAGAATCAAATAATACTACTAAGAATGGGGTACAAAGCTAAACAAGGAATTCTCAGTTGAAGAATAGGAATGGTTGAAAAGCAGCAAAAGACATGTTCAACATCTCTAGTCATCAGGGAAATGCAAATCCAAAAATCCCTGAGATTCGACCTCACACTAGTCAGAAGGACTAAGATCAAAAACTCGTGTGACAGCAGATGCTGGCAAAGATGTGGAGGTAGAGGAACACTCCTCCATTGTTGGTAGGATTGCAAGCTGGTACAACCACTCTAAAAATCAGTCTGGCATTTTCTCAGAAAATTGGACATAGTCCTACCTGAGGACCCAGCTATACCACTCCTAGGAATATACCCAAAAAATGCTACAACATATAACAAGTTCACATGCTCCACGATGTTTATAGCAGCCTTATTTATAATAGCCAGAGCTGGAAAGAACCCAGATATCCTTCAACAGAGCAATTGAAACAGATATTGTGGCACATTTACACAATGAAGTACTACTCAGCTATTAGGAACAATGACTTTATGAAATTCCTAGTAAATGGATGAAACTAGAAACAATCATCCTGAGTGAGGTAAAAGAATTCACAAAAGAATCCACATGGTATGCACTCACTGGTAAACAGATACTAGCCCAAAAATGCTCTGAATACTTAAACAATTTAGAGACCTTATAAAGCTCAATGAGAAGAAAGGCCAGAAAGTGGATGCCTAAGTCCTTCTTAGAAGGGAGAATAAAGCACTCAATGGGAAGAAATACAAAGACAAATAGAGGAGCGCGGACTGAAGAAAAGATCATCCAAAGATTGCCTCACCTGGGGATCCACCCCATATTCAGCCACCAAAGCTAAGCACTATTGCTCATGCCAAAAAGTGCTTACCGGCAGAAGCAGGATATAGTCTCCTCAGAGGCTCTGCCAGAGTCATACAAATACAGTTGAGGATGCTTGCACCTAACCTCATGATTAGATTGAACACATGGAGTCCCCAATGAAGGAGCTAGAGAAAAGACTGAAGGAGCTGAAAGGGTTTGCAACCTCATGGGAAGAACAACATTATCAACCAACCAAACCCTCCAGAACTCCCAGGGACTAAAACACCAACAAATGAGCACACATGGAGAGACCCATGGCTCCAGTTGCATATGTAGCAGAGGATGGCATTGTCTGGCATCAATGGGAGAAGAGGCCTTTGATCCAGTGAAGGCATGTTTCCCCCGTGTAGGGGAATGCCAAGGCAGTGAGGTGGTGAGGTTGGTTGGGAGAGGGAGCACCTTCATGGAAACAAGTGGAGGGGGTGTGGAGGGGAAAGGGATAACATCTGAAATGCAAATAGAGGGAATATCCAATAAAAATTTTAAAGAAGGCAAAAAAGTGAATTGAAAGCTTCATACTAAAAAGCTGATTTTAAATCATATAATTGTAAAAGTTAATGATTTAGGAAAGAAATCATAGGGCTGAGCCTGAGGACTGCAGAGGTTTAAATGCTGTTGCTTGTCTCTAATATTGGCATAATTTCAGTTCTGGTTTCATGAAGTATATCAAATATTGTGTGGGGTCCTTATGCTTTTCTGAACTCTTGAACTTGCTGGCTAATAACACTGGAATTTCCCAAAAGTCCTCCTCTGTCTACACAGGAGCATAGAGCTGTTCTCACCCTGCCCCTGTCCCTCCAGGGTATTGCTGATGCATGGTACTACCTGCCCTGAAATTAAAATGTAGCACTTTTTTAGACTGCATTATAGTCTTGTAGTACCAATAGACCCAAGGGAAGAAAATTAACCTGATGTTTTTTTGTATTCTGTATTGCTAAATCTATAAATAGGAGCGTGTAGTGTTTGGTATTGAAATCGTTTCATTAGATAGCCAAGTGTATGTTTTAAGATTCTCTCCATATTGAAGTCGGTATTACACATATGAATCACTAACTTAGACATGTGTTTAGACAGCTGGCAAAAATAAATTGCCCATTCTGACTATGGATTTCTCAGTCAATGGTTCACTGTTTATTTGTTTGCTTGGTTTGGTTTGTTTTTTGTTTGTTTTTCCTTAGAGACAGTAGGGTTTGTGAGGAGGCTGATGAATGCCAACAGGTATATAATCTGTTTCTCACACATGGCGCAGACTAGGTGAGAACTGTGCCAATGGGGCAACTTTGTTGGCAACTTGGCAACTGCATTATGTTCTGATGTGACATATCATCGTCTCTCTAGGTTATGACAACACCAGGGCTGGGGATTGAGTGCGTTGGCCAAGCAGCCTTAAACACATCAACTCTCATTTATTCACAGCCCTTGTGTCTTCCTGATGTTGTTTCTGCTCTGGCTAGTTCCATCATCATCATCACAGCTTTTTTAAATTTCCCTTTGTCTTTAAGACTTTGAAGTAGTCACACATCCTATTCCAGCCCGTAGATTTCTCAGAATGGGCACAGACAGGTTCAGAAGGGCAAAGGAATGTGAGCAAGATGCAAAGGCATGACAGAGGGACAGGACCCTCCGGAAGAGAGAGGTTACCACAGGCTCTCTTGCATCATGGAGTAATAAGGAAGCTTCTCAGAGAGCACCACACACACGGTGAGTGCCAGAATGGAACCTTGAAAGTCTTTCCTGTTCCTGACAGTCCAGGGTAGAAAGACACTGGACTGGAAGGACCCACAGGAGACAGCACTCCTTTGTGGTTGACTGTGGAGAGGAGATAACCAACCCCAGATCTCTTCCTTCAATATTCTCAGGTGTGTAATTCTTACCATGGACAAAAGCACAGAAAAGAGCAAATAGCAGACCCCGGGATCATGTGCAGCTGACTATAGGACAGAGGAAGGCTCATGTGTGAGCTGTTGCTTGCTGCCATGTCAGAAGATGCAGAAGCAAGATCAGCATCAGAAGAAGAGGTACCTGGTCAGACTCTGGAAAAGTTTTGGTAAAAAACAAACCCTTAACAGCAGAGCATGCGTTGACTATAGGAACAGCTGCCAAAGGCCTTTGATCTCTAAGTCCACACGGGTCTTCATCCCCCCCCCAAGGAAATCCCTGTCAATAAAAGGAATATATTCTTGCTTTCAAAACACAAGATGCTTCATTTTTTTCCTCTGAATGTTTCCAATATCCCTATAATGCACCACTCAAATTAGATACAGAATCTATACTGGTTCATCGGGTTTCTTAGGCCATAACTGTACAGTGGAAGTCAAAGCTGGACACATTTGTTCAATGACTCTAACAAACTGCCAGCATTCCACAGACAGATCACACAGTCTATAAACTTATTTGTCAAGCCACCCTAATTTACTAGGTTACATAAAGTACCATCAGCTTAGTACTGAACCAGATTCTACTCAATGAACTCACTATGTAGTAAGTTGCAAAGGTATTCATAACCCATTGGATATAATTATGGAGTATAAAAAATAAACAGAAGAAGAATACAGACTATCAGATTTGAAACTTGGGGAAGTATAGCCTTATATCATCTTTCATGCCTCGTGTATCCTTTGCCCATTTCCTCTTCTTCCTCATCATCTTTGTCTCCTTTTTAAATATCATTCCACATCCATACTTAAACCTGTTTGCACATTTACAGTATCATCTAAATCCCCATAAGAGGGATACCCAGTGTTTTGGGTTTTTACTGATGTTTCTGAGTTTGGGTCAGCTCAGTTAATATGCTTTCTGTGTCCATCCATTTTCCTTTAAATTTATTTTTTTTTTTACATCTGAAAACTACTCCCCTTTGTATATGCACCACATTTCCAGTAATCATTCATCTGTGCATGGACATTTTAAGGTCTAATTTTATGGTGGTCAAGCACATAGAAATGTAATTGGTCGTAAAATATAAAACCCTAACTACCACTCCATAGCTTCAGAATACCTATTCTAATTACTGAAGTTCATTGACATGCATAAGGTTTGGAACAGGACACGTATTTGTGCGGCCACCTTAATCTATCCAGTGATGTTTTCATTTGTCGGTTCATTACAATAAAATGATTTTATTTAATCAAACAATGAAAGAAAAATAATTAGAAAATTAAAACAGGCAAGAACAGGCTGGTGAGATGGCCCAGTGGATAAAGGCACCTTCCATAAAGCCTGACAACCTGAGTTCAACCCCAGAACCCACATAGTGGAAAGAGGGAAGTGACTCTCAAAAGCTGTCCTCTAACCTCTGCTACAACACATGCACAACCTCCCATACATCTCCACATACAATAAATAAAGATGAATGCAATACAAACATTTATTTTAATTTTTTATTAATTCTTTGAATAGTTTATACAATGTATTATGAAAATATTCATTCCTCTTTCCAACTTCAATGAGATCCATCTCCATCACCCAATTCCATGCCCCCATATTTTTTTCCCAAATCCACAAAGTCTAACTTGTACATTCCAAATAGTCTTGGGTGTGGTGCTATTCTAGGAGTATGGTTGACTTGCCAAGAACCTCACCCTTAAGACAACTGGCTCTCCTTTTCCCAGCTGCTATCACTTCCCAACAGCTCCTCGGCTATGGGTAAGGCTCTGTGCCCACCACACTGCCACCTGCATGCTGGGATTTTTAACTGGATAGAGCTTGCAGTGGTCCTGTGTCTGCTGTCATAATGTCATAATGTCATTATTCACATGTATAATGGCCCTGCTGTGTTCGGAAAGCACTGTGTGTTGTAGGCATCTACTGAATCTTACTTTCAGAGTCTTTCTGCCTCTTTCTTTACAGTGGTCCTTGGGCCTTGTGATGAGGGGATATAATTTAGCAGTTCTATTTAGGAATGAGAGTACCACAACCTCTTACTCAGTGCAGATTGGCCAGTTTTGGTTCTCTTTGTTAATTGTGATCTACTGCAAAATGCAAGTCAAGAAACAAATGAGTCTATGGGTAGGTTTATGAGGAAGTCATGGAAAATCAGTTTAATATTATGACCCCCTAGAATAGAGTAGTGGGGTCTTCTCTAGGGCCCATGAGCTACCTACCTGTCCTGAAGTCATGACATGCTTGAGTCACAGATTATGGAGAAACCAAGCAGACACTCACCTAGAAGCTTCCTTCCTACTTACTTTTCATGACGCTGAAAGATGGGAGGCAGACAGCCAGAGGAGGAAAGTAATTTTTCTTAACCACCTGTGTACCCAGAAAGCTACAAGAAAGTCTAATGTGACAATACCCACTGGCGTAACAGTGGCTCGAATGTCACAGGAGTAACCAAGCCTTTTCTGACTGGATTTAAAGCCCACTCCACAAGACAGAATACTTGGTAACATTTTTGAAGACCCCTCCCAAATTTTTTGTTTAAAGCTGGTACTAAAATCATCTCAAAAGATTCCAAGATATTATCAGTACCACTGGACACTTAAGCTACTGTTGTGTTAAACGAAATAAATTATGGACTTGCTTTCTGTCTGTTAACAACAAAATTTCCTTAACACTCTTAACACCTGAAATATAGAAATTAGGCTGTTGGCAGTTTTGTCTTAGAAAAGGCAGTCAAAAATCAGCTGGGTAAAGCAAAGGCAAAGCAGCCTCCTGGAAGTTAAATTGGTATTTCAGCTTGGAGCCCTCTGCTGTAAATGCCAAATAATGAGCCCACTGCAGAGCCCAAGTCTGCTCCAACAGTCTTCCCTTAGTGAATGTTTCTCTAGGCACAGGAGCGAAGATTCATATGGGATGTATACCTGTCCCAGCTCTCCCCAATGTTCTGTGTTCTCTGCTGGCAATGCAGAAGTCTCTCCCTACAATAAACAGGTTGACAAGTCAGAGAAGTCCTGTTGTAAAAGACAGCAGAAGGAAGCAAGAGTCAGACATGCCTTCCCACTGCTTCCTGCAGAGATGCTATAAAAACACCTTCAAATGGGCATTGGGAGAATGCTGGCCTGGGCTAGCCTTCACTCACACTCCTGGGAGAAAGAAAAATCCAAATATGCCCTGGAGTACCAGCTGGGCTGAGGTGGAAGACAGGGAGCCCTTGGCTTGGGAAATGCAGCCTCTCCGTATTCTATCCACCCGCAACCATCCTGAAGCTTAGGCAGAGCCCAGGTGACTCCCTCCCCAGATTCTGTGGGACTCACTTCTACTGCAGAGGCCTTGGTAGGCCATGGCATGCACATTATAGTTTATCAATACATATCGGTGGTAACTTTACTGAGTGATATCTGAGAATACAACATGAGCTAAACTCAAATATCTCTCCAATAATCATATGGACTTTGTACCACCTTCCCGGGAAAAAGACAACATGGAGTTTTCTCATTGAACACTGAAATCTTCTAAAGTTTCACACTGTGTGGCCCCATTAAGTCCTCTCTATTTATTTTCTCATTTTCCCATTTCCATACATGTTTTTTTTTTCATTTAAAAAGATAGAAACTGTAAGCATTAATAACTGAGAAACTACATTAGCAAATGGAACTAGGTTGAAGATCTGTTCACTTGGATGTCTTTTCTTGTTCCAACAGCTGACGAAACATGACTCTAGGAGCCTGTCTCTCTGTGTCTGTGTGTCTATATGCCCTGGCTTCAGTCTGTCTTAGAGCATTCAGCAAAAGGAAGTGAGAGCAATTCACCTCCACCTTCCTTTCATAGAGATGCCTGCAGAAAGAGTTGAGGGTGGAGAGGGCAGAGGTGCTGCTCATGTGTTAAAAGCAGTTAACAGCAGAGGACACAAATTAGAGATGGTGGGGTGAGTTTGGTTTCGAGTGCTATAAGCTTTGAACACAAAACTATTTCCCTCCAACAAATACGTCTGAGAATCACTAAACTGCATGATCGCTGTATCCCACACAAATGCCAAGTGTTAGTATCCTTTGACCAATGGCCGCAGGCTTTAATAATCTCCCACACGGAGAGCTTATAAGGGAGAAGAAATTTAGAAGCACAGGGCAAAAAAGGTACAAAACCCTGAATGGTGACAGAGAAAAATGCAGCCTCCTGGCTGTCATTAATTTTCCATTTAAAATAGATCTACCATCTTTGAAAAGTTAAAATTTTCTGTTTCTTTTTCCAATTCTCTGAACATTTTGTCTTCTCTCGGGCAGTTTCGATTCTTGCTTAGGGGTGAACTTAATATACTATTCTGGTATTTACAGAGCTTGTGAAATATAATTTTCAAACCTGGATTCCAACCAAACTTGTAATTGAACCATAAAACCTAAACGTTCAGATCGTCAGATAAACCACATTTCTGTGACAATGAAGGCCTCCAGCCGTGACTGAGGCTGTGGCTTACCCCTTGATTACAAAGGAGAAATTGAGAAATTATATTTTGGTTATTTTCTGCTTACCATAGAGAAAGCTCCTAGAATAAGAGAAGGGCATTTCAAAGACTATCAGCCAAACTAGGCTAGTTGCAGCCACCAGCAAGCTGGGGCCATGGTAGAGGTACAGGCCTGCAACCAGATGCTGGCAGAGAGTGGAAAGACCCCACAGACATGCACTGAGTTTTTCCCTTAGCATGCAACACTAGTGTCTACAGAACCCATATACAGAAATCCCTCAATAGAGACACAAAAAATAACAACTGAAAAAACCAAGCCTCGCGACACCACAAGCTTGCCACTGTGTGCTGGGCAGTGCTCACAAGTGCCCTGGAGTGCTGCCGTTCAAACGCCACTACTCACTGAGGTTTCTCATGGGAATAACCTCATGACAGACAGGACATCTTAGCAAGCTGGGCAGCCACCGACCAGAGCGTTGGCAGGGCACAGGGTGGTGGTGAAGTCTGTTTCATCAGAACTAACTTCCGTTCCACTTTAAGGGCGCATCTCAACCAGAGGGGACTCCTGCAGAGACTGGCTACCATAATTACCATAGCCACCTACCATCGGAAATGTCCACGGAGATCAGTGTGGCACGAGAGCAGAAGGTAGGAAGTGGTAGGAAACTGAGTCAATCAGCAGGCTGTGGACCGAACCCTAAACCTAACCTAACACGTTGTAAAAACAGGTCTTCTGCTCTGGCACCTGCTCATCAGAGAGCCTTATGAAAGAGAGTTGGCTCAAGAGTAGATGTTTTCTGGCTCCTGGCATAATGTTTCCCTTCCACTGGTGACATCATGGCTACCCCCTTTTGAAACGGTTGTAAGTAGAGAGGTGAACCATGGGACTCTTACATCAGCCTCCATCCATTCAGAAGAGTGATGATCGTGGCGACCATGTGATCTACCTGAAATGCACTCTACCCTTTTTATAGGAGCCCTCACCTAAAATAGGGGTGGAGGGGATGAAGCTTCTAAAATGTGAACCCTTCTGGAACAAACAATAGCGCCACCATCTGTTGCTTATTGGCTAGTTTATCTAGGTAATGAAACCATCGATATAAAACAGAATTAGGGAGGCTAAGGAGATGTCTCAGTGGTATGCATACTACTTTTGCAGAAGACCTAACTTTGGTTCCCAGCCCCCACACCAGGCATTACAGATGCCTGAAATGCCCACGCTGGAGGATCTGTTGCCCTCTAACGGCCTCTTTAAGTACTGCACACATAATCTTTGAAATTGAAATATAGTATTTAATATATTAGCATAACATTTTCTGGTCCTGTTTAAATCTAATTCTTCCTTCTGTTTGCTGATTTTCACTGTAGGGGTCTGCTACATGATGATCCCTTCCTAATTTACTTTTCCTTGCCTCATTCACTGTCCTTTTCCCATCTGCCCCCTTCTGTGTACAAAATTAAGTCACCATATAGAAACAAAAATCCCCTGGGCCCTCTCCCGGTATGTGTCTCCCCAGAGAGGCACCTATGTCTACACTCACATGGTAATCAGGTCTCGAGTTCAACTGTGCACTGTGCAAGCCACCGTCCCAAGGTTGCCAATTATCCAGGCATGGATCCTGGTGGGAGTTGAGTCATTCTGCACTGTGATTTGGCTCATGAATATCTGTGCTTTCCAGTGCCCCTCTTCCCTTGTTCTAAATGCACCAATTTTTAGAGGGTGACCTAGGGGTGTGTATGCCCGCCTTTGGCTTCCCTCTGCTGCTACTCACTTTTGCTGTCTCTAACTTTTTATCTCTGTTCTCTTGTGCTGCCTCAGCGTGCAAGATTTATTGCTATGACTTCAATGCCCAGTTTTACTCAGTGGCAGCCAATTGCTTATCTCCACCTTGAGTCCTGAGATCTAAATCACACATTTGGGAGCTCGCCCGACATCCCACTAAGTGATCAAGTCACAGGAGCACTCGCCCAACATCCCACTGCAAATCTGACCTTGGCTCTTTCTCCCAAGCATCTTTCCTTCATGTGAAACTTTAGACAAGGCTTTTTTTTATTTGTAAGCCATCATCCAAACAAACACATCTGGTCTCTTCCTCAGTCTCTTTTTCCCACACCCCCTGTTCAATTAATTATAAGCACTGGCAATTAATCTATCCATTCTCTCAATTGTCATGGTGACTTTACATGTACACTTGTCAGTGTGTATGCATGTATGTGTGTACATGGGTACACATGTGTTTGGGTATACTTATGTGATCGCTCACACATGTGTTTAAGGTAGAGATCAACCACGGTTGTTGTTCCTCGGGAGCCCTCCACCTTGCTTTTGAGACAAGTTCTCTGGTTGATTTTTGGGTTTGATGATTAGGCCAGTTTGATGACCACCCAGCTCTGGGATCCTCCAGTTTCCCCAGGGACAGGATTATAAGCATGCACTATCGTGCTGGCTTTGCAGCTGGGCACAGGGGAATCAGCTCAAGTTTTCATTCTTACACAGAAAGCACTTTACGGCCTTGGCTTCTTAGTCTCACTGCTCCATTTGTTTGTTTGTTTGTTTGTTTGGACAAGTTCTCACTGGAAAGCTTGAGCTGCTCTGGAGCTAGACCAGGCTAGCCTCAAACTTTTGACCAGCCTGCCTCCATTTCCCTAGTCCTGGGATTAAAAGTGCTTACTGCCTTGCCCAGATTGTGACTGCTACATTTCTACCTCAGGTCCCACCATAAGGAATCTGAACTGTTTCAACTATACTATAAGGGGTATACACATACAACCTATGTAACAATGAAGGTTAGCAGTGTTACAGGGTGAAGGAGGTGTGGTCTACAAGGGACTGAGAAAAATGATGACATTCCAACTGCTGAAACAAGAATGCCACAGACCCTAAGTTGCTGCTCTCTTGATCATTAAGGCTTTTTACTGCCTACAGTGATTGATGTAAATTCTGAATGGGTGTCTCATGATTTTCATCCAGAGCGGCTTTGGTCTAACTATCTGAGTGCTAATTCAAAGGTGTGTGGCATCAGGCACCAGGCCACTTGAGGCTCCCAACAATAGCCTCTGACTTTCTCTATACCTTTTTATCTGTCATGAAAACAAAAGTCTCAATCCTGTTCAATATTTGAACCCTTTCCTGGGAGTCTTTTTAAGCACATTATTTTCAAGGTCATGGTGAGGGATGAGTTGTCATAGTCTGAGATTCTGAGATGTATTTGTTCACGAGACCCAACTTGCCACCTCATAACATCTGCTCCAGATCACTGGCTTGTGTATGTAATGATTTTTATTTCTGAAATTTTGTTTTAAAGGTGTGCCTCTAGGCCAGGCACAGAGGCACATGCCTTTAATCCCAGCACTCAGAAGGTAGAGGAAGGCGGCTCTCTGGAATTTTTGAAGCCATCTTATTCTACATGGTGAAACCTTGTCTCAGCAAAGGCAGAAGTGCTCATCAGCATGAACCCACAGAGGCTGTGGCAGAGAACAGAGACCTGACTCTGTGCCATTTTCCCAGCCCTCCCATAATTCTCCTGTCTTTCCTTCCTGGTGTTTGCTGTTTCAGACTGCTGACACAGCAGCCCTTTTCCCATGTCAGAGGAAGAACAAAACACAAAATGAAAACACCCTCTGTTTTCCCCTCGTCCCATGTACAAATCCACACACAGTAGTCACCTCCTCCTTTTCTCAGCTGTATAGGTTGCCACAGTAGGCCCACACCTTTGCTCACCACAATGCCTGATCTAGGGTCACACTACAGCATCTCACTTCCTAGCCTGGCTCCTTGACTAAAACATTCTCCTTTGATCTGCCATCCTGTTCCTCACTTGTGACTGTATTTTATGCAAGGGTCGCTTGTCCTTTGCCCAGCTTTCTGGCTGTCTTTGAGCCTCTGGACTCCAGATTCCATGCTACTCTGCACTGCTGGCATTGCCTCCTCAGCCTTAGCTTCCACGGTTCAGGATACTCTAGAATATTCTCTTCTCTATGGTGGCTCTTCATTACTGTATTATGATCGTGATCCTCTTCTGATATTTCCAAGCAGAGGCAAGGAACCCTGAAAAGTAAAATCTTTGTACAGTCTTTCATGACAGTATTGAAAATATAGGTTGATGTCTATATGAAGGTGGGAGCTGGCACTAGTTAGGTCAAGGGGATACTTGATTGGATGGCAGAGAGTGGGACGGGGATAAAGTTTTGGTAAGGCGGAGGAGACGGAGAAGCAGGGAGAATCAAGATGGAGCCAAAGGAGGAGGTTCTAGACTCAGGTAATTTGCAACAGGTCGATAAAATTATTTCTAAAGGTTTCAATTTGTTTTATCTAGGTGGATGGTTTACATCTTTGTCAAATGGTTCTAAACTTATTGTGTGTATGTATTGTGGATTGAGAATTTAACATATAAATCTGATTGATAAATTATTGATTATTGAGTCATGATTTTACCCGACTACGAGGAGTATGAACTAAGTTCCTGACTGTCGGGGAGACAGCTGGGAGGGGGTGACCGGAGGACCACCTAGATTAGAGAGTACTTGGGGGCAGTGTGGAGCTGCTGAGATAAAGATACCCCACAGTGCCATGTGACCCCAATGGTGCCAGCACTAGTGCCGGATAAAAGGTTACCAGTTTTTTTTTAACCACGACAGAAACACACAGGGGTGGACAAGGATAGCTCAGCAGTGTAGGGTTGGAGAGGCACCGAATGCCTGAATTCTCATCTGCTTCTTTACAGCAAAGGAGTTCGTCTATGTAGGTAAGTCAGGGAGACACATAACTGCTAAGCAAGAAACAGGAACAGCAAGGTGGCAGTCATAGCCTTCCGTGAGAAAAGAGGGAGGTACTCAGCTTGGAGACTGAAGGGTTAAAAATACAACCAGGACAGACCTGCAGGCCAGGGCTCCAGAGGCTAGACTTCAGGGATATGCAGAGCCTTCTTTTCTCGGTGAATTTTCTACAAGGAGCCCACACCTTGTAGAAAGCAGTCCTTCACTGCTACGCTCAGCAGCTCCCAAGCAACAGACATCTCTGCTTTACTGTTTTGGTAACTGTCTGATTTCTCCAAGCTCCGTGCTTTCTTTACAAACCTGCAGGCGCTCCAGTGAAGTCCTCCGGTTCCAGTCTCTTTGTTAGTTGTATTTCACCCACCCTGTTGGAGAAAATAACGGTTCTGGAAAAGACACTTGCAGATATCCTAGGAATGCCTTTTTCCTTTTAAGACTAGGTTTGGCTATGGAATGAGGCTAGCAGCAAACTCAAAATCCTCCTGCTCCAGTCTCTCAAGAGCTCGGATTATACGTGTGCACTAGCATGCAGCCCACATATGACTCTTTGGACTTAATGGGATTCAAGCAGGGAATACCTGATATTTTATATCAAGCATATGCTTGGATTCTCTGCCGGTGTGTTTTAAAGACATTTAGAAAGTGTTATAACTCCCCACACCCCAAAAAAACAATGTTTTTTCCCTCAAGGTTAAAAACTGACATCAGCTTTTATTGTCTGCCATGCCGGAAACATGAATTGCACTATTTTTTAGTTAATTGAGTTCTATGATATGAATCTGATAAGCCTCTCTCTCCTCAATTTGGAGATAAATTAGATGAATGGATGTTTATCAAGAATGCAGAAAGGAATTCATGTGGGGCTGAATTTCAAGTCAAAGACATTTCAGGCATTTTAAAAATTATAACCCTGCAAATTGAACATGTGGTTGCGGGCCACATGAACTTCATTTCAGCCACACTTTTTCTACCACAATTTTATTAGATAAAACCAGCACCCAGCTTGACCTCTCTCCACATTGTTGTACCCTTAAGATGGCTACTGATTCTTTTTTGCTGCAGAGCACCGCCCCTGGCCATGTTGGCTAGGGTTCAGATCCATCTTTCTTTTCTCTGAACTTTATTTACTCAGTCTCAGGGTTTGATAGTTTAGCATTTGCAGCAAATTCAGATTCTAAATGTTGTTTATTCAGGTGCATTAGTTGGCTTTCATAAATAGTTGCTTTTTAAAAAATGAAATGTAGCCAGCCAGGCTGGAGAGGCAGCTCTGCTGTTAAGAGCACTCGCTACTGTTGCAGAGGACCTGAGTTCAATTCCCAGCACCCATGCAGGGTAGCTCACAACCACCTTTAACTACAGCCCAGGGAACTGAATGGCCTCTTCTGACCTCTGAAGACATCTGTACTTAAGTAAAACATACACACATACACATAAATATAAAATAGTAAAATAAATCTTAAAACATAAAATGCTGCCAACCAATGAATTATACAAATGCTTATTTCAGTAGTTTAAATGAAGAATGTCCTCCACAGTCTTCAGGAAGTTGAACACTTGATCCCCCCAAGGATGGCTGTTTGTATGGCCTTGTTGGAGGAAGTACATCCCTGGGGGCAGGTTTTGATGGTGCAAAGCCTTGAGCCATTCCCAGTTTACTCTCTCTGCTTCCTGCTTACAGTTTGCTCTTGATATGAGCTCTGGGCTTACTGCCATGTTTTCCTGCCCCATAGACTCTTCCTTTCTAGAACCATAAGCCAAAACAAACTTCTTCTATAAGTCACCTTGGAATGGTGCTTTGTCAAAACAGAAGACTAACTAACACACTTATTATTCCTCCAGAAAAACAAAGTGATTTTTTCTTTAAGAAATTTATCTCATCCTCATTCTGGGTAGAAATACCCAGAACCCCTGACCTGGGAAAGAGGGAACATCTCCTGTCTTCACTCCCTGTGTGGTTGTAATAACCTCTCAAAGAAGAAAATGAGGTTTTTAATTAAGCTATTGTGTAAAGAAGTCAACATATTGTTACAAAGATTCTGCTGCTGCCTATATGAAAAGATTGCAGAGAAGTTATCTATGTAGGATAACCAGTGGCAACTTGAAATGGGGAACAAAAGCAGCAGACAGAACACCTAACACTTTAGATATGTAGAGGTTTTGAGCTACAGTCATTCTATTTGGGAATTCCACACATCTTTCTAAAACTTTGTCTTTGTGATGTAATGTTGTGGCTTGCAATGGCTTTAAGAGGATGTAAAAGTATCCTCTCTGAGTTTCCTAAACCAGTTGTGTGCCTTCTTAGACATAGCTGTAATTAAGTTAAAACTGGGATACATCACTAGAAAATAAAATACAGAGACAGGCAGACTCTTCTCAGATGGGACACTTGAGCATTGGCCCAAAAGACTCCAACACAGGCTTGTCTCTCACAGGGAACCTAAAACAACTGAGCCTGACATGCAGGCAGCTCAGGAAGATCTCATAATCACAGGGTTGAAACAGCTCCACTTTCTCACACTCTCCTGCCAGAATCTTCAGCCTTCCTGTGCTCCATTGTGGTGCTTTTATTGTATGAGATTCCTTACCCACCTGCTTCCCCTAAAATTCCCAAAGAACTTTACAAGCTTCCTGAGGTCTTACAGCTTATTTAAACAGACTCTGCCTCCAACCTTACCTGGTTTGCAGTGCTAGTCTGAGTTAGGGTGAATTTTGTCAACTCAAGCTTAGACTACTCTATACTTTACAGTCTCCGGTTTCATCAAATGGGCTGCTGCCATGGTGACCTGAGGACAGCCATGGGCTGGAAGGACAGATGAGGGACTTGAGTCTTCCAGCACAGCAGAATGAAGGCCCCACATTTACGAAGTACAGAACCTCAAGGATGATAACGAACACACAGCACTCAAACTCTGCTGTGCGTGTGAATGGAGGAATTCAGTTTCATGAATTCTGCCAAGGAAACTGTGGCTGGGCTCATCTGCTTTCCTCTTGATGATGACACTTGATTCTAATCAAAAAGAAAGGAAAGGGCCTGTGCAGAGCTTCCCAAAGCACATGAATGCCAAAGCCCATGTGTGCATTTTGAGAAACAAAGCTGTGAGGTGTCAGGGGATGAGGGTGTGTGTGCAGAGCCCCAGAGGGGCTTGTGTAACACCTATGGTCCTCTGAACATTCATGCGGAACAACCTTGCCAAAACCAGTAAACGCACTTTCTGTTACTTGCATAATGGCCATCTTCTGAAAGCCATTTTCCAAACAAAAACTGTTTGAAATTGTGATGTCTACCTTTGAGATAACAATATCTTCACAAATTCTTTGTCTTTCATGAACTTAACTGAGGTTTATTTTCCTCTTGGGATACAGTCTCTCATTTTATAGACAAATGGAGAAAGTCGGGAGTCATTCAATACTGGAAACTCTGCTGGATAATCAAATTATATCTCCTAGAATTACCATGGAAACAGTGTTTTTTTTTTTAAGAGGATATATTTCCAGAGCAAGGGATACATTAATATAGTATTTAAAATCAGAATAAGATATTGAAAATGTTTTCTAAAAATCAAAGTGAGCAAAATGATTACTAAATCATGCTTTTTTCGAATCAGAGAATGTGTTTTTCTTTCTTCTTGTGTCTACTCTTTACAAATCCTAGGTTTATGTTAATAGCACACAGTCTTCCCAAGATTCCAGTGAGTGTGACCACAGTGGCTCACATTAGTGTTAGCTCTGGTCAACTCAACCTTCATTCTGCTGACTATACAGGTCCATTGGTATTCCTCTACGGCTCTGCTGTTTTACACTGTACACAGCAGAAAACGAGTTCCTCGGAGCTTCTATCTTCTAAAATGAAGTCATCAATCCACCAAGCAACCAAATAAATGTGTCTCAAAAACAAAACAAAACAAAACAAAAAAACATATTGCTTGTTGTCTGGCAGTGTGGAGATATGAGCTAGTAACCGTACTTCAAATCCTTTCCCTTTGAT
This sequence comes from Micromys minutus, assembly GCF_963924665.1. Classification (NCBI taxonomy): domain Eukaryota; kingdom Metazoa; phylum Chordata; class Mammalia; order Rodentia; family Muridae; genus Micromys; species Micromys minutus. The sequence goes on along the minus strand of NC_137984.1, from coordinate 37,291,806 downwards.
GTGTGAATAAATGACAAATGACTCTGAGTTCATAAAGAATTGTGAAAATTGAAATTAATTACATGGGGGAGGCACTTGAGACCTTAGTCCTTAGTTCTCTCCAAGTGCAGCTGTGGAGGTGAAGTGATGGTTTACAGTAAGGAAAATGCATCATAAGAGAGATTAGAGACTGGTCCACGGCCAAAGTGACAGACTGAACCACACACCAGACACACAGGTCTCACGGTGAAGGTCCAAGTTCTGAGAATGGTCTCAGTTATTACCTTCAAGAACGTGGCAGGGGAGAGTGGGCCAGATGACCGGGTAGCATTATCATGACACATCTTGTAGTAAAGGCTCAGGCCAGAAGCATTTGCTTGATAAGTTAGAACTGAACAAGTTTGATTATCAGTTTATTTCTAACAAGTTTACTGAGTATTTAGATCTATAGAATGACTTTGATGGGGGCCAATAAGAGCTGGTGACTTGCAGACAGAAAGCTGGTTATAGATAACCAGAAATCATGAGGCAAGAGAATATGTATATATATATATATATATATATATATATATATACATATACATATATGTATGTATGTATGTATGTATGTATGTATATGTGTGTGTGTGTATACATGTATATGTGGTAGGGGTGGGGCAGCAGCATGCATATTCAGTGTCTGGGAGAACATCTCTCTCTATTCTCCTCCAGGTAAAGTGTGGCCAGCTATAAGTCACACCTTTGCGTCATCACCATCAGGGAGAAACAGCATTGCAGGGATCCCTGCTCATCACACCCTCCCCAGTGTGAATAGCTTACTTCTATTATCAGGGAGGGAAAAAAGATGGAAGGCTATAAGCCTCTGTTTGCTGTTCATCTGCTTTGTTCCGTTTGCTGCTCTGCTTCTCCAGCTCCAAGTCTATATATGAACGTGAGGATGGCCCCTCACAGCCAGGCTCAGTCTTCATTTCATGACTCAGCTTTGAATCAGTATTTATCAATACTCTTATCCATAAGAGTAAAATTATCCCCCCATGCCACCTAGGTCAGGACTCAGGAGCACGGTCCTTTCATAGTGTGCCCAGTGCCCTTGGGCAGAACACAGCAGCCCCATGCAGGTGTGCCCAGATGGTAACAGCATTCTCTCAGCTGCACAGTACTGCAGCCATTGTGCATGTGGTCACTCAGGGTGACCAGTGCTGCCAGGATAGCAGCAGGACCCAATCGCAATGCCACATCACTTTATTTAATTTTAAGTAGGTGCACATAGGCGAAGCTCAAAGATTGGATGTTACCAGGATCTAGGTTGATAATTGCTCAATGGCTGTGCTTCTGGAAGCCAGTGTAATGGCACTGTCTGCCGTGTGAAGCCCACTGAGACACCAGGACTCAACAGGGATAAGGGCCAGACCAGGGTTCCAGTTCATATGGGACATAGACACTTGAGAACACAAAACAGCATAGCAAAATATAAATATAACATGAAATATATTGTTCACCACATTTTTGGAGAGAAAAAAAAGAGGAAATAAAGAAAGGTCCTATGCATTAGAATTGGGAAGAAATTAACTCAGAGTCAGAGACAGGAAGTTACTGGGTCCAGATCACAGGGAAAGTCAAGTAATACCAAAGACATAAGACAGAACTGGAAAGAAAACAAGATTTAATAATAAGGCTCCCAGGGTGCAGAAAGCTGCACAGTTATATAAGTGGGCTTGAGTGGTCCTGACAAAATGCCCCTGACTACATGGCTTCATCAGAAACATTTCCTCACGTCCTGGAGGCTGAAGTCCAAGAGCAGGAGTGTCTCTCTCTGACTTGTAGATGGCTGAAGTGTCACTGTCTTTCTAAGACAAGCTCTGGGCTGTCTGGTTTTATGAGTAAATAAGTCCCAGCATGGGGGTCCTGCTCCTGCAGCCTCACACATCCTGATCTAATTACCTCACAGTGCCCATCACCAAACGCTTTCTGTCAACATTTGGAGGATCAGGGGACATGTGTGGGTATTAGGGTTTGAGCGAATGAGAGGCGTAGGAGAGAGGGCATGACTCAGTCCCCAGCAGAGGTTAGTCATGGAAGCTCCAGAGAAACATTTTTGAGTTCTTCCAGAGAACAGACTGTGCCCTAAGCAGACAAGGACCAGCAAAGACCTCTAAATATCATGGTTGTAGCAATCTGTTTTCCTCTGACCATATCCACACTGTCTTCATACAGGACAGAGATGGTCACAGTCATCTGTAGCTCTTCCGATGTAGAGCTCAGTAGTGTTACACGGAGAAATCCTGTCTTAACAGGGGGGGAAGGGGGGGAGGAGAAGAAGAAGGTTTTCAAAGAAATAATGGAAAAAGATTTCCTGACACTGAAGAAGCAGGGAGTAAGCCTTTCAGAGCTGTCCTTGTCCACAGTGGGTCATAAGAATCACTTCAGAGTGAGAGGGAGGAGAAAAACCCCAGGAGCTCTTCAGTAACAAGAGAGCTGATGATATGAGATGCAAATAAGAGTCCATCAGAATAAAAGGAGGTTAAAATAGGTGCTGCTGAGCAAGGCTTTGAGCCCTGAAGGAAAAGTCCCCGCCCCATGTGGCATGCTGTGTCTCCCCAGCTTCCTGCAGTCTACTCTGCAGAAGGCAAGAGTCAGTCCCTAAAACCAAGTGAGAAACAGCCACAGGCTGTATTATTTGATGTGGGGAAGGCCTCCAGAACACCCTCCAAGTAAAGGGGATGCTTCTCTCATTTACAAAGGAGAAACCAAATAGTGGGGAAGGACATTTCACTTGGAGGAGAAAGGGAGGGGAGCACAGAGGAACACATTGAGGATCTTGTGGAACCCGACTACTTTATAAACATCATAAATGTATGCACACACAGAGATACACACATACACATATACATAAACATTATATAAATACACATATACATATACATCATATACATATGCATATGCAATGCACATGCACATACACACATACATATACATCATATACATGTACATGCACATGCACATACACACAGATATAAGTGTTTGAGGTTACCCTACATAGGGGGGAATGCCCCTCCCAGTACCTATAGGTTGTCAAGTAAAAAGCCTTGTACCATTTGTGGAATATCTCTTCTTAAGTTGTCAATCAGGAATACTCCAGATCCCTCTGCCCCCCAAAGCAGTATGAGCTGTTGCTATTGCTCTTGGTTCCTCCTTCCCCAGAACTTTGTATGTTGCTGAAGATAGCACATACTTCCATCAAAGGACATGGAAAAATCAAGTTGGGACTGACCAAGAAGCTTCCTGCCTACTGGCTAGGTTTTACCTTCAAGAAGGTGCTAAGCAGGATGCTGAGAAGAAAATCCCCAGGAGCCTTAGCATCTGTGCTCTGCAAATAATGATGCCTGGATGCAGGATCGGCACAAAGCTCTAATGCCTCTCAAAGCAGCACCCTGGGTTGGGTTGAGGATTGTAACACATGAGACTGTGGAGATATTTCAGTTATACCTAACAGTAACTACAAGAAGAACATGATGCTAATGCTACAAAACAGTCTTCTAAGGAGGACACCATGAGAGTTCGTGAAGAACAGGGATCCATGGGAGTATTGTAAGCTCTTCCTCAGAGTTTTAGCTAGACACCAGTTTACTGTTCTGCTGAACACTAAGCAAGTGGGAAAAACTGGAGATAACTATGTGAAGGCTGTGAGGTGACCGTGACCAAGGTCACCTGCCCATGCTATTTTCACAAAGCAGCTTCAGAACTGCTGTTAAGACTAGAAGATTCCATCTCCAAATTAATACACTCATGAAAATGTCATATTAGTTCTTTTGTCTCTGCGGAGATCCCTGTCTCCAGACAGGTGCTCTTCTGACCCAACAGCTGATGAACTTCTCCTGGAGAGGATTTCATGGCCTATGGAGTCTAAGGATTCCCTGGTCATAACTAAGAAGTTACAGCCTGTAATTCCCCTAACATGTCTAATAATTTGCCAGGCATTAGACCAACAGCTGCAGATACTCTGGACACAAACAGAAAACCGATTTTGCAAGACTTGACATACTCTACCATATAGAGGAAAGAAAGGAATCTTTGTGTTTACAAGTCCTTCAGAAAAATCAGAAAAATTTCTGCTGCCTCTTTCATTAATCACCTTGACGCTAAGTGGTTCTTAATTATAAAATAATAACTTTCCATCATGATCATCTTTCTGCTTTCCAGTAACTTTCTTTGTATATTGGAACTGCAGATGTTCCAATGCCCATCCCCAGGGGTATCCAAAACCATCTGTTCTGGCCTTGCAAGAACAGTTGGGTTAAGTTTTTTAGGAAAATAGACACAATTTTATAATTATAGATTAACAAATGTGAGGCTGAAACACCATATGAACAATTTCCGACAAGACACAATGTGTCCTGACATTGTTTCAGGAAATAATAAAAACAAAATCAATAAGTTAAAAGTGATTAATAAAAAGTTAATAATAAAAATAAAAACAATGAACTTCTTAACTCTCAACATTTGAACAATGACCTTGAAGGAAGGATGGAGGAAGGATGGAAGGGAGGGAGAAAGGAGGGATGGAATGATGGAGGAAGGAAGGGGATGAGGGAAAAGAAGGAGGGAGGAAGGAAGGAAGGGAGAGAGGCAAGAAGGAAGGAAGGAAAGAAAAAAAAGGAAGCAAATGCTTGCATTCAGAGATAACCCTGGGATGCTGAAACAAGAGTAAAATAGCCTCTTACCCAAAGGTAGGAGCTGTCTGTTAGGTGGTCTTGCTAAAACCATCTTCAATGTTAAAGGTAAGTGGTCCTCTCATCCCACAAAGCTTAACATCTAGTGGGTGCACATGGGTGGGACGCACTGGGTCTTCCCTTGACGTTATTAAAATTATGACATCCTTGTACTTTTTGACATGATATTCAATGCCCTAACCCCAACCTGGCACAGTTGAGCATCTCAGAAGACAGCTCCAGGATGCAACATACTCTTCGGCAGCTCCTTCCAAAGATCGCATTACAAATAGCTTCATTTCTTTAAACACTAGCTTTTGTCTTAATCAGCATAATTGAACTGTACTATCAAAATAAAGCCTTCTGGGCTGTATGTGATGCTATTCCTTTAATACCAAGATTTTGTAAGTAGTAGAAGCAGGTGTATTTCTGTGCATTAGAGACCAGCTTGATCTATGCAGTGAGTTCTAGGACAGCCAGGGTTATGTAGAAAGACCCTGTCTCAAAAATGAACAAACAAAAAGAATAAAACCTTGTAAAGCTACCATTGTAAAAATAAACTGTGGAATTGGACTTTCATGTTTACTGACCTCTTAAGCTGATAATTCTGTGAAGCTTCATTTGAGCAACTTAAACAAGTAAGATGGTCGTATGGATCTAAGGCCAAGGTAGTGTTCTGTTGTACAGATAAAGAATCCCCCTCTCTCCTGATCAGTTGCCCTAGATACTCTGAAATCCTGACTCTGGCTCTTTGGGGTTGTCATGGAGGGGCCAGCTATTCTGTAAACCAATTCCAAGGACCCATCAATTTAACCTTCCTATAAAACTGTGATAAGAAATGCATTTAACTTGGTATTTTCCTAGAGGTTAAGAAGACATCAGGACTGTTTCTCCCCTTGGTCCACATGAAAAAATTAATAAGCACAAAGCCTCCACCTGTAACTCCACAAACATCAGACTGAGTCCTACCATATTCTTTAACCCCCAATTCTGCTGTTCCTGCTTTGGCCTCATTGTTTGGATACTCACCTTAAACATAGCCTGTGTTGTCCCTAGGTCACCCTCTGTCTGAAGGTGTAACCACTAGGTACATTTCAGGCTCATACCTCTGCTGATTTTTGAGGTCACCCATCTTCCTAAAGGAATTCTGGCCTGGGGTTTATGAACATCCACAGTAACCTAATGTAATCAAGGTTAAAAGGTTAAAAATGATTTTTCCTATAAAAGCCAATCAGCCATTTGCTTTAAGACAAACTAGCATAAGCCATTAGTTACTTCCTCCACATTCTAGCAATCCTGTCTCCCCCTGGGATGTCACCCAGCTACAGTGTGTGTGTGTGGGGGGGGGGCTCTCCATGTCTTACTTTCCTTCTTTTGGTGACTTCTGTTTTCTGATGTGACCAACTTGCTTTTGGAACCAGGTGTTAGTTCATAGTTGGGGTTCAAGATGAGAGATGCTTCTCCACCTCTAGCTGAACCCATTTCTAAATGGCAGAGTTCTCTGCAGTGCCATAGTCACTTCAGGGAGTGAGATCTGGAATTTAGTGATATCACACACAGTATGGGAAATGTCACACACAGTATGGGAAAGCCAGTCAGAGGGGAAAGAGAGAACTGGAAGAGAAGAAGAGACACCATTTCTGTATGTCTTGCCAAGTTTCACGATTTATTTTATTTTATTTTTAAATCACCTTATTCCTAGGGTAGGTCATTACACTCCAATCACTAGTTAGTATGAGGCACTTTTTTTTCCTTCAGGGAAAGCAATTGTTCCATCTGATCTACTGGACAGCCTTCAGGCACACACCCTTGAAGCATGCATACTTCATTGTCTCTCATAACTACTGCTAGGCTCAGCCCTTAACCCTTCATCGCCAATGACATGAACTCACAGTACTGTAGTGACTTTTCTGGGCTCTGCAGGAGGGAACTAATGATCGAAAATGAGTCATGAGAGCAATACAATCATCCCCTGTGTGTTCAAGTGGCCCCAGCCTTATAGATCCTTCCCTCTACTTGGCCTAGCAGAATTCATGGTTTCCATAGAAGCAAGCCACTGTCTGTATGAACCTCACTCACCCAGCAGCCACTGTCTGCCTTGAACGCTAACATCTGCTCTCACTGTGAATGTTTCTGTGTTATTTTGTAGGCTATAGAGAAGAAAATTAGAAAAAGGAGACCTGTGATGTATTCCATCTGCTATTACAGAGTGGCCAGTGCTGACGTATGTGAAATGTTTCTGTCTCCAGTAGCTCTGCTGGGAGGAAGCTGAGTGACCTCAGTGTCCCCCTCCACCCTTGCCTTTCTATTTCTTTCCTGCACTCCTAAGGCTAGTCTCCCCTTGCTTACTTTTCCATGTTTGGGGACCTTTACAGCCAGGCATCTTGGCTTCCATGCATGAATCTACCAGAAAAGTAATCTTACTGATTTGAAAGTATGGCTGTTCCTTATTCAACTGACAAATGTACCATTGTGGCCTATGATTCAGAGTCAGAACATCTTCCTCTTAGAGCCAGTAGGAGAACCACTGCATGTTCCCTTAGACTAATTTAGCAGCCCAAGAAAAAAATAAAAGCTACAAAGCCATTATGGTGGTTTGAATAGGAAAGGCCCTCATGGGCTCATAAATTTGAATGCTTATTCATCAGAGAGGCGCTATTAGGAGTGTGTCCCTGTTGGGGTAGGTGTGGCCTTTTTGAAGTATACCTATTACTAGGGGTTGACATAAAGTTTTCAGAAGCCCAAGCCAGGACCAGTGTCACTTCCTCCTCCTGCTGCCTGCTGATCCAGATGTAGAACCCTCAGCTACCTCTCCAGCACCATGTCTGCCTGCATAACACCATGCTTCCCTCCACGTTGACAATAGACTAAACCTCTGAAACTGTAAGCCAGCCCCCAGCTAAACTCTTTCTTTATAAGAGTTGTGGTGGCTCTCTTCACAGCACGAGAACAATGATGAAGACTGTCACTCTAACTGCCCACCTTGAGTACTCTCAACAGCCTCTAAAGTAGCCCTGTGTTTTTGATGTGTTCACTCTCCTCTTCTGATGATGTATTTTAAACTTTCTCTCCCTAACTTGAAGCAAAAAAGGCAAGACCCCTTTATTACATCCATAAAGCCCAGAAAGCCAAGATCCTTGATCATACCTGCCTTCTGTTACTTGAGTGATTATATCTGTCCTCTGTCACATGTGTCCCACAGCCTATCTGGGCTCAGTAGCAGCTCGGGTAGGGCAACCCTGAGAAACCTCTGACCGGTACATCACAAACCTGTAGTGAAGATTTTCATTTCTTTAAAAACACAGAAATGCTGTGTGAATATGTTTTTGGTTTAATCCTAGAGATGTGGGGCTGCTTCAGATTGCCCACAGCAGGTAACTATGATTTGTCTCATGCTCTGGCACAGGTGTGACTTTGCCAGCTGAAGATAGTTTATGTTTGGAATTCTGAAGACTCTTGAGATGGTATAAAAGCACCAGAGCCTGGAGAGGCTGCTGCTGCTGCTATTGCTGGTTGTTGGTTGCTGGATTACTGGTTGCTGCTTAATGCTTAATGCTTACTGCTTTCTGCTTGCTGGTTGACGATATCCTGACTACAAAGATTCGACTTGCCCCAAGGAACTCAATGTCCCTAGATTAGCAGAAATTAATCTAGCTATATGGATGCCCCACTTTTCTCCTTAACCTTTTTTCTCTCCTGCCTAATGTTGGAGGTTGAGAGGGGTAAGAGTGGAGAAGGGAGGTAGGGAAAAGAAGCTAATAATGTAGCTGCAGGATGGTTACATAAACCATTGTTAGTATTGGTGACTCAAAAGCACTTTCAATATTGATCAGCAGGAAGAATTATAATGTAAAAAAAATGAGCTCCATGTCCTAGAGATCTTCCCCTGATGAATGACAAGCCACCCACCTGCTCTCAAAGGCCCCTCAGCTGTAGAAGATGATTGACATTTCCTAGAAGTCACTGAGGCTTGGGAGTTTTGTTACCTGAATTTATTCTGTTTGTATTATCCTAATCACAGGTCTGTGTTGGAGCATTGGAGAGACCATCCTCAGAAGCAGCCTGACTTGGGACTGCAGAAGCTTAAGCCATGACGTCTTGGCTTACTTGTTCATCCTTCTCCTACCGAGGTCCTACCCAGTACATAAAGACCAAACCAGAAAGAAGGAACAACTGGCTGTGTGAGCATAAGCCAGCCCTCTCCAGCAGACAGTAGTGCATTTGCCAAGGAGGGAGGGGGGAGAAAAGAAAGAGGAAGAGAAGGAGAAGGAGAGGCAGAGAGGAGGAGGGGGGAGGAGGAGGAAAGAGAAAGAGAAATAGAAGGGGAAAGAGAAAGAGGACGAGGAAGAGGAAGAGAAAGAGAGAGATCCTTCTTGCAAATTAAATTGTCTGGCAATGAAGTCCTGATTAAAACAGACCAGAAGGAACCATGTGCAACAGGATCTTACATTCTTCCTTTAGAAATGAGGCATTTGCCTGTTCCAGGGAGAGCAACGGTTTCTTGTTATCAGAGGAAGTGAGCAGCCCACTTAATCAGCCTGAAGAGATAAGATGCACTTTGTGTCTGAGATATAATGAAGTCATTCTTGAAATACAATTTCAAGTAAAAAAAGTCTGAATGCTTGCATTTATGCAATTAGCATGCTAAGTAGTTAGCAAAGATATCAGAAAATATTTTAGTGGGATTAACAATTATTAAGCATTTAAATGTGTTAAGCCTAAATTCTTTTGATTATTATTTATTATTTTAATGGAAAATGCTGACATAAAGAAATGTTAATTATGTCAAATGGCATCAATGATGAACAATGCCTCTCAAAAGGCAGGAGATTTCATCTTTGCTCTATGTGTTGTGTCTTTGTAAGGCATGTAACATGATTAAGGGGTATATTTTTCTTTCTATCTGTCTACCTATATATCAATCAATCAATCTATCTATCTATTTATCTATACATCTATATATCTTCCATCTATTATCTCTCAAACAGGGTCTCCTGTAACACAGGCTGGCCTGGGACTTGCTGTGCAGCCAAGTATAACCTTGAATTACTGATCCTCCTGTCCCACATTCCCAGTAATAGAATTACAGATGTGTACTACCAATTGGACCAATATTCAAGATGCTGGGAATAGAACTACACCCTTGTGACTTTCAGGCAAGCATTCTATCAGTTGGACACATCCCCAGCCTAGCACCATATGTTTTTAGGCTTGGGTTAACCCTGTCTCCTGCCTCCGGTTTTCTTCTTCCTCTAGGCCACATTACTATGACATCTTAAGAATCACAGCCTCATATGGAGTCCTAGTTCTGAAAGGTACAAAGTTGTAGCTCCTGGATCAGCTGCTTAAAAACTCTGGGTGCATGGATAGTGTGCTGGTCTGTGAGTCAAATATGAAGATGAAGGAAAGCCCTGATATTATATCTCCTCATCCCACATAATTAGATACAGACCCTGCCTGTCCTTATATCACAAGTGTTTCTGGGAAAAGAAAAAAATGGAAAAAGCAACAAGTGCCTTTAAATTCCTCCCCCAAAGATCTCCTTTGGTCCAAGAAATTCAACAATGCCTGTCTCTGAGGCTGCATAGAGCCCTAGGGTTTGATGACCAATCTTTTCCCATGCAAACCTCGTCCTTAGTATGACTTGAGACATGTACATCACACTCAAAAGAGCTATCTGAGGGCAGTATTTCATGGGGATCTTGTGCATTTGTGCATGTCTGTGTGTGCCTTTGTATGTGTACACACATACAGTTCAATTATGCCTTTGTGTGTACGTGCATGGAAGCTTGTTGCAGGATATTTGATCACACTTTGAACCCTGAGATTTTTATCAGGAAAATAAAACCTGTCTCTAGTTGTGGTGTGGCTCAACCCTAACACACACCTTTAATCCAAGAGGTTTCTGCTTATTGTAAACAGGGTTATAGATCAAGAGGCAGAGCAAGCAACCAGTTAACAGAGAGAAAACATGGGGGGAGCATAAGAGGAAGTCAGGAGGACAGATTGAGAGATGCACAGGAAGTAGGAAGGAAAGACATTCAAGTTGGAAGAGCTTTTGAGATAGCATGGAAAAGGAGAGCTTCCTTTTGGGAAATCAGATGAGGAGGAAGGTCAGCTGGGGAGGAAGGTCAGCTGGGGAGGAAGGTCAGCTGGGGAGGAAGGTCAGCTGGGGAGGATGGTCAGCTGGGGAGGAAGGTCAGCTGGGGAGGATGGTCAGCTGGGGAGGAAGGTCAGCTGGGGAGGAAGGTCAGCTGGGGAGGATGGTCAGCTGGGGAGGAAGGTCAGATGAGGAGGAAGGTCAGCTGGGGAGGAAGGTCAGCTGGGGAGGATGGTCAGCTGGGGAGGAAGGTCAGATGAGGAGGAAGGTCAGCTGGGGAGGAAGGTCAGCTGGGGAGGAAGGTCAGCTGGAGAGGATGGTCAGCTGGGGAGGAAGGTCAGATGAGGAGGAAGGTCAGCTGGGGAGGAAGGTCAGCTGGGGAGGAAGGTCAGCTGGGGAGGAAGGTCAGCTGGGCGCTTTCTCTGCATCTCTCAGCTAGCAGGCTTTCATTCTAGCTCCTGGTTCCCGACTCTTCATTGGTAAAATTCAACAGTTAGAATTTTGTTAAAAACAACATTTGGTACCCAATGTGGGGTGCCAAATATTGCAGAGCTTTGGGGGATCCCACTTGAGATTTAATAATTAAGACAAAAACAAAATCTTTAGAACTTGAAGCTGTTGTCCTTTTGCTGGGGAAGTCTTTCCACTAACTTCTAACTTAATCTGACTTCTCTGCAATTGTGTCTGTCCACGTGGCTCTCATTGCCAAACTTTCTGCTCGGTTCCCACCTCCCTTTAGTCTTCCTTCTGCTTGGCCTGCCTCTCTGCATCTCCTGCTTCTGCCTGTGTTCTCCAGTCCCCTCGACTTTCTGCTAGTACTTCCCCAGCTCTGGATGCCAGCTCTTTACAAAGAGCCATCATCACTACCAAACTAGATCCATCGAGTCTTTGGGTTGCCCTTTGGTATTGAGGGCTGTGTGGCCTTCACTAGGGCAGCTCACTTTTTCACACGATAATCTCAGATGCCATCTTTGAGTCAGGGGAGGAAAAAAAATCAGCATTTATGTGTAGAAGGCTTGTAAGGACAATAGCAAACGTTCTACTACCACTTAGCTCCAATGGCACAGCAAGCAGTAATTAAAAATACAGGGACATGCCTTAGTACAATGTGGGGGTAGATCATCCGAATAGAACTGTTCACCACCATCTATCTTCTCTGAATACAGCCTCTCTCCTGCCCGGGGAGTACCATACAGGTGAAGCTTGCTGGTCAGTGTGTCCAAGGATCTGTGTGTCTGTCTCCTCGGTACTGGGATCATAAACACATTCCATAGCACCCAGCTTTGTTCTGATTTGGCCCAACCCAAGCTTGCAAGGCAAGCACTTAACCCACTGAGCCATCCCCCCAGGATCGAGTGCTTCTGTCACCCATGATGCAATTCTGCACCGCAAAGCGAAGAAGAAAGTCTCGGTACTCCTTAGGGAATGTGGGTGTCCCCACACGGATAGCTGGAGGAGAGTGTCAGTCACAGTATTTTCCTTTATTTTGATGAAATGACGTCCCATTGGTTGTGCTGGTCACCAGGATAATAATGCCACTGACTCTGACAATTTGGCAGGCTAAATCTGGTCTTTCCTGAATTAAAGCAACCTCATTATCAAAACCAGTAAAAGGCCTTCTGTCTTTAGAAAGTATTTATCTAATATCACCATCTCCTGAGGGTTTTCTTAAAAAGTAATGCCTCCATTCCTGACAATGTCTAGTTTTCATTTATCTGGGATATGGTGTGTGTGTGTGTGTGTGTGTGTGTGTGTGTGTGTGTGTGTGTGTTTGGTATGTGTGTGTATATTTGGTATGTATTTGGGTATTTGGTGTGTGTGTGTGCATTTGGTATGTATGTGTGTATATACATGTGTGTATTTGTTACGTTTGTGTATGAGCATATGTGTATATTTGGTGTATGTGTACCTGTATGTATTAGGTATATGTGTGTATATCTGGTATGTGTGTGTTTGGTGTGTGTATACATGTGTATATTTGATGTGTATACATGATTATATGTATATAGTTGGGGGTGTATTTGGTATGTGTCTGTGTATTTGGTATATGTACACATGTGTGTATTCGGTATATGTGTGTATATTTGGTGTACTTATCTGTGTTCACATGTATGTGTGTATTTGGTGGGTGCACACTATAACATACAAGTAATGGTGAGAAGACAACATTTAGGAGTTGATTCTCTCCTTCCACCATGTGGGGTGCTAGGGACCTAACTCAGGTTTTCAGTCCTGGCAGCAGATACTTTTACCCACTGAGCCATCTTACCTGCTTGGAAATGCCAACATGGAAAATATTATATATAAACCAAGGGCACATTCCCTAAGGACACTACGGAAAGGTCCAATTCTGTTGTCAAGATGTGCAAAAAATGCATTTTTTAGTCAGGCACTTTCTCTTGGCTATGTATAATCAAAATCAAAATAAAATAATTAATGAAAAGAAATTGTCTATATCTACATATTAAACATCCTTGCACTTTTTATTCTTATATAGTTTGCCTTTGATTCCTGGTAATAAGTATTTGTTATCATCTACATGGGTATCATAGTCTCTCAATGGTGGCAAAGTAGCTTAAAAAAAAACAAAAAAAAAAAAAACCCCAAAAATGAAATGTGTATGTTTTCTTTAACATCCATCCTATTGATCTCTTTTAAAAATAAATTTCCACTGATTCCTACTAGAAATACAAGTTAAAAGCCATGATATAGGAATAGGCTTAGAAGTATGAAGAATATCAAATGTCCTCACTCATTTCATATGCTTTATTCATCTGTGCTTAGAGCTGAGCTGACTCAGATAATTTATTTTGAAAAGGAATCATCAGATTTTCTTTCTCATGGTTAAAAATGTACACACAACCACAAGAGTCAGGCAGATGATGGGGCCTTGCTGGTCAGCCCGGCTATTCAAAATGGTAAACTTAGGTTCAGTGAGAAACTGTGCTTCCGAAAGCAAGATGGCAAAGTGATTGAGGAATACATGTAGAGGTCAGCCTCCAGCAGGCACACAAGCCTGCATGAATGCACAAACGCTCATGTGCACGCATGCGCGCACACACACACGCACACACACACACACACACACACACAAAATCAGTGGATGAATAAATGCTGGTTTGCCAATAGAATGGAATATTGTTTGATTATAGAAGAAAGAAAACCCATCACTGGCTACAACACAAACTAACGTGTGCTAAGTGACACAAGACTGGCATGACAAGACCGTCACTGGACCTTGTTACTGAAAAATAAAAGAATGAAACCGGAAGCTCATGTCCACAAGTGGTGCACTGGAACTGCGGAAGGCTGGAGTGTGATGCTGGCAAGGAGCAGACGGCGCTATCCTGAGTCTCGAGGACTCCGACACATCGCATGGAGATGTGAGAGCAGACCGACCGTGTTCTTTACCTGCAGTACTACAGGCCAGGTGTCCAGTGTTCTCACCACATGCCTCCTATAGAAATCATAATTATGGTACTGAAGAATCTACTCAATTTGATTTGAGTAGTAGCACAGTGTGTGAGAAACAGTCACATCCTACACCTTGAATATTTGCTTTGTGAATTAGACTTCCATAAAAATTTTCGAAAACACTTAAATCCTCTCACTGTGTCAAACTCTAAGTTTTAGGATTCTTATCTGTGTTCCTCTGTGTGCAGATTCGAGTGTGAAAGAGAAGCAATTTATACATCATGTCTATGAAATGTCACTGCATTTGAAATTTCTCCTTGCAGTAGTGCAAGATTCTAATTTTGATGAAATTCATTTTCTGACATTCATACTACATGTCCTCACTTGTCTGGAGTCCCATTAAATCCACTTAGTCTTGGATGCCTTCCTCCGAGTAAGTTGCTTGTATCCTGGGGATTTTTTTTCTGTGGTCTATGAATTCTGCATGTGGGCAGGTCTTCCCTCCACGGCCAGTGCAGCAGAAAGCAGGGATGTGGACTGTCTGCTCCCACCTGCCCTCTCAGCTCACAGGACACCCAGAGTGCACAACGCACACGTAAGCAGATGAGGGTTGAGTGATTGGGTCGGCCAGGAAAATGGGGTGAGACGTGTGTGATCTTCAGAGAGATACAGAGCCTTCCCCTATAAAGATATCTCTACAGCGATAGCAATGTCCCTGAGCTAAGACTGGGACCAGACATACTCAATTCCTCACCTATGTGTGTCCCATATTTGGGCAGTTTGAGTAGCTCTTAAATTCCAAAGATAGAATAGAGCGCAGTGTAGGAGACACTTCTGTCAAGAATCTCCATGGTCAAAGGGCTACACGCTGATGTGTCACATTAATACCACCAGCGATCCTCATTGACCCTGGAACCCAATTTTATCTCAAAGTCACAATGCAGTTCTTGAAGACTATCTGTCAACAAGTGACCCCTGCAGGACATTTAAATGGAATCTGGTGACTTAGCTCCTCAGCTGAAAGCAAGCTGTCTCCTCCAAAGGTTTGAGGAGAAGAGCAAGAACACACACTCCCTTCAAAGTGATCCCATGTCCAAGCTCCTCTTGAAACCTCATCCTTGGGATGGATGTCTTAGTCTCATTGCAAACATGCACCAAAGAACTATTCTTCAAAAGCTGATGAAATCATAAATACCACAAAATACCCATAAATAGTTTGGCTTATCTGACTGCATAGGGAAGAGATCTCATCTGACAAGTTAGTGGCTGTGAAACTTTGGCTGAAAAACTATTTGGATTATCATCCAAGTGCCTTTGTGATGGGAGGTTCCAGCAGCTATTCATTGGAGAAACAATGAAAGAAAATAAACATTCCAGTAATTAATTTAGTCAATTTAGATGCTGAATTGAATTCCTAAATTTTTAATACACCCCCCCCCAAAAAAAAAACCTTCATTCAGACAAGGAATATATTCTGTTTTCTCCCAAAATAAGAATTGCCTCTGGGAAGGTTCCCTTCCCCTTCCTTTTGTAAACCCAGAAGGGGAGCGAAAGGCCCTATAATCTTTCTAAAACAAAGATTGTGCACAAATCAACAAATTGTCCTCATCCCCAGGAAAGAAAATGATAGCTCTCTTTAAAGAAAACTGCTCCTAGAAATAGCAATAATGGTGAGGTGGCATGAATCAGCCCCTCCTTGCTTGCATGTTCTGGATGCTTATAGCAATCTGCCTGCTCACATATCAAAGGATCCCCCATCTTAGAGACACAGGAGGCTGCTTCATGGGTATTTTTGTCCAGTGTGGGGAACCCCTATGAGAACATCTTACTGAGACCCAATGTCTTGTATCTCAGCATCTAATGGGACAACTGGGACATGGCCAGAGAAACGTGTATACTGCTAACCTCAGCATGGGGAGGGTAGTGGTGGTGTGGTTTCCCCTTTATTCAGAGGGGTTGTAGGGCTCAGCCAAGCTGTGCTGACAGGTTCTGCTCTTACCTTCTATGGCTGGAAACTAAAGATCTCACAGTATGAAGGAGAAGCCATGACTACTCGTTTAACCAGGGACACTGTTTTCTTTAAACTGCTTCTGTTGAAGGTGTGCTAACCTGGGAAAGGAGGAGTGTCCATGAATAAAAGGCCCTGCAGACCTGAGTTTGATCCCTGGGACCTACATGGAGGGGTGAAAGGAAAGAACTGACCTCAGGAGATGTCCTCTGGCCTTCACACACACACACACACACACACACACACACACACACACACACACACGAGAGAGAGAGAGAGAGAGAGAGAGAGAGAGAGAGAGAGAGAGAGAGAGAGAGAGAGAGAGAGAGAGAAAGCATGCACTGCCTGGCATATATTGAGACACCCTTACTGAGATTGCTAGGGATCACAGTGCTTCCTGTCTAGGAGGAGTTTAAGATCATGGGGTGTCAGCATGTTCAGCGTGGCATATCTTTGTTGCTGTAAATATTAAATAGATGGCTTATCCTTTTATCAGTCCTCATGGTCTTACTCTGTGGATGCTGCTCCAATGTGGAGCCGAGCACTCACATTCTTGCCCCACACCACTTATCACTCATGCTGTCACTAAGAACTCAGACATGGTTCACTCCACCACTCCTGTTGTTTCCTTCCCAGGTGGATACAACAGCCCCGGCGTTTTCTTTCCTCCACTACCTGGCACAAGCATGACTCCAAAGCTGGAGAGCTTCTCATGTAATTAATTTTATATATTAAATTCTCAATGCACAAACCTTTCACACAATAAAATTATATCCAACAGACGAAGATACAAACTACCCTTCTATATTAGATGAAAGACCTATAGAATCCCTTAAATATTTATATCTATCTAATGTCAATTAAGTCCACCTAAATCCAGCTCACCCTTCTTGAGCGCCATCTTGATTCCTTTCTTTCTCCCTCTGCCTCCTATCTCTACTTCTGATCCTGGACCTTTCTCTGCCTATCTCTCTTATATCCAATCATGTATCAACTTAACATAAATCTACATATCTTGTAGGTAGGAATCTAGTCTAAATATCATGTTCTAATATTCACCTTTCATAGATGGTTGACTATAAAATCCTGAAGACAGTTAGAGACAAACTGTTTAACACACCTTCATTGAACTTCAACCTGTCCCAAGTCTATAATTTTCCATTTGTGACCTCATGCATATGCTAAAAGACATTCACATTTTGGAGTATTTTAGATTTTAGATTCTCAGCGTGAGGACACCTGCCTTGTAGGGGATGCGTCATTAGAGCACTGGCAAGTGGTGAGCCCTTTAGGTCCAGCAGCAGCAGGTCTAGGCCCCTGTGGATCATAGACCACAGAGTGCACATACACAAGCCTCCAGGCAGCGAGAAAAAATTCACATCAGTGCCTGTGCCATGGAGGCAAGTGATGCAGAACAGTGTAACTTGTGGTGTGGGTGGGGCTAGGTTCACGCTAGCACAGTTACCAGGCAAGTTTACCCTCACTCAGAACCAGATGGGCAGCGGGAGAGAAGCAAACAAGGACTCAAACTGATCCCTACACTAAGTGGCAGCAGGCTTCCACAAGCTACGAAAGCAATCCCTTCTCCTCTTGTCCCTGCAAGCATTTTAAAGCCTGAAATTTACCATCTTCGAGTAACTCAGCAGAAATTTGGATCCAAAAGGGATCTGGGCCCCAGAAACTGAAGCAAGCAGGTTCTGGGTATAGAGGGTGACACCAGTGTCACTGCCTCCAATTTTGGGCGAATGACCCCTGTAGGGCTTTTCTAACTGTTCTTTTATCACCCTGGGCCGGAAGCTCTGGGGTCCCAGAGTGCTCAAATGGCACTTGGAATAGCTTTACAATGTTGTCATCTTAGTAAAACTTCTCCCTAGCATCCTGGCATCTGGTTACATATGGAAAAGAGGTGGCAGGCCAGTGCACAGTGGAAAGATTCTCTGAGTGCCTGGGTGTCAGCCAGAGTGGAGAGGAACGTGACACCCCACCAGAGCCAAGGCTGCTGTGTTCCACTCTGGCAGCAATTATTCCCAAGTCAGAATTCCAATAATAAATCCAAAGCTTTATCTTCTGTGAAAGGAATGTCCTGAGCCTGCCAACAGGTGGGGAAAGGGATTTGGAATGGACCAGCAGGGGGTGTGGCAGGGGTGGGGGGCACTTCTCAGAGCCCTGGCACTCAGCAGCTGTGGTTCCAAATAGACATGGAGAACACACATGGGACTCACTTGAATCAAGCTAATGTTCAACATGAAGGGGGCAGAGGGACTCCCACGATCTCAGAACGGTGTCACGAGGATGGCATGCGTCTCAGCAGCCAGCTTACTCAGTCCACTGTGAAACAAAGGAGGTTTATCACACAGGCCAAGAAGCAAGCCTGGTTGGCACTGTCACATCAGCATGTGGCCCAGGCATCTGTCTGCTGCCTTCAGAAACAAAGCAACAAACCTGTATCTCAGGTTTAGCTCCCAAGATAGCCCAGGACAGGAGTCTTCTCTTCTCTGTTGTTATTGGGTTGAAAATCTGTCCATGCATTTGAAACATAGACTCAAAACAGGGGCAAACTGTCATCTATACTTTCTAACTTTACCTGGCAGTAAGAGGGAGGTAGCTGGGGAGCCTGAAAGTCTGTTACACGAACCTCAGTGCTGCCTTAACTCTGCAGTATCTTCCAATGGTCAGTGTCCATTTACTTTGTTTTCATAGAAAACAGGAGTGTGTGTGTGGGGGGGCATATATAATGGTAAGTCTATGAAGATCACATAATTTTATAATTATAACAAACTGATGATTTGGGTGCTGTCCTTAAATGGTTCAAGGCTAATGCTTGTTGTGTCTCTAAGAAGAAGAAGGCAAAGGCCAGAGACAAGCCGTTTATCTCACAAGACTGAGTCAGTCATGTGAGCAGAAATGATTGGCTTCATAGTAAGTATGGAACATCACAAGCTGAAGATTGCAAAACTATATTCTTTTGTGGACTGTGTTTCCAGGTGAGATCCACCAAGTTCTCTTTGAAAATTAAATCATACATGGCTTCTTCCCAGTCAAGCTCATGTACTTGTCCTCGCCAGTGCTTCCTGTCAGTCTGTCCACCCCAAATGTCTGTGGTCCATGATGTTGTTTTCTCTCTGCAGAACACACAGACTTTAGCCTACAAACTGGTTTTCAAGTGACTTTGCTCTCCTAATCGGAGCTGTGAGGATCACTAAATATTGGGTAGCCAAGACTCTAGGCAGCAGAAAGAAATATATGAATCACCTTGTTGGGTTTCAGGAATGCCTCATCTGCTTTACAAAACGAATAGCATGTGCTCCTTCAGACATGTGAGCACAAAGTATAAGATCAGATGCTAGCTCCTCTCCCTGCACCAGGACACTCAACTGAGAGACATGTGTTCTTGTTCAGGGAGCAGGACTCCTAGCAGTAACTCCTCTGTGATACAGTTTTCAGACCATCACAGGCAGCTGCGTGGATAACAAGTGTTCAAGGCAAGTAAACACAAGCTCTGGGCCATGGACGGTCCACCTGAATACTCTTAACTCAGCTTGGCAAACAAGAACCCACTTCCCATTCCACCTTCAAATGCTTCGAGCAAGTGTGAGGGCCCCAGTGCATTCACACACAGTGCTGGCCTTGAAACTGTTTGTTATTCTGCTGTGTAACCAAGCAGCCGACTGATTAGCCCCTGACCTTTGGCAGCAGTCTGAACCTGGAACATTAGAGACAGATGCTCTAATTCCCTGCCAACAGCGCATCTTCCTTAGAAACAGAAAGCAGCTTTTTGACATTGAAGAGGGGAGGTTTGTTCAGCTGTGTGAAACTCAGCAAGGCCTCATAGCTTGATGGTGGACAAGGCTGCTAAATCTAGCCAGAGACTGGCACCTGGACCAATGTGCCTGCGTGCTTTTATGCTTGCATTCACGGTCTTGGCAAGGAAAGACAGGCAGCTTTTGAAAATATGTTATTTCATTACCTAAGAAAAAAATTAAATTCTATTTATAAGCCAATGATTTAGCATCTCTTTATATATCTCTTTCATAACTCATGTGCACATAGACTAGAAAATGAGGCAGAGAGCACTGCTTCCAGATGATTCTGAGACTTTCATAATTATGTCGAGACAACAGCAGAGTGTCCACCTCTCCCCGATGGAGCCTCTGTGTTTCTAGGTGTTCAATAAGTAGACCAACCCATCAATGGTTCAGAAGTAGTTGGCCATCAAAAGATGCCCATATTTTCAGCTCAGTGAAGAGTGCTTGCTTGGCATGTACCAAAACTTAAGAACTTTGTAGAGCTTGTTCCTTACTTAAGATGTAAATGACTTTCTCTTCAACATAAGGGCCAGGGATCATTGCACCTGCTTCCAAGGGTGAGGGTTGATTGGGTAATGAGTGAGAGACAAGAAGCTCAGGGCCAGGCTCTAGATGCCTTGGCCTCAACACATTGTAAAGGCAATGTACCAGTGTCCAGTTCCTCAGTTGTTGCCTAGAAACGGATGGACAAAACTGGATCTTTACATCATAACTGTGCTTCTTTGAACAATGATAGCAACATGGACGCATCCGGTGCCTTCAATCTCATCACTGAATTAAGCCACTTAGTAAATGAAATCAGGAGTTGCTGTAAACGTGGCACAAATAACTATGAATGCCAAGCCTGGCATTTTATACAATCATTCCACTTTCTAAGCATTGGAAAAGCCCCCACTATGGTTAGGTAGATTTAAAAGGAGAAGAAGCAATGTGTTCTGCTTCTGACTGTTTACAGTGTTACCTACAATACTAATGTGCCAATGGGCCATGCTGTCTGCACAGATACCTCACTGGCCTTAGCCTCAAATAGCTACTTATGATTTTCTTTTCTGCAGGAAAACCTCCAGAGCTCCATGAAGACCAGGAAGACTCAAAAGGTACTTTTGAAATATTTCTCCTTATACCACATTATGCTTAAGTGGGGGGGACGGGGAACCAGAAACTTGAAAGTATGAATTAAGAAACTATGAAGTAAAAAAGCAAGAACTGAACAAATGTTGCAGTCAGACTCCCAGGATCAACTTTAGGGCTGCGAGAAGGCTGAGCAGGTAAAGGAGACTTATGCCAACAAAAGCTAAATGTCAGAGACACCATGGGTGAAACCTGCTTTCAACTGGTTATCTATTTAAAGTCAAAGGCGTTAACTAGAGAACACCCTTGACTTCAGATACACTGGCATCAAAGCTAGCCACTGCTGTGCACAAACTTTCTCTCTTCTCTGCCTCCTTGAGCTTTTTTCTCCTATATTAGACTAGGTCTGCTCATGTTGATAGAAAAACAACTGTAACAGAAAGAAGGGGCAGCTGTTGACTACAGTGTGTTTGTGGTTGTTAGTGCTACATGCTATCATATGTAATTACCATTGTTAATTACTTGCAAATGGCCAAAAATGGGAAGTTATAAGCAACAAAGTCAGACTCCAAAGTCTCCAGAACTTCCCTGGACTTCCAGAACCTTAATTTGATTCACCTTTTAAAGAATTAGCCCTCTGTAAGGGCTTTGACTATTAACACTCTGTAAGGTCTTTGAGGGAGAAGCAGTGACCTCTGGCAACACCTGTAGTAGAAAGGCTTTGAGAGAATGTGGAAGCTCTATTTTCACTGATTTAAAAAATAAATGGAACAAAAGAGTCAGACCATCTGCCACCAGGAATAGCGGAGATCCAGGGACGCAGGCCTGGTGAGACTGCACTTCTAGTAGCCAGGGCACAGAGACCTAGAATAGTGAAATCCATCCTCAACAACAAGAAAACATCTACGGGAATCACTATTCCTGACCTCAAGCTATATTACAAGGTAATTGTGTTAAAAACTGCATGGTACTGGTACAAAGTTAGGCACATGGATCAATGGAATAGAATAGAAGATCCAGAAATGAGCCCTCACATATATGGTCACTTGATGTTTGACAAAGGAGCTGTAAATGTTCAATGGAAAAAAGACAGCCTCTTCAACAAATGGTGTTGGTCCAACTGGTACTCAGCATGCAGAAGAATGAAAATAGACCCTTTCTTATCCCCTTGTACAAAGCTCAAGTGCAAGTGGATCAAAGATCTCCACATTAAACCAGATACACTAAAACTATTAGAAGAGAAAGTAGGGAAAACCTTAGGCAAAGGAGAAAATTTCCTGAACAACAATGGCTCAGGCTCTAAGGTCAAATATCGACAAATAGAACGTAATGAGATTGCAAAGTTTCTGTAAGGTTAAGGACACTGTCAAGAAAACAAAATGGCAGCCAACAGATTGGGAAAAGATCTTTACCAACCCCATGTCAGATAGAGGCCTAATATCCAAGGTATACAAAAACTCAAGAAGTTAGACACCAGAGAATCATACAACCCTATTAAAAATGGGGTACAGAGCTAAACAAAAAGTTCTCAATTGAGGAATATCAAATGGCTCAGAAGCATCTAAGGAAGTGCTCGACATCCTTAGCCATCAGGGAAATGCAAATCAAAACAACCCTGAGATTCCACCTCACACCAGTCAGATTGGCCAAGATCCAAAACTCAGATGACAGCAGACACTGGCAAGGATGTGGAGAAAGAGGAACACTTCTCCACTGTTGGTGAGGTTGCAAACTGATACAACCACTCTGGAAATCAGTCTGGCGATTTCTCAGAAAATTGGACATAGTACTACCTGAAGACCCAGTTATTCCACTTCTGGGCATTTACCCCAGAGACGCTCCAACATACAACAAAGACACATGCACCACAATGTTCATGGCAGCCCTATTTATAACAGCCAGAAGCTGGAAAGAACCCAGATGTACTTCAGTAGATGAATGGATACAAAAATTGTGGTACATTTACACAATGGAGTACTACTCAGCTATCAGAAACAATGACTTTATGAAATTCTTAAGAAAATGGATGCATCTAGAGAATATCATCCTGAGTGACATAACCCAGTCACAAAAGAACAGACATAATATGCAATCACTGATAATGTGATACTAACCCCAGAAAGCTCTGAACACCCCAGAAACAACTTAAAGACTATATAAAGTTCAAGAAGAACAAAGGCCAAAAAAATAAAAGAAGAAAGAAAAGAAAAAAAAATCATTATGCTTAATCTTTACACATCAAGAAAACTTAGACTATTTCCAAGTTACATCTTGTTTTACATGTACTTTATGCTCATTGTAACTAGTAAGATTTTAAAGCACACTATCAAACCTTTAAGAAACTCAAGTACTGACAAAAATGTATTCATATACTTTCATGCAAAGATGCTTAAAATCTGTACATTTATCGTTGTTTTTTAAAATAAAGTTGTTGAATTAAAAATAATCTAAATGTAAATAAACAAACAAACAAACTTTTATGGTGACCTTAAATGTTGTACAAGAGAATATAGAAATTGCTCCAGTATTTTACCTACTTTTCTTACAAGACACAGGCTACCAACACTTTATACAGCTCTAAATGAAAAGAGGAGATGGTGTTGACCATGGACATAAGTGTCTAGCACTCTGTGGCCATCCTCAAAGGAAAGAAGACTTTCTAAAGAGACACTGTGTCCCTCCTTTTGCCTATCAGATGATGAGACAGGAGACCCCCCCAAGAAACTTTTAATTTACACAGAAATCTTTTGCTGGGAGAAAGAAAGCACTGACCACTCAGAGAAGCTTGTCACCCTGAACGAGGTAAGTTCACAGGTCTGAAAATCTGCCAGACTCCTTGAAGGAGAGGAGAGCCAGCCATGAGCCTGTGATGCCATGGTGGGCAGGATGACCTCTTGCAGAACTCAGGGTGCTGGGCCAGTCACCTGGTCCACGTCTCGCCAGTGGAGCCTGAGTTTATTGTGTTTGTTGTTTTGTGTCCTGCAAGGTAAAGAAAAAGCAGAGCAGGCATAGATTTATTAAAGACAAGTGAGAAAGGAGACCCCAAGATCCTTGGGCTCTGGGTTGAAAAGAATGTCATGAGGTGACAGTGTGAAACATAGATAATGTTCATTAAGAGACATTTTAAACCCAGAGGCTAAAAGAAACAGAAACATTCAGGAAGAGCATGGGCGTGGGTTTCTGGAAGGAGAGTCCCATGTCGTTGTCTTTACAATTATCACAGGCAGGATTTTAGTAATTTTCAAGTTACTGTCTTGAAACTGATTAGAGAACTTAAATAAGATCTGTGGGTGGCTCCCGGGGGATACCTGACAAGAGTTTGATTGATGAGGTTGGGACGCCAGGTGTTAGGATGTCTTTGTTTTAAATAAAGCTAATGGTTTCATGTGTGAGAGTACAGAAGACATCTACCAGAAGTGTGAGACCCTACCCATAGTCAGGGTCATTCAAGTCCTAAGCCTGGTTTGCTGTTCTTTTAACAGATACTACCTGTATATAAAAGGTGTGTCAGATCTATGTTGTTAACCTTTAACGCATATGTTGTAACTGTGCTAATATTCTTCCTTCCCAGCTAAAAAGAAACCCCAACCAATATGGTTTAAAGGAGGAGTTTCCTACTTAAACTCATGTGTTTGAATATTTTATCCCAAGCCTATGGTGCTGTTTGGAAGGTTACAGAACCTTTAAGGGGTAGAGCCTCACTGGGGGATGCACTGGGGATGGACCTTGGGGCTTTATAGCTAGTCCCTCATCCTGCTTTCTTTCTCTTTCCTGTGTGTGGATGACATGTGATTTATCTGTTTCATGGTCAGCCCCAAGTCCCTATAGCTATTCCTTTCCTCCAAGATGGACCTTGTTCCTGTGGATATGTAAGCTCAGCTAAAGCCTTCTCTGGGTTGTTTATGCCAGACTGTTCTGTTACATCAGCAGAAGAGAAACAGATAACTGGAGACCATGGGGTGATGACCTCTTCTTCCACGTGCCCTTAAATATTTCTGTCTTTCTTTCCTTCCTCAACTGGGATGTAGTATCCATTCAGAACTTGAAGGACAGCTGTAAGTTCTAATAGATAACCTTTCCATGTAATTGGAAATGTTTCACATTTTAAGTGTGAATCAGTTTGACTTAGAGGCATTGGTAAACCAGCTCTGCACTGGGAAAGACCAGAGAAAGTTCTTCGCAGCCTACACTAGCCAAACCTCCAAGCCACACCAGGACAGTGTTTTCAACATGGACAAAGATGCTAAGTTCTTATGTTATAGATGACAACAGATGCCCAGACCTGCTTCAACCAACCCCATTGTACATAGCTGCACGGGCCTGCTCAGAAGCCAGAGAAATATATAACAGAACATATCTCTCTCATTTTCCTGAGAGGAATTAAGCACTC
The DNA here is from genome assembly GCF_963924665.1 of Micromys minutus. Lineage (NCBI taxonomy): Eukaryota > Metazoa > Chordata > Mammalia > Rodentia > Muridae > Micromys > Micromys minutus. Next base: position 37,266,329 of record NC_137984.1, on the reverse strand, counting down.
ACTTCCTGTTAGGTGGGTGAGGAAGGCTTAGAAGGAACCTTGATGAGGAGCTGGTGAGTCAGGCAAGCTGACCAACAGGAATATGCCTGGTACTGCAGTAAGAGTGACTGATTAAGTTATCCAGAAACTGTGGGTGTATGTATGTAAGAGTGTGTTTGTGTGTGTGAGTGTGTGTATGTGTGGGGGTGTGTTGGTGTGTAAGAGTGTGTGTGAGTATATGTATGTGTTTTTCCGTATGTGGGTGTGTATGTGTGTGAGTGTGGGGATAAGAGAGTGTGCATATATATGTGTGTGAATGTGTGAATGTGTGAGTGTTTGTTTTTGTGTGAGAGTGTGTGTGAGGATAAGTGAGTGTGTGTGTATATATGTGTATGAATATGTGTGTATGTGACTCTATAAGCTAGGATGTGTGACTGTGTCTACATGTGTGTTTGTGACAGTTTGAGTGTGTGTGTCTATATGTGTGTATGTATGTGTGCCTGTGTGTGTGAAGTGAGTGCAGTACTAAAAGAGACCAGAGGAAGACAAAAGATCCCTTGGAGCCGGAGAAAGGTTTTCTGTAAACATGTAAAATGACCCTCAGTCTCTCCTTTACATTTTGTTCCATATGTAGTTGTCTTCAAAGACTAAAAATGTTTTCATTATACTGACTGAAAGTGGGAAAACAACACAAACATACAAACAAACAAAACCCTCATCAGAACTCAAGGTTTCTCCCCTGCGCCCCTGTATTTTAAAGACAGAATTTTGATGTTTTAAAAGGAGAAAATGTTCCTTGATTGTACACATATACCAAGGTGTTAAGAAAGTAATCCCTGCCCTTGAAGATGTTGCTGATGGGCAGGTTTGGTACTCTGAGAACAGACTTTTCTCATTTATCTCTTGGAAATGTAACCACTTCTCTTCCACTGTGCCTAAGCTTCTTGTAGTGGGCAGTGGATTCATTTGCTGCAACTATAGCAAAATACACCAGTTTTCCACACTTAAAAACACAAAAGGTTCTTCTTACAGCACGGCAGGCTAAAAGTCTGAATTTTAGCTGTGTTGGCAGCATTGAGTTCGCATAGTTGAGTTGTGTTTCTGTGGCTCCTGTCAGCCATCCTGAAGTAGTTTCCCTCTACACACGCCTGCTTCCCAGCATTTCTTGATAAGAACGCAGTCGCATCAGGCTGGGGCTCACCAAAATCCCTCCGTTTTCACTTCCTTAAGGACCCCCATCTCCAAACAGAGTCACATTCCGAGGTGCTGCAGAGTAAGACTTCAGCACAGAGATTTCATGGGACACAATTCAGTCTGATCCAGAGACGTCCATGAGAGGTCAGGAAGCAGTGGTGCTAGGTACCTCCCCACAAGTTGCGTCTCTGCTTGTCTTTGCTGGCTACACTGACTTCCTCTATCGTAGCCAGGCTGTTTCAGAGAGCTCTGGACTAGCTACTTCTCTTGTCCGTCTGGGTACAAGCTCCAGGGTGCTTAACCGTTCACTGTTGAATTTACATGGCTTTTACCACACACTGTAAATCCCAAAAAATGCTTCTATCTTTCCATCCAAACACACCAGGCCCTTGAGCACCACTAAAAAGGATTCCCCTCAATGAAAAGAGAGCAAAGAGAGCGTGCTTGCCGCTTTCGTCTCTATGAGGGCATATGAGCCACTATTGAAGAAGAATCAAAGATTTTAAAAAGATAAAGATAGAGACACACTATACCAATATTGCATAAGCCTTAATGTAGTAGATATGGAAAATTATTAAAATAGTGTATATATATATATATATATATATATATATATATATATATATATATATATATATATATATATATATAATTGTTGGATATTTTCTTTATTTAAATTTCAAATGTTACGACCTTTTCCAGTTTCTTCCCCAGAAACCCCCTACCCCCTGCTTCTATGAGAGTGCTGCCCCACCCACCTGCCCATCCAGCCTCTCCTACCTTCCCACCCTGGCATTCCCTTACACTAGGGTATCGAGCCTTGGCAAGACCAAGGGTTTCTCCTCCTATTAATGCCCAACAAGGCCATCCTCTGCTGCATATGCGGCTGGAGCCATGGGTCTGTCCATGTGCACTCTGCATATAGAGTATAGCTTTCAGCTTATCATTTTTGTGGTACTCTGAATGTATGAATGAGTGGGTATGTGATTCCTGTGTCTTCTCTTCACTCCTAAGGTTTGTCTTGTCCAATTTCAATGTGATAGCTTTTGCTTTATCTTACCATGTTCTACCTCATTATGTTTTATGATTATCTATTAGAAGCCTATTCTTCTCTAATAAGAGTCAGGAAAGAAGTGGATATAAATGGAAGGAGTAGAGATGAGGATGAACTGGGAGAAATAAAGGAGAGGAATATTGTATAATCGGAATATAGGTATAAGAAAAAATATTTTTTAATAAAGGGAATTATTTAAAAAAATAAACTCAAGTTAGTAAATACAAAAACTTGTCTCAGAGTTAAATCTTTGCTGTGTTTTCCTAATATATAAAGTGAGACTCTAATGTAATATGAATTGTAATATGAGTACTGAATAAATAAAATGCAAATTTGATCTATTTTTAAAAAGGGAAAGAAAAGAGCATGCATTTCATGGCAAAGCTAACAGAAGAAAAATTTCACATTGCAGTCTTCAGGTGCCTGCACACAGAGCTCTGATCCCTGATAGTTAGTTTCCCAAATTAAAAGTAAACTTAAATCCCCCCCTCTCTTGCACATGCGCATGTGTGTGTGTGTGTGTGTGTGCATGTATGTGCATGTGTCTGACGTGTCTGCATGTCTGTCTGTTCTCTTGTGTACATCCTAGGCAAAGGCTCTTTGGGCACTCCAGCGTTTCTGACTTAGATGTATTAATAGCACATTGTATTAACACTTTTCTTAAGGGTGGGTGGGAATAGTTGCTAATGTTTTCAGCAAGCTGCCTGTCACAAGATATTTATAACCCCAGGACTCTCTATTCTTTTTCTATTTGTGTGGTCCCTAATTTCACCATCTTACTCTAATTTTAAAGCATGAATTTCCTCAGCAACTGCATCTGCCATGCACAGATGCTGGATTGAGAGTCTGTGGCCAGCCCAGTGCTGTCTGCATTGGGAAGCCAGGGAAGCAAATATCTGACCTATAGTTACATGGACATGTCCTGTCTTCCTCAGAGCCCATCCCATTGCCTGCAAGGGAAAACACTCAGTACAAAATTTTGACCTCAGTATTTACTTTATATGCAAGATCATTTTTTTGTTTCAACAGAGGAATTTTTATTTTGATGAGCTTTGTTATATTTTTATTTAGTGTGTGTGCACATGTCTGTGTGTATATGTATCAAAGTGCTAGGGAAATTTTTTCCCCTTCAAGTGTGTGAGTCCTGGGAATTGAACTGAGATCATCAGACTTGGTGGCATATGCCAGTCCCATGATTTATTTCTCCTCAGTCTCATGCTTTCCCAGCTAAGCTATTTTGACCACCCACTAATGGTTTATTTTTAATATCCTGAATTAAACATGCTTTGGATCTCCCAGGAAACGATTCGGAAGTTGGTACATATGTCAGCCCCTATTCATTCAGTTTCAAGGGAAGTAAAGGAAGGTCTTGTCTAAACATGCTTGAGAAGTTCCACTGGATAAGAAGGATGGGCCATGGCCACATCAGAGCTACGAGGCATCTGCTGTATTGAACAATCCTGCAGACGTGCCTCAGCATGAGGCTATGACTTAAGCTGAACACACACTCACCACGGTACAGAGCATGGCTTGGTCCAGCCTGCCTTGAGCATGCTCAGTGTATCCCTTGCTTTTTTCTTACTCCCATGAAGAAACTGGTGAAAGCATCTAAAGGGTTTATCCGGTCACTTCTCGTCCATAGTTGGCTGAGAGATGAATGCTGAAGCTCAACTCATTTCTTCTCGTTCAGTCTGGGACCCTGGCCCGTGGGCTGCTGCTGCCCACACTCAGAGTGGGTCTTTCCACCTTAGTTACGCCACTCTAGAGACTCCCTAACAGACATGGCCAGAAGTTGTGTCATAGGTGCGTCTAGACCCTGACAAGGTAAGAATAATTATCAACCCCCACACTTGGACTCTTATATTAGCTATAAGTTGCACAAAAGCATCAATACAGAGCCCACTTCATTGTAAACTGCTGAATACTTCATAAAGTTCACTAAATGTTCTACTGATTCCACTATGGTAAAGTCCAAAAGTGCATGACAATGTACCCCACGACAGACATGTTTCATGGCTTACGGGAGACACTCATCTGACACGTGAAGCAATTACCATGAGACATCTGTCTCTCACTCATCCCCAGAGGTACAGACAACTGCTTAATCCAGAAGGAGTTTTGAAACAGTTCAGCTGATGGTTTCATATACAACACAATGCTCAGAACTTGGAAAAATCCAGAAGGTTGCAAGTAATTTTACTTTCTGGTTAAAATCCAAGGGCTCATAGAGTCAGACTAATTCCTAGAACCAAAGGTCTCAATAGATAGAGTTGTGGAATTGTATTCAATTGCTGTGTGTTAATGCACCTGGAAATTTATTTATCATTAATTATGTAAGTTCTTCAAAAGAAAAAAAGAAAGGAACAAGGAAGGAAGGAAGAGAGAGAGAGAAAGAGAGAGAGAGAGAGAGAAAGAAAGAAAAAAAGAAAGAAAGAAAGAAAGAAAGTCACCCTAAACATACTTCCTTATGCATAATTCTATGATTTCAGAATTGAATTTTTAGTTTGGACTGATTTCTAATTGTGGATATCTCAATCTGACTTCTTGGGAAGACTTGTTGCATTCTCAATCATCTTGGTTAATCAATGAAAGTCATTCCAGTTTTCAAATTAAACAGCAGTGTAAGCAGGCTCTCTAACAGGGACTCTGCAGTAGGGGACACTAGCAATTGTCACTGTATCTGCTGTGACTGCTACACAGAGGGACAGGGCATACACTCTTGATAAAGATTGTGTATCCAGCCTGGCGGTGCATGCTGTAACCCCAGCAATTAGGGGGCTGTAGCAGGAGAATCACAAGATTGAAGCCTTTACCATGAGAAAGTGTCTAAGTCATCCTTCATGATGCTGTAATAAAATATCCCGAAAACAGCAACATAGATGGGAAGGGTTTTATTTTAGCCTATGGCTCTGGGTTGCTGCCCCTCAAAACTTGAAAGGTCACAGTGCAGGAGTTTGAGAGTTCCTGTCTCATCGGATCTGCAGGCAGGAAGCAGAAGGAGGCAAATGCTCAGCTAGACTTCTCAATTTGTGTGTAGTCTAAGACCTGAGCCCTGAGTATGGACCTGTTCTTCTTTGGTGTGCATTTCCCACATCAATCAATCTAATGAACATATTCCTCCTTCCGACACATGAAGAATTCTAGACTTCCTCCTAGGTGTACCTGGAGGGCTTTCTACCAGGTGATTCTAGATTCGTTCAAACTGATAATCAATATTAACCATTACAACAGCACACTGGCTGGGAGGCCTTAGTGTTCCATATACCAAGTACTTAGGGAAATTTTTAGCTTATAGCTAAACCTGTGACAGATTTACTGAGCCACAACTCATTGTGGGAGCCTTTGTCATACCATTTCTTAAAGACCTGAACTAAACAAGCAGTTTGCTCTGAACAGCAGACTTCCCTTCTCCAAAGCAGGGATATTAAAAATTCCTGATGGCTGGAGTTGCTATGGCTTAGTATGTTAAGGTAATGTTCTATGTAAGTGCAGCTGAAATACTAAATTTTGATTTTGCAGTGATGGTCTGGCTTCCCACTTCTAAGATGTGATTCCTGAGAACTTGGATCCAGCCCTCACAGCAAGCAGCAGCTGACATAACTCTGTACCTGCGGCTTCCAGCTCATCAACAAAGCCAGGGGCTTCTGCCATATTTATCAAACTTCTTTACTAGTGTTACCATTCACAAATGGAGGATTTCATGAACTAGACTGTCCAGTTTAGAGTGCTCATGATAATTATAGTAGAATAAAAGTCTGACACTGATCTGGTTAAGAACACTGGCTGCTCTTGTAGAGGACCCAGGTTCGGTTCCCACCTCCCACCTAGTGACTCACAACCATCTGTGATTTTAGATCCAGGTAATCCAATGCCCCTTTCTGCCCTCTGTGGGCACCAAGCACATGCATGCAGGCAGAAAATTCGCGCACATAAGACAAAACAAAACATTTAAACATTCTGCGGTTACCATCTTGGCCAAAGTGAAGGTTGAGCTCTGAGTTTAGCTTCAGTGCATAGTAACTGATGCTCTTTCTGTAGCTATGGCCAGTTCTGGTAGAGCTGGGGTTCTTTAAGCCTCTTACTCTGCTCTGCTAAAGAGATATGGTAGCTTTTCTCTTCATGTTTTTAAATATCAGTGTTAGCAAAAACAAACAAACAAACTTTTCTCTGCTCCATGGGGGTATGAAAACAATTTGCCACCACTGTGGTTTTCCTGTGGAAATTAGAGCTTCATGGGGCCTAGATGTTCCGGTCAGTGATGATGCATTTAGTTCATCTTGCAGGTTTCCATCCTATGATATACAAAAACAATCCCACATATGATGAGAAATTGAACATTCTGTCTAAGCATCTGCTTTCAGGCAAACTTTAAATATTTGTTTCTTAATCATTTAGAAGTTTTCAAACAGTTCTGGACTGTCCTTGCCTCTTTTTTTATTTTTTTTTTAGAAAAAAAATATTTATATTTAAGTTACGTGTATTGCTTTTCACCTGCATGTGTGTAGATGAACCATGTGTGTGCAGCATTCTTGGGTGCCAGAAGAGGGTGCTAGACCCCTAGAACTGGGGTTACAGAAAACTGTAAACACTGACACTAAAAACAGAACCTGAATCCTCTGCAAAAGCAACACGTGCTCTTAACCACTGAGCAATCTCTCCAACCCCAATCTCATTGCCTCTGTTTTGATGGTTTAGTATAAATGTGTTAAGAAAATTATGGGGGAATATAGTTGTCAGTGTATTTGCACAATAAAGAGAATTTCATCAATAAGGCAAAAATACAATTTGGTATCTCATATAATTTTAACATTGCAAAAACTCAGTAAAACACTAAAATAAAGAATTATAAATTTTTGGATCACAAATGTCTGGTATTTTGTTCTATTTGTACCTTATAAGAAACTCCCCTTTGACAACTGCAACTATTCTATCAGAAATACCTTCTTTTTGCAAACACATGGTAAATGTGCACAAAGCAATGAATGCCTGACGCCTTAACTGAAATGCAGTTGGCATTCATGACTTTTTTACAGTCAGCATAGCAGCAATCCTGAAGACTCCCACAGGGAAAGGTTTGCTTTGAGTTTGGGCCCCAAGTACTATGAAAACTATTTTGGTATTTCCCTGTGTGGATGTGAGAAAGCATGGAAGAATCTGTTGTTTCCTTCTTAATCTCATGCTACCAAGTTCACATGAAGCACTTTTAACAGTGATGTGGTTGAAGAGATGGTTTAATGGCTAAAAGCACTTTCTGCTTGCACAGGACGTGGGTTAGTCCCCAGCACCCGTGTGATGTGGCTCAAAACCACTGTAACTCTAGCTGCAGGGGATACAGCATTCTGTGCTGGCCTCTATGAACACTGCACACACACACATACACACACATACACACACACACACACATACACATACACACACATACACACACACACACACACACACACACACACACACACACACACACACATACTGCTGTGCTATTTTGTATTTGTACCTTCCATGAAGCTGCAGCTGTCTGTAAAGCCTCTTCCAGTAGCAAGAAAAATAGCAAGTGCTGTAACCTGAAAGGGGATATTCATCTTTTCAACATCTATGTCTATTCAAATATAGATTTTCTTAGCTCAATCCATTTCTGGATATGCTCAGTAACTGTGAGTTGTAAAATAATCTAGAGTTTTCCAAAGCAGGCTTCAGTGACTGAATCCATGACAATCACATATATTCTGAGATGCCTATGGGAGCTAAGCCCACAGAAGGCCTCCCATAGTCTTCCCTGCTTGCATTCGGATCACCCTTCCCCCGTGTCTGTGGCAGGAAGTCAACTCCTTAAAATTTAGTAAGAGTGCTATGTCTCACTGTAAAATGTCTGAGTACTTTAGCAAGTTTCCCTAATTCCATACTGGGCGGCCATTTTGATTTTTAGGTATCAAAACGTTAGAGGCTGCTGAGGATAAGTCAATGACAACTTGCCCTTGCTCTTATCTGTGTTAAACATCATGTTTAAGGGACTCATGGGAGCTTCTGCCTACCTTCTGGGAGGACACAGGCAATAAGTCAGTAGAATAAGTGAAATGATTTGGAAATAAGCAAAGATCTTTGCCAACATCTCCAGTCCCAGCCACTGTAACATAACTGCATGCTGGATATTACTATTTGTGTAGACGCTCACGTACCTCTAAAACCTGTAATCTAATGAATCTTTCTCTCTTGCAGATCAGCCTCCCCTTCTACCCATTCTGTGAGTGACCTTGCTCTGTTCTAGTTTGTATCTCTGGAACTACCTTATTTATATGGAAGCATCCAGTTAGTACTTGCTCAGTGGCTCACTCTCCAGTGTGCATCTCCGCTGCTTTATCGACTCCTGATTGTGTTCTATATCTCACACTGACTGTAGTTTTTGGTTTATTTCCACATTCAGAACCATCCTAACCGAACTCCTAGACCAAATGCTAGTCTAAAAAGAAGAAACCAACATACATTGTAGCATTCAGCTCTTTAGAGAAACTCGGGTAATCTTAAGAGGGGAAGATGGCAGCTCATCAAACACAAAACAAATGCCGGCTTCTCTTGTTGCCCTTGCTAATGGTAATGGCACTTTCTCAAATATTCCAGGGAATTTTCTTTCCCACTGATCTCCATCTCCACAACCAATTAAAAATGTCCCCGTTCCACCAGGTCATCCACATACTATGCTAGCTCTGTCCATCAGAGGATACTGAGTCCTCTACCCTGATCATCAAGGAATTGGTGATCATCATCTCCTCTTAATGGCAAACCATCCAGAGAGTGAGGTTTACAGGCCTATCCTTTGTCAGAGGGAAATGGCTTGGAAGCAGAGCAGGGTTTAAGGAAGGCAGCTGTTTTCTTTTCTTACACACTTCTTGCTTATATGATGCTTTTTAGTTTACTGCCCCTGCACTTATCAAAAAGTTCTCTGGCAGATCATGAAAAATACAGAGATGGAGGCTCATAGCCAACCATTGAACTGATAATGGGGTCCCCGGTGGAGGAGTTAGGGAAAGGATTAAAGGAGCTGAAGGGGTTTGCAACACCATAAAAAACAACAATACCAACAACCAGAGTTCCCAGGAACTAAACCACTATCAAGACCCATGGCTCCAGCTGCATATGTAGCAGAGGATGGCCTTGTTGGGCATCAGTGGGAGGAGAAGCCCTTGATCCTGCCAAGTCTTTATGCTTCAGTGTAGGGGAATGTCAGGGTGGGGAGGCAGGAAGAGGGAGACACCTTCATAGAAGCAGGACAAGGGAGATGGGATAGGAGGTTTCTATAGGAACTGGGAAAGGGGATAACATGTGAAATGTAAATAAAATATATCCAATAAAAATATGCTAGGTAGCTATTCAGGTCTAAATAAAATTGAAATCATGAAATTTTCAGTAACTCAATAAAGGTTTTATAAGTAAAAAAAGTGTTCTCAGGCTATGGCCAAATCTGAGCCATTGACTAAGAGGTCAGCATGCTTCAACTCATCTACCTGGCCCTCTGCTTTTTATTTTTTATATTTCTTGGAGCTTTAAAAAACTTTCATCATTCATCAGCACAGGGAACAGGGACTCCAAGAGGCTAGATAGACCTTAATGATGTCCTTACACCATTGCTGTCACAAGATTTTCTGAGTCTTTCCTCTGAATGTGGCTGGCAGCACATATCAAGGTAATGGCCTCTCTGTCAGTCTGAGTCTAGATTGACTATAAACTTTAGTAGGTCCTTATTCATCAAAGATTTATATGTCACTGACACAAAAATATGTACCAGTAACCCTTTAAACCAACAGATCTCCGGGCTGTGGATCAGCAGGGTAATTCAGACTGCATTAATTAGCATCCATCCTCAGAACTCAGAGCAGAGGAGCAACTTCTCTTTGTCAGCCTGGAAAGATGAACAGCCCTTGCTCACCACTGCCTCAAGAGCAGGTTGGCTCTGGCTCCCTGCTGGGCACAGGAAGCTTTTGGATCTCCCAGAGCTGGCTTTATGTGCCCTTGTTTGCTTTAGTGCTAGATTCCTGTGAGACAAAGCAACAGCCATGTGTTCCTAGTCTACTTATGCTCCATAAACGATCGCTGTGTTTATGGAAATACCTTTTTGATGTTTTATGGTTATCTCATCTGTCATCGCTGCTCAGCATAGAAAATGTGATCTCAAATATGCTCTCAGGCTGCCGCCTTCACCCATGATTTTGATGGTGTTCGGGATGCCCAGTTCTCATGTCTTGCCATACATTCCCTAAAACTGAGAAAGAACAAGATCCATTCAAATTCAAGGTCAAAGTTCATCTCTTCAAGCACACCACTGAACAAAAAGAAGGCAGACCGTGTCTGCTCTGGGGCTGTTGTGTGCATTGTGTGACTTGGCATCATGTCTCAGTCTAGGTTCTGGTAGCCTCCCCCAGTTCAGCACACTTGTCTGTGCACTGTCTCCAGATACAAATAAATGTCCTCTGAAGAAAGGGAAGTCAGCAAATATCAGTTGACAATTAGAGACCCAAAGCTGATCCTAAAGAAGAGGAATGCCCCCTTCTGAAAAAAAAGAAAAACCCACTAGGGGCTGGGAGCATGGACAAATGGCAGAGCCCAGCCTAGAAATGCAAGCCCCCCTGTTTAATCCCCAACATCATCCATCAGAACCCCGAACTACACCCTGTGATTAGCAGATTTATTAGAATGTCTCTTTTTGGTTACAAAGTTATATTTTGCATAAAAATAATGTTTTTTTTTTTAATTTTAACAACATTTTTGAGGTTACTTTCTTTAGTTTATTTTTATGTATTCATTTTACATCCTCCTCACTGACCCCTCCCCGTCACCCTCTGAGCAGGTGCCCCCCCCCCCGTTATTTTCCTGTTCTGACACTTCAAGTCTCTGCAACGGTAGGAGCTTCCTCTCCCATTGTGGCCAAACAAGGCAGCCCAACTAGAAAAACATACCTCATGTACAGTCAACTGAATAGAAACTTCTAGTTCTCTGGAAAGTTAGTTGTGTCAAATGATGTTTTGCTGGGGCACACAGGTAAAAGGATATCTTGCTAAACCAAACTCGAGAAAGAATGTTTTCCTGAAGCAGACACAGTGAAAGAATGTTTTGATGTAGTACGTGGAAGGACCCGTGATGAAGGAGAATAAATACGGCCCCACAGACAGTGGGAGATGAGCACTGAGTTTTGGTTTGCTCTGCCTCATTATTCTTCACTAAAGACGTGCATGTATTGGTTCATCTTACATAGCATTGCTGCGCTCAACTTGTGGTGATGCTGCCATTGAGAGAGGCTCTCCCAAGAACTAACTGCTCCTGAGGTTCCTGCAGCCCTGCCTCAGGCCTGTTGGCCAGCCTAGTGGTTTCTCTAGAATTGAACTACAGCTGCCTGCTGTCTGCTTGCTAAAAGAACTGGACTGTAGCTGCTGGTTTGTGTCTGATGTTTGCCTGCCCAGAGGACAGGTCTGCAGCTAAGTTTTATTTGGTGTTTGCTATGGAACTGAACTGCTGTCAAAGATCAAGCTCACCACCAAAGAGCCCTTGCCGAACAGGTCCACGTCTACCATATCCTTATAACTGTTCTCCTCCACTACCTCTGCTGGGTGGTGGGCTAGAGGTTGAACTCATTAAAAGTAGGTTGCAAAAAAATACATGCCTACAGGCAACAGCTTTTGGGATGGCCCCTGTTCCAGTAGTTGGGGACCTACATGAAGACCAAGCTGAATATCTACTACATACGTCTGGAGAGGCCTGGATTCAGCCTGAGTATATTCTTTGGTTGGTGGTTCAGCCTCTGAGAACCCCAAAGGTCCATGCTAGTTGGCTCAGTTGATTTCTGTCCCCTTCAGTGCCTGAAGTCCTTCTCCTATTCTTTCATAAGAGTGCCCAAACTCCATCCAATGTATAGATATACCATATTTTCTTTATATATTCTTCAGTTAAGAGACATTGAGGTTGTTTCTAGTTTCTGGGTATTACAAATGAAATGGCTACATACATAGTGGAGCAAGTGTCTTTATGGGACATTGGAACATCTTTTGAGTATATGCCCAGGACTGGTATACCTGGGTCTTGAGGTAGAACTAGTCCAAGTTTTTCTAAAAAACCACCAAATTGATTTCCAAAATGGCTGTACAAGTTTGTACTTCTACCAGCAATGGAGGAGTGTTCCCCTTGCTCCACATTCTCACCAGCATGTGCTATCTCTAGGGTTTTTATTTTAGCCATTAGATAGGTAGAAGGGTTTGACTTATATATACTTTAACTTATTCCTTTTTGATTTGTATGCCTTTGATCTCCTTTAGTTGTCTTATTGTTCTGGCTAGAACACTATGTTGAATAGATAGGGACAGAGTGGGCATCCTTGTCTTGTCCCTAATTTTAATAGAATTACTGTAAGGTTTTCTTCATTTAGTTTGATATTGGCTATTGGCTTGCTGTATATTATTTTGATTATGGTTAGGTATGTGCCAAATATCTCTGATTCCTCTAATACCTTTAGCACAAAGGTGTACTGGATTTTATCAAAGGCTTTTTCAGCATCTAATGAGATAATCTTATGTGTTTTTCTTTCAGTTTTTCTATGTAGTAGATTACATTGAATAATTTTTGTATATTGAACCATCCCTGCATTCCTGGCATGAAGCCTACTTGATGTTGGTGTACGACATCTTTGATGTGTTCCTGGATTTGTATTGAGAATGTTTTACTAAGTATTTTTGCACAAATGTTCATAAGAGAAGTTGATCTGAAGTTCTCTTTCTTTATTGAACCTTTATGTGGTTTAGGTATCAGGGTGACTGGGACCTCAAAAAATGAGTTTGGCATTGTTCTTTCTGTTTCTATTTTGTGGACTTAGTTTGAGAAGTATTTGTATTAGCTCTGCTTTGAAGGATTGGTACAATTTCAATTTTGCACTAAAACCTGCTGGCCATGAGCTTTTGGGGGGAATGTTGGGAGACTTTTAATGACTACTCCTGTTTCCTTGGGGGCAGAGTCATAAAACTGTTTAAATAGTTTACTTGATCTTGATTTAGCTTTAGTAAGTGGTATCTGTCTGGAAAAATAGTTCATTTTGTTAAGATTTTCCAATTTTGTGAAGTGCATGCTTTTGAAGTAAAACCTAATAATTCTTTGAATTTCCTCAGTGTCTTTTGTTATGTATATGTTTTCATTTCTGATCTTGGTGATTTGGATACTGTCTCTCAGTCTTTTGATTAGTTTGGCTAAGGATTTGTCTATCTCATTCATTTTTCTCAAAGAATCGGCTCTCAGTTGTCTTAATTTTTGTATTTTTTTTTTTGTTTCTGATTTCAGCCCTGATTTTGATTGTTTCCTGCCTCTTAGTACTCTTTGATCTGCTTCCTTCTTTGTTGTCTAGAGCTTACAGGAACAATTGTTAGTATGGGAACTTTTAATTTATTTATGGAGGCACTTAACGCTATGAACTTTCCTTCTACCACTGCTTTCATTGTGTCTCATTAATTCGTGTATGTTGCACCTTCATTTTCATTGAATTCAAGAAAGTCTTTAATTCTTTATTTATTTTTTCCCTGACCCAGAGATCATTGAGTAGTGAGGTGTTCCATTTCCATAACTGTGTAGGCTTTTCAGTGTTTCTGTTGTTTTTGAAGTCCAGCTTTAATCTCCATCATGATCTGATAAGATACAAAGCATTATCTCAATTTTCTTGTATCTGTTGATACTTGCTTTGTGACTGACTATATGGTCAATTTTTGAGAAGGATCCATGAGGTACCCAGAAGAAGGTATATTCTTTTGTGTTTGGGTGAAATTTTCTATAAATGTCTTTTAGGTATATTTCATTCTTAATATCTGTTAGTTTCATCATTTCTAATGTTTAGTTTTTGTCTGAATAACCTCTTAACTGGTAGGAGTAGTGTGTTGAAGTCTCCCACTATTAACATGTGTAGTGCAATGTTTGATTTAAGCTTTAGCAATGTTGATTTTACAAATATGTGTGCCTTCATGTTTGGAACATAGATATTCAGAATTAATATCTTCTTGGTATATTTTTTCATTTGAGTATGAATTATCCTTCCCTCTCTCTTTTGATTAATTTTGGTTGAAAGTCTATTTTACTAGATATTAGAATGACTACTCCAATTTTCTTCTTGGAGTCCATTTGCTTGGAAAAGTTTATTTTCAGTCCTTTACTTTAAGGCAATGTCTATCATTATTGATTAGGTGTGTTTCTTGTATGAGGCAGAATGTTTTCTCATCCATTCTGTTAATGTGTGTTTTTTTATTGGGGTATTGAATCCATTGATGCTTAGGGATATGTTTCCCTTATTTTGGATGCTATGGAATTACTTATTTCCTGTGTTTTCTTGAATGTAGTTATCCCCTTAGGGTTGAAGTTTTCCTTCTAGAATTTTCTGTAAGACTATATCTGTAGATAGATATTGTTTGAATTTGGATTTGTCTTGAAATATACTGCTTTCTCCATCTATGGTAATTGAGAGTTTACTGAGTATAGTAGTCTATATTAGCACCTGTGAATTTTTAGATGCTGCAAGATTTCTGTCCAGGACCTTTTAGCTTCTAGAGTCTCTGTTGAGAAGTAATCATCATTTTTCCAGTGTATGGAAACACCAAGGTGCTGAGATGGGAAAGGGTGATTGGGAGAGGAAGCACTTTTTTGGAGGCATTGAGAAGAGGAGTGGGAATGGGATTGGGAGAAGGGGATAACATCTGAAATGTAAATATAGAGACTATCCAATTTAAAAAAAAGAAAAAATAATAAATCTAAAAGAATATTATAAAAACACACACAACCCAATTATTATAATTACAAGTTGTGTATCTAGACTGGGCAGATTAACATTATACTAACTTATTCCCCAGATATAAGACCCTTTGTTACTTGTGGTTTCTCCTGGCCATGGGGTTCTGGTCCATTGTGCCTTCTTCCTCCTCTTTCTCTATCCTCTCTTTTTCCCTTCTTTTTCTCTTCTCCCTCTCTACCTGCCCCCATCTCAAACCTCCAGTTTCATATTTTCTTTTCACTGCCCCATCACACATAGTCTCTAGCCTTTATTGACCAGTTAAAATAGGGAGAAGGTACACATGAGATCACCTGAGTATGTGAAGAATGGCTGAAGGGCAGAGCAACGCCTCTTGAAGAAGCAGAATTAACACCATAATACAAATAGCATCATGCCAACCCACAACTAGCAGCAACTGTGAGAGTGGCTAACCGAAGACTGGTCTACCTTGAGACCCATGCCAGGAAACTGAGCCCAACCTGACCACTGCCTTGGAGGACCAGGACCTAGAGGCAGTCTAGCCTCTAGAATCTCAGTGACCTAGGATAAAAATAATAATTTTAGCCAAAAAATTTGCATTACCTTTTCATCACATATATTTTTCTAAAGTGTGATCAGTAACAATAAGAAATGGTGTGTCCTGGTTGTCACTATATGCTGGAGTGGTTGCCTCCTGTGTAAAAGCCTAGCACACACAATGGGTAAATCACAATGATTCTGTCTTAAACAAGGTATAAGGTGGGACACACACACACACACACACACACACACACACACACAAACACACCCAAGTACACACATAGACACACAGAGACACACAGATGACACACAACAATACAGACACACAAACAAAAGTAAATAAAACAACCTTAGATTTTAGTGTGTTCTCTCCATAAATAAGTAGTCCTACATTTCTAGAAAACAAACTCAAATGTCTTTTGTATCTCCATGAGGGTAGTCAGCATACTGCTATTGATATGGGCCTAAGAACTTAGAAATGATATATAGTAGCATCTGAGATGTTCGGAAGTCATGTAGAAAGCAGTTGAATCCCTGCCCTAAACATGAACCCCATCTTTGAAAAAGGTATCTTCAGACTGCCACATTGTCTGTGGGCAGGGGTGACTGAGTGCTAGTGTCAATGTGAGGACCTCTCTTGTGAGTTTGTACTTGTTTGAGTGAAAATGACCCCCATAGGTCCATCATTTGAATGTTTGGTCCCCAGTTGATGGAACTGTTTGAGAAGGTGGGTAGGTGAGGCCCTATTGAGAGAGGTATATTTTTGGGGATTGATTTTAAGGCTTCAAAAGCCCATACTAGGCCAAGTATCTTTCTTTCCTCCCCCCACCCCACCTCTCTCTACCTGCTCCTGTGGATCAGGATATAAAGCTATCAGCTATTGTTGCAGTGCCAAGCCTGTCTGCATTCAGGCATGATGCTCACAGAGTAACCCTCTAAAACTCTATGCAGACCCCAAATTAAATGTTTTGTGTTCTAAGAGCTCCCCTGGTCATGGTATCTCTTCACCAACAGAGCAGTGAATAAGACAGTTTTACAATTAGATATACATCAAGAACAAAGTGGTTAAGTTTGTTTAGTTTTAACTTTCCTGCTACTTCCTGTCTATTTTTCTATTCCTTGCTTATTTGTGCACACAATTTTAAAAGAAGTCTCCAGAAATACCACCCCTATATTATAGCGAGTGTTCTGAAACTGTCAGTATTTTTCATCTTGTTGTGAACATTTTTTTTCTTACAATGAACAAGGCAGTAATGTAAAAGTGTAACACAGCATGATGCATCTGCAAGGTGACCAAGGCCTTGGGTCTTTATCTTTGTTCTGTAAATCCCTTAAATACAAACTCAATAATAAATTTCAACTTAAGCCAAGCTGAGTTGGGACTCAGGACAACATGACTCTAATGTCATTGAGCTATACAAAAATTATCATAATGTACAAACATCAATTCACACTAATGCATAAAGGAGACAATGAAAAGAAATTCCATTACTTATTTAATAAAAATCACCACAAATGTAGTAAAATCATAGCCAATGTTCATAAATATATGTGGCCAAATTCATAGAGATAATCAATATATATAATTTGTTTACTTCCTCAGTAGGTCTAACCAACTTTTGAACCATGAGGTCATAATAATTGTCCTAAATATTAGCAGAGGTTCTTCTTAAGCCAACTCATACTCAAGCTGGAATTTTCCTTTAGTCATTTACCCTCGAGAATACACAGGCCCATTTCACTGCTATTTCTGAAGTGTCATTTCTTAGGAGACAAAATTGCCTTGCTGAATCATCTGCCCCCACATTGAGAGGACAAAATGCAGGCAGTTCCATCTGGGTCTGGCTCACTCCAACATCTTCAGTTTTTCTTTCCTTGGCCATGCTATCATCTGCAAGTTTATGGAAGATGACTATTAGCAGCTATGGATGGCAATACACTTGGAGAAGAAAGGATGGAACCACAGGAAGAGAAGGAGGAAAGAGGGAGAAAAGAAGAAAGGGGGCAGTGAAGGTTGAGGAAGAGGTAGCAACTAAACAAACTACAGCATTCATTTCTATAATTGTCAGGGTTGAGGCCCACACTAACTAGTTGACAGCTGCATCAGTTCCCATGATTCCCATGCCCAAGCAACTGTGATGAGTCTACCAGCTCTGGATTATCTGGATATAGTGATTAATAGCTGTCTCAAATAAAGACTCTTCCCAGGGATGAGTCTGAGCTAATACCAGGAAATAAAATGCTGTTAAAATGAGATGCTGGTGAAGCAGTAGTGTGGATAAGAAAAGCCATAGGATCCAAGAAGGAGGCCTGAGAGGGAGTATGATTTGTGGGCATTTCTCATAAACTTTATGAGAGATTTCCTAGAGAACTCTTTTCCTGAGGATGGGAGAGTAAGATGGCAAAGCTACAGTGGACAGAGCAGCAGGGTTAATGACACATCCCATTTACCTCTTGAAGACCTTTGAACATGAATAGGCCTTCAGTGGGTCAAAATGGATAGCTTTGATTTTCCCCATGTAAAGTTTCCACAGCATATGTCCTTTAGGAGAGGAATTGTGGTTCTGTTTTGCAGGTGTGTGGATTTCCAAAGCTCTGCAGAAGAAACTATCCAGAGAACATGTAGTTAAAGGCATAGCATGCCCTCCACCAATGTAACCTGTGAGAAGAATAACAACCTATTTTCACCAAAAGTAAATTGTGGCATTCTGTGGCACTCTGTCCATGAAGACACTGAGCTATGGAAGAGACCCAAGACTCGGGTTGTCCCACCTAACTGTGGAGAACAAGACATTCTCTGATTGATTCTTTGCTCTCAAGCTGTATGAAATCCACTGATACAAAATAAGCCAGCATTCCTTAACTTGTGCCTTCGTTTCATATTGCTCTCCAACTCTAAAAGGCAAAGCATGACCACATCATCATGTACCTTTTTGAGAATATAAAGTTTGAGGCTACTAGTTAAGTGACAGTTATATGACAGCACCCTTCCCCATACCAATGAAAAAAACAACAGTAGTTTCCATTGAGAAAGAAAAAGAATCCTTTATAAGTAGCAACCAAATAAGAAAAAGAGACAGAGCTGGGCATGGCAGGCAGTTGGGAGACCTTGAGTAAGCATGATTGCTCCAGAGCCAACACTGAACAAAAGAAATGACCACGAAGTCTCCTGGCTTCTCACTAATATCTTCTATCCAGAAACTTCTAGACCAACAAGTAGGCAGCCCTATTGATGATCCTATTCAACTCTTTAGATAGTTTGGAGTTTTACATCTAATCAACACATATTAGTGTATTTAAGTAATCACTATTAGTGTAATAAAGCCAAAATCAGAAACAAAAATACACTATCTGGGGACTGGTCAGATAGTTCCTGTTGACCTTGCAAAGGTAGATTCCCAGCACCTACCTGGCAGCTCACAACAGTTTATAACTCCAATTTCAGGGGATCTGACACCCTCTTTTGACCTCCTTGGGTACCAGGCATGCATGTTGGACATTGACACATACCTTATCATCAGAAATACTTAAAACTACGGGGACTATCTTCAACATATAACCTATTTAGTTTTATTTTATCCTAAAGATCTATAATGAAATAACTCATTTTTCCTGACATATCTTTTTAGTATAGCTTTATGGCCCAGGTAGTACTCATGACAGTGACATTTATTTTTTAAGCAAAACTTACTTGCTTGTTTAACTTTTGCTACATTGTTCACACTCACTGTTTGCTTTGAGGTTATGACCACCATACCTCATACTGTGGAAAAATCACTGGAATAGTACCTGTTCCTAGCACAGGGCTGCAGATGACAACAACCCCAGAAGCTGCTACAACAATTACAGCAAGTACTCCATAGATATGGTGTCTGGTAAACTCCTGTAGGTAGCAAAAGTAGAGTCTTTACTTCCACTGGAGTTTGGAGTTCCAGCACAGTGGAAGGTGTGGAAAGTCCTGAGTTGGTACAAGCCTTGCCTACTTTTCATGGTTGCTGTGGTAGGGTGAGGGACTTTTCAACTTGGCAGTTAAATGATTGGTTGACATTTGCTTGGTGTATTTCTATTGACTTGCGATGATTTCAGCTTGGTATGAACAATTATTGCTAGCTTAATCAACCTACTTTAAACATTAATTACTTTCCCCTTAAGAATTGATTGGCTGTTACTAGGCATGGAGTAGCTATTTGCTCAGGGGAATTATGATCGTGACCAGGGTGACATGGCTCCTAGAACAAGTTAAAGTTTTTTCATTAGCTGAGTTCATTCAGAGAGCACATTAATCATAAAATGGAGTCTGAAAGCAAAATGGAATATGTAATGTTAGGCTGGGCCCTTCAATTCCCACAAGTTCTGTTACTATTACCTAGAATATTTTTTAGGTAGGACAGATTGTAAGTCAAAGGTTTTTTGCTTGCTTGATGTCCATGTTTCTCTTTTGGTAGCCTACAGAATACATTCCTGTACAAAATAGACTAGAGTATAGGGGTGAAGGCTACATGTAGACACCAGCTTTCTTCTTAATATTCAATAAGTTTTGAGGGTATTGTCATCGGCAAAAGGGTTCTACCATCAGTTTTCAGAGAGCAAATGCTCTGACTTAGCATCACTCTGGATTGTTTGAGGATTTCCATGGGACCCCCTTGGAAAACAACTCAACTGAATGCAATCCAGTCCTGTCACTGGAAGCCTGTCCTAGAAGCAAGAGATGGCCAGTTGAGACTCATTATCTCCAATTATGAGGAATCCTCACTAGGATCACCTTCATAGATTGCAAGAAGGTTCCACTGCACTAGATTTGCACACTGCCTTCTAATGCCCAATCCCAGTAGTCTCTTTCTTTGTGTTTCCTCCTCTATCCCAGTTCTCTTTAGTGACTTGATACCTTCACTTCAATTTCCACCTTCCCCCAGTCCACTCCCAAAATCTGTTCTATTTCTTTTTCCCAGAAAGATCCAGGGATCCAACAGTGCAACCTCTCTGCCTAACCTCTCTGGGTCTACAGATTGTAGCTTGGTTATAATTTCTTTTGTTGAGACCTGCCCCATTCCCCCTGCATAGCTGTAGCCATTTGGTTCTATGCCTCCAGCTATTTTATACTGTTGCTATGACTGCTAGTTATTAACACACACACACACACACACACACACACACACACACACACACACACACACACAGAAAATAACTTGACCCAGAGCAAGGCCATGCTGATCACATATCCTGTTCCCTGCTGTATAAGGTTTGGTAGTCTTAAGAAATTTCACAAAGCTTTATGTAAGACCCATCAATTAAAGGTAAATATGAACTGTTATGTCTAAAATGGATTGAGTCAGAGCCAACTACTCTGTACAGAAGTGAGCACTTCTGTACCTGCATATGAGCTCATTGTGAGATTGCGGTGTTACCTTTATAGGCTGACAGAGAAAGATGTTACATGTTGAAGCCTCAGCCTCCGAATTCTGAGCTATGGTCCTGATTAATCAGCCTTAAAGTATGCATTCAATAAACTGTTCCTGTCTGACTGAGATCAGTGTTTGTGTGATTTGTGGGACTCCCAACAGTTCAACGGCTAGTGTCGACTCATAAGTGAATGCATATATTTATCTTTCTGGCTCTGGGTTACCTCACCCAAAATAATTTTTTTCTGGCTCTGTTAATTTGCCTACAAATTTCACGATGTCTTTTTTATTGCTGTTATTGTTGCTGTTATTTTTATTTTAGCAGCTGAATAATATTCTTTGATCAACATTTTCTTTATTTATTCTTTGATTGATAGACATCTGTTTCCAGTTTCTGCCTTTTATGAATAAGGCTGCAGAGCTGAGAAATTTTTCTTGTGATAGAATGGAACATGCTTTGAGTATATGTCTTTGAGGTAGATTGAATCCCAGTTTTCTGAAGAACAACCATATTGATTTCCATATTGGCAGTACAAGTTTGTACTTTCACCAGCAATGGAGGAGTATTCCTCTTGCTCCACATCCTCGCCAGCTTGTTCTATCACTCGTGTTATTGATCACAGCCAACGTGACAGGTATACGGTAAAATTTCAAGATAATTTTGATCTGCATTTATGTGATGGCAAAGGATGTTGAACATTCTCTGTTTAGATCTGTACCCCATTTTTAATTGAATTACTTATGTTTTTTTTTTTTGATATCTAGTTTCTTGAGTTTTTTATATATTTTAGATATTAGTTCTCTATTAATGTGTAGTTTGTAAAAATCTTTTTTCTACTCAGTAGGCTATCATTTCATCTGATAGTGTCCTTTGCCTTACAGAAGCTTTTTAGTTTTATGGGGTTCCATTTGTTAATTGCCAATCTTCGTGCCTGTTCTATCAGTGTCTGTTTAGGAAGTCTTTATTGTACTCATTCTTTGAAAGCTATTCCACACCATCTCTTCTATCAGGTTGGGAGAATCTGGGTTTATGCTGGGGTTTTTGATCCACTTGGAGTTAAGTTTCATGCAGGGTTATAAATATGGATATATTTTTATTCTCCTACATGAACACTCAGACCAGCACCGTTTGTTGAAGATGCCTTTATTTTTTTGCTGTGTATTTCTATTTTTTTTTTATCAAAATTCAGCTGGCCAAATGCATGTGGATTTATGGCTGAGACTTTAATTCCATTGATCAATGTGTCTGTTTTTAGGCCAATGGCATGTCAGTGCTCTGTGACGTTTATCCCTGTAGTTCTGTAATAGAACTGGAAAACTACCCACAGCAGTTCTTTGATTGTCCAGGTTTGTTTTAACTATCCTGGCTTGTTTGTGTTTGCGGTTGTTTTTCCATATGGACTTGACAACTGTCCTTTCAAGGCC
Source organism: Micromys minutus (assembly GCF_963924665.1). Taxonomy (NCBI): domain Eukaryota; kingdom Metazoa; phylum Chordata; class Mammalia; order Rodentia; family Muridae; genus Micromys; species Micromys minutus. The sequence continues at coordinate 37,243,981 of NC_137984.1, read as the reverse complement.
TGTAATATTGCATTGGAATTTTAATGTGGATTCTGTTGAATCTGTAGATTCCTTTTGGTAAAATCATCATGTTTCACTAAGTTAATTCTATCAAATATAAGTGTGGGAGGTCTTACCATCTTCTGATGTCCCATTTAATTTCCTTCTTTAAACACTTGAAGTTTTTATCTTATAGGTTTTTGAATTGCTTGGTTACAGATACTCCAAGATATTTTATATTAACTGTGGAATTGTGAAGGGAGTTGCTATTGCTTCTTGGCCTTTTGGGTCAGATCATGTGAAGGGTGTTGTTTCCCTGATTTCTTTCTCAGTCTGTTTGTTATTTGTATATAGGAGGGCTACTGGTTCTTTGTTTTGTTTTGTTTTTAATTAATTTTGTATCCAGTCACTTTTCTAAAAGTGTTCATCAGCTGTAAGAGTCACCTACTGAAATTCTCAGGGCCACTAAGGTACTCAATCATATCATATGCAAATAGTGATACTTTTGACTTTTTTCCTTTCTAAGCCTTGCTCTCCTCAGTGGTCTTATTCCTCTAGCTAAAACTTAATAGCACTATATTGAATTGAGGTGTAGAGAGTGATTTCAGTGGACTAGCTTTGAGTCTCTCTCTCTCTCTGTGTTTAGTTCAATCTTGGCTATAGTATTGCTGTAATTGGCTATAGAATGCTTAAGTATTGCTGTAAAATATCTTTATTATGTTTAGGTATGTCCCTTATCTCCACAATCTCTCCAGGACTTTAATAATGAAAAGGTTTTGGATTTTGTCATATGCCTTTTGCCTTTTTTTTTTTTTTTTTTTTTTTTTTTTTTTTTTTTTTTTTTTTTTGCAGTTAATGCGATGATCATATGGGTTTTTTATATGGCGGATTACATTTACTGATTTTTATATATTGAACCATTCCTGCATCTCTTGAATGAAGCCTACTTGATTATGGGTTATGGCCTTTTTTAATATGTTCTTAGATTCAGTTAACAAGTATTTTATTGGGTATTTTTCCATTTATTCTCATGAGAAAAATTGGGCTGCCAATCTCTTTGTTGAATCTCTATGTGGCCTCATAAAATGAGTCTAAGAATGTTCTTTTTGCTTCTATTTTCTAAAATAATTTGAGGAGTATTAGTGTTAACTCTTCTTTGAAAGTTTGGTAGATTTCTACCCTAAAACTATCTGCCCCTGGACTTTTTTAGTTGGGAGACCTTTAATGATTGCTTCTATTTTACATGGGTTACAACTTGAAATCAGGGATGACATCAAGATTTTTCTTGTAGAGACCCAAGTTTGATTGAGCAATAAATCACAGCAAATACTAAGCAAGTCTCTGATTCTCCTACCTCCACAGAAAGTCAAAGACAAAGAAAATTTGTTAAAAAGAAATCTAGACAATAGAAAATTCTTAAGTTCATGGAATAAGCTAGAAACAAACAAGTAGTAAACAGAGATCAACAATGTTATTGTTAATTGGATTCTGTAGTATCTTTAAAATATATATTATAGAGCTTCCAAAATACTCATGGCAGATACAGCATATTATCATTAAGATAAGTACACAGCCCGTGAACTTTCAAATTTATGAGTAGATTTTATTTTTTTCTTATCTTTTTTTATTAGATACTCTCTATATTTACATTTCAAATGTTATTCCCTTCCCCTTTGCCCTCTACTTGTCACCATGAAGGTACACCCTTTCCCAATCACCCTCTTTACTTCAGTGCCTTGACAATCCTGTACATTGGGAAAACATGCCCTCACTGGACCAAGAGCCTCTCCTCCCATTGTTGCTAGACAATGCCATCCTCTGCTACATATGCAGCTGGACCTATGGGTCTCTCCATGTGTGCTCAGTGGTTTATGTTTTAGTCCATGGGAGTTGTGGAAGGTTTGGTTGGTTGATAATGTTCTTCCCATGAGGTTGCAAAGCCTTTCGGCTCCTTCAGTCCTCTCTCTGGCACCTTCATTGGGGTCTCCTGTGTTCAGTCTGATGGTTATCTGCACCACACTCATCTGTACATGAGTGGATTTTAATGCTCAGGATATTGATACCTGGATTAGAATTGAGCCAAACTCTTGATGCTCTTTAAAGTGAGATAGCTTCAAACTAAGCAACAATGCATATGATAACAGTCAAGTTCTCTGGTGGAAAGCCACATAAAACTCCAGTCAGTTCATCTGAGTGGCTTCATACCTATCTTCACGGGAAAACTGTGTGTCCATTAGGCATGGCAGTAAGAAATACACCAAGTCTTGAAGATTTCACATAAGGCCTTTCTTCTGTTTAGTTTCCTTGTTTTGGTCTATATCAGATTCAAAGACTATGCACTCTCAGGAAATACCAACCACAGAACCAGATTCATGAATACATTTAACTTGAGGAAAGTCTGGTATGCCATAGTCACTTGTTTGTTCCTCTTGATCTATCCCTAGGACTCAGGAGAGTGGAGTACTACAGAGAACAATGCTGTAACACATAGCCATCTTCCTGCAGATGTGCACACCAGCCATTGAACTGACCTTTGATATTTCTCCTGTCCAGTGAGAAAGTTTGTTTTTTAATTAATATATTACCACATTATAGGGTGCACATTACCAAAGAGGTATGAGCTATGTTATGAAAATACAACATAAAAAACAACCAAATCTTTTTGGAGAAGTTGCTGTCTTTCCAAAGAATTTTTCAGATATATCTTAAGGTATGAGGAGGAGTTAGTCTTTCAGAGGGCAAAGAAGAAGTGATGGGGATTGGAAAGTGGGAAGGGACGTTCTGTGTGTTACACTACAAAAGTTTTTGTAATTACATTTTTTTAATTCTAGCTTCTTGTTGAACTTGTTAACTATTTAAACTTTTCCCCCCACAGCAGATCCAATGCTTTTTCAACTGTGTTTCTACATTGCACTCCTGAGAATTGCATGCAAATCGCTTACCAAATGTTACCTAGCAAACTGTAAGAGTAAATAAGACACCAGATACAGTGGGGCAAGGTCTTGAGTCTGTGTCAGAGAGAAATGGGTACTGTCAGCTCAGGTTGAAACATGCTTACACAAGAGGAGCCTTCAACCACTGAAGATTTTCCTCATCATCATAATTACAATTCTGCCTGTTTCTGAAGGCTTTATACTCCAGCCCTACATTTTGCTCAAGGCTGACACTGGAGTTTCCCTTCAAAACCTCATAAGAACTAAAATCAGGTTAAACCAGTTTAGCAGGCTTCCAGGAAGCTGAGTTACACTCTCCCACACTGCCCTGTTCTTCAGATACTTGCCCCTAAATTGGTGGGTGCTGGGGCTGCAATGTCCACATTCTCCAAAACACCACGCTACAAGTATGGCTTTTGGGAACTCAAAGGAGCAACCCAGTGAGCTGCTGGTCTGCAATAAGATTTCTCTAGAGCTGACTTTGGAATGATAACCATGAAGCCATGTGTAACCTTTCTCATCTAGCCTCTCAGAGTGGAACCTCGAAAAGCTCTCTACACTGATCATGCACTGCATTCTCCTTAAATACTCTAAGAGTAATTGACCAAATCACCCTTCAGAATGGGCTTGATTAGGAGAGAGCCTTGTGACAGGGCAGAGGCACTGGGAGGCCTTGAGATGGGAGAGTAATTTCAGGGAAATGAGCATCGTGTAACAGATAATATGATGAGAACTTAAAGGGAGAAAGGAATTGTTCCCTTTCAAAACTTGAAAGAGAGGCTCAACTAAGAGAAATAATTTAAAGTACATTGTAAAAGAGACGGTTCTGTTACAGGACAGAAACATCAGCATAAGCCATGATGGTCAAGAGTCTTCGATTCAAATACACTATCTCACCCAGAAGCTTCTTGACAGGAAGATGTGGTTTCATCAGTTATGCATCACCATTGAGGAAGGACCAGGAAGGATGTGTACCACTTTCCATCTTGCGGAGCACACAGTGGAGGTGACTGCTCCTTGTGTCTTTGATGGTTAGAATTCTGTAACCAGAACCTGAGTGTCATTATCACTGCTGGTGACCCTCTTGGGGAACTATGGGAGTTTTAAGCGTTCTAGCTCCTAATGACAAAATATGCGCCTTGAGATGAGGACTCTAGAGGAGCCTCACATCTTACATGGGATCACTGAGCCTGAGCAGCAATAGGATCAGTCGCACGATGGAGATGAGAGAAATGGGTCTCTGAGTCATCGGGCTGGGTGATTCTTTGTATTCCTGCACATGGAGTCTAGAAAACAGAGTGAATCCTCCAGCCACAGTCTGAGCAGGCCAGTCCACAGGACTCAGATTTCTCAGAAATGATGTCTAGGTCAGGTAACCGGGGGTTGCTAACTTTAGATCCAAAGACTCTGAGGAGTACCAAGAAAGCTTTGGCTCACAGTCATTCTCAAAGGAACATGTCAAAAAAAGGCAGGGAAGGGAGGAAAGATAAAAAAAATGTTAGCTGAACTTACATCTACAGGTTGACAAGGCACAGCAGCTAAAGCCATTCAAACTGGGATTTGTTCCTGTGTTGGGTGACTGAAGTTCTGATATCTGGAACATGGCTGCATCTAAGGTCTGCGGTAGAAAGGTGAATAGGCATGTATTCATCTTTTATGTTACAAAGTTGTTATAGTTGCAGCCATGCCTGCTTGCTCATATCTCTGTCTATCTGGCTGGGAAATCTTCAACAAAATACCAACTCCATGTTGCCCAACAGTCAAAATGACACCCACACAATACCGCTGTATTAAAAAAATAATCTCGCAGAGTTTCACTGTTTTCTTTCGAGTGTTTATTTGTAAAGTGTGTGTTAAAGACAAAACAAAACAAGCAGCAGATCGCATCTCAAGGCACTACAGATGTGAACATGATAGGAGAAGAAAGAACCCCAGCTCTCCAGCGAAATGCTCTCCCTACAGAAGCTGAGCTACAGAGCCCTCTGGCCATCATGAATGTTCTTGCTCAGAAAATTAGCCTAAATGTCCTAAAGTTTACTTTTTAATCTCTCCCCTCCTCCTCCCAAGACTCAGAGACCATTACAGAAAATGGATTAGAAAGACTGTAGGTGCCATAGTTGATGCAGGTTGACAAGAAAATTGTTTTTCAGGCACAGCAAGACAGTTGGACATATAAATTCAGAGTGATTGTGACATTATGCACAGCACCTGTGCAAGGTCAAGCCTGACCTACACCACAGAGTGGGGAGGTGGGGAGAAAGTCCCAACTGTATATGAGGAGCTATCGGTAACCAAGAACTACTGGGAGAGGGATCATCAGTTGTCTTTAAGAATTCAGACCCTGGTACTCCGACTAACAGGCTCCAGTAAATGTATATAGGGAGTATTTACTTTATACTAATAGAATTTGATGTGTTAAAAAGAATTGGTGCAAACAGTTGGGTAGTGTGGAATGGGGTTGGGGAGGATTGGGAGAAGATAGGGGATAAAAATGTTGGAAACAAAATGTATAAAAATGTCAGATAATTAACACAAATATTGTTAAAGAAAATGTGTAATAAACAGGATAAAAGTAACTAATAGTTTTCTAAAACTTAATAACAGACATCATCCTCAAAATCCCAGGATTCCACAGGATACAAGTAGTAAAAATATCAAGACAGCTAGAAAATTAATGTCACCAACAAGCACAAAGCAGTCAGTCTAGCATATCTATTATCAAGAGAATATGCAAAACTCATCAGAAGAAAAAGACACTTGGCAATCTTCAAACAGTAGATGTTGTATCTGAGGCTCTGCAAGACAGAAGAGGATGGGGTATGGGCTTAAAATAATTATAGAAAAATATTTTTACACATAAAACATGTTTAAAAATGAATCTAAAAACACATTTTCTCAAATAAAAACTGAGTGAAACTATAGTCAGAAATGTTCTGAGTGACAAGCAATGTTAAAGGGCACATTTTAGAGAAGACTTAGTAAATAAAACCCTGAGAACTACTCAGGAAAATAAAAAATAACAAAAATGAGTAAAGCAAAAAATTATAAAATTCGCTCTTTATTTGAATCTGAGGGAAAGTAAAACTGACTATCAAAAGCTGAATATTTTGAGCATTAAGTGGTTATTATATACACCAAATGTTAACATCATTATGTTGGGCTTCCAAGGAAAAGAAATGAAAAGCTCATAAGACAAAAGAGCTGACTCAATGGGAAAGGGTTTTTGCTACCAAGCTTGATAGCTTGGGCTCTGTTCCCAGGACCTACACAAGGGAGAAAAATGGTGACACCTGAAAGCTGTACTAAAACCTCCACACATATGTCATGGAACACACAACGATAAATGCACACAAATATGAAAAATAAATAAGATGTAATTTTTTAAAGAAATCAATTATTTTGACAGAGAAAACTAAGTAGAAAAAAATCAATAAAACCAAAACTTATCTTTTGACGTAATTGGTAGAATTTATAAGCTTTTATTCAGACTGATCAATAAAATTAAAAAAACAGAGCTCATTAATGATAAGAAAGGAGGCATCACTACATTGCCTACAGATATTAAAAGAATAATAATGAGATAGTTTGAATCTCTTAAACAACTGTATGTCACCATCTAACAAGGAAATAGAAAAGGAAAAATACTTTAGAATTGTGGCAGAGAAGAAAGTAGACTCATGTCAGGAAATGTGAAATTTTAAGGGAACAAGGAATTCAGCAAATATTTTTTTTTCTGTTGCATTTGAGATCACTGAAGATAAGAATAGCTAGGATAAATGGAGAGTGGGTGGCAAAATGTTAAGATGAAGGGTCTTAAAACCATTTGAAAACAAAGCAAGGTGCCCTAAGGGTAGAGCATCCTCTAATCCCAGCTGCAGGAGCATGAGGCAGAACAATCATAGATTTGAGGCCAGCCTTGGCTATGGAGTGAGACATTGGCTCAAGAGACAAGTACAAATGACAGATTTTAAATTTTTGAATTAAGAAAACCGATACATGTAACATTAGTTAATGAATGTTGACTTTTCAGTTATGATTCCATTGAGGTTAAGCAACAGAGACACAGATTCAGCTGCCTGTGATTATATACAATTAAGCTGATAAGAGAGCCCAGCTTAGGATGACTGAGTGCAGCAGGAAGAGAACCATGGGTGAAACTACAGTTTCTGGTTAGCTGTGCATTGTAACAATGTTTGTAAATTTAATGTTTTCTCTACTCAGCTTGATACAAAAAATTGTATTAACATAAATACCTCCACAAGTAATTTGATATTTCATGAATGTATCCTACAACCTTGCTGTTTTAGAAATGGTGTGTGCTGTGCGTGTGTGTGTGTGTGTGTGTGTGTGTGTGTGTGTGTGTGCCAAAAAAAGGAAGAATGGTCTATCCTTCCCTATCTTACTCTCTTGAGACAGGGTAACTTACTGAACCTAGAGCTAGGCTGGTAGCCAGTAAGGCCCAAAGATCTACCTGTCTCTGTTCCTTACAGCCCTGGGGGTACAGGCACACATAACCACACCCTGCTATTTTTTTATATAAGGATAAGGATTTGAATTCAGGTTCTCCTACTTGAGCAACAACTAAACACTTTTACCTACCAAGCCATTTCCCAAGCCCCATTCCAAAATATTTAATTATGTTTGGCCAGCAATAATAAAATATGCATCATACTAAAACAGCCTTAGGAAGTTGGTGAGAAGCAGCTACTTATAAAACATTATCATACATATGACTGTCAGAGTCAGTCGTGGCAAAAATAAAATAGATCTTCCCTTCAGCAAAAGTAGAATGCTGGTGGAATTTAGTAGTTCACTCAGACATTATTAATCTTCTGCTAATGTACTTAGACAGAATTACAAGGTAGAAACAGACATGAGCACTCACACACATACCTGTGCACACACGGGAAGATATATCAAACTGTTTTGCCTTTAAAATAACACATTGGTATTCACAGCAGCTAAGTTCGTTTATTTCTGAAAGCAATTCAATTTTGTATTCCATTTGGGGAAATTCCTTTAAAAGTTGAAAGAAAGCCAGTTTCAGTTCAGATTCCTTCAAACAGAGAGGAAGAAATTGCATCTAGTCACAAAGTGCACACCATCCAGAGACAAGAGTTGCTGGTTTGCAATTTCAAAGCTCTTTTGATACAATCTAGAAAATGTGCTGTATTGAAGTCCCTCCCATATACAGTGAATTTATTTTATTTTATTTCAATACTTCCAGCCAGTAATGATAATGTTAAAATACTGTAATTTAATGCTCTGTTGGATTGTTGCCAAGGAATGGAGTGATGGTCACAATCCTGGGGTGTATTTTCATGGAAAGAATAACTAAATCTTAACAAGTTCTGTAGTTTGTTGAGTTTTTCAAAACACACTCATATAGGAGAAACTGAGGTCTTCTTGGAGTCCACTGTCTCATTAATAAGAGAAGTTAAGAATGGACCCGAATGGAAGCTTTAAAAGAACTGTTAGTTTAAAGACAAGCCCCAGGGCAGGCAAGACATGAAACCACAGCTGTTCCCTGGAAGAGGGAGGAAAAGCCAGGCTGTTTAAACTGGGTGGAGGGCTGACACACCCCAAAGAAAAAGTCAACCAGCCCAAAGGTTTGGGTGAAAGGCCAGAGTGCTAAGGGAAGTATGCAAAGGGGTAGAGGGAAGTAGAGGAAAGCATTGCTCTTCTGAAAAATTCAGAAAGTTGAGTAGACAAGACCTTTACATAGCTGTTCTAGGGCTTCTAAGCTTCTGTTCTAGGGCTGGGGATTCTGAGAAAGAAACGTTTAACATCTCATTTAAGGACTAGTTAACCACCCATCTTTAGACCACGACCTACCTTCTTAAGAGTGCACAGAGACTGAATGACCCAAGTAGGATGTTAGGTCTCCACCCAGGTGGTTTCATTTTTAACCAGGAACTTTTCTACTCTAATAATACTGTGTAGGTTTTTTTTTTTAAACTGGGAAAATTGTCTATTGATTTCTTAGTTACAATTTGATATTAAACATTACAGAATCAATTGGCAAGCTGTGTTCCCATTAAGACCTTGACTAATTTAATGTCCAGACTACATGTTTTCATATAAGCTGTAATTTTAGCTGAACACACAGGAATTCACACCAGGTCTCCAGTGCTCCTTAGATAATTAAAAAGCAAGCATTTGTTCAATATAAGGCTCCCTGTTCTTATAGTTCAAAATTATATTACAGTCTGTAGAGTCATTAGTTAGCATTTCCTGGTCTTCTATATTTCAGAATTATAAATTCAGAAAATAAATGTTCTGATTTAGAAAATATACATTTGGTTAACAGCTTCTTAATTCTCTGTGAAAACATGCTGAAAAGCATTGATAAATACCTGTTCACTGGACATTTACAAATTCTCAAGGAAACTGGGGGTAACTTTTATATCCATTGTAAAAGGTAAATATAAATTAAATTAATTAAAATATTATTTTCCAGCCCAAATCCCTAAACACTCACATATTGCTCAGTGATTAATTCTCTTAATGTTCAGAATGGAAGCAGGAATGACTCTAGTGAGAAATTTTGTTCAATTAAATTATTAAACAAACTAACTCACTATAAGTACAGTTTTTGGGTATGCAGGTCAGTGGACAGTCCACAAATGTGACATGTCAATAAAAGGTAAAATTTTATTATATCAAGTTCAAGATGTCTGTCTCACAAAAATTTCATATTATCTAGGTTATTTCGATGTAATTTAAAATATATTCAACTAATCATTTTATGCCTAATAATATATGTGCTTCTACAAATTCATGGGAACATATGACACATTTCTGCTTTCTGAGTATCCTAGTACCAAATTTTATAAATCTTAGGCCTTTAAATATTCAAACATTGGCATGTAAACCCAAAATATACATGTTTATTTATCTAAAAATTGGATTATGGCATAAAATGTACAAATATTAAAAGGAATCTAAGAACTCTTATAAAACTAAATCCCAATTAACAATTGGTTGGTTCATAACATTGTCATTTCTGCATTTTTATTTTCTTCAATGCTCAATAATTATATGTTTAAAATATTAAGAACACGCTTAGAATAAATCCAATAATGAGTTAAATAAATAAGATGAATGCACGCAATTACAGGTACAAAATAAAGAAACTTCCTTGGATAAAATCAAAATCACTGCCTTCATTACTTTAATGTTGCTACCACAAAATGCCTAAAGAAGAGCAACTGAGAGGAGAAAGGATTTATTTTGGTTCTAATTCTGGAGAGGGTCAGTCTGCCATGAAGGGGGTGCAGTTAGTCACAAAGATGGGGAGCGGTGTGTCATAGAGGGAAAGCACAGCAGCAGGGACAGGAGCTCTTCTTGGTCCCCTCCCAAGCAGACAAATAGAACAGGAAGTGGGCCCTGCAGAAAAACTTCAAAGCCCACCCCTAGTGATGTACTTTCTTCTTCAGAGGTCCACCGGTAAAAGTTCCAGAACTTTCCCAGATAGCACTGACACCTGAGCCTTCCCTTTCAAAGCACAAGGAGGGTTTTTCAGATGGTCTTCCCATTAAGCCGCTAGCACAATGAGCTCAGCTCACTGCCGGTTTAGAAAACAAATCGGCTCAACTTTGTGGCTGATGAATCTGAGCAGATCAGATCGGCAATCAGTAAAGAGACAAATTCAAAATAAAATGTCTCTCATTAAAGAAGCTCAATGACTTCTGAGTTTGGTGAAATCTACTAAAACTTTAAAGAACAATTAATTAATGCCAGTCCTCAAACTCATTCAAAAAAGTTTAAAAGAAGAGAGAGAAAGAAGAGAATGGGGAAGGGGAGGAGAAATGAAGAGGAGGGGAGGAATCTCCAAACTCATTTTGTAATCCAAAACAGCACTGCCACTGAAGCCTGAAACCAAAAAAAAAAAAAGAGTGATTAAAAGAATTACATATTCTCAATGCATATGGCGTTGAAATCTTCAACACCCAGCAGAGTGAATTGAACAGCCCTTTAAATACATGGAAGGCTGGGAGCATGTAAATTAATAAACATAATATGAATCAACAAATAAAGAATGAATTTAGGTGACTGGCTAAATGGATAATAGAGGCTTTTGAAAAACCTCAACCTTCTTCCCTGATAAACTTTCAGTAGGAATGAACTTTGACACAGTGAATAGTATCAGAGGGGCCTGTTAGGTCATCTTCCTCTGTGAAGAAATCCTTTAAGACCTATGAAATGGCCTGTCTTGCTCTTACCAGTTATAGAACAGTCTACACCAGACTACACAGAGTATGTGGTGATTTGAATAGGAATGGCTCCCATAGAATTATATGTATGAATCCATAAGGAGTGGCACTATTAAGAGGTGTGGCCATGCGGTAGTGGGCGTGGCTTTGTTGGAGTGGGGGTGGGCTTTAAGGTCTCCTAAGCTCAAGCTATATCATCCAGTGTGACTCACGGTGGCTTTGGCTGCCTGTGGATCAAGATGTAGACCTCTCAGCTCCTTCTCCAGCACCATGTCTGCCTGCATGCTTCAGTGTTTCCATCATAATAATAATGGACTGAACCTCTGAACCTGTAAGCCAGCCCCAATTAACTGTTTTCCTTTATAAAAATTGCTGTGGTCATGGTGTCTCTTCACAGCAGTAAAACCTTAACTGAGACAGCATCTTAGCCAGAGTAGTCAAGAAAGAAAAGTAAAGGAACAACAGTACATTTAAATTAATGTTGAATTGAATTAAATGGTCTGCAGATTATGATCTCATGTTTCTAACACCCAAGACTCCTTTATAATACATTAGAAATGCTTTTAAAATGGAACAAATTTGAGGGGACAAAGCAATCTAGAACAGGCAGTGACAGGGAATGAAAGAGAAGAAGAAAGAAGAATTAAGAAAAGAAAATCCATTTAGAATATCACAGAAAAACAAGCATAATTTAACATTATTACAAGAAAAGCTGTCTTATTTGTGAATTGGAAGTTAGGCATCGGTAAATAATACCTATACTGCCTGAAGTACTGGCCTTATCATAATCTTAATCACATTTTTCACAGAAATAATTCATTTCTAAAGGCATTAACATTTAAGTCAAAACAGAAAAAAAAAAAAAAAAAAACCTTCAAATAATCAAATGAATGTCCCCAGAGGACAGAGCATCTACCATCAGAGGTAGTGCTTCAGATGTTAAACTCTAGGGTTAATTGCATTATTACACACAGTTGTGATTAACACAATTGATATTGTTGTGATTAACACAATTGATATTGTTATAAAGGCAGCCATAAAGTCAGCATGGAGCCACACAGCTCAGGAGGAAGGAGCCCCTGTGATCTTGGCTGAGAACACATAGCGGAGAAAGACGAGTCTCTTCTCTGTGCGCTGTTGGGAAAGTCAAACATCCTCCTTTAGAAGAATAATATTAGATGCTTATAAACCATGCCATAGGGGGAAAATACGCTCAAATGTGTTCAAAACAAAACAAAAAATTCTTCATGTATGGTGAGTCCTCTGGAAAATACGGGATACACAGGCAGACAAACAGAAATAAGAGCATAAGAATAATTATATCTACTCAAAGATATACAGTAAATGTGAACAAGACCATGAAAGAATGGATGGGATTTTGTTACATTTCATGTATTCCAGTATATATAAGAAATTACTTAAAAGAAAAGTTACCAGATCAAGACAGCAATCTGGCAAAGCAGCAGCAATTACAAGCAAACAGATTGCAGTTGAGGAAGCACAAAATTAACTGCAGTCAGAGGAATGCAGGTTAACAACAGATCTCACTTAACTCTTATACAGACTACAAACAGGGAGGATGTGTCTCATCCAGTGAAGAAGGCACGAGTTATGACGGAGCTGTTCTGCTCTTCTAAAGAACGATGTCTTTACACAACTTGGCAGCAGATATTCTCAGCATATTTATCTGAATGTTACATGTAGCACCTGGGACTCGGAGACAACCTGAAAATACAAGTAGATAAAATGTGTGAATGAATACATGAGCATGTACAATAAAAGAGAAACATGGGCAGGCATGTGCAGCTCTCATGACACAGGGGGATGCCAGCAGCATACGTTTACTTGAAAACAAATTTAGATGCACATTACAATATTTAACCAAAACACCTATACACACACACACACAACATAACAGTATTGTGTCTGTGGATTTTTATCCTCTAATAATTCACAATCAGCTCTATACTGGCCACCTAACACAGCATTCACTTTTCTGACAAATTTCTCAATCAAGAATTCAAGTCTGGCCTGTGTAGGTATAGTCTCGGTCAGCCACAGAGGTCATTTGTTATTGATTGATTTGGTCTGTCTCTTCTGAGACTTCTCCATTCCCACAGTCCTGATGTCTCTAATATGCTGAGGTCTCCATAATTTCGCCAGGGGCCTTTTGGCCTCTCTCCATTTACTCTGAATAAGCCAGAGCTCACTTGGCTATCTTGACCATTTGTGCCCCAGGTTATCAAGCTCAATTTTGAACCTGATGGGGACCCATAATTTCTTTCCAGGCAAGGTCACTCCATGAAGCCATCATCTGTGCTAACGAATATGTCTCCTGTGAGACTATACATCTCTCCAGGGCACTGTTTCTTTCACCAAGTTAGTGGGCTCTGAACTGGACTCCTAGTCTTTTCCTTGTCCTTTAACAAGTGCAGAGACAGAAGGGGACGTTAGGACTGCAGTGACCTGGATCATGCCATTGACTGACCACTAAGATCTCATGCCTCACCCAGGAGAATGAGAGAAATCAGTTATGTTCCATCTGGAGCACGGGTCTGCAGAGCTTCCAGATCACAAGTGCAAAATTGAACCAAGGAGCAGCTTAAGGGATGTGCAAGGAGCAAACCAAGGTTTCCCAAGTTCTCTAAGATTACCCAGGGCCAAGAGTACTGGGCTGTACTATTTCCATGTGTTAGAATTGCTTTTCCTGTCACTCTTGGAAGTCATTTCATTCTTGAGGTTATATCCAGTTCTAGTTAAGACGGTAATAACTGCCATTATCAAATATTCTGCTGGCAAAATATGAAATGTGCAGGATTTTAATTAAGCAGTTTCTAGAATTTCAAGGAAGAGTGGCTAATATAGCTTAAACTGCCATTTAAAATAAATAAAGGCCTAGCTATGCTTTGTGAAGAACAGCGGTTTGCACTCTTGTCCCCTGAAAGCTAACGTGGAATGTAAACACATGCCATTGTTTTGTGTTTGGCTTTGCTTTTGGGAAATAAAGCATTATTCTTGATTGGAGAGAGACTATAGTTTATAAATACCATAACACAGACACAGCTTAAACCCAGAAGTTCATGCTGAAATGTTAAGAAATCACAACAGCTTTACAAAGGAATTCATTGCCATGAAAGACACTTAAGAATAAATCAGCATGTGTGCATTTAACACTTGTCTCACTGAAGACAATTTTTAAAAGGCTCTGGAATCTGTAACTATGATATTATATCTCACATTATATGCAATATGTCACATTATAGTGTTAGGATATTTACTTAAGTTTCCCGGGTTTTTCTTTTGAAAATATTATTTTCTTATGTGCTTGTATGTATGTCTGTATATGTGTGTGTATACACATGTATGTGTGTATACATGTGTGTGTGTTTATGTGTGTGTGTGTGCGCGTGCGTGCATTGCTCACTAAGCCCAGAAGAGTTCAGTCAACCTCCTGTAGCTGTAATTACAAGTTATGAGCGCCTGATATGGATGCTGGAAATCCAGCTGTGGTCCTCTTCAAAAGCCAAAAGCACTGTATCCATGAGTCATGACTCCACTTCTGTTGGCATTAGAATGGCTCCTACCCCCAATGATGGAACATTCATCACCATGGAAAGAGCCAAGCATTCCCAGGATACACCGCTTCAGAAGCCTACCACCATCTGGAAGCCAATGATGTTACTACCCCATAAAAGACTGAACCCTGCCCCCTTCTCTCTCTCTCTCTCCTCTTCTCTCAACCCTGATCCCTGTCTTGTTGTTCAATTAAAACCTCTCCACGTAGAGCCGTGTTGGTTTGGTGTGGCTTGTCCAGGCGTGAGCCAAGAAATCTATTTAACAACTCCCATTCAAGTTTTTAATTTATGGTGGAATTTTGGGTTATAAGTCTCCTTTTATGGAATATGAAGTGTCCTCCATGGTCTTGTGTGCTGAATGCTTGGTCATAGCTGGTAGTAATTGGAAGGCTCTGAATGCTTTATAAAGTGGGTCTTGGCGGCAGGAAGCAGGTCTTGGGGTCAAGCTTTTGAAGCAAATGCCAGGTCCCAGTCTGTCCTGTCTCTATCTGCAGTAAGTTATATCTGCCACATTCTTCTGATGTAAAATATTTCCCTATCTCACCACGGGTTCGAAATCAATAGAACCAAAGACTGTGTACTGAAGGCTCTGAAACTGAGCTTGTCACAGGCCCCCAGACCTCTTCTAACCGACTGTACGATAAAAGTACCATCCAGGCCTTGGAATCCAGCATGTGGGCAGCACACCTGCCAAAGGGAGAACAAAGACCCGATCCATCAAAGTCAGAGTTCTGGGGAAGTCCCTACATGTACCAACTTAGCTTTTCGCTTTCTATAGTTCTGCTTCTGGCTAACTGTTCTTGATAACTGAGGTATGACACCCCAGGATGCAGGTTTTGAGCTCAGAAGCTCATTCTGAGAAAGACTGGGGTCTGCACTCAAGTCCTGAACACCCACAGAAGTCACCGACCAGCTAATAAGGACTTTCTATTGGCTTGAACCCATGTCAGATTTCTCTGGTGACTACCTCATAACAAGCTGAGGTTCGTAGCTCCCCTCAGTTGCTTGTGTGGAGTATTTTGTCAGAGGAGCGACACCAACAAGACAGCAAGTGAGGGCAGGAGAAGTGGGGTGGCCGCACCACTGTGACTCCATCTGCCTGGCGGGTTCTTAGGGCTTCGGAACTTTTTGTAGGAAGACATTGGAACAGTTTGGAATGCAGGATAGAGAAATCCTCGTGATCCTGAGAGGATCTCAGGCCAGAAAGCTGACCGTGTAAATGCCCTACTCTTGCCATTTCAGATAGGGATAAAGACTGTCAGGGGTCGGTTGGAGTAGATACAGTTCATCACAGCAGTGAGGAAGGTGTCTACACTCTGTTCACACCCGGAGAGTCAGTGGGTATCTGAGTTTACAAGAGATAAACTCAGAATGAGGAGAAGGCTTAGCTGGTAAAATGCTTGCATGATATACTCCTACTACTAGGCAGGCAGAGATAAGGCATTCTCATAGCAAGCCTGCCAGTCAGACTAATTAGCCAGAACTAGAGATTCCGTGGGAAACTCTGCCCCAGTGTGTAAGGTGCAGAGTGACCAAGGAAAACACACAATACACAATCTCATTTTTCCATACACACGTGCACACACCCCCACAAGCACTTACATGGGTGTGCCCACACACATGCAAACATGACTATACACACACACACACACAAACACACCAGGCACATGCATATACTAAAAACAGATACAAACAACAGACTGTTGCTGTTGCAGAGGAACCTGGTTTAAGTCCCAGCGCCCACATGTCAGCTCACAGCCATCCATAACTCTATTTGAGGGCATCTGATGTTCTCTTCTGACCTCCATGAGCACAAGGCACACACTGGGTGCACAAACACATATTCATAAAATAAAAAATAAAAATAAAGGATACAGTAATTAGTTCTAACATCAAACAAGTCTGACATAAACTAATGTAGCAGACCCCTAGCTCCCAGCAACCCAGCAGCTAGGAATGTTGTTATTGTACCTGATGCAGACAAGGCATTCCCCCCACTTTGTCCTAACCAAGTTCCAAGGAATCCCAGCAAGGTATTTGGTAAATGCTTTGGTTTATAACTGAATTTTATTCTGTGACTATAAAATCCACATAACCTTTTTCATGGTTGAATAAGTCATTTGTGGCCAAGAAAAAAAAAAAAGTCAATTCGTTTTTCTGGGCCATGGTTGGTCATATTTGGTTGAGAATAAGTCATCTCTTATTGCCTGTGAAGTGAGGCTTCTGTCAGCTTCAGACAGTGTTACTACACGCCACAGAGCCTACTAGCTAAGTCACCCTTCTCCACCTGTAGCACGTTCTTTGACTCCCTCTTGTACGGGAGCTAGAGAGGTTTCAGGATGGATGCTTTCAACCTTCTGTCAGATTTAAAATGCCCTATGAAAAGCAAGAGATCAATGTACCAGGGCTGTTGTGGTCAAAACACGTATTCTACCCCTGGCTCTGTATGGAGAAATGGCATTCTGAACTTCTCCAAACATAGATGATTGGTCCTTCTACTTGTTCCTCTTGTGGGTCTAGCGGTCCTCCCAGGGGCCCTTCCATGGAGTACAAAGGTAGCCCTCAGAGCTCCCTCCTAAACTTTCCTTCTTCCCTTCGGTCTCCTTCAGATCCCAGCCCAGTCCTAAGCAGGGCTTTCCTGACCCTTCAGATTCCCACTCATCTCCGCAATCCCACCCCTACCCTCCCAATACAGCTGCTCCGTGACCTCTGCTGCGGAACATGCCTGTTTTCTTGGGCACCACTTCAAGGGCACGGCTATCTTCCTATTAATCCCCCCCCCCCCCCAGGAAGTTTCCAAGATCTACAGCATGCCTGCCCAGTTAACTGTTTTTTACCCAATTCAAATAAGATGCCCCATTCCTAGCTTCCTGCTAAGTCTATTTTTAGATTCTTTTACAAATGAGACTAAAGAGCCACGATTCCCAGGTCACAACCATCTCTCTCGAATGTCCCATTGAAAAGCTCACAGGAAATGCTGAAAGGCCTGCTGAGAACCCCAGCTTCTGAGGATCTTCCCCTCCCCTCTGCAACAGCTACCGGGATTCTTCCTTGGGAGCTCTGCTTCTGGAGTGACTGGTGTCCCTCCTCACCTGCTGGGCTTATGCCTTATGCCGAGCAAGTGTCTCCACTACAAAGCAGGCAGGTTGAGAGTCATCTGATAACCCCACTGAAGGAGGCTTTTCTACTGAGACACCCAAAGCATCCACTTTGTTGTTCAGAGACAGTGTATTGTTTCTTTTGAGACTCTGCCATCCATTCTTGGTCTTTGAATATTTCAAAGTGTGTGTGTCTCGTGTCCAGGATAACTGTTTCATTTTGATCCTTTTCTAATTATTTTGTTTAAAAGCAAATTTACCTTGCTACCAAACACACACACACACACACACACACACACACACATACACACACACATACTGCTACTTTAAATTCAGCCTTGACTTCATTCTGACTGGCTATGCCTGAATATCAATGTGCTTTCTTGGGACCCCAGATGACTTTGTTGCACTGTGTGGCTGACAGCTAGTTGGTAGTTCAAATTTAAATTTTCTTTGCCTGGGCTATTTAAATTATAATTGGCCCTGGCAGCCAGAGGTCACAAAGGGACCCTGGTTACAGAATGTGTATTCTTTAAAAATAATAATGGGGTAAAACATCACTACAGCAGAAACACTGGCGAACAGAGCTATCACGGTCTGATGAGCATCTAGACACACTGAACGTGACAAAAATTTTATCTTGCCTTGGAAGCAGAATTTGTGAGTCTTTCTGATCATACCAGTGAGAGGGCAGTAACATCCAAAGAGGATGGCAGCCCCTAATGGGGCCTTCACTTTGTGATTAGCTCACAGATGATTGGGGGTGGGAGCTCAGGGGCTTTGTTTCTATTATCTCATTGGAGGTGGGGAGTTTCATTTTTATTTATGTAGATTTGGGCAATGCTCAGAAAGCATTTGGAACTTAGAATATTTGAAATGAATTAGCTTCCTATTGTAATAGAAATAATAAATCCATTGTTTTTTATGCTAGGCATTTTATACTGAACCATGTGTCTTTTATGGTGCGGGCCTTGCACCGTGTCTTGATTCTGTTCAACACAGAAGCTGCTCCATCCACCTTCCAGGAATTTGTATGGGTTTACTGGAGACTACTCAGGCAGAATAAGATTAAATAAAATTCTTTTATTTTTTGTGATAATTCAGAGGAAGATGAGCTGGATTCTGTTGAAGGCTTGGACCACAGCTATACCTTTTAATTGCAATATTTTAGGTAATTCTACAGAATTCAAGTCCCCAGTTGATAAACCTTTTATCTCCTTCTAGCCATTGTCTGCCCTTTACTAACAAACATGTGCTGATCCCAAGGAGAAATTTTCTTTGCGTGCTTGGATTCAGAGAAAAAACAGATAGACATTTAAAAATAAGTAAATAAACTCAGCAAGCTCTTCCTGACCAGGAAAGAGGCTTCCCTTAGAAGTTTAGAATGCTTGATATGAATTAGTATTATCTAAAGACTATACCAATTGGTAGCAATTTGGGGGTTTGATAAAGTATTTTGTGACCAGATTGTTTTTCCTTTATTTGCTTAGAAATTGTTTTGCTGAGAGAGTATACACTTCTAAGGTCAATGTCTAATGGAATGAAATACCAAAGATATTTAGCATGGTTCCAATGATTAAACTATGTCACTGGAGGTGTGTGTGAAGAGATACTAGCTGAGGGATATTTCCCGACACCAGGGTATAGTCTGTGTTTCCAGGTTTTCACTGTAGGGTAAAGTGAACAGAGTTAATCATAGCAGAGCACCGTGCTGAGAAACAGCCAGCAGTGCAAGGTCACAGTGACATCACTGAGACCCAATCAGACTTTGAAAACTGTGGCTTTCTGGGCATGCACTCAGAATTGTCTGTTTACTGGAGTGATTACATTACAGACAGAACATTTCCAAGCAATACGTCATCTCAAAGGGCATTTGTTTCTTCTTGTGAGATTCAGGACTTTAACATGAGCCACAAGTTTCGAGTCATCCTGGAGTCCATTTTGTTAGTATCTGAGTCAGAATGATAGGGATGAGGGGCAGGAGACAGGGGAGAGAATACAAGTGTGCATCTGCTTTAAGCTGAGATTTAGCTAGCATCAATAATTAATTTATTATTGCAGCTTTGCCAGATGCAGAGTTTGGTATGTTTGAAAAGGTCTCTTGATGCTAGAAGCTTTCTTCTCCCCTGCACTCCCCTGCACTTCCACTGCATGTGTTAGAGCAAAGTCACACACACACACACACACACACACACACACACACACAACACAACACAATCTCTTTCTCATACAGGAAAGCATACAAGCATGCACACTTCCACGTACTCACGTTTAAGAGCCTTACAGACACAAATCTGCAAAGATAAGAAGGATTATGTTCCCCACCCAATTCCCAACATCAGGACCAGGGAGGACAAATGTTAACTACTGAGGACAGCATCCAACCCTGATAGGCCTGGAGGTGATACACGAGTAGATTTTATCTGCTGCGATCTATTTTATACAAACTGTTATCCCACAGACTCCAGGTTCTTTTCTGTTGTCGCTCTTCGAAGTTACTGTTCTTCACGGAACCTGTTTCCTGGAGTGTCAGGATCATCTCAGGTTCTTTTGTGTGTGTGTGTGTGTGTGTGTGTGTGTGTAATACACACATTAATACATTTCTGCTTCTTTGCCTCTTGTTAGTCTGTCTTTATTAATAGAGGTCTATTCTGACTAAGAAACCATAGCAAAAATTAATACATAGGCATATCATTATATAATATAGAAATAATAAGGTTTTTAAAATAATTTTATTATGTTCATTGTGTGTGCATGTTCGTGTATGTGTGTATGCACATGTGTGCATGTATGTATGTCTTCTCTCTCTCTTTGTGTGTGAGTGTGTGTGTGTGTGTGTGTGTGTGTATGTGTATGTGTGTGTAAGTTGCTGGAGTTGGTTCTCTCCTTCCTCCCTATATGTCCTAGAGAGCAAACTCAGGCTGTCAGGCTTAGTGATAGTGACAGCACTTTTATTCCTGAGCCACCTCACCAACATGTGTGTATGTATGTATGTATGTATGTATGTACTACATATGTATGTGTATAGATTTTTTTCCAAAAAGACAGATTTCAAAGGTAACATATGACTCTGAGGATTTGCCCTTCCCTTTGTGTAGAGTGATTCAGGAGAAACAGTGAAGGCAGAGACACATGGCTGCCATGAGCTTTCAGCTGCAGCCTGGGTCCAGGTGAGGGATTGACTCACAGTGTTATCTATGCCAGATGACCTGTAAGAAAATCAGTAACATAATCTGTGGATCCCAGAGATGCACTGATTTAGATATTTATTTCCTGGGATCCACCTGGCAGTTTGTTTAAGTCACCTTAAAATAGTTCATGCTAATTTAAGGGGTTGGGGCTGGCCATGATAATTAGTGTGGCTTTGAGCTGGCTCCACATTTGACACAGAGGGGCTGGAGCTTGTACTCCACTGGGCAACGATTTAACCAAAGATGCCCACATCATGGAATCCCAGAATATCTGTTTGATGATACTCAGGTACATTTCCTACATTAACAGTGCTCAGACCCAAGAGAAACACACACGCGCGCGCGCGCACACACACACACACACACACACACACACACACACACTGACTACAGTGCGGCCTCACCTCTGGACCTCTCTTCCCCAGTTCTAGCCTGTGCTTTTTTTCCCTGTGTGTTCTTTGATTGAAATAAGCACATCAGTAAACGTAATTAGCTTCAGTCATTCCTGTGATTCTAGCAAAGCGTTGGCACTGAGGCTGGTTTGGGAAGACATACTTCCCCTCAGAAGCTCTGCAGTGGGAACCTGAAGCACAATGTGGCTGCAGCAGTTCATTAAAACCAAACAAAACAAAACCAGAGACCTCTGGGTGCTAGGATGAAGTCAAGACTCTTAGCTCCACTGCAGAGAAGAATTTCAAGACAACTGACTGTGGAGGGGGGTTTATTAAGAAGAGGTTTTAACACTGACTTAGAGGTAGTTACTGGGGAAAGGGTGGGTTGGGGTTTCTGAAGAGAAACTTTTTACAGTTTTTACCATAAACATGCCTATGATATGGTTGGATGCTGAGCTTATAACTCAGAGTGGCTAAGAAACACCCATGAACTCATGCAGTGGCCTAAACTAAACAAGACTGAAACTGATGAGGTAAAACCATATCTCAAAAGGGTTTCATGGAAGGTTAAGATATGTCTGTTAACCAAAGCCTATCATCTTGTTTGTTAGAGTCCCAGAAAATCAGATATATACCAAGAAAGGACTAGACCATAATAGAAGGTCATATTTGTTCAGGTCTCAAGTCAATTCATTGTAATTTTAACATTCTTATTTGAAATCTGGCCATATAAATGGAATCTAACCTCCATATAGATACACTTTGTGGCAAGTTTTGTTGACTGTGCTAGAATTCTTGTTTCTCAGATGAAGTTTCAGCTGACTCCTCGTGTGCTGTCTAGTTTTATGTCATCTTGACACAAAGTAAAGTCACCTGAGAGGAAGGAACCTCAAATGAGAAAATGCCTCCATCAGACTGGCCTATGGGCAAAGGTATAAGGAATTTTCTTGATTAACAATTGACGGTCAAGGGCCCAGCCCATTGTGGGTGGTACCCTCCCTGGGCTGGTGGTCCTGATTGCTATAAGAAAGGAGGTTGAATAAGATATAAGGAGCAAGCTAGGAAGCAGCCTCCCTCCATGAGCTGGCATCCGTTTCTGTCACCAGGTTTCTGCTCCAGTTTGAGTTGCTGCCTTGGCTTCTCTTCATGAACTGCATCTTGGGATATATAAGGCAAAGAAGCCCTTTCCTCTCCAAGATACTTTTGGTCATGATATTTCATCAAAGTGATAGTAGCCATGACTAAGATACCTGGTGAGCCATTCCTTACTTTTCCCACATCCCCTAAGATTTTCTGCCTCACCTCTCTCAGGAGCTTACTACAGCTGGAGTCTGAGCCTTGAGCTGACACACAGCCATAGGAGTTCACCAGGAACTGTGTGTGTAGATCTCTAGAAGCCCAGCACCCTTCTTCCATTAATTACTTGGGTTTTATTTGTTTAGTTTTTAAGACTTAGCCATCTTTATATATATATATATATATATATATATATATATATATATATATATATATATATATATATGAACAATAGCATAACCTAAATTGCTGGCCATTATAAAGATAAAACAATTATTTTATAAGATATTTATACATTGTCAAAATAGCTGCTCAGTTAATGCTTGATGATAATTGGCTGGGAAACTGCACTGTGTTATGACTGACCCTGTAACAATGGTACACCACAAAGAATGGAGCAATGTCTGTGTACAGGGTCTATACATCATCTTTCAGATTCCCGGGTTCTGGCTATCACCTAGATCAAGCTGAAACATCCCTGGGGACCTTTCGTAGGTGACTAATGATTAAATCTTTATCTTTGAGATCCCCACCCTCTTAGGAAAGGGCATCATTAGGCTGCACGTGAGAACAGGCTGAACGCTATATGAAGGGGTACATGCTGAAGAGCCTAATGCTTGACTCAGCACCGACAAACCAACTGGGTAAATTACAGCCGTCATTAAGCAGTGAACCCCTGCAACTTGAAATTGAGGTGACTGAAGCTTTAGCCCCCTGGGGGAGAAAAGCAAAAAAAAAACCACAAAGAGATGCTACGGTTCAAATGAGCATGAACACATGTTCTGTTGACTGTGCCAGGCCCATATTCTTCCGTGATTCCTTTCAGCCAGGGATAAACCAGCTGTCCTCCTCCATGTTTCTCACTCAGGATCTGCAATGACCAAATTGTTCTATCCCCTCAAGTTTCCTTCTGAAGCCCTGGGAATACACTCACAGTCAAGGAAGTCCAACTGAAACTATGGAAGGCAGGGCCGGATGACTCATAGGCTTACACTCAGCACTTCCTCATGCACCCCAGGATCACCTGCCCACAGAACTGTGCTGCTCATATAAAGCTGGGCAGCCCATCCCCATTAACAATCCGGGCAGTCCCCCACAGACGTCTGCTATGGGTCCCTCCACAATTGAGATTCTCTTCTTAGGTGACCCTAAGCTGTGTAAAATTGACACTTAAAGCTAACTAGAAGAGTGACCAGATACATGTCAGTGTTGATTAATTAATTGGCAGTTCAAATTGTCACAGTTTGTGCAGAAAGTAAGTCATGGAAGTGGACCCTTCTCTCACCATGACTGGATACATGTGGGTCATGCAGGAAAGGTGTTAGTTCCTGATTGATAACTCTAAGGCTGAATAATTTATTTTCTTGTTGTTGTTGTTGCATCAATGCTCCTTTTTTACATTTTTTTCTTTTATTGGATTTTTAAAATTTTATGTTTTAAATGTTATCCCCTTTTCCGGTTTTCCCCCCAGAAACTCCCTATTCCCTCCTCCCTCCCCCTGCTTCTATGAGGGTGCTCCCCATCCACCTACCCACAGCCTGCCACCTCCCAGCCCTGACATTCCCCTATACTGGGGCACTGAGCCTTCACAGATCTCTCCTATTGTTGATACCCGACAATGCCATCCTCTGCTACATGTGCAGCTGGAGCCATGGGTCCCTCCATGTGTGCTCTTTGGTTGGTGGTTTAGTCCCTGGGAACTCTGAGGGTCTGGTTGGTTGATATTATTGTTCTTATGGTATTGCAAACCCTTAAAGCTCCTTCAATCCTTTCTCTAACTCCTCCATTGGGGATCCCATTCTCAGTCCAATGATTGGCTGAGAGCATCTGACTCTGTATTTCTCAGGCTCTGGCAGAGCCTCTCAGGAAATAGCTATGTCATGCTTCTGTCAACATGAACTTCTTAGCATCAGCAATATTGTCTGGGTTTGATGGCTATATATGGGCTGGATCCCCAGGTGGGGCAGTCTCTGGATGGCTTTTGCTTCAGTCTCTGCTTCAAACTTTGTCTCTATATTTCCTCCTGTGGACATTTTTGTTCCCCCTTCTAAGAAGGACTGAACATCTGCACTTTGGCCTTCCTTCTTCTTGAGCTTCATGTGATCTGTGAATTGTATCTTTGGTTATCTGAGCTTTTGGGATAATATCCACTTATCAGTGAGTGCATACCATGTATGGGTTTTGTGATTAGGTTTCCTCACACAGGATGATATTTTCTAGTTCAGTCCATTTCTAAGGCTGTCTTTTACTGTAAGAGAAAAATAAAGATTGCATTTGCAGTGTCCTCACCACTCAATAATTTACCCAAGAAGTAAAAGTTTATCAGCCAATATAAATTTGCTGACTCCCTTAAAATTTGCAAACTTAAAGCTAACAGCTAAGCTTACTAAGGAAACAAAATATGCACTCCTAAAAATCTATGCAAACCTTTCATAACTGGATAACTAAAGAAGCGTTCTGGGGGAGCGTGTTGGCACATGATAAAGCACCTGCCTAGCATACCTGAGGTCCTGCATCTGATCTTCAGAATGAGAGATAAAGGAAGACAGTGTATCAGTCAGTGTTCCCTAAAGGAACGGGACAGATATCTATATCTATATCTATATCTATATCTATATCTCTCTCTCTATATATATATATATATAATCTATCATCTATCTATATCTGTACATACATGTATAAATATACGTATATACCATATAAACATGCATACATATACATATGTGTGGGATTTATTGAAGTTGTGCACATGCTATGGTATGGGTGATCCAACAATGGTTGTTTCCTGCAAGAAAGGCAAAGACTCCAGTGCCAGTTCAGTCCAAAAGAATGGATGGCTCAGCAATCCCAAACAGCTGCTGGATTCCCAGAGAATCCCCAGAGAGACTAGTCTTCAGGCTTCCTTGGAATCCCAAAGAAGTAGGTTCTAACACCAGTGATGGGATGCCTCCGTAACAGGATAGATGTGCTTGCCAGCAAGAGTGAGGGCAGGAAGGCGAAGGGAAACAATCTTCCTTCTCCCAGGCCCTTTATGTGGGCTATCACCAGAAGGTGTGGCCCTGATTTAGGATGGGACAAGATATGGAGATAGAAAGGTAAGAATAAAGGGGGGGAAAGGAAGTGAAAGGAGATCGGGGGCTTGGGGATTACAGACTGAAACCATGTAAATTTCCAAAGAAGAAAATGGTTGTGCTTCAAAAGTGGATCCTAGAGAAGTTACCCAAATGCTTGAGTCAGGAAGATGTGATCGATATGCCTTTGCTTCCTGCCCACAGTTTGTTTTTACCAAGGACAAACCTGAGCTTTAGATTCCGGCACACCAAAGGGTGAGAAGCTGGTTTTAAACTGCAGTAGTCTTATCTGAGACTGATCTCTGGATTCTTCAATCATTCAAACTGTGCAAAGTATTTGAAAGCCTCCAGTCCAGAAGTCAGTTCTCGACCTTGCCTGTGGGAGTCAGAAGTTCTGCACACTACACCCTTGCACATCTGCTTAAATGTCCACAAGTATGCAAAGCCTGTCTTACTTTAGAGTCAACAGAGAAAGCGGACTGGCCTCTACCCTAAGCTGACAGTAGGTGGCAGGTAGAAGAGCCCCTGGCTTTGGGTGGGAGATCAGGACTCAGTCAGCTCCACTGATAACCTCTGCCTCCTCCAATGACTGGTGACTGACTTGCCTTTTGCATGGAGCACACCTGCCATGAAGAAAGCATTTCCTTACTCCACACCAGGAAATGCACTTTAGGTTAGTAACTGCGCTAACCTCTGTCACCATATGAGTTTATAGAATATCACCTTTGCCAGCTGGTGTCAGCTTAGCCACATCTCTAAGCTAAGCTCCACAGGAGCAGAAATCTATATTCCACAAGCTAGCACAGTATCTGGGACACTGACTTTACTAGATACCTCTTGAATAAATAAATTCATTATAATAGGAGAGGCTATCTTCTGGGTCAGTGTACTCATGTTTTGAATTACTAAGTGTGCATAGAACTATTCATTGAAGCCAGGCTGTGGTGTGTGTTTGACTCTAACTTTATGTATCTCTGCAGAGGTCATTAACTACAGTTCTTATTTTTTTAAGTGTAGGATATGAATTATAAATATAGCTTCGAAAATCACCATGACAATGTTTTGAAACTCCTGGAAAAGAAGAGTAAGGAGCAAGGTGCGCTTGCAATGTTCTCAAGGGTTGCAACATGAGATGGAGATGAGAAACCACCCCCAACCCCACCCTCCACCCCCACATTCCACCCCCACCCTCACAGTCTAGGGGCGGTTAGTGTGAGTAACCAGAAAGGTGCCTTGTAAGGCAGGAGAGATGCTTACCGCTCTTTGGTTCTCAGTCTCTAAGATGACCATGGTAAGCAGAGGAATTCAGAAGCTTGACATTGGGTTCCGTACTGTCTTTACTTTTCTTCCCTCTTGCTGAGATAACACACTCTGACAAAGCACCTTCAGGGAGAAAGGTTTTACTTGTATGCAAACCCAGGTTATAGTCTGTCATGTTGGGGGAGTCAAGGCTGCAGGAACTCAAAGCAACCAGTCATATCCATACTCAAGGACAGATGACATGAATCAGTATATGTTTGCTAGCTCCTGGCTAGCTTCCTCTACTTTTTATAGTCCAGGGTCCAGTCCAAGAAATGATGCCAGCTACATTTACAGTGGACCTTCCTGTCTCAATTAACCCAATTAAGATCTTTCACAAGCAGGCCAGCCTAATCTGGACAATTCCTCATTGAGACTCCTTGATGACTCCAGATTGTGTCAGATCGACAATTAACATTAACCATCACAATTACTACCTTGAACTGACAGCTGATGCTGGGCAGCCAATAAAAATGTCTGGCGAGTGAGGGGAGGAACCCCACAAACATCCTTCTGTGAACAATTTGAGTGCTTGTTCAGCACCAAACAACTAAACAGGTCCTGGGGCTTCAGAGCAACAAGGGGATTGGCAACTAGCAAGCAGACTGGAAGCTATCATCAAAACCACGCGGGATAATAAGTGCATGTGATGTATGAGTTGTTGATATGACAGGAAAAGGAAGAAACAACAGTCCCTGTGAGATTCATGGTACAGCCCAGAGCTGTGAGTCAAGAGCTTCCCAAGGAGACTGCTTTTTCTAGCACACAGCCTGGATCTCACTAGTAATGGAGACAAAATTCTTTATGTTGAAGAATTAACATAGAATGTTTTGTAAAATTTGATTAAAATGAGAAATGTGAATTTGCCGGATAGCCAGAGGAAGCTAGGAAGCCGCATACATCCATTTAACAGACTGCATAGCTTGGTTGTTTCTTAGGATCCTCTGATTCAGACTTACTTTTACAAATAGAGAGACTAAGGATAGAAAATATATTTAATAAATTCTATGTACCTTATGAACACTTGGAGTATGCTGCAGATATACTAATTGGAAGATGGAGGTGATCTTTGCTACAGCTTTCCATTTAGGGTTGTATTGGGATTCCCTTCCTTGTCCTGGGTGATTTTTATTTCTATTTATTTTTATCAACTGAAAAGGTAATCTGGAAAGTGGGAGCCTTAGTTAAGAAAATGTCACCATCGGGCTGGCTTATGGAAAAACTTATAACAGCATTTTTTTAAAAATGCTTCATGTAGGGAGGGGACACCTATGGCAGTGGTTATCACCCATAGACTGGTGTCCTGGGTTACATAAGAAAGCAGTCTGCGTAAGCTTTGAGAACAAGCCAGTAACCAGTGCTCCTCCATGGCCTCTGCTTCAGTTTCAGCCGTTTGTTCTGGCCTTGACTTCCCTCAGGGGTGGACCGAAGCCTGTAAGTCAAGTATAAACCATTTCCTCCTGATGTTACTTTTGCTTATGGTGTTTATCACAGCAATAGAAAACAAGTCAGGACATTCAGACCTGGGAAATTCTGTGAACAGAGAGGAACAGGACAGCTCATCCCCACGACTGTATCGGGAGCTGGTCTCTGTGCAAATGTGGAGGAGATTGTTTTCAGTCTTGCTCTACTGTCCATGTGGAGCAACTGTTCGGGATTCACAACTGTAATTATTAAGATTTGGCACCTTTTAATACTTGGATTTCCTAGTTAACAAGAGGTAGAAAACTTAGTCTTTCCTTGGAACTTGGAGTCATTCCTGGTTGCTTGAAAACTATTTGCACTTACAGAGAGTTTCTCATTTCTGCTAAGTCTAAGTAATGCCTGTCTGCAAAAGCAGCCACCAAATTTTAAGAGCTCAGAAGTCCTAGTTGAATATCTAGAGACAGTAACAAAGAATCCCTACAGTTCATGCAGCTTGGTCTGTAGGATGTTTGAAGGAAAAACAACCAAGGTGTGCAGTTAGCTGTAATTAGGAAGGGCAGAATCTGCAGGTGCCAATGCATATCCAGCACCTTGAGGTAACCGTGGGTTTCTAAAACCACATGTTAAATACTTGTTACTGCCCATGGATCCATAAAGTAGATTAAGTTAGACGAAAGAGAAAGGTAAGACAGTGAGGTTGCCATGAGGCAGATCCATGTTTTATGTCTAAGACACGGGGATGACTAGAACTGCCGGCTGACTCTAGAACATCAGGTGTACACACTAAAGGAAACTTTTATTTCCCGTTTTGCTGTAGGGTCTTTCTAGAACAAAGTCCCTCTAATTGACTGTGCTTTTACAATGCACGTATTACACCACAGGGGTTTAAAAATAGTGAGATTTCTGAAGAGAATCTGTTTTGTGTTTTGTGAAATAGTTCTCTATGTGGAACTTTTCAGAAGGGGAAAAATCACTTAGACATTGTTTTAGTTATCACAAAGAGAATCCTAACACTGTGTAACCACTAGTTTATCAAGACTTTCAAGTAGGGTATAAATTTCAGATGTTCTTCTAGGTAGTTTTTTGATTGATTGATTGATTGATTGATTGATTGATTGACTTAGAGACAGGGCCTTTTGTCAGGGTTGTTAGTGTCAGGGTTGCCTCCCACTTGCTATAAGGTTAAGGACCTTGGACGTCTGATCTCTAGATTAGAGGCTGGGATTACACTCACATACCACCAGGCTCATTTTCTATTGGTCTAATTCCCCCTTGTGAATGCTCATTGAACACCCTGACTGAGATGCATCCCCAGAGAGACTCAGTTCATTTCTAGTGATACAGTTTGGGTTGTAGAATAGGGTGTTGTCCCCAAGAGATCAGCCACTGGCCAAAATTTAGCAAGGAGCACTGAACAGTGACTGTATAATAAGATCAGAGAGACATTACTTTCCTCTGTCCCCAGCTAAACCCCCCAGTGGGTAAGACTTCCCCTATGCTTACCAGCTGTTGCTACCATGGTTGATTTGGTTAAGACAGTGGGAGAGATTTTCTGTCTTATTTGAGGCTTAACTACCTATCATTCCTTTCTGGACTTTCCAAGTTTTACTATATATTTGTATATATTGGTTATATATTTAAATGTATTGAGTACATCTATTCATCTAGATGTGTGTTTGTCTATTTAAATTGTAATCTATGAAATACCAAAACATGATTATTTTAAACTATTGAAGGAGTATGTGTAGGTTGCTGATGATTTTTTCATATGCTTGTTAAGTGGAGCAAACATTCTTTCCTATTGGAGATTATGAATTGTTCACATGGCTGGAACTGGGGAACATGAGATGGCTGCATTCAGGAAGAGAGGATGGCTGCCATACTTATGTGTCTAGGATGAAGAAATGCAGTGCTTTATGATGTAATAGGACAGGAACCTAGAAAAAGTCAGTTGTGTGTAAGGTCTCTGATTCCCATATCATTTCCTAATACTTGGGGGTCCTTGGATGCTGAGCAGGAATCATTAAAACCCACCTTACTACATGTCTCTCTCTAGTCTGCTCTGGGGAAGGATCCCCAGGTATCCCTTGTTAAGAGCAAAGCCCCTTTACACTCAATACCTCCACAGAGTCACCAGACCCTTGCCTGATAGAATCTTTATCTGTGGCCTTGAGCCATGATAATTACTACAACACCCCATATTACCCGCCATTGCGCCTCAGAGGATACATGGGTTCTAAATGGCATTCACTGAGCAAGCAGAAAACTGGGACAATTACTGAAAATTACTGGGTTTTAAGCACAATGCATTGAGCCCTTTCCTGCCCTCCACAGATCAGACTGCTTCAGCACCAAAAAGCTAGATTTATGAAGTTGGGCATTATATATTTTAATTGCTATTTGTCTTTATTATTTAAAAAAAAATCCTACATTTCTTTGTTTTCCCCTCTCAATACAAACCACATTTCCCCCCTGGAACATCGGGGATTGAGAACACAACGTTTCCCACATGGGACGAACGCTCTCACACTGAACTAAAGCTCCAGCTCCTCTTTTATACTTCATTTCCAGTCTCGGTAAATGGCACAGTCTAGACTTGAACTTAGGATACCCTGTCTCCCTGTGGATCCCTGGTTCAGCGTTAGTCTTCAGTATTGACCGGTTTTCTGAGCTTAACAAACCCTATCCACAACTTTTCTTGTTGGAATTGTGTCTTAAACCCTACACCTTCCAGATCTTTCTTGGTTTCCCTGTGGAAAACCTTCTTTGTTATTCTCACAATGCTTTCAAGCTCTGCTGAGCATCCAGTGTGACTGTTACCATGGTTACTTATTTGTAACCTACAGAAGGAGCACTTGACAGGTCTGAGGCACATCCTGCCTCTGCTCCCAGCATCTGTGCCATGTATAATCAAATCCAGTTAAAAGGATCAAGATACCTGATCTTCGTGACACCTTTAGAAAGACCTTTCTTCTCACCAGTTCCATAGAACAATTTATCTCTTTAGTTATCTCTTTCTTTATATTCGTTTGGTTCAGATTTCAGGATGTGGAGAGATAGATGAATATTAAAATTATTTTTTAAAAACCTGCTACTATAAGTTAATTCTATATTTTTACTGGTTTTCTAAGCCAACCTATCTTTTGATGCAGAATAACAATCTTAGGTAAATTTCTCCCTTGTCTTTAATTTTAACTAATCATGCTATTTGAAAAACCACCCAAGCTCTTTATAACAATGGAACCTCTCACTGTGTGTACCAGATTCTAATGCCCTAACCAGGTCATTTCTATCACACCGTCAAAGCCCCAAGGAGCATTAAGGAAGAGGAGGTAGAAAGAATGTAAGAGACAAAAGACAGAAGGACTGTGAGATGCTCTCTGCTCGGCATGCTGTGGCTACTGCCATCATAATCTCAGCACGTATGGTTGCCTACACTGACCGGCACAAGACTGGCCTGGTCAACAGTCAGTCATGGAACGTGGAAGGCACATGGGTCCTACCTCTCTCTGCTGACTCATTGACTAGTGATAGATTCTGAGGGAGAGGCACTCATTTTCTTCCAGTAAGTTCCCACTAGTGAACCCACTAGGCTCCACTAGACAGTTTCACGTCCACAGTCACATAAAAAACCCTGGTTAAACTCAGCGGGGCACAAAACAAAACAAAAAAAAAGACCAGAATGTGAGAAAGGGAAAAGGAAGGACATATAGAGGATGGTATCAGAAGCTTACTATTGCTGTGAAGAGACACCATGACCACAGTAACTCCTATAAAGGAAAGCATTTAACTGGAGTTGCCTTATAGTTCAGAGGTTTAGTGCATTATCACCATAGCAAAAAGCATGGCAGCATGTAGGGGTTTATAATGCCTGAGGCAGCTGAGAATTCTACATCTGACCTGATAGACCAGTAAACAGCAGGAAGAGACTGAAACAATGGGCCTGGCTGAGATGGCAAAGACCATCCACAGAGACACACTACCTCTAACAAAGCCACACCCACTCCAACAAGGTTATACCTCTTAATAGTGCCACTCCCTATGGGCCTAATCGGAATTCATTATACATTTGTATGAATTTGTCAGAGAACAAATTTAATAAAAAAAATTTTTTTAAACTGCAAAACTAATTCTGTGCTCTAGCATTTTCAAAGTTGGGCTTCATAGAAAAATTCTCTATGTGCATAGCAAAAAGATGATTCCCAGAGTCCCCTTGCCAGGAATTTGATCTTTATAGTCTCAGATCACTGACAAACCATCAACGGTCTTCACAGCATTGAGCTCTCATCCTGTCCATCGATTTACTAAACTTTATGTTTAGAGAATTCTAAGTGCTACTCTTTTTTTTTTAAGTTCATTTATTCATTTGTTTGTACGTGAACTGTACAGAGGACAAAAGGCACCTTCTGGGAGTCGGTTCTCTCCTTCCAACATCTGGGTCCCAGGGGATCTTGAACCCAGCCTTCAGACGTGGCTACACGTGCCTTGGCCTGCAGAGCCAGTCCGCTGAAGCAGTAGAAGGAAATCAGTGTCCACCGGTGGTGCTCCATAGCTCAGCACCAGGAGAAATGACACTAAAAGTCCTCATTTGTGGAATAAGACTGAAGCTTATGCAGGAAAGCCTTTCTTTCCAGATGACTCCGGACTATGTGATGACACAGTGTATTAGTGAAACCTTGGCCGGCTTTGTCCTAAGACTATAGAGTTCATAAATATTATAAAATAGGTGAACCAGATGTGCATCTAGTATTTGTAATTTCCAAATTAGGTAGCTGCCAGGTGGCAGGCCTTATGCTTAGCACTGTGTTGAGTTACAAGCGTATATAAGACTTGGATTTTGTCCTAAGGAACTATCACAATGTCAAGTAAAAGTACATGAATTTTACAAGTTAAACCCTGTCTACTAAATTAATAAAATTTAGCCTGGATATTCTGAGGACTGTAGACACTCAGCCTCCATCATCCACAAATGATAGCTCCTCCAAGCACCAATAATGAGAGAATGTAAGAAAAAGCAATTCACTTTAACCTGAAACTTACTAATAAAAAATTTATATATACGTACACATACACATATAATGTTTCTAGAAGATTCTATTTACAAATCATGGTTAATATAGTCCAAATTGCATTGGTTTCACAGAAAAAGAGGCTGTTGATCAAGCACACATATTCCCAGTACAGTGTGCAATACTTCTAATGCTGGCCAGTTTGAATATTATAAATCTGGGCTTACAGCTCTATAGCTATTAATGACATTTTACTCATCAGGCAGGTGCTGTGACTATAGCTTGCTTATTTGTTTCATACCAAATTGAGCTATCTCTGTACCTGAAAAACACAAGAATTCTAGAGCCCTGCTTCGGCAGGGTTCAAGTCTGAGTGATGCAGAGGGTGTTGTCAAGGCTGTTGCTTGGTGGTTAGGGAAGAAGACGCTGCTTGTTTGTGTCTGGAAGAACAAGCAGCGTGAAAAAATGCACAGCAGACTTTACTGCAGTAGAATTGATGGAAGGTAGAACTCTCAACAAATTGCTTTGTATAAGATCTGAAAACTATCTCAGCTGGGGAGATATATGGTGAAATATCCTAATGTACACACACACACACACACACACACACACACACACACACACACACACACACAATCACATCTGTCTCTGCTACTGATTAGCATGAACTGAATAGAGTATTTGCATTATACCATGAATACTTCCTGATTATACGCAATTTCATAATGGCTGGTGTGTGTCACGTCTGAAAACCCAGGCTGAATGCATAGTGGGCATTGAACTAGATGGATTGTTTCTCATTTGCATGCCCCTTTAGATTTAACCAGTCAATTTACATGAAGTTCTATCTTTGTTCTTTTCACTGAGAAAGCAGCAAGCATCCAAGCAAAAGGGCAGTCTTCAGTGATAACAATGCTATGTCTGCACTTTGATAACTGGACCCCCATCCAGCCCTGTGAGTAAAGCAGGGTCCCACCTCATCTTGGCATTTTGTTCCCAGCTTTATAAGAGAAGCTTTGGCATAGTATTCGGTAAGACATTTATCTTAAAGTTTCTGCGAAGCAACACCATGATCAATGCAACGCTTATAAGGACATTTAATTGGGGCTGGTTAAGAGGTTCAGAGGTTCAGTTCATTACCATCATGCCAGGAAGCGTGGCAGTATGCAGGTAGACATGGTACTGGAAGAGCTGAGAGGTCTACTTCTTGATCCAAAGGCAAAAGAAAGGAACTGTCTTTTGAAGTATCCAGGAGGAGACTCTTTCCTGCACTGGGTAGAGCCTGAACACAGGAGATCTCAAAGCGCACATTCACAGGGACACACTTGCTCCAAAAAGGCTATGCCCCCTAATATTGTCAAGCATTCAAACACATGATCTGCAGGGAGTAGTGACCTCTTCCAACCAACACAACATCCTTTTTTAACACAACCAGGAAACATGGCTCAATACTTGTTGCACCAGGTATACTGCAAATCTCAAAAATCTAAAACCGCCTTAAGTTTAGTACTTCGGAGGCAGAGGCAGGTGGATTGCTATGAGTCTGAGGCCAGCCTGGTCTACAAAATGAGTTCTAGGACAGCTGAGGCTATTACACAGAGTAGCCGTGTCTGATAAAACAAAAACAAAAACAAAGCAATGCTTGCTGCTCTTACAGAGGACCACATGACCACTAAAACAATCTAAGCCAGCTGTTCTGGTGATATTTAGCCCTGTGATGAATAGTCTTTGATTGATTGACTGATTGATTGATTTCGGCTAACTTGACACCAAACTAAAAGAAGCTAAAGTCATCTGAGAGGAGTGAGTCTCAAGAAAATGCCTCCATTGGATTGGGTTGTATGTCAATCTCTAGGGCATTTTCT
Organism: Micromys minutus; assembly: GCF_963924665.1. Lineage (NCBI taxonomy): Eukaryota > Metazoa > Chordata > Mammalia > Rodentia > Muridae > Micromys > Micromys minutus. Next base: position 37,208,632 of record NC_137984.1, on the reverse strand, counting down.
TAATTAGTGATTAATGGGAGAGGGCTCAACCCATTGTGGTGGTACCATCCCTGGCTGCAGGTCCTGGGTGTCCTATGAAAGCTGGTTGAACAAGCCATGAAGAGTAAGTTAGTAGGCAGCACTCACTCTTCCATGACGTCTATCAGTTGAGCTGCTGTAGCCCTGAAAGGTGTTTGAGAATTAAGATCTGTGAGCCCTCTTTCATCAGCTCCTGCCTGCAGGTTCCTGCCCTGTTTCTGTTCCTGACTTGACTCCCTTTGGTGATGAACAGCAATGTGGAAGTGCAAGCTGAATAAACCCTTTCCTCCCCAGCTTGCTTTCGGTCATGGTGTTTCATTAATGCACCAGAAACAAAGACTGGCTGGAACTGCAGGCCATTGGGCTTTGATGTCAGACTCAATGTGACAGATTTAGATTTGAACTACAATCAGAACTCCATCTTCCTGACTTCTAGTACACTGAACATCTCACCAAAACTCCTATACACCATAAGAAGCAAGACCAAATACCTTACCATATGAAACATATAGCTTCCTCCCTGCTCCTCAAGAAAGCCTGGATTAGGCCACCAATGCAAACCATTTGGTATGTCTTGAGATACAAACTTATTTAACAAGTGAAAGATATTCATTCAAATATTACCACAAAGAACAGCCTGGCTCTTCGTGTACACCAGAACTACCACTGTGCTTGCCCACTTATTCACCAAAATCTCACTCCAGACTTGGGTGAACAGACAAATGTCACAAAGCTGGCACAGCACCCTACAGTGATAGAGACTTGCCTTCTGTCCTCATTGTCTGGTTTTGTGTATATCCGGTCATGTTGTCCTCTACTAGATGTATTTTGCGATGTACAATACGCCTTCTATCTGTGGTTTACAAACCTCACAGGACTGTAGCTGCATCAATGCTGGGGTCATCTCTGAAACTGATTCCGTGACACACAACAGTGTCTGTCTGCTGTAAAGTCTATGCTCTGTGAACATTAATATACAAAAATATTGCTCAAAAAGTAGAACAATCTAAAAGTAGATTTGACTTTCAGCATGGCCTGGGGCTTTTCGTGTTAGATAACACACACAAATGCTTCATGGATGGTTTCTAAGATTAATGGTCAATTCTTAGAATGATTCCCATAAATCACAATTGAATGAATCCCCTGGGGAGAAAGAGGTCATGCCTGAACTCAGTCAGTAAACTATTTAATACCAATCAACAGAATGCAGAGTCTGGAAGTTTAGCTTAAGGTTTAAGTAGCCTGACTCATGGGATTCATTTCCAAAGAAGGAAACAGGCCCCACGTTGACTCTTTTGTTGTTTAAACATGTAATTCGCAGTCTGATTGAGACTCGTGTAGAAATACCAGCGAGGCTTTCATTACTAAAGGCAACATAAAGAATGTATCACCGTATTTCCCTATTGAATCAGAGAAGCAGGAGCCTGAGACCTAAGGTCAGGTTATCTGGTGTTGGTACACATCAAAACCACTCTAAAAATATAGCAGCACAATTATTTTCATCTGCTTTGCAGTGCAGATGTTCTTGATGCAGTAATGGACTCAGACCATTCTAGTTTTCAAATATGAAGGAAACGTGTCACAAGAAAGGGAATCCTCTGCATGGATATCATTTACTTCTGATTTACTATCTCCTTTCACTGACTCACCATGGAGTTTTTTATGTTTGAATGAAGAAAGTGCTATTTTTCTGCATATTTTATCAAAAAAGATGCTGTTTTCTTTTTAAAGGTTTATTATTTATTTATTATATATGTGTGTGCTTCTGTGCACGAGTATGAACAGGTTTCCTCTGAGGCCAGAAGATGGTGTTGGCATTCCCAGAAGCTGGAATTACAGGTGGTTAGGAACTGCTTAGTATTGATGCTGGGAACTAAAATCAGGCTCTCTGCAAAAGCAGAAACTGTTCTTAACCTCAGAGCCATCTGGAGAGATATCTCAAACCCCGAGTGTACTGTTTGCTAATACGAATATTATTCATTTGAGACCATGAATTTCTTCTAGCCATTGAAGGAAAAGTCATAAGCTTAACCCCATGTGCTGCTGTGTCCCCGAGTGCTAATTTACTTAAGTATTGTTCCACCATCATAGTAACATCACTGTAGTAGCACTGAAGTCATGTAAAGTGTCCCAAACACAAATCGACTCAGCAAGCTGGCAACAATAAATTCTAGCTATAATTCTAGGGACCACCCAAGAGTAGTTGCTCAAGAGTTTTGTTTGGACTATTGGTCTTAATTTAAAAGTAGAGATGTTTACAAATACAAGATGAAGATGCTGATTGCTCCCCTGTGGTTTCTTGCAAGAAGGAAGGGAGGCAGAGGAGTCAGCAAGAAGGCTCAGCTGGTAACAGCACTTGCTACTAAGCCTGTTGACCAGAGTTCAACTGTCAAATTGAACTATGCACAGTAAAAGCAGAGACCCAAGAGCACTCCTGAAAGTCATGCTTTGATGTTCAAGCACATGCTGTGGTACAAAACACCACACACACACACTTTTTAGTAGGAAAACAAAAGAAGGAAATACATTATTATAGTTGAGTTTAGGATGCTTAAATTAATAGTTTATTTATAAGTAGAAGACCTAAAAGAAGTCCAGAGGAGTCTTCCATTTACGACTTTAAGAGGAAGCCAGTGAATTATCACATCCAGGGTTGTGGGGAGTTTCCTCCGAGTTTGTAACTTCTGAATTTATGCTAGTTTTAATAATTGACTAGAAAAGGAGTGTGGACACGCTCTCATGGTGGAAGTTATTAGAGTCTCGACACACCAAAGAAGAGAAAGAAGAGAGAGGATGCGCAAGGGGAGGACAAATCTCCTAATGCTGTACCAGAAGAGACAAAGCTGGTGACTGCTGGCCTCTCAGGACTTACTGCGGTGGGCTCAGGCTAACCGTCATATGATTCCCCATGAGCCAGGGCTCTGATATTCTAATGCTTGAGTAAAAAGTGGCACATGTCTGGCTTGGCCTCTGTTTTATCTTACGGCAATCATGTACTCAAAGAGCAGTAACGAATCAGTCCCAACATCAGGTCAGACACTGAAGACATCAACGGAACAGGAAGGATTTGTTCGTTCCCTTCCTGGGTCTAGAACAACTCTACTGAGAATAGGCATATAAGCAGTTATAAGAAAATGCAAAATGTATTATGAAAAGAACAATGGAGAAGAAAGCCTGCCCCACCTTCCCAGTTAAAAAAGTGCCACAGAAATGGATCTGAACTGGACCTTGAATTTACAAAAGAAAGAGAAGACACTTGGAGGAGCATGGGAAGAGAGCAAAGGCTCATGGGAAAGAAAGCACTGTCATAGAAATATAGGGAGGCTCATGTGTGGAAGATCATATTTTTTACAGAACTCTGGGAGTAGTCTGTCATTGCAACATCCTTTATGCTGTTACTGACACTGAAGGCCAGGTGATTTATAATGACCAGTTGTTTATTAGCTCACATATATGCAGGCCAGAAGTCTAAAACAAACATGCCACCGCCTGTGGCCAGAGTCTTCTTGATGCATCAAAACACAGCAGGGGTATTACATGGGCAGAAGGAGGAAGGATGAGCCAGACTTAGCCTTTATAAATAACCCAAACTGTCCAGGGAAGGTGGTTCTGTCTATATATTGCTGCCTTGCAAACACGAGATCTGAGTTCTATTTCTAGAACCCACAAAAAACTATGTGTAACGGGTGCCATGTGCTTATCGTCACAGCAGTGAGTGGTAGAGGCAGGTAAATTTCTGGGACTCACTGACCAGCCAGCCTGTCCTAGTTGGTGATCTCCAGACCAATAAAAACCCTGGCTAAAAAAGTAAGGCAGATGGCTCCTGGGATAGAGCATCCCGATTGACCTCTATTGCCACACTTACACATGCAAAGGGCAAAGACCTGGAAGCCAATGAATCCAGTAGGTTTGTTATTCTTATTTGTGTGGGTGTGTGCACGCACTCGTACATGTGTACATGTGAGAGTAAGTGTGCATGTGAGTGTGTATGTGTGTATGTGATAGAGTTTATGTGTACATGTGGTACAGGTGTCAGCATATACTTGATACAGGGTGTATGTAGATATCTGAGAACAACTTTATTAGTCAGTTTTCTCCTTCTCACTTTAGGTAGATTTCAGGCATACAACTTAGGTAACCATCATTAGCCTTGCCAAGTAAGAACTTTGCCTACTGAGTCATTTTGCCAGCCCATGTTTACTATGCTTGTAGAAGTTTAGATGTATGTTTATGGTATAATCATGAGGGGGTTAACCCTTTCCCACGCTCTAATCATGGTCGATCTCTAATCATGGTAAATCAAATCTTTCTTTTAACGTATTTCTTCCCATGATCCTCTTGAACAATTCCACAGGGGGTGGTTAAAACCACAGTGCTGATGGCATTAAAATTTAGTCAGGGTCCTCTGAGGACATGGAATTTCCACTGTGTGAAACGTGTCATAGCTAGAAAAGCCCTCTTGGGACCTTTGCTCCTGATACGGAAGTGCCACAAGCAGGCACTTGTGACTGTCATGAAATACAGCTGCCTTCTCTTTGGCCATCCCTGTCTTACTCACAAGAGAGCTCAGCTACTGAAGGTGCTTGTCACTAAAAATGTGATGCCTGAGTTCAATGTCCACTATCCTTATGGTAACCTACTGTACCTATCCCTCCAAAGGTACCATGTGAGGAGTGAACGAATACTCACTATTCACACTCTATGTACAATAGGAAATATTTCGTTGGAATGAAACTGACATTTTGCAATCATCAGAGTTGGATGATTTCATATACAAAATAATAATGCCCTGCCAGCTTGGAGAAAAAGATACTAGATATTTGAAAGACATTAAAAGATGTCCCAGCCTTTGCTGCACTAGGTCCTGGAATCATCAGTCTCTATGTTTTGTGGCTTAATTCCATCCACAGAGAAGTGAGGTTGGGTGCTCCTTACACAGGCCAGCATCACTGCTGAGTGCCTCCACTTTCCAAAGACTGGGTGATTTGCTAGTCTGGTTTGCTCCCATGTCTCCATCTGTTGTGTGGATGGACACACACCTGCATCTAATTTGAGTCGCAAAACATGTTTCAGCAGAAAGAAGAGAATGTGTGGAGAAGGCTTTTCTTGGTAATGCTAGCTGCCTATTTTTACCATCTTGAGTTTAGGGCTAAGGAATATTTTAAGATTATAGGGCAATATTGCCAGGATTGATTGAGTACTTCCTTTCTTTCTTCTATCCTTCCTTCTTCCTTTCTTCCTTTCTTTCTTCCTTTCTTTCCTTCCTTCCTTTTTTCCTTCCTTTCTTTCTTCCTTTCTTTTTGCCAGCTTGAGTAACCTAAAAAAAAAGCCAAATGGAATAGCTAAAACTTGAGGCCTTTTAAGAAAAATACTCAATGTATTTTTCTTTTTATAGGCAAAGAAAAAAGTTTCAAGTTTACTTTTTCTACTTTTTTTACTTGTGTGTGTGTGTGTGTGTGTGTGTGAGTGTGTGTGTGTGTGTTTGTGTGCGCACTCGCACACATTTTCTATACTATCCTTAACATCTAGGACCATTATTGTTCTGAGGTGAAATGGTGTCTTTCCAAAATGTCAGAATTTATTGACTAGTAATACATTCATATGGATATTGTTAGCTCCAATTTTCTGAGGACTGATAAAGGGCAGATGGAGAACCAGTGAGGGCACCCCAGAGCTAAGCCATAGGGTTGCATGGTTGACCCAGGCTGATGCGCTGAATCCACTTGTAGAGGCAAGGTTTAGGACCATAGAGCCACAGGTCACAGAAATGAGATGGAAGACCAGGTCCAGACAGATGAGTGGATGGACACAATTCAGGAGGACCATGTCAGTTTCAGGGCCTGTGCTGAACTGGGTGCTGGGAGCACTTGGAAACTCTCAGCCAGAGGGATGGACGGTCTCTTGATGCATTCACCAGTTGGTCACATGACAGGCTGTAGGGTTGTCAGCATTGCAGTGTCAGGTGTCTTCCTCTCTATGGGGTCCTAGTGCCTGGTTTTCCTGATAGAATTTTAATCAAGTTGCTTTAGTAGATTTGTAGGGCAGCACTGGTTTTATCTTTAGGACTATGTTGTCTGACAGTCTGGGCCTCCTGGTGGTGCTTGACATGGGGTGGAGTCTACATTCACAAGGAGACACTGAATCCTCCTACCTCTGAGTCTGCACCAAAATAGAACCCCAAATTGCTACTCAGCAAATTGGAGCAAATGAGATCCATAGAGCCACTGGGGCAAGCTGCTGCCTGAAGCTGCTGTTCTGTACAATGTGAAGAACCTGCTCAACAGTTACTCTTTCGAGGTCTGGCTCTGTGCCTAGGATGACGCTTTTAGGAAATAAACTATAAAGCCCATTTGCCTATGTTATCTTTTGAACATCATGCTAATATTTTCACTCATTCTAATAAAGGAATCCATTATCATCTGATTAAATTGATGAAATAGAAGTGCTGTACCTCTTAGACAACAGACAGTGCTGGTTTAGCCTAAATCATAATAATATTGATGTACTAAAACTCTTCACTCGCATCTCTAGCCAGAGTATAAGGATACGGGCCTCACGTGGGATCACTCCTGATATCACTGTGTGATATTGTCTAGGAGTCAAATTTTCCTTAATTGCTGGGTCTTCTATCTCATCTCATTGTTGCCCTAAGCTCTTTCTTTCCCTTGCTCTTTAAAAGTCCATTATGTTTCCCACAAAATTGGGTTTCTCTGTTTAGGAGTCTACAAACCTGTCACCCTGGCCCAAGGAGCTTAATCTTTCTCTGCGTCCTCAAGTTTCAGTGAAGTATTTTCTGAGGACCTGTATGGCAGACCCTACACTGACCGCAATCCCACCGTCCCCTTTGTTTCCTCTGGGGAACTGCTCCCTCATTACCTTAGCTCCTTCCGTTCTGATCTGACTAGGGACATTGTCAGCTGTGTTTTCTTCTCTCTTCAAAGAGGTTAAATCAGAACTGTGGTGTTCTGCATGGAGTCATGTGTCTCTTTGGTTTGGCAGTGGGGGGTCCTGTGTACTTTCCAGTTTCTCTTGGCCCATCACAGGGAAGCTTACAAACATGTTTATGCACAGATATGTGATTAGACTGTTTCGTCAAATGTAACAAACATAGTAAGATCAGAGTCAAATGGAAAACAGACTCTCAAGTTGTATAAGTAACACAATAATTCTTCGTAGATGATGAATGAATGAATGATTTGATTTGATATTCATAGCTTTGGGCTGGATGAACACTGACAATAACTCAGTGCTCAGTAATAAGCTTCATAGTGCTTAGATATTACAATTTTACATTAAAAACTAACAGCAACTTGTGGTCATGGAATGAAATACTATTAGGAATCTGCAGCATCCTAAATTTCCCGACCTCGTCAAACTTTCACCTTCGGTAGAAACTGAACCAGTACTTTTCATGAATATAGGGAGAATTCATGGATGTGTGTTGAAGGTCATGAACTTCTGGAAGGTCAAGAGAGACCCAGACAAGATCATGAGGTCACTTTGGAAAAGCTGGAAAACATCTTTTATATTTCCTGTTTTTAGAAACAGTTTTGCCAGTGCAGCAAAGGGGCTAAAAATAGAATTAATGAGAGCAACAGTTCAGCTGTTTTAACTACGTATTCAGTACAAATCATGTATGAAGTACAATAGGATGTGTTAATAAGGCAGGAAAAGAGCCACATGGTAATAATATATCCAAGGATATTGTGCTGGCTAATCTTACGTTAACTTGATACAAGCTAGAGTTATCTGAAAGAAGGGAACCTCAAGTAAGAAAATGCCTCCATACAATCCAGCCGTAAGACATTTTCTTAATTAGCAATTGATATGGGAAGGCCCAACCCATTGTGGGTGAGGTCTTGGGTTCTATAAGCAAGCAGGCCGAGTAAACCATGACAAGAAAGAACCCTCCAAAGCTTCTGCATCAGCTCCTGCCTCCAGTATCCTTCCTGTTTGAATTTCGGCCTGACTTTCTTTAATAATGAACAGTGTTATGGAAGTATAAGCCAAATAAACCGAGTTCTCCTTAACTTGGTTAGAGATTTATTGGTGTAGAAAGATACGATGGTGAAGGCAACTCTTAGAGAGAAAACATGGAATTGGAGCAGGCACATGGTTTTGAGGTTTATCATCATGGTGGGAAGCATGGCAGTGGACAAGCAGACATGGCACTGCAGAAAGTGCTGAGAGTTTAATATCAGATCTACAGGCAGCAGGAAAAGATGGTGATCTACTAGTCCATGTTTGAACTTCTAAAACTCCTAAGCCCACCCCCTAGTGAGATATGTCTGCCAACAAAGCCACACCCACTCCAACAAGGCTACACTTTCTAACAGTGCCACTCCCTATGGGCCTATGGGGGTCATTTTTATTCAAACCACCATACTTACACACTGTGGCCAAGCTTTACCAAGAGAAATAACCTTCCCATGGGCTCCATAAAACCCCGCTATCTTACCCTTCTACCATCCCTCTTACCTGTGGCCATTTCTTTGAGAGGCATTTGAAATCTTTAAAGCAGATATGCTGAATCCTTCTCCATCCCCTTACTTGGTATTTCACACCCTAAGAAGAGGCAGTAGTGATACTTTCCTGGTGACTGAGAGAGGTCTATCTCTAATGAACTTCAAGCTTGCTAACTTCTAACTAGCTACATTAGCAAATCAATATGAAGAATTGTATTAATAAGAAATGCAGCATGCTAGTGAAGATAGAGGTGGAGAGTACAAAGTAACCGTGTCACCATCAACTGGCAGACAGAGCAGAGACTCGAATGGCTCTCAGTCACAGCTGTGTTGTCTCCTTGGGATCAATCCATTACAAGCATTCTTGTCGGTGCAATTTTCCTGAGTTGTACATAGACCAAAAGAGTATTTTCATTCTACAAAGAAAGTGCTTCTTGTGGTCCAAATATAAATATATCCATTTTTTTCAAAGGCAAAAAATGTAGACATTCAGTCTAACTCAACACTTCTCCAAGATGCCATAATGGACCCTGGAGAAAACACAGAGCTGAGTACCACTCCAGTTTCTGTCTATGCTGTAGGAAAAGGCTTTCCGGGGTCTATAGTAAGTATCCTTTAAACTACGGCAAGGTAATGAGAACAAATTGACAAAGAAAAGCCAAGGAAGGCATTCTTCCTTCTGCCAATGTGGAGAAGGGCAATGCTCAGAATGAGTATCTAACACCCCCAAACACAGAGGAGGCCAGTACAGAGCAGGATCCCATGGAGAATGTCACCCATGCCTCACAGCACCACACAGATCTTGTGTTCAGTGACAGATGGGAAAGTGAAAAAGTACTTTGAAGTATTGGGCAGAAGGATGGTGTTTCATGGCTCCTGGGGAGAAGGTGAGGGGTCTTCTTGAGTAATTTCACAGCCATAACTGAACCCAAAGATAAGCAAAGGTTATCTGTAGGGCCAAAGTGGGAGAAACTTTCAGTTAGGTCATTGCTTGAAATCCTCAATATAACGTATAATTGCCCTGACCTTATCCTTCCTGCCATTTACAAAAGGCAGAATCATTGAAGACTGCACCCAAAGGGTCATAGCAGACTCTAGACAGACATAACGTAATTGGCGGAGAAGGGGGAGGGTCAGAAAGTGCCCCAGATGCATGATGCAGGGGAAGAGCTGGGAATGTTTCATCGAAACCATTAGGTTTTGTTTGTTCCTTTGTTCTAAGGAGGCGTGTCCTTCATCCTTGTGCAGGAGGCTCTTCAGCATTCTTCAGATTGTGACTTTAGTATGATGGTTCTGTGGAGCAATGTCAATAAAGAGGTCTTCCAGAAATAGAACATGAACTAAGAGTCAGAAGGACAGCATATTTGAGGCACGGGGCAACCCCCTTGTGATGAGGAAATGACGTAATGAGAGTAAGAAATAAGCTCTAATGTTGAGTATACTAGCCTAGAAAAAAGACATTGCAAGCCACAATCATCTCTTGCTACTGAACTCCCATATCTTTCTAAGCCACTAACTCAACAGATCAGTCCCCAAAGCCCGCAGGGTCAAACCTGGAAACTACATGCACCCCTTTTACTCTCAGATCCTGCACTGTGCTCATAATTGAACTTCTAGTAAAGCAGATCTCAACCTGTGGTTTTCAATGCCTTTGGAGGGTCCAACCACCCTTTTACAAGAGGCACCTAAGACACCAGAAAATACAGACAATTTTTTACATTACAGTTCACAACAGTAGCAAAATTACAGTCATGAAGTAGCAACAGAAGTATTTTATATCTTCAACAGTTGCAGCATAAGGAAGGCTGAGAACCACTGTTCTAGAATATTCCTTTCTACAATGCTAACATACTTTAGCCCAGTGTCATGATCTGAGTCAATGTAAAACTGTCCTGTGTGCGACTGAGAAAATATTGGCAGCTTAGAGCTGGAGTGGGCAGAGTTGCTAGGACAGTATTGGGGGTAGGCTGGGAGGTTGTAGTGCTGCTGGGAGTGTGCTGGGGTGTTGTGGGGAGTGAGCTGGATGCTGTAGTGTTTTGGAGAGCAAGCACACAGGGATGCTGGATGTCTGCCCCTGCACAGAATTCACTTCTTTCTCAGTTATGCTTGGGATGGAGAACAGTGGAGACCATGGCTTAAAAGAGCTTGAACATCAGATGCAGAAATCTAACCAGGACACCCTCTAAAGGGGTAATTCATAACAGTATTGAGTAGCAAAGTTCCTGGTTTGGGACACTGTTTTAAATCATTAAGCTTTAGAATCCCAACATGCCCCAGTTGCAGCTCTGAGTTGACCTTTGTACACAGTACCCTATTTTTTTTTTTGCAGACCCTCGAGCTGTCAGCCGCTGTGCTTTCTGTGCTATTCTGTGAACCTAAGATTCTTCCTGAATTAGGTACTTGTGTTATATTTAGTAAAAGACAGTTTCCTGCCCCCATCTGCTCCTCAGAGAGAACTGTCTTCACCCATCCACCCTGCAGATCCTCTCTCAAAAACACAGCCTCTATTGTGTTGCGGACATAGAAATTCTTTGATTTATGTGAATATATTTTAAAAGACCTTGGATGCAACTGTCCTTTAGGCTATTATGAATCCACCCTGATTAAATCTTCCTGCCATAGACTATACGTTCTGTGGCCTTGAGTTAAGAATGTATAGTCCTAACCATTGCAATGGGAACCATTGTCTGACAGCTAAATGTGATATAACTATTCAAATCACACACACACACACACACACACAGGTTTCACGAAAACTCAAGAAATAGACCTAAGAGATAGCCTGCTTTCATACTGAAAATATTGATGATAAATGAATTTCCAAGAAACTGTAACAAGCATGAATGAGTTCACACTTCCAAAGTATTTTGAATTTTCCAGAAAAATATTAAATGTTTAATTTAATTGAAAATTTCAATAACTTAGCTCATTTGCTTATCATGTAGATACATAAACACATGTCCATATCATGTATATTTTGCTTATAACATAAAGAGGAGTCTCTGAGGAGGTACCTGATAGAATCTCTATTCAATCATTAGGTGTATATCTAAACAAATTTTGCCATTATCAGAAACATATGACCAGTGCCTCTAATGGAATTTACTAACAGAAAACCAATAAACGACACCCCTTGGTTAATATTTTATACCCCCTTTATCATAATTGGTCCTCTGCGCTGGTTGGAAGAGCTATAAGAATTTCCCACTGGCATCTTTATGCAATCTCTTTTGTCGTGGTATCTATTCTCATTTGTCTAGACTTGTGGTGTTCTCGGTTTTTCCTTCTAGTTTATTGTCTCCTGAGATCCACCTGTGTGCTTTCTGTTTTCTGGTTGTCATTTTGTCCTCTTTTCTTTAAAGAGAGCATGCTTCCCTCAACAGCATGTGCTGATGACATCTAGCCCTACATCAGGGCTCCTTTATGATCCTACTTTTGCATCTCTGCTTTCTGTGTCCCATCAATTGGAATGGTTCCCAGATTCTCAAATTTTGTTTATCTGTACTAAATTCAATTCACCATCCTTGCCCTCAAGTTTGTCTCTCTGTGGCTCCCGTACTTCAGTCACATCACCGCAGTCACTGCGATCACATCAGCCCCAGGGTTAAAATAGGAGAGAATTACCTCTACATATCTAAATATGCATCTAGAAGAATGGAATCGACCATCCTATCTCTTAATGCATCTAGCAGTTTAATTTGATTTCAGATTGATTAAATACATTCTGTTCCCAATAAAAGACACATGGCATAGCAAATTGTTCACAGATGTGCCAAGATGAAGCTGGAAAAATGGGTTCTACGGTTTGTACAGGTTGGAATCCAAGCAAGAAGGGGCCGGAGTCGACTTAATATGTGCAGAGGGTAGGTATTGGTAGAGATTCTGGGTTCTTGTGCTCTGGAGCAGAGAACTGAGCAGAGACACGGGGGCAGTAGCAAAGGTGGGGACAGGCGATTAGACACACTTCTGAGGGAGGAAGTGGGCCAGGTCAGAAGAAGACTTGAGTTCAGAGGCTCTGCTGTATAAAGGCCAAGGCCTCCTCAGAGAATCCTTTCCCATTATAAACAAACCCATATGTGGTGTGGATCTGTGCTTCACACGCTGTGTAAAGAATATTTCAAAATAAAGGCTGAGGCATGTGTGTCACACAGCCTTTCCCTTTACCAACAGTCTTTCTCTTCTTCACTCTTCTTTCTTGGGCTTGTGGTGCACCCAGTGGAGTTCAGGGTGTTGAGCTAGCTCCTTCATGCTGACCTTTGGCACAACCCATTACCTTGTGACCGGAGGACAAAGGCCAGGTCTGCCCTTTTCGCTAGTCATCTCTCACTGTCTTCCTCAGGGTTTCTCTCCTCCACCATTCAGAATATGGCTGCTGGCCTTCCTGCAGGCCAAAGCTGCTGCCCTGACCTTTCCACAGACCAGCTGGTGTAGGGCTGTGCTCCTGGGCTCATCACATGATTAGATCTGGCCCAGGTGGGTAATTTCCCCTCAGTAAAGTCAGCTGACCTGGATCCCTAAGGAGGTGTGCACACCAGGTGTCACAGTGCCATGTAGTCCAGCTTTCTCTTTTTACACCCCCCATGTGTGTCTGATTCTCTCTGTCTTTATCCCCCTCCATGTTTGTCTGTCTGTCTCTCTGTGTGTCTCTGTGTGTGTGTGTGTGTGTGTGTGTGTGTGTATTTATTCTGGGTATTTGCAAACTTGAGGTTGTTTGGATAAGACTTTTGCTTTCGAATGTTTGGTATCCATAGTGGATGAATATTTAGGATCAATTTCAACTGTAATTGGACTTGCAAGATGAGCAGACACTAATGAAATTAATTTTGACTTAAGCTCACCCTCTGGAAAGTCCTGAATGGGAAACTGGTATGAAATCAATTGGAGTTTCTCAAAACCTCCCCCTTTTCCCCAGTGCATCCAGAGAGAGGGCCAAAGGCAAAATGAGGGACATTACTGGGAGGTTGGCACCATCAAATGGGAATGAGGTGATGGGTGAACACTAGAGAATTGGAAATGGACGTGAAAATGTCCTTGGTACTGTGTGAGCTGAACAACTGTGCCTGGGGACTGCTAAGAAAGTCCCATGACATCACCAGCCTTAGGAGGTGCCAGGCATCCTCAGCCATCCTGCCCTTCAGTCCTCAGACAACTTCCATCTCTTCTTGCTGTAAGAAATCGAGTGAAATTTCCATTTCACAGGATGCATGATACTTTGGAAAATTGTGTCATGTGCTGTATTACATGTTGAGAAATAAGAACAAGAGTGACATCAAAAAGCAAAGGAAGTGACAACAGCAAATGTTTGGAGAGCCTTGAGAAGTCCTTTCATGGGCTAAAAGGAGGGTTTTGTTTCTCATTCACCAAGATTGTCAAAATGACCTCATGTGAGGAAGAATTCAGGAGAATTCTAGGAGAAGGGATCACTGTTTCCCCTTTAATAATGTGTGTGCAATGAGCAACACTATACATCCAGTAGTGTAAAACAAACATGGAGCTGTCTCCTCACAGCCATGGCCACAGCAGATACACTCTAACCTTTCTAGTGATCTCATATAAACTGATAGCTCAGGGAAAAAACCCATATAAACACAAGCACACAGTGACAGAGAAACACATAAGCACACATCAACACAAACAGCCACATTAACACAAACATGCATGTACAAACACAATAATACACACAAATACACTATAAAGAAAAGACACAAACACACAAAATACAAGTGTAAGACTCACACCTGAACACACAAATTCATGCAAACACACACACAAAACACCAATACAAGCATTTCTAAAATGAGTGTTTATCTCTCCACTCTTTGTAATAAATTCTGAAATCTGACACTGCATTTTATCTATCTATTTTTTTAATACTGGTTACAAGCCAAGACTGAGCAGAACTTCAGAGAGAACTGGGTAGAGAACTCCCTATAAGAAACTGTGTTCCTGAGCACCTTCCCAGCTAGTCATTCTGAAGATATCTATAGCTCTAGAGCAACCAAGTCAATGAGAAGACAGGCCAGGCCTGTGTCTGAATACACTTCTCAACCAGTTTAAATTCTGAAGACATTCACCATTGCCAACAGGTAGATGACACATGTAAGGTATGGGAAAGTTGGGTACCTCAGGATAGGATGAGGTGAAGGCAAGGCATAAGAAGAACAGCCTTAGGTGTTCTTCCCCTAAAGCCTGGGTTGGGAAGAAGTTGAGCCAGCCTTGGCCTGACTCCAATAAGAATGCTCTGGAAGCTGCTAAACTGTGCACTTGAGTTTGCTAAGGCTTGAAGCTGCATCTGGTACCGCATCTGAGGGAGGCTGGGGAGCAAAGCAGTTGATTGAAGCCACAGGCTCAGCTTGGCACAAGTGGAGGACTCAGCTGACAGTTGGTAACACTGAAGCAAGCTTGTGAGGTTCAAAGGAAAAGGAGCAGCTGAGAGAAACGGGGTGTACTCCTTTCAACTGCCCCCATCTGCAGTTGGGCCCCCACCCCATTTATCAGAAGTAAATATAGAGAGGAATGAGTGGGTAAAGCCCCGGAAATCATGTGGCTGGCCCCTTTTCAGACAGGGATGTCTAGTGGGCAATGCTGGGCAGTGGCTGTCTGCAGTGTAGTCGACAGTACTCTCAGCACTGGCAAAGACTCTCAGGAATATTGTCTCCTAAAACTTTTAACTTCAAAAATGGTGTGCCAGTTATTATCCTATTGCTAAGAAGTCAAAATGAACTCTGAGCAAACATTTTTGAGGACCAAGACAGATGGCCAGACAGCCTCTGGCAGGTGCTTGTTGTGTGCCCAGGTACTGAGTGTGAGCCCCATGTGGGCAACAAGGAAACAAACTGCATTTTCAGGGATACATACACACACACACACACACACACACACACACACATCCTACAGTTTTTTATTGAACTGATGATCATGACAAACTGACAACCCTTCATGTGACATGTGTGCCAGGACCTCCTTAAGTATCTACATATTATTAAAAACTTGATGGATACCGTGTGGCATCCAAAAGCCATTAAATTATACCTAGGAAGAATACTCATATACCAACACATATGGACACACACATGGATGCATACGTGTGCATATGTATACATATGAGTATTTGTATATATTTGCTAGAGGATGCATACACATACACTCATACTCATAAATACATATACACATATGCATATAAACATACATATACATCTGTACCATAAATACATATATATTTTTTATATATAAAGCATACATACACAGGCATGTATACACACCCAGCAGAAGTGCTGTATAATTCTCAGGGAATTGCTTCTCACACCAAGAAATCATGGCTGTCTCACCCAGACATGCTGAACATTTCATCGGTATTTCCTTTGTTACCTAGAACTGGGCACAGACCATATGAAGCAGTGGCTATTTCTAGAAAGATCAATAGTATTTATTCTCAGACAATGAAGTCAAAGCCTCACTGTTGACAGTTAAGTACACGTTTGCCTAAGCTACATATGTATGACTCCTCCAAGACAATCTAACAATGTGTTTACATGTGTAATAAATACAAGCATACATTTATGTATGAGTATGTGTGAGGGAATCAGACGGAGGACACAATTAAGGACCTAAAATGTCAGTCTGATATCCACATTTATAGCAGGCTACAGTTAAATTTCAGCAGGACACTAGATATTTTCCCTCATAGTCTCAGTTACAAACAAGGGAATCATTTTTTAAAGATATAACACTAACCTTTACATTTAAGGGTGGTGGTTTGCCTGAGAATGTCCCCTATAGACTATGCATCTGTCCATTTGGTTCCCACTGGTGGCTTTGCTTGAAGTTTGGGAGGTGTCACGGTCTTGGAGGAAGTAAGTCACACCAGTTTAAAGACTTGTGTCATTTCCAGTTTCTCTCTCCACTTTGCGCTTATGTACCAAAATGTCAGCTTTTCATTTGCTACCATCCCCCACACACACCTGCTGTTAAGGATGTTAACACTCTGGAACCTTCATCCCTTCATCTGAGAGCTACTTCCCATCAGTGTTTCATCCCAACAATAGACGAAAATTAATCAAGGCTCAGCTACATTTGTCCATTTTTTACTAATATTGCTAAATAATTAACCATTCAATTAATGGGTTTTCTACACATATAAATATACTTAGCAATGGGGTGACTTCATAATATATTTTTAAATGCAGATTGGAACAGATGAGACATCAAGACATACCATACTGTATAAATTGCATAACCAAATTAAAACAATATTACTCCCCTCTAGAAAGCAGTCTGTAAGTCTGAGCTCAAAGAATTTGACAGACACTAAATGTGAAGAAATTCACATGTTTGATTGAAGAATCAGAGAGGAGGATGACTTTTCTCAGAGGTTCTGAGATGGTAAGTTTTTCACAGGACATCACACAGAGCAGCTCAAGGAAGCTCAATGCCCCTGCACAGGTGACTATGTGCTTGTGTCTCTGTATTAGCAACTGACAGAAAGAATAGCTAATGGTAGCTGTGTCAAAGCATGCTCTCCCTCCCACACAGCTCACAGTCTAGTCCTTTTTCTCCACCATTTCCCCTCCATTGTTCCATTACAAAACCCCATCCAAGAGGGGCTGAGCTCTCAACTTTCCGGTTGGCACTTTCTGTCACAAGTCTCCCAAGTCACCAACTCCTTCTCAGTCTTAGTAAGGGTTATGTTGACATGAGGAGAAACCATGCCCACAACATTTCTTATACAGAAAAAAAAAAAAAAAAAAAAAAAACCAAAGGGGGGGGGGGGGAAACAAACAGTTAGTTTAAGCTAGTTTACAATTCAGAGGTATAGCTTGTTGGTATCATAGCGGAGAACATGGTGGCATGTAGGTAGAGCAGATGTGGTGATGGAGAGGTAGCTGACTGTACTATATCTGGATCTGCACACATCGGGAAGAGATACTGAACTGCTAGGCCTGGCTTGAGCTTTTGAAACTTCAGTGCTTCTCCACTCCCAGTGACACACTTACCACAAGGTCACACCTACTCCAACAGAGCCACAGTTCCAATAATGTCCCTCCTTATGAGTCTTTGGGAGCCATATTTATTCAGACCACCACAACCTCAAAGTCTTAGGGCCGAGTATGGTCTTCCTCTTTAATTTTCTTTACAAATAGCTGGGTTTAGGTCTTTAAATATTACAAAGAAAATACCTTCTTATTAAAAATATGTAAAATTTTAAGTTGTCAGAGTTTGGAAAAAGTCACAAACATTGACAATAAACATGAGCTCAGCCATGGAAACCACACCTTCTTTGCTATGATTAGATTTAGAAATGTTATACAAATGTTTTTTGTACGGTAGGAATATAATATAAATACTGTTTCATGGTTATGTTTCAATATCTGTAGACATCATTCACTACTTAAGATCTACATTTGACAGCTCATCTTAACATCTCCTGCTTCCCAAGCCTTATTCTAAGTATTGTAGATTTAATGCCCCAGTCTCTGTCATTACAGACTTTATAATCTAATGAGGCAAAAGGACACTAAGAGAAGAATACTAATATGGGTACTGAGGGTTAAGAAGAGGAAAGGAATGGAAGTGCTTGCTGGAGACTAGACCAGCTGCCTTGCTGCCAAGGCCTCACTAGCTTCCAGAACGCTCTCCCATGTGCAGGCTACAGCTAAATTCAAGCAGACACTCCTGATAGCTCTCAGAAGAGGAAGTGAGGATCAGCGTGTGTGCACCATTTTGGGGTGTCTAACGTGCCTCTTAGCACACTGTGTCCACACTAAGGAAACTGAGACAGACAGATGATGGTTCTCAGCTGAGTTCCATTCACCCTAACACCGTGGTTTGTGGATGATACTACTCACACTCAGTGTGAGTCTTTCCTGCTTACATAAGCATCTCTGAAACGTCTTCTCAGACAAGCCCAGAGGTGAGTCTCCTAGGTGACTCCAAATGAAGCCAGGCTGATGTTGAAGATTAACTGCCACACCTCTACTTATACTGGAGTGAGAGTCTTCCTCCCCCGAGAATTATTCAAACTGTCTTTCTTAGACTCCCTTTCTCCTTCTTGTCCTCACTTCTGTTTAATTCTTACCCATGACTTATAAATAATGTTAAACGTACTAAAGAATCATAGTTTGAAACACACACATTCAAGAGAACTTTGAGTTAATTTATTCAGGATTGACTGGACTGGCTTATAATAGAAACCCCTTAGAGGGTTTATAAAAGTTCCAAATTTCTGGACTCTAAAATTATTGTTAAAAGAAGGTTCTAGAAATGTTTGAGACAGGACAAGTTATTCTACCTGAGATCAGCAAGCCATGTGTGTTTTGTTCTGTAGAAGGTGTGGTGCTCCACTTCTCGGCTCTGATTCCTAATGACTGTGAAAATGTTTCTTCAAAGACTTGTTTTGTCTAAACTTGGAGAATGTAATTTTACTGAGATTTCAAGAAAAGGCGGGCCAAAGCCGTGTCAGTATTTCCTGTATTTATTTGACACTTGCATGATGTAATCAATCCATGAAAGCACATCTATGTCACACCAGGGACACAGCCGGTAGAGCTCTTCACAGTTTGTGTGCTGAAGCAGGAAGTGTCTGCTATGTGCAAGGTGATCTGTACTCCACATCTGTGCCTCCAGATCTCATCCTACAACTCTGACCTCGTGCTGAAACTGAAGAAAGAGTGGAAAATGTGCAAAAGCCTTGCTGCTCTACAACAGGGAACTCAGCTCTCTAATCTGAAGCAGACTCATTTGACAAAGCCTCAATATAAAATATGACATATGACAGTAGACTCATATGCCAAGTCCTGAGGGGTCATCAGAAAAGCCTATATCAGCGGTGATCAAGGGACTGCACCCAGAAGATGGTTTGATATAAAGAGAAGCTGGGATTCTGTTAGAAAGCAAAATATGTGGGGTTTTTATGTTTATATATTTTTTAATTTAGTTTGAGATTTTCATATATACATATGATGCAGTTCCATTAAGCCCACCCTCCTGCCCCTTTCACCTATATTGCCACTTTTCCTGCCCAAAGTCATGTACTCTTTTCTTAGCCCACCAAATCCACTTAGTGTCACCAACGTGTACACAGGTGTAAGGCCACTCACTCAAGTATGGGGCAGCCTATATTGGTTACATCCTTGAAGAAAATTGACATGTTCTCACCTCCAGCAGCATCCATTGCCAAAGATAGCACCCCAGCTAGCGGTGGGATTTCATGAGTCCCTCTCCCACAAATGCTGGCATTTGGCTGGCATGATCTTCTGCTGTTTCTGTATGTGCCCTCACAGCAACTCTGCATTCACGTATTCAATGCTCCTGTCGTGTCTGGGAATAGCTTAAGCAGTCTTCCACTATAACTAGCTCCTACAATCTTTCTTTCCGCCATCTCTTACCAGTGCTCCCTGAGCATTGGTGCAGGAGTGATACAGTTGTTACCGGAGCAGCCAACCACTGTCTGATTGGATTAAAGGCATGCTCCAAACTCAAACCTCCAGCCTGGTGCTGTTAACTGCGCATGGCTCTAGGAAAGAACTCAGTGCTATTGGGTTTTCTTTCTCTCTTTTATTTTGAATGTTAATTATAAAAATGACCTGCAAAGAGTTCCTAAGTACACTAGCATAGTTGGAGAGTGTGTGCAAATAAACATGCATGTGAAAATCCATAGTGAATTTTCCTTGTATTTAAAAAATTGTTTTATATTAGATAAATAATTTTCCTTGTAACACTTTTGCTCTTACCAAAAGGCAATCCCTAGAAACTTTCTGAGAACATAAAGGACTTAGTACCAGGACCAAACATGTGGGAGAAAGCAATTATGCAATAAGGAACTATGTGGGCCTCTGTGAGGAAGGAGAACTGTGAGGGGCAGTGGGGACCATGAGGGGAGGGATCATGAGGAGGGGGTACTATAAGGAGAAGGAAATGTGAGGGGGAGACAGACTGTCAGGAAGAAGAAGCACTGTGAGAATAAGGGGTTTTGAGGAGGGTCGAAACCATGAGGAAGAGGACTCTGAGGAGGAGGGAGATTGTGAGAAGAAAAACAGTGAAGAAGTGAGAGACTGTGAGGAGGACTGACTGTGAAGAAGATTATGAATGAGGAGGAGGGACTGTGAGGAGGAGGGACTGTGAGGAGGAGGGACTATGAGGAGAGACTGTGAGGAGGAGGGACTGTGAGGAGGAGGGACTGTGAGGAGAGACTGTGAGGAGGAGGGACTGTGAGGAGAAAGAACTGTGAGGAGGAGGGATTGTGAGGAGAAGAGACAGTGAGGAGGAGGGACTGTGAGGAGGAGGGACTGTGAGGAGGAGGAAGGACTGTGAGGAGGAGGAGGGACTGTGAGAAAGAGTGACTGTGAGGAGGAGGGTCTGTGAGGAGGAGGGTCTGTGAGGAAGAGGAGGGACTGTGAGGTGGAGGGTCTGAGAGGAGGAGGAGGGACTGTGAGGAGGGTCTTTGAGGAGGAGGGTCTGTGAGGAGGAGGAGGAACTGTGAGGTGGAGGGTCTGTGAGGAGGAGGGTCTGTGAGGAGGAGGAGGGACTGTGAGGAGGAGGAGGGACTGTGAGGAGGAGGAGGGACTATGAGGAGGAGGAAGGACTGTGAGAAAGAGGGACTGTGAGGAGGTGGGTCTGTGAGGAGGAGGAGGGACTGTGAGGAGAAGAGACTGTGAGGAGGAGGGACTGTGAGGAGGAGGGACTGTGAGGAGGAGGGACTGTGAGGAGGAGGGATTGTGAGGAAGAGGAGGGACTGTGAGGAGGAGGGTCTGTGAGGAGGACTGTCATGAAAAGGGTCACCGTACAGAGGAGAAAACATAGATAAACTTTTCTGATCTCTGTGCAGCTGTAAAATTTTTGTGTCTCACTCCTCCCCAAAGAGCTTGTCTTTATAATTACTACACCCAGCAACCAGTCTTAAAACACTCCCAAACCTTCAGTAGCTGCTTGATCTCACCCATAGCCTGGAGTTAGTGTGTGGTGACTCCTTGTAACCCAGAATATAACAGAATGCTCCTAGGGACACATCCTCTCCTTTTGTGGATAATAAATCTATAGGCATTAGCTTGAGATAATTATATGTGAATCACTAGATCCTCAATTTATATGTCAGACCCTATACAAGTTCTTACATACTTAATATGTCTTATATACTCCAAGGCAGCCATCTTGTCTTAGTTTTAAAATTATTTAACCATGTCCCAAGTTAATCTTATCAGCTACCAAGGTTTTAGAAGACCTTGCTAATACCACCCTAAAAATTCATTACTAAAAGGACAAAATGAGTCAGCATTTCAGTATATTTCAAACATAAAAGTGGAAAGGAATAAGAACATTTTGGAATGGGTACATTTTTCTGTTTGTCTGCACTCTGGCTTAATCTTGGTTTGACAGAAACGTATATCAGGACTCTGGCTACTTTCTCTAAGAAATGTGGCCAGGTCATTATGAACATTCAAATCAAAAGGTTTTCTATATAGACAGTGAGTTGGAAGTTGTAGTGGCTATTCCTGGTTGTCAACTTGACTATATCTGGCATGAACTATAATCCAGAACTGGAAGGCTGACCTGTAATCCTGATCTTGAAGCTGACCTAGATCTTGACATGGAGATCTTGAGGCATAGGGGTTATGAATCCCCGGACACTAAGGCAAGGAGATCTCTGAGTTCAAGGTCATCTGGGACAAAGCAAGCCCCAGGTCCAGGTGTGGTTAATCTTGGACACACCTTCTGTTGGAGACCTACATAAGGACATTAGAAGAAGTAAGGCTCTCTCTCCCTCTCCCTTCCTCCTCCGTCACACCCTCCCTCCCTCTGTCCCTCTTCCTCCCCCCGCCCCCCCCCCCCGGCCTGCTTGCCTTGTGGGACTGAGCATCTGCTAGATCCTTTCACTTCCATTCACAGCTGTGGCTGACCATTGTTGGGGAGTTGGACTTCAGACTGTAAGTCACCAACAAATACCCTTACTATATAAAGATTACCAATAAGTTCTGTGACTCTAGAGAACCCTGACTAATACAGAAGTAATTAGAGGGATTTGAAATGGATGTGTTTGGGGATCCATGTCAGCATCTGCCCACCATGTTATCCCACGTGAAGCACATGCTTGGGCATTCCCTCCTCTTTGCTGGACCTAAATGAGGCAAAGGTTGTCTGTGAACAGGACTATCAAACGCAGGCATTCAGCTGCGTGGAAGAGATGACCAAGCATAGCCTTCTGGAAATACGTAGTATAATCACAAAAATATTTTCACAAGTATTTTCCATAGAAAACCATTGAAGGCCTGTGATAAAGTCCTAAGTTTAAAGGAGAAAGAGGTGGGGCAGGAAGAGGTGTGGGAGTGCAAGCGCCAGAGAGAAAAACGGCAAACAACATTTTTGTTGACGCATCGCCAAATCGCTTAAGCTACCCCACTCACAAAATCTTTTTTTTTTTACTGTTTTAATTTTCAAAAATGGTTCTCATATTTGCTTCTAAATTCTGTGGTTGATCTGGCAGGGAAAGGTTCAACTACCAAATGGATTTAGCAAACACTTGTCATCCTTATAAAAGACTTTAACAGGAATAGGCTTGAAAGTACTACCTTTCGAAATGTTTCATAGTGTGTAACAAAATGAAGAGCAGACATACAAAGGGACATTCCCATTCATATTTTATCTGATTCTAACTAGTAATCATTTATTTCAAATAATGAAACAATGTGATTCATATCCAAGGTGTATCTTCCACATTTCGAAGATCATATATCCAAAGCTAAATACAGATATTTTTTGATGGTGTAGTTGACAACTCCTTTAGTAGTTTCTATGCTTTTATGATCGCAATTATTAGAGCTGTTAAGATCAAAAGGGACACTTACGGGTAGTGAGGAAGACACAAGGCCCGAGAGTACTCTCTGATCTCTATGTCCCCCAAGCTATACTGTAATCTTTGATAACACAGCACCAAAAAAGCTGCACTCCGTTTCCGTCATATATGGCATGATGCTCCTGCCACAGTTAAATAGAATTTCCTCTCTCTCACCTTCAACCTACTTCTCAGCTCAGACTCAGTTTGATCCACATGAAACATTAGATAACTTGACATCTTCTGTCACCTTGAAATTTGAGGCCTAGTTAATTAAATGTCAAAAGAGACCTAAGGAGACAGACAGGAAAAGAATATGCTGCATTCATTTTCAAAAGGACAAATGATATACAGGCTCCTAAGAAGAAAATACATCCAATTTGGGCCTGGATAGATAGCTCATCAGTTAAGAGTAGTGGCGACTTTTGTAGAGGACCGGGATCAATACCCAGCACCAACACTGCATCTTACAAGCATCTGAGTCTCTTGTTTCAGGGGATCTGAGGCTTTCTCCTGGCCTCCAAGGACACCAGGCATAAAACTAATACTCATACATACATTCAGGCAAAACACTTATGCACATTAAACATAAATGAGAACAAAATATATCTACTTTACTTAAAAATTGGACTAGAGACTTCGATAAAAAAAATTTAAATGAATGGGCAGTAAAGGAAGCCAGGCTCAAGAGATACAGAATGGTTTAACAACCAGCAACAGGTTCTAACTGGACCTTCTGAGCCCCTTGCAAACACGGGAACTCAGGATACTGTGCAGAATCATTTGGCTCTCTGACCACTTTTGTGCCTTCATCTTACCACAACCTCATTCTGAGGCCTGTGCATGTAACACACTAACTAGGTGTGCATCCATGATTTGGAAACATTGAACCTGTAGCTCCTAGGGCTCAGCATGTAACAGTGTTCTATTTCTGGTTAGCTTTTCTGCCCCTTCATCTAGTCTGGACCTTTCCTACTCATCCTCACAAAATCCATCTGTAAATAACATCTTTCTGATGAGAGCTCCTCCACATCAGCTGTAATCATTTGTCCATCCATCTATCTATCCATCCATCCATCCATTCATCTATTCATCCATCCATCCATCCATTCGTCTATCCATCCATCCATTCATCCATCCATCCACCCATCCATCCATCCATCCATCTATCCATCTATCCATCTATCCATCCATCTATCCATCCATCTATCCATCCATCCATCCATCCATCCATCCATCCATCCATCCATCCATCCATCCAGCCAGCCAGCCAGCCATCCATCCATCCATCTATCTATCCATCCATCCATTCATTCGTCTATCCATCCATCCATCTATCTATCTATCCATCCATCCATCCATCTATCCATCCATTCATCCATCCATCTATCCATCCATCCATCCATCCATTCATCCATCCATCCATCCATCCATCATCCATCCATCCATCCATCCATCCATCCATCCATCCATCCATTCATCTATCCATCCATGCATCTATTCATCTCTTCATCCATTCAAAACTATGATATGTTCATTCTGAGTGGTCACAAAGAATTTGGAAAGGCATTCTCTGTGTCTTACACTATTTTCTAGGAACTTGAGGATGAAAAGATGAATTATGCCCTTTAGCTTACACCAGTGACTTCAACCTCTCAAGTATTTTCACATTTACCTTTCAGATACTTGCCTGTCCCCAGCTCTATTCCTTTGTGGGCAGCCTCTCATTCTCTTTTCCTTCACTTAATGGTTTCATAAAATGTAGAGAGACTGAATGAATGCATGCATTTAAAATTTTGGGTAAATATGCTGTTATTAATTTCTGACTGCTTTTTATTTTTAACAAATACTGTGTATTTAAGCCAACATGCTATATTTTAAAGGTCTAGTTATGCACCATTTACTTTTTAATCCTCCACTGACATGTCAGTAGACATTTGTGAAACACCATGTATCATTCCAGGGAGTAGGATGTTAATTAGCCAATAGAAAACCTCAGAGAAAGTAGACACAGAGCACTGTGAGATAAAAGCTGAAGCAGATTAATGGGGATGGATAAGGCTTATGTTCTGTTGCTAAGCATTGATCTGCATTAAAACAACAGAATCAGAGCTTAATGAAGGTATTTCAATAACCAGAGGATAGCAGTTTCTTTTAAATCAGGATACATACACAGAGACTTTCTTCAGACCTTCTGGGCAGATAAGACAGTGAGGATGAGATGTCTTTCTTAGCTCAAGCTGAAGAGCAGCCTCACTGGGTTAAAGGCTCTGAACAATTAATTCAAGTGAAAATTCCACAGGGAGCCATCTTCTTTTCTGCCTGAAAACATGTTGGAAAGAGTGCATTTTTCAGATGTTTTCTGCTAGATTGATGTTTTTTTCATCAATGTCTGCTTAAGTTCCCCCACCATTCCTTGCTGTAACATGGTCTCAAAAACAAAAAAATCATAGTGATGTCTCAGTCAGCATTAAGAAGGCTTTCAGAATAGATAATGAATATGCTATGCTACCTCACCGTAAGCTCACCACTATGGGGTCCTTTACAGAAGGAAAGTCTTATCATGTAGACCTTAATTTGACATGCTCCCACATGCTTCTCCCTAATTCTTTAGACCCGGCTTTAAAATGCTCTTTTAAGATAAAGCCTTCTGTGAGCTTCCCACAGAGAGTAGGTATGGGCTATCTCTCTAATAATTCTATGCTTCTCTTTATTAACCACCATTTTTCATTACCTGATAACTCCATTGCTTATTTCAAGGCCTTTTCTTCAACTCCATTAAAAGTTCCAGAGATTAGCAACCATCTACCTACCAACTAGCTACTAGTGAACCCGTACAGTGATTGGCATGTGCTGCCCTGGATGAATCTTGAGTGAACAAATTCAGACATGGGGTTACTATATGCATTCCATGTCTGTGATGAAATTTGTCTTCTGGAACTTCAGAACTTATCACATGTCCTTAGGAAATCAGTCTTCCCCAACCAAAACAATACAACAATAAACTGTGTAAACTGGCCATTCCCAGAAGTTCCCTAAGAGACTTGTATTGGACATGGTAGCATATGACTTTAATCCAAGAATTAACTGAACTGGTTAAATTAATATTTCAAAAAGGAATTTACAGAATTCTTTAGTCTGTTCAGCATCAGAACACAGAGAATACAGGCACCAGAAGGCTGAGAGCTGTAATTAGTTGCTGTCTGGTGCTGGCTGTGATGGCTCTTCCTGGGATTGTTCAACAATTCATGGGCTGTAGCCCATAGATTGGCTGGATAGTCAGGGACTTGGAAAGAGCAATTTTGGAAAGTTACTAAGAAAGACATCTGGGGAAGAAGTATGTGGATAGATCTGTTCAAATGGGTGAAGGATATGATGATACTTGTGCCCTATGTAAATTCTCAACAACAAAAATGACTTCAGCTGTGGAGGAGTTCAACCATCAAGTAGATAGGATGACCCATTCTGTGGACAATCAAACTCTTTCCCCAGTCGTTTCTGTCAATGTTGAATGGGATGGACTTCCACTCACCAAGGCTGACCTGGCTACAGCTGCTGCTGAGTGTGAGCCTTGCCAACAGCAGAGACCAACACTGAGCCCCAGATATGGCACTGTTCCATTGGGCGACCAGCCAGCAACCTGGTGGCAGGTTGACTATATTGGACAACTTCCTCTGTGGAAAGGACAACATTTTGTCCTTACTGGAATGGATACTTATTCTGGTTATGGATTTGCCTTTCCTGCATGTAATGCTTCTACCAAAACCAATATCTGTAGATTACAAAATGTCTTCTCCACCATCACATTTTACAAAGTATTGGTTCTGATCAAGGAACTCACTTCGCAGCCAGAGATGTGTAACAGTTGGCACATGATTATGGAAATTCACTCCTTTTACCATGTTCCCCACCATCTTGAAGCAGCTTGCCTGATATACAGATGGAATGGCCTTTTGAAAACAGAGTTATAGTGGTAATAAAGTAGCAGCTGAAGGGCTGGGGCAGGGTTCTCCAGAAGACAGTATATACTTTGAATCTGCATTTAGATGTGGAGTAACTCTGCTAACTAAGTCAAAGTCTACCATTGTCCAGAGAACCTTTTGAGCTTGGCACAAAAAGGTGAACTCTGTTTACCAGCAGGGCTTCTTCTTCTCTGACCTTGTCTTGGGAGCTCAAAACTGCCATACATCTTTACCTGCAGAATGTTTCATAGCCTTGGTTAGATAAGAACCCATTCAGCTAGCATCTGAGATTCCTGGAATGCCTCCTTCTGTTAAGGAGGTATCTCAGTACCTTAGCCTTTAGCCAATGCCTTTGGCCCACCCTGAATATTCCTACTCCCTTTCCTAAAACTATATACCCCTTGATTCACTCAAGTAAAGCTAATCCATCTCTCCAAGTTCTATTGTGCTATTTATTTTTTTAGTACTCGCAGGCTGTCCAAAACCTGCTCATTGCCTCTGTGGTCTTCCTCCCTTTGGGCTGGTGTCCAATGACCTGAGGGAGAAGAGAGACCCACATTCAATATATGGAATGATTTTTCCCATAGCCAGGCTGCATGGGTTCAGAATCAAGGAGTGGGAAAGGAAATAACGTCACTCATTATCACTTCCTAGGACACACATGAGCTGAACAACTGAATTCTTGGACTTTCCATCAGTAAACATTCATTGCTGGACTAACTGGGCCACACAGTCTGTAAGCCATTCTAATAAATCCTCTATCTATCTATCTATCTATCTATCTATCTATCTATCTATCCATCTACATATCAACCATTTTTATCTGTCTTTTCATCCTTATCATTTATTTTTGTATCTATTATATATATATATGAAATAAATAATATATATAATAATTATAGAATTATATCTATAATTATATATAATATATAAAATCATATTAGTTCGTTTCCTCCTAGAGAACCCTGACTAAAAAACTGATTAGATGACCATTTCCCACTATTCTATTCTGATATTTCAACCCATGTGTTTAGTTCTATGACTGGTTTCTATTCAGTTTCACCCTAGAGGTCAAGGCTATTTTCTTCACATTTACCATGAGTGATAGGCTTTAATCTGTGTTGGGAATGAAATGTCTCAAGGAATCTGACACACAGAAATACAATGTTACACAAAACTTAAATGGCCTGTATTTTATTCTTGTAGTTACAATGTATGAACTTGAATGTGTTCTGTTACTATAGGGCCTGTAGGGCCTGTGTATCCATCTACAAGTGAAGGTGATAGGACATGAGAAGAGAGGGTGAAAGAGTCTTTTAACTACAAAGAACTCCAGAAAGGCAGCTACACTGTTACTATTTTCCTAAAGCCTGAAATCAGACATGTAAATTATGGGCATGTTTCATGGGATCTGCTGGTAGTGGGACTAGTCCACTTTATTTTCCTTCTTATGGTACCAAGAACAGAACCTAGAACTTGCCAATGGCACCCTGATGGTGATCCGTATCCCCACATGGTTAAGTTCTAACTCTAATGGATTGTTTCCTTGAAGTGTTCCTGGCCCCTTGCCATTCTCATTTAGCATCAGAAAGACTTGAGACCAACAGACTTATTGTTAACTTTGGAGAAAAAAATAACAACAAAACCTTGGTTACATAGTTCAATCCTCTGTCTGCTCTTTCTTGGCATAGCAGATACATATACACTTGGTTTAACAAGCATATTTAAGTGTGAAATACTAAGAAAAATGTTCACCAAGAGACATTGCCACCCATTCTAAATTTATAATGCATCATCAGTTGTATGAGAGATAGTTATATCATGGTAAGTAGACATAATTAGTTAAGTGTATAATGGCTATTTACACCTGGTTAAGTGTATTATATGTTTACAGTTATGTGTGGGATAATTAATACTATATTTAGGTGTTATTATGACCTAGTTATTGCTTTCCTTTGGAAATCAGTCATTACATGAGGAGATATGATTATGTGTCAAGTTGACTTATTATGTGACAAGGGGTAGACTTATGGCTATTCTTGTCAACTTAACTACATCTGGAATTAACTACAATCCAAAAAAAAAAAAAAACAAGATTACACATGAGCTTTTTTGCTTGTTTTGAAGGTGTGCATACACTTTTAGTCTAGACATTTGAGGAAGGAAAACAAGCCTTTAATCTGGATCTTGAGGCAGGAAGACACACCTTGAATGTAGGCCATAATGTCTGCTGGAAGCCCATATAAGGATACGAGAGAAGGAAGCTTTTGTTCTTTGCCTGCTGGCCCTCAGCTCCCTAGAAAGTTCATTTCTTCACTAGCATTAGAGCCTATTTATTCAGGATTCCAGCATATATTGAAGACCAGCTGAGACACCCAGCCTAGTGGACTGAGCAACTACTAGTTTCTTGGGTTTTCTGTTTACAGATACCCATTGTTGGATTAGCTGTATACAGCCTCAGCCTAGAATTCATTTCAGTAAGTCACACACACACACACACACACACACACACATTCATTCTATAAATTTTGCTACTCTATATAACCCTTACCAGTACTGTGAGGGCAGGCTTGTTAAAGAGATGGCTCAGTGGTTTAGGGCACTGTCTGTTCTTGCAAAGGACCAGGGTTCTATTCTCAGCACCTACATGGAGGCTTCCAATTGTCTGTTGCTCCAGTTCCAGGGCATCCAACACCCTCTTCTAGCCTCTGTGAGCAAAAGGCCAGTATGTCTACATAGACACACATGCAGGCAAAACACTCATACACATAAAATAAAAAGTTAAAATCCACTTAAAGAATAAAAAGCTAACATTCAAAAGAGCTCATACAAAATAACTTGAGGGAAAGTAAATAATGTTAATGAGTCTCCCCCCCCCCAAAAAAATGCTGTGAACATGTTCTCCAAAGGTCTATGTTGAAATTCTAGCCCCTAACACAGAATTAGATACAGAATCTTTATAAGATCATGGGGTCATGAGAGTAGGGGCCCTCACAGGTGGAATTGGTGTTTCCACAACCGGAAGCCAAGTGGGTGCTCCTGTCCCTCTTCTGCCTCTGAGGGACACGATGCAGTAAGAGTACAGAGCTTGGGAGAAAACCCTTGTCTGAGCCCCAGATGCTGGCTGGCACCTTCATCTCAGACTTCCTCTTCCTGTTCTTTATAAACCACCAAGTCTTTGGTGCTTTGTCGTAGCAGAGAAAAACGATTAAAAAGCCAGGGCATTGCTGCTTGGTGGGAATAGCAGAGAACCAGACAATAGCCATTTGTAGTGCCACAGAGGTACTGCACCTACCTCAGAAAGGTTGCTTTGAGCGGAGCACATCAATATATGGAGGCAGAATTGTGTTTTAAGTATATACATGCATATCTAGAAACGTTAGCAAAGATTAAGACCCTAGAACATAGAAGAGGGAGCTTGTTTTAGTGGGTCATGAAATGGACATGTGGCTGTGCAGAAAACCAGAAATCAGCAACGGTTCTACCAGAAGAATCCAGTAAAGTCCAGCAATGGAGAAGCAAATAGCAGCTGGATCCTTGAAGAAAGAAAAACAAAAGAAACAAGGACACATGCTCCACCATGTTCACAGCAGCCTTATTTATAATAGCCAGAAACTGGAAAGAACCCAGATGTCCTTCAAATCAACAGATGTCCTTCAGCAGAGGAATGAATACAGAAAATGTAGTACATTTACACAATGGAGTACTATTAGAAACAACGACTTTATGAAATTCCTTGCAAAATGCATAGAAGTAGAAACTATCATCCAGAGTGAGGTAGCCCAGTCACCAAAAAAAAAAAAAAAAAAAAAAAAAAAAAAACCACCAACAACAACAAACACACACACACACACACACACACACACACGGTATGCACTCACTAATAAGCTGAGACTAGCCCCAAAAAGCTCTGAATACCCAAGAAACAATTCACAGACCTTATGAAGCTCAAAAAGAAGGAAGGTCAGAAGGTGGATGCCTCAGTGCTTCTTAGAAAGGAGAACAAAACGCTCATGGGAGGAAATACAAGGTTACACAGAGGAGCAGGAATTGAAGAAAAGATCATTCAGATACTGCCTCATCTGGGGATCCACCCCATAGGCAGCAACCAAACCCAAGCACTATTGCTGATGCCAAGTAGTGCTTACTGGCAGGAACCAGATATGGATGCCTCCTCAGAGGCTCTGCCAGAGAGTCATACAGATACAGCTGAGGATGCTTGCAGCTAACCATAGGACTAAACACTGGGACCCAATGAAGGTGCTAGAGAAATGACTAAAGGAGCTGAAAGGGTTTTCCTTCCATGAGGAAGAACAACATTATCAACCAACCAAACTCTCTACTACTCCCAGGGACTAAAACACCAACCAATGAGCACAATCAGAGAGACCCATGGCTCCTGTTGCATATGTAGCAGGATATGGCATTGTCTGGCATCAGTGTGAGCAGAGGCCTTTGGTCCAGTGAAGGCATGCTTTCCCAGTGTAGGAGAATGCCAAGGCACTGAAGTGAAGAGGGTGATTGGAAGAGGGAGCAACTTCATGAAAACAAGTGTAGGGGGAGGGGGAGTAGGAGTGGAGGGAGAAGGGGGTAACATTTTAAATGTAAATACAGAGAATATCCAATAAATATTTTTTGAAGCTGACACAATATTCAGGTAAGACTCACAGGAAACATCAGGTAGAGTGCTAAGGAAGACAGTGTTCCCTGGAGCTTGGTCCAGGTTGCCTAGATACTCTGCTGGATGCTAAGGATGTAGATAGAATATACTGAGTGCTAAAATTAATTAACTTAAGGTCTGTCACCTGCTTCCAGTTGCCACAGGCAGTGATCCGGAAGCCATACTGTCATCAGAGGGAAGTGTGAAGAACTCAGGACATCTTTGCGAGACAATTGAAGAGCATATTGATCTATCCCACCTCACCACAGCCAGGAATACTTCGGCAGAAATATCCCCCTGGACACTGAGAGCTTGATTTGTAAATATATTTTAAAGGTGTAGTATATGTAGAGAAAAAGGCTGCAAGTCATTGGCAGCGACACTAAGAGAATGGTAACGTGTGTGTGTGTGTAATGTGTGTGTGAAGGCGGTAGAGGAAAAACATCATGAATTTGAGAGGGAATGTGGAAACATGAATGGGGCCCACAGGAAGAGACAACAGGAAGTAATCTAAATGGGGTATATTCATGTAGAGATGTCTCACAAAAACAAAAATCAATATTTTAAAAGAGTTTCAAACAGCATATAAGTGAGGAAGTTAATGAATGTAAAAGTTCTATACAAGAATCACACAATAAAAGATATAAAACCAACATATACGCATGGCTTGAGTAACATTAATAAACTATATGAAATATATCAGTGTTGGGCCAGAAGAGAAGACTAAGCAGTTAATATCACATACTGCAAAGGACCCAAGTTCAGGTCCTAGCACATGTGGGGTGACTCCGAAATGTCTGTCATTTCAATTCTAGAGGGTATGACACCTCTGGCCTCCTCAACTGCCTTCTTAAGTATGCATTTACACACACACACACACACACACACACACACACACACACAATTAAAATAGTAAAAGCATATGTTTGTCTTAATTGGGACTTTATTACTGTGAAGAGACACTATATCCAAGGCAACACTTATAAAGGCAAACATTTAATTGGGGTTGGCTTACAGTTTCAGAGGTTCAGTCCATTATCATCATGGTGGGAAGCATGGCAGCGTGCAGGCAGACTTGGTGCTGGAGGAGGCAGTCAGGAGGTGTTTTCTCTTCCAGGCGGTGTGGATCTTGAGCATAGGAACACGGAACCTACTCCCATAGTGACACGATTTCTCCAACAAGGCCACATCTATTCTAACAAGGACACACCTCTTCATAGGGCCACTCCCCATGTACTAAGAATTCAAACACATGAGTCTATGGGTGGGGCAAACCTGTTCAAACCACTAAAACGTTCAAATACATTATCATAGTAAATATTCATTATCAGTATTTATGAACTGTCCCTTTCATCTACTGTACCTTTCCGATTCAGGTCATCTAAATCAGCAGGTGACCTTTCTTTAGGATTTTCCACATTCTGGGGGTGTGTTGATGTGGATATACACAGGATCTAGCATAGCCCCTGCCAGAGTCACATTTACTACACACCAAGGGACAGGGCTGAGCTCTGCTGTGTTGACAGCGACCTGCTGTGATTGGACTGGTGTTGACAGTGACCTGTTGTGTTCCTGTGGTGGTTCCATACGCCGGTCTGGTACGAGGGGGTGCAGTGGCACCTGCCCAGCACATGAGTCCTAAGCTAGATCTTCACCACTCTGAAGCAGAAAGCTCTCATCCTGTGAAAATCGACTCTAGGTGGGCACTTAAAGTAAAAATACGCAATCACCAATTAGGGAAAATGGTAGTGGCATCTGTGAAACGAAAGAGGTAAATAGTTTTTGTGGGAGTGGTCTGAGGTAGGAAAAAAGAAAGAAAACTCAAGGAGGCAAATGTAGGTCGAGGGAGGGATTTTTCCTAGTGCAAGCCATGTTTTCAACTTTCTGACTTCTCTTCAGAAAGATGTGTAATACCAGTTAACATCAACGGGGTTGACTTTGGAAGGGGCTGAGCAAGTAGGAGACCTTGCTGCTTAGGGAGTTTCAGCAGCTATAGGTTAAACCTACCTGATACACAGAGGAACACAAGCATGAATCCACAAAGTGGATCCCTGTGAAATCCAATTTCCCTGAATCCACTTAATTCTGGCTTCTCTTTAAGGTGCTTTTCCACAGGTCTATTATTTCCTACCCAAGGAGAATAAGTTGAACTAATGATTTTCTTTCTTTGTTTAACTTTATATTTGCTAATGAAAACAGGCTTACAAGTGAAAATGGAGGAGTTAACGTAGTCATCTGTGCAGTGTCGGGTTCTGAAAGTCAGTGGGATGTCAATGGAGACCATGCTGAGACTCATATTTCCCTCCCGGAACCGTGAAGCTTCACCCACAGATACCAGTTCTGACTTCTAGTTCAATCTTTTCATGAATGGTATTTGGCTTCATGGATCTACTCTAGACATGAACAATCTTCAGTAGTGAGATAACTGAAATATTTTCAGTTGCATTCTGATAGCAAGTAAAATTAATTATAACACTGTTTATACATCAGCAGCCTTCTGGTGTGGGGGGCTTGTTGTTGCCCCTTTGAAACGGGGTCTTGTGACAATGCAGCTGAGGATGACCTTGTACTTGATGCTCTCCTCCTAGATTCAGCCCCCCAAGAGCTGGGGTTAGGAGTGGACACACTATTCCCCTTGGTTCATCCCAGGTTAACAAACTTCTCTGGAGATATGAGGAAGATGTTTTTACAGCAAGAAAGATCAGATCTCTTTCTGTTTGTCTCCTTTGCCTTTTCCCAATCTTGTAACTGGATCAACTGAAAACAAGAAGACAAGAGAGATGAAGGCCTTTTAGTAAGTAAATTAAGTTCTGAGCCAGAAAGTACAGCCATGGTGACAATATTGATATGATATTATAATATTAATTCTTTTATTAATTATTACTAAAAAGGCCATGAGAATGAAAGGCCTTTGCAGGGGAGGCCATGGCAGGTAGGAGGGTCCTCCTCAGGGCTCACTGGCTAGGCAGTCTCACTGAATGAATGAGCTCCAGGCAAGGAGAGATCCTGTCTCAAAAACTAAGGTAATGAAATCTGATGCAAACAAACACTCAAGGTTGTAGTCTGGACCCCCCTGCACCCTCCCCCTCTCTCACACACACAGAGAGAATACCTTTACATACACACATTCACAAATGTGCCCCTTACCCACCCCCCACACACTCACATACACGCACCTTACCCCACATGCCTCTTAACACACACATTTCTCAACACACACACACACACACACACACACACACACACACACACACACACACTCATGCAGGCACATGCACAAAATCCATTTGTAATAAATTTCAGATGCCTTCAGCAAAGAACAGCATCTTTGTAAAGCATCTGCTACTACACATTAACAACTGGTAACCTTCCTGGAGCACCTATGACTTCCTCCCCAAAGCACTTTTCCCACTGTTCTCTGGCTTTCCCCCACTCCCCTAACAGCCTTGCTGGCTGGGTAGTTGCACTGGGTGACTAACATTGACCTATTGGAACAGTCTAGCAGAAAACCTCAAAATAAGCAGTTAGCTCATTTCTTTCTCCCTTATCTCTCCCAAAGTCCCATTTGAAATGAATGGATGTTACTGGGGATTTCTGGCTGGTTCTTGATATATTAGCAGCCATGGAATTAGGAATTTAAAATGAGTTTCTTACCATTGGCATTCAAACCTTAAGGAGTAGAGCTACAAATCAAACAAGTTACAACAGCAACTGAAAGTGTGTCTGGTCTTGAATGGGACAGCAGGAGGCTAGCTCTCAGAGCCCTCAGGATCCTGCTGGGACCCAGAGGAAGGAGGGTACAACAACTAAATCGATTGTATCACTTAATTTTTCAGTGGATTTGGTTTCCTAAGCGTTTGTGGATGGCACCATTCGAAACATGCTTTGAATTGCAGATGTTTTATATGGTGTGCACTATGTTTAACTTGTTTCTTTAGGAAACAAAAGGATGCTTATGAACTGCATGAAGCAGGAAGCTTGAAGGCTGGGGGAGGCCCTCCATCACCATGACACTTGCTGTCCAGGGCCGGAGGTCCATATCTGGAATCTGTAAGACAGAGTTGGAGTGGTGGGCCACAGCACAGCCACGCTGGAGAGGTGGAGACAGACAGATCTCTGTGGTTGAACAGTCAGGCAGTGTAGTCCACTTGGCTAGTTTCAGGCCACTGAGAGACCCTGCTTCACAAAAACACAGGATGGACAATGTTGGTCGTATTTTTTTTAACCATTTTATTGGGTTCCTATATCTATCACTCTTCCAACATTTATTCCACCCTGGTCCTTCCAACCCCCAACACTAGGCAGAAGAGAAAGAAGAGAAGGGGGCACAGATTTTAGATTACTTCCTGGTAATTAGGGTCATTGTGTTCCTAGGAGCAAGTCCAATCACGCCCCTGCTAGTGCACGACACAAATCATAGTCGCCAACAGCAGCCTTTTATCCTACACCTGGGATTAAAACTAAAACATCTTCGAATAACATAATGTTTTTTTTTTTTTTTTAAGAAACCAAAAGCTCTCACTATGGGATGATGTCAGAGAAACAATGCCCTCTGACCTGTGCACATACCTAATATGTACATCTGAATAAGCACACACAGAGAATGGGGGGAACATCACTCTTTATTGTGGGAGGGAGGCTAGTCCTCAAGCAGTAGCAGGAGAGACTTTAGATCAGAGAAAGTCACTGGAGAGGTGATTTTTGCCATGTATATGATTTTTTTTTTCCTGCACAGTGTAAAGTGAATTTACTCCATCACTAAAGGAGAAAAAAATAATAAAGTATCCCAAGAGTAGAAAAGGTTTTAAACGACGAAAAGCGGGCCAGGGCCTAATTGAGAAGGGTCAGGAATAACAGTGGAAACAGTGAATAACTTACAGTCACCTCGCCTCACTGGAGATCGGACATATCAGCTGTTGGCTTCGTAATTAAAACCTCGTTCCTAATATTAATGAGAACCGTTTCCATCCGGGTGAAAGGCGACTGCTAATCAAATAAGGAGTAATGAAGTGGAGGAAGCCAAGGTGCAGAGAGGTGTTCAGGAACTGAGTCCCCAATGTCTTCACCCACCCCCTCCCCCGGTTCTACTCTTGGGAGGGATTCCTGAAATCTCTTGGGACTTGTCTCAGTCTCCTTTGCAGCCTACAGTCAGACACACCTGCAGATTCAACCACCCACGAATGGAAAACATCTAAAAGTGATCCCATCTGTACCCAACCTTGGGCTTCATTCCTCATCATTAACTCAGTGTATAGAAGCTACACTTATACTGTGGTGATGTTTACAATATGCTTTCATCAG
This sequence comes from Micromys minutus, assembly GCF_963924665.1. Classification (NCBI taxonomy): domain Eukaryota; kingdom Metazoa; phylum Chordata; class Mammalia; order Rodentia; family Muridae; genus Micromys; species Micromys minutus. The sequence goes on along the minus strand of NC_137984.1, from coordinate 37,171,402 downwards.
CAGGTTATATGCAAGTTAAATAACACACAGAGACACACACAGACACACAGACACACAGACACACACACACACACACACACACACACACACACACACAAACACACTACCCCTAAGCTACATTCCCAGGCCCATCCATAAACTTTAGTAGCTACAATTAGTTCAGGAGACAATCTCCCACAGACATCTAAGGGTGGTTGGACTCACCAAGGAGACGGCAAAGGAACTAGAAAAGTGATTTCATAGGTACCCTAAGCATGACAAGATTGCTGGCATGCAAGTGCTTAATACAATATTAACGGGAGAGCCTGTTACTGCGGTGGGGGGCGGGGAGGACAGGGAGAGGGATCCCTGGATGCACCTCAAATTTTCATTTTAGGACATACACGCTTCACAGTGATTCAGTGTGCTATCAACTTTTCTTGCCACAATGGAAGGGTTATTTTCGCTCATGGCTCCAGACATGCAGTCTGTCATGGTGGGTATAGGCTTGGTGGTGGGACTAGCTCCTGTTGATTATGTCGGAAGGCTGCTTGCTCACATTTCGGGAAGCAGAGACAGTGGCATGGGACTGGTATCCCAGGCCCTGCACGGAGCTGCTCGCATCCATGGGTGGGTCTTTCTCCGTTTTCCTCTGTGGAGCGGACATATGCACGTGCCTCTTTAGCGCCCTGCCTAGAGCTTTTCAGAAGAGTGGCCACAGGCAGCCCAGCATAGCTATGACTTCAGTATAACAAAAGAATAAACTTCTTTTAAAATACTAGTTTTCCTTTTTATACCATTTTTATAGCTTGACTGCAAGATCCCCTTGAGCGTGAGCTTTGTATCTGACAAGGTCATGTTGACATTTTAAAATGAAGGACCGCCCTGGAAAGCTTTCTCCTCTCTTTCCCTTCTTTCCCCTTTCCTCTTCCTCTTTCATTCATTCCTTTCTGAGACAGAGTCTTACTATCTAGACCACGCTGGCCTCATATTCACAGAGATCTGCATGCAAGGTATTTCTTAATTCATTCAAGACAGGAAACAGGCATGAGTGAGGAGAGGCAGAGCTTAAGAAAGAAAAATCTAGAGAAGGAGCAGTATAGCGAGAGGGTGGAGAGGAGAGAGGAGAGGAGAGGAGGGGAGGAGCGGGGAAGAAGGGGAGGGGAAGAGAGGAGGGAAGGAGAGGGGAGGGGAGAGGAGGAGAGGAGAAGAGAAGAGAGGGGAAGAGAGGGGAGGGGAGGGGAAGAGAGAGGAAGGGAGATGAGGGGAGGGAAAGGGAGGGGAGGAGAGGAAAGGAGAGGAGAGGAGAGGGAAGGGGAGGAGAGGTAAGGAGAGGGGAGGAAATGAAGGAGAGAGAAGGAGGAGAGGTTAGAGAGGAGAGGGAGGGGAGGAGAGGAGAAGGGAGGTAAGCAGAGGGGAGGTGAAGGGAGGAGAGGGGAGGAGGGAGGAGGAATTGTGTCTCCAAAACTAATTCGCAGCAGTCTTGTGGACAGAAAGAACCCAGGAAGGATTAGGGTGTTCTCTAGGTAGACAGCCAGGTACAGGTGCCAGGCTTCACCCACTGTACTGAAAACTACAGCCTTCAGGGCCGGGAGAAGTCACCTGTGTTCATTTCAAACCAAACTTGGGGCAATGTCCAACACAATGTATCCTCATTGCGCATCAGCCAAAGAACCCCAGAGTCAGAAAGACAACATGAGAGAGCCAACAGGACTAACAGCCAGCCAGGACATGGTGCTCTTTAAGCCGTGCTTTTCCACAGGCCACACCAGCATCCGCTCTGATAGCTCACTCTGCATTGTAGATGGCATCCCTGGAGCCGCAGTTCACATGAAGTATCTCCCACAGCCATTTAGGTCGAACATGTGCTCTGGCATGTTCTAAGAGGTCGTGGAAACTTCAGGAGTTCAGGTCATGCTGAAGGAAGCCTGTCCCAGGGAGTGCAATGGTAAACAGTCTCCAGGTCCTCTCAGCCAGCAGAGTGTGGACTCAGCTCTCCTCCTTCCCCATGATGGATCAATGTCTCAGAGGCCACCAAAGTGCCCCCAAGGAGTTAATTATGTTAATTATACCCAAAATTCTTGCATCTGCGAAGCAGAACACACAGTGGGTATAACCTCATCTCTAATGGAGAAACAACTATAATAACTTGAAGATAATGGAGGTTTGAATTCCCTGAAATTTCTTGAGTGTTTTTCATTTGAAGTGGGAGAGTTGTGAATAGCATGTTGCCCATTCAATTTATCCTGGGGCATATAATCTATAAAGTATTGCATTTATTAATAGTGTGATATATTTACTATATACAAAAATTGTGCATTCTGAGAAAAAGAGAGAGGAAGAAAGAAAGAGGGAGGAGGAGAGGGAGAGAGAGAGAGAGAGAGAGAGAGAGAGAGAGAGAGAGAGAGAGAGAGAGAAACTTACAGATTTCAAGGGCATTAGAATAATAACCATTACTCAATTATTCCCGTCGCTGAAATAGGCTATTGGTATGTTTTATGGAGACAGATTTCAAAAGCACAGAATGTCCCATATACTTTTAAGTATTGTGAAGTCATCGTTTTAATCGCAATCTAAAATTCTACATCTCAGTTCTCTTCTTACCTTTTAATTCTAAAAGAAAACCCTGGCTGCTGCTTCTGGCTTGTGGGCCATAATTTTCATTCACGGCTCTCTCTCTGCATGAATTAAGGCAATGGTTATTACCCCTTTTCCTCCTCTAAAGGTGATTTGACAGTCACTAAAAGTGGAATAAAGAATGACTTAGAACTTGGCAGCTTCAACGCCTGTCTTTCCCGTAATTCATATTCATTCATCAAGTTACTGAATGGCCATGTGATACAACTAGATCCTGACAGATGAAATGCTTAAGAAAGTTCAGCCTGTGTGGCTTCCAGAGTGTGGCGTCTGAAGTGCTAAGTGGGTTAGCGCATGCGCAGTGCATAGGGTAAAAAAGAAGGCAAGATGAAGTGCTTCCTGGGCGGTACCTCGCCCATGGGGGCTACTCAATGAGCCTTACATACAGTATAGGTGGCCAGTGACAAAACCTCATAGAACACAACAGCAATTAGTTAGATTGCTCTGCAGTAGTGTAGTCGACACTGAGGACTGAACGTGGTGATCCGATCTGATGCTAACACGTGGCAATGAGAAGGTGCTAGAAAAGCGTGGTCCTAAAGGTGCTCCGTCCGGCAAGGCCACGCATGCCTCTAATCTCAGCCCTCGGGAGAAGGAAGCGGGAAGATTGGAAGTTCCAGATTAGCCTGAGCTATTCACTGAGAGTCTGTCTCTAAAGAAACGAAAAAAAAAAGAAAAAAAAGAAAAAAAAAAAAAACAAGGACTGGGGTGGGTTGCCAAATTGCCAAAATACATTGTATGAATAAAAAAAAATCCACTAAGGAAAAAAAATAAACAAATCAAATAGAAGGTATTTAGGTGAATAGGGAGATTTCATATAAACAATAAAGAGAAGAAGGGAGAGGTGTGGGGTAATGCCTAGTCTTGTGATTTGAGCAGCCAAAGGGAGAACGTACCCAAACAGTGACAGCAATCCAAGAGGAAGAACAGATTTGTGTGGGAAGAGGAGATATGTTCATCGAGATTACAATGAAAACACCGCGGTGCTGCTATGGTACATGAGAGCGTTTTTATAAAAGCAAGTCTCTGGCTCTCTGGGCTAGGCAGAGTATGTCTCTATTCAACACAAGAGTTACAGAGGACCAGGAATGCCTGACGGAAGAGTATCAGTGGGAAGAACACAAATGGCTTCTGCCGTGAAGGAGCTCACAGAGTACGTGAAAAGTCATCCAAATAATTACGTTGACTATTACGGAAGGCTACCTTGTTATAGTGTGAGACCAGGTAGGGAAGAGCTGCCATTACACCTGCTGTCTCCAGTTCTTGTGGGTGGATGAATTTGCACATTGCTGTGGGTTTGGGAGCCTATGATGGAGCTATGGGGGTGGGGGTGGGGTGAGATCTGTCATTCATCTCAATAGCAGGATTAGAATCACATGGGCTTTTTGTTCCCTCAAAAGAATGGTTGACTTTACCCTCCTAGTGACAGGGGTTTGATAAGACAATGGAACTTCTGAAAGTGCTGAGTGACATGATTTCCACTGAACACCACTGTAGCAATATGGTAGATGCATTGGAGATGATGAATGAGGAAGAAGAGTTGTAGTTCCCTGAGAAGAACAGAAACATCAAACAGATCCCCAACTGTGGTGATAAGGAATCAAATTTGGACACACTTAATAAAATTGGGATGAAACAGGGTAGGGCTGAATACTCAGCGTGTGCTCAAGAGAACGGGGAGGCCCAGAATCTGGAAGTGGGGCAAGCTGATGTTATTTGGGCCAAGTCTAGAGGCCTCTGAACCATATGAGCTAAAGGACCTGATGCTGGAATTCTAAGTTCAAGGACAAATGGTATAGAATGGCTGCAGAGGGCTACAAACCTCACGGATCCAAGGCCGGAATTCTGGAAAGAAATACTATGCTTTTTGTGGCTGGGGGATGGGAGGGAGGAAAGGGGGTATCTCAGGATGGGGACAAACAGACAATTTATTCTTTGTCCCTTCTTGTTCTGATTCCAGTTCTTTAGATGGTGCCAAATCCACTGGGGTTGATGTTCTCTTCATAGTCTGCCAACTCAGGCACCAGTCCCCCTGGATATTCCTTCACAGACACTCAGGAATAATGCCTCACCAACTGTCTTGGCTGGTTGTGGTGGTATACACCTTTTATGCCAGGGAAGGCAGAGGCAGGTGAGTCTCTGTGAGTTTGAGGCCAGCCAGGGTTACACAGTAAGATTACATCTTAAAACCCAATCAACCACTTTCGGCAGCTAATTGGAGTTGCTACTCTCCTGCCATGGACTTAGTTGCTAAATGGTGACACTAATGAAGATGACGACCACAGTTTGTGTGAGTGTGTTTGTGTGTGTGTGTGTGTGTGTGTGTGTGTGTGTGTGTGTGTGTGTGTGTGCAGGCACATGCACACATGTCTTTAAACCACATTAAAGGGCTCTAAGACATTCATTAGTCAGGGATCCATGAGGCTAAAGGGATCTTCATGAAAACAATAAAAAGCAATTTGCTTTTTCTCTATGTTGATGTTTAACTGATGGCTAAGGGACTGGTGCCTCTCCAGATCCAGCTGGCAGGCTGCACCCAATGGGGCCGTAAGTCACTGCTGCTCACCACTGCACAGGAGTGTAGAAACAAAGCCAGCTTGACTCAATGTCACTGCCAAGGAAAGCACAGAGGTTATTTTTACTAAAAATCTCACAGCTGGGTGTATTTCCTACTATATACCTGCGTGAACCCGTTGCCTTGGTAACTGTGCGGCCTGCTCTGAGCAGTCAATTGAACTATACAGTTTTCATGGACACCGCCCTGAACTGTCAGGATGACTAACACAAGTCACACTTTGTTATCCAGTCTAGAGAGTGTAGTGTAGGTTTTCTCAACAATAAGACAGATGCCTGACATCTGCAGGAAATCAAGTGGCAATATTTATTGCCGATGGCAAAATATAGGCTTTCACACCGCAATAAAAGTCTTGGAATAGGGCTGGAGAGATGACTCAGTGAGTAAGAGCACTTGCTACTCTTCCCAAGGACTTGACTTTAATTCCACCCCCACCCCATCGGATGCCCTCTTTAGTCACCAGGCATGAACTTGATACATGAATAGGCAAAACACCCATACACACTATATTTGTCTTAGAAGGCTAGTGGCCATCTTTGTCAAGGTGGCCAATATTTTAAAATTAACTCTTTAAAATGAAAGGCTATGTGCAAAGCAGTGTACAAAGTAAAGGTTTCTTTCTGGCATTTTTAGATGGACGTGCGGTCGTGTCTTAGTCCTTATTCTTCTTTCTCTGCTCAAGCAGCACCCTTCTGTCTCCTGAATGAGATTTGTGGGGGTCCCAAGATGTGGGCTTTGATTCCTGTCATTCTGTACATTTTTTAAGAGAATGTGTCTGCCAACCTTAGTGAGTATTTGCCAGATCATAAAAAACAAATCTATGTTAGGTAATCGTGTCTGGAAACAAACACCCATCTGAAGTTTAAGATAGAGCAATTGGATTTATTTTAATATGCCAATAAAATATACTGTGATAGTGCAAGACGGACCAACCAGATGTAATTGAATTCGTCAATTAGATGAATTGCCATGAACTCATCAATCCCATTTTGAAACTCAATGTTTAAAATGCCTCTGGTTGCCACATTTTGGTCCAATATGAAGCTGAACATGAATTATTATATGAAAAGAATTGTTATAACTCCGTGTCTTTTTACATTACATGTTGTGCTCAGCTTGGCTGTTATATGTGAAAACACGAGTGTATTTCCCAGCAGGCAAAGATCCCAGCTGTCTTTTATTACATCTCCCATTAAAGAGACTTGTTAAGGGGAAGTGCTGAAATCCTTCTCCTGGTCTTTCCTATTATTACTTAAAAAAAAAAAAACTTTTTATAAAATTACATTATTTATATCCGCATGTAATTGGCTTATGGTTATTTAAACATAATATCTTTCCACTCTTTGTTTTACTAAGGCAAGTACATTCCCACATGAGCATAGTTTGGAAGCTACATAAACATGATTATTCAATTAGCTTAAACTATAAATGTGTGCCGAGGCAAAAATAAAAATAAAAACTTGATGACCCAACATAAAAAATGAAAAAAGCAAAGCAAGTGGCTACCCTTGACAACTTACTCATTAGTTAGCTCCAAAATGTCCACAGGTGATCTTTTGACCCTGCCTCCCTGATAGAGGATTCACATCTTAAGTCCTGCCCCGGTGGCTTCCAGCCAAGAGCATAACTTGGGGGCTTCTTGCCCTGGCAGCCATCCCGTCCTCACATCTCTTCCTTGCAGATCTAGTATTCCCTGTCTGTTTTGGTTTCCTTTATTGTTAGAAAGGCTGTACCACAAAACTATTCACCCCCAACTCTATGATCTTCGCTATCTCTCTATCTCTGTTCTATATTTTCCTCTATTGCAAAGTTATTTTTGGCATTCAACGCTAAATATATTGACTTTCCAATCTTTGTGAAACTGAAGAGGAAGTTAGTTTCAGAGGTCATGGTGCAGAAAAGAATTGGACCAGGCAGGCCTGTTCAGGGGAGCCTTTGCTACAGACAAGAGCAGAGGCGAGTGTTTGAAGGTGACCATGTCCAGAGATGAGACATGGGATGTGGTACCCAGGAAGACCTCACACTGAAGGAGTGATGGATGAGAGGGACCTAAAGAAGACTGCAGAAGAAGTCAGCTCAACTAGCAGGGTTCTCTCTCTGTGTAAAACTATAATGCTAACATTGAATGTCAACCTGAAAAGCTCTAGAAGAATGCAGGAAACAAGTGTGGGCATGCCTGTAAAGTTGATTCTGATTGGGTCATTTAAAGTGGGAAGATTTTAACAGTGGGCAGCACTATTCTGTGGTTTGGGGCCCTGGACTGAATAAAAGGCAGAAAGCAAGCTGAGGATTCGCACATCTGAGAATCATTAGAGACACCGGTGACAGCAGTGTTTGTCAGAAGTGTGGAGGGGCAAGCTAGATGACAAACTTGGCAGAACTTGGAAGTTGGAAACATTGAACTTGATGTATGTATTTCCCAAGATTTTAAGTTAAGGGAAACAATGCTTGTTCTTACCTTCACTCATCCATCTGAGCTCCCAAGTGCTTTTTGATGTTTGGATTTTGTTTTGTTATTGAGAGACAATAGATGAGTCCTGTATGAAGAACTATGCAGTCCCTGGATTCCTTTGCTAGGATTGCCACCAGAGAAAGCCTGAGAAGGTGATATGACCTACAGACATGCATGTTGTGACTCTGGATGCCAGAAGCCTAAGACTTAGGTAGCAGCAGGCTTGGCGCCTGGCCTGGCCTCTGACTTTGGTTTGACAGCGGCCATGTTGGCACTGTGCCCTCACTTAGCCCATTCTCTATTTGAGCATCCTTGCCTCTTCTTTGGAGGCTCCATTCCTACTGGCTTGAAGCTTTTAAACACATTTAGCTTGATTCACCTCCTACAGCCTTATCTCCAAACACAGCTGGGCAACAGGGACCAGATGAATGGGTTTGGGAGTGAGGGAGACGTGTCATTCAAAAGGACACCCGGTATTAACTAAAATGGCTGACATGCAGCCTTCTGCTATCTAAAAACGAAAAGCGTGGCTGAGAAAGCCCTCAGCCAAACTCACAGCTTAGGTCAGAGGCAAGATGAGCCCCAGAACTAGTCTCCAAGGGCCAGAGACTGTATATAGGAAGTGTGGCTCCGGCAGAGAACGCACACAGCAGAATAAAGCACAGAAATCATAAGGCGAATACTGGTGAAAACTGTTGTAGAGAAACGGCTGCAGCAGGGACAGTTACAGAGTTAATAAGAAGTCCCTTTTGCATATGTATATATGCATGAACTAATAAGATGCCCCTTTATGCATACGTATATGTTTTAGTCTTGGGTCTCAAAAGTTCTACTTTCTGCATTTCGTTGTATTTCACATTCATAAAATATCCAGTTGTGGTGAAGTAAACGAAGGGGAATCCACTGAATGAAGCACACTCAACAAGGTGGTGCTCACACAGAGACAATGCCTGTGTTCTCCATTGCAAGTGGGGAGACTAAGGTCTTGTTTTTTTCTTTTAAGGCTATTTTTTCCTATTTTTGTGTGTATGTTTGGGTGAGTGTGAGCTCTGTGTATCCAGATGCCCTTGGAGACCACATGCCAGTGTTGGATGCCTGGAGCTACAGGACACTCACCACCTGCTTTAAAGCACTGTAGGTGTGGTGGGTTGTTACAGGGCAATTGGAAACTGGTTCAGGCTGGGTGTGGTAGCACACACCTCAAATCCCAACCGCAGAGGTTAGAGAAACCTGGGGAGCCAGAGGCCAACCTGAACTACAATATGAGACCTTACTTCAGAGAAAAAATAAAACAAAAAACAAAACAAAACAACCCCCCCCAAAAAAAAACAGCAACATCAAAAAAGAAAACATAGAGTAAGGAAAGGGAGGAAGGGAGGGAGAAGAGGGAGATGAGGAGGAGGGGGAGGGGGAGTATCCGGATGATGGAGATATAAACATTCTCATCCAGAAATGGGAAACTTAGAAAATAGTTTCTAGTTTCCGGGAGAGGCCTGGGAAAGGCCTGGGAACATCCTTTGTGGTGTAGACCTTGGGCCTCAGGGATTTTCACTCTGAGCCCTTTTCCTCTTCCATGAAAGGTGGTTTGTATCAGCTGAGCAGTTCTGCCAGCCTCAGCTGCCCGCTGGGACGGAAGGGTCTGAGTCTATGCTACATTGGAAGCATAGACAACCTCCTGGGGCTGGCACGTTCTCAAATCATATTTGGGGGTTCCTGTGGTTGTTTCCAGGTTTACACTGTTGAGACACAAAGTTGTGTTCTTTGTGGTTTCTGCTGGGACCGGGAGGGACAGTGGCAAAGCTACCTAGGGGCGCTTGGGTTTGACTGACACTCTCAAGGTTACCTTCAGTCTTGTTGAATCCTCGGGGTTTTTACTCTTTCTGGGGTTTCAGAAAACAGTCACACATTCAGTCTTTGTCTGAGGCTGGGGACTCCAGGAGCCATCGAGTGTCTAATAGCCTTTCCCAGTCCTTTCCTGAGGTACTCTCAATACTAAAGTAAAGGGCAGCAAAGGGCAAGGCTTCACCTTTGACACTCGGCAATCTCTGCTGCTCTGCATCCAAACTTACCAAGTCAACAGTGCACATTATACATAGCCACAGGAACTAATGTCCCAAAGCCTGCCCCCACAATGAATCAAGAGTGTCCCTTCCTCCTCCTTAAGGCCTTCAGACCCCTTTTCTGACAACACTTTTGCTTGTTTTCATTGGTTTTTGGTTTGGTTTTGTTGTTTGCCCTTGTTTCTAGTAACCATGATTCTAAGGCTCTAAGTCTTGTCTATTCTTTAAATTTTCAGTGGCTTTTGTTCACCCCCACCCACCCCCCAACCGCCATGCCCCAGCCAACCCCTCTCACATATCTGAGAATTTGCTATGATGGCCCTGTGGTACTGGGTTCTATTGGTTTCCCATGGTGGGCAAACAAGTTAGCAAAGACTCAGAATCTTACAATAACACCTGCTTACCATCCCATAGTTTCAGGCAGATTCAGATGACTCTAGGTTTATGAAGTCCAAGACAGGATGCTGGCTGTGGAACTTCAGCTTCTGTTCCAGACTCCTTCCTGTGACCTGGAGATTTCAGTATCCTAAAGATGTCTTCAGGTCCCATTTCCTGTTGGCGGTTAGCCAGGTCTCCAGCCTAGCTCCCTGGGTCATTGTCCCATCCTCCCCTGTGGCCACTGCTGTTTCCAAGCCAGCAGAGGTATACTAAACCCTCTGGCTGCCAATCACCTTGTACTCAGAAACCGGTCAGGTTTCTGTGATAGAAAGTGGGATGTTACTTTGGTTGCAGCGTCCCCTTTACTGGCGTCCTTCCTGATAACTCCTATGGTGGCTAATTGTGGTCATCCACTTGACATAACTGGGAAGAGAGAACTCAAGTGAAGAACTGTTTCCATCAGACTGGCCCATGGCCATAACTGTGCGACATTTCTTGATTGCTAATTGGTACGTCTGGGCAGTGCCATTCCCAGGCAGGCAGACCTGGGCTGTATAAGAAAATTAACAGAGGGCTGGAAAGGTGGCTCAGAAGAGCACTGGTTGCTCTTTTAGAGGACCCAGGTCCAGTCCTGAGCACCCACAGTCCCAGGGCATCCGATGCCCTCTGCTGGCTTCCTGTCTTGTGGAGCCCTGCCTGTATATGGTACACAGACATACATGGAGGCAGACTGTCATACAGATTTTTTTTAAAGTTTTCATTAAAAGAGATGGGGAGGGAACTGAACAAAACTGGGAAGCAAGTGACTAAGCAACATTCCTTCATGGTTTCTGCCTCGGTTTCTGCCTTCGGGTTTCCCTGGCTTCCTTTCAAGATGGACTATAAGGAGAAAGCCCAATAAACCCTTCTCTCCCTGAGCTGCTTTTGGTCAGTGTTTACCGCAGCATCAGAAAGCAAATTAGGACAGTTCCCTGCAATGAACTTTTGGTTTCTGCTTTGTCCTCAGGGCACACTTTGATTGCAGTGTTGGCTTGCAGCTCAGGCTTGCCTTATCAAGTGGTAGCACCTTGTTCTTCTGGACATTCAGGAACCCTGCAAGTTTCTAGTCTGTGCTCTGTGGACACATGCGAAGCACAGCGTGTATCTTATCAGTCACAGAGAAGTGCCAGTTGCTTGTCCATGTGTGTGACTTTTCTAAGATCTTCCGGAAGCAAATAATGAATGCCTATAAGAACATAAGGGATAAAATACTCTCCATTCATTTTACTTGAAACTCAGCCAAATTAAACTACCAAGTGTTATAATGCACGCTCACAGTACCAAGATCATATCAAATAACAAACTTATCCGGGGAAGATACAGCCAGTGCCAACTATTATGTCATATAGTAAATTACCTTTGAGAAACATTTATCTTAATAGGTTTCGGTACAGATTGTTTAATTTTTAACAATATAAATTAAGCAAAAAATTTGACTTTCTTGTTTGATGGCATACCCTCCAACCAGTACCCAGAGTTTAAACATTAGTTGACTTTGACCTTCTTAGTTTAAAATAATTTAATCTTTGAAAGTGCCAAAATTTATGAAATAAGACCCACTTTCTAGAATTAGCTGAGGATATGCAGCTATTTTGTTGGATGTTGAACTATGGAACACGTATGTGTTCAGCTCACACGCTCCGTGAGTACAGTTTAGGATTCTAATCAGGCCGTGCTTGCCACCCACAGTGGGTGTATCTTCCCACCCCAGTAAGCATCATCAATTCCCCTCTCGCTCTCAGAGGCTCTCCTCCCAGCTGACTCTCCTACACATTGACTGGAAATTTCTTAAAGCTGCTTCTTTTGTGTAGCAACAAGAAAACTAGTTAAAAATGTGAATGCAAAAATTCACCTTTCATACACATATTATACTCATAGCTGGATGTGATTTTATCCCATCTTCTCAGCAATGCTGTGACTGGGGCCCAGTCCGTAAAGGCACAAGCAGAGTTTCCCACTCATGAAGAGGTTTTGGCACGTTTCATGTTTGGAGACTTTTCTATTCTGGAGTTATTATGTTCAACTTGTGTTTGTGGATCACTCTGTGACTTTTCTCATCAGCCAGCAGGGTACAGTTCTAACACTGCAGTCATTTTGTTAGCCCTGGAGTTCCCGAGACTTCACAGGCTCAGTTGGACAATTCTGGCACTGGATACAGTATAGTTCACAGTGCTGGAGGTGGTGACATTAGGACGTCAGTGTTTCCTGGGATGTTGGGCTGGCTGGGACTGTCCTTGCTGGCCCTGGGAGGTTTGATTGCTCTGCACAGCCTTTCAGATTAGGTAATGACTTTCTTTACGATGGTTCTTAAATGTGAGCCATCCCAGGTGGAAAATCCAGGCCTGGTGCTGGTGTACTCTCATGTCTGTCACATTCGAATGTGGCTAACAGGACACATCGAGAAGACTGTCTAAGGTCACCCACTGAAGTGGGGAGAGGGCATCTTCACAGCTACCTAGGAGACACAGGTAGGTAGCTGGGGTTGGGGTAGGGGGACTACCAATTTTGCCTCCCCTGTGAGGAACAGGAATCTTTGCACTGGAACATTTTTCATGTTCTGCTACGGAAGCCACCACTGACAGGACAGTGTTTCATAGCCACACCAGTCTTTTAACCAACTCAGTGTTGACTTGAAATTCCAATTACATTTTTCTGCCAGAAGGATTCCTCACAGCAGGATAAGCTTAGGCAGCATTCAATGAAAATAAAAGGAAAGTTAGCACCCCCTAAAAGGAGGATGGTATACCAGGCTAATCAAAAATAGAGGCACCCATGTCCGTTGACTTAAGAAAATTGTGAATGCCATCTTGGTGGCTAGCAAACAGCCAACCTAACTTTAGACAAAGAGGAACCCGCCGCCCAGACACTGCAGCAAGAGCAGGCCTCCTGCTGTGTTGTAGGCTGTTTCTGTCATGTGCATCAGCATCACATTAAACCTCAGTGGGTGCTGCAGAGAACAGACCTGAAGGACCCACAGGAGCCTCTTGAGGCCTTAAGACCATGCCTGCTTTCTTAAGTCTATCATTATTATGTAGTTGTGTGTGTGTGTGTATGTGTGTACACGTAGGTATGTGCATGTGACTGTAGGTGTCCTCAGAAGCTAGAGAGGTAGGATCCTCTTGGAACTGTAGGTTATGAGCCAAACATTGTGAGTGCTGGGAACTAAACTCCAGTTCTCTGCAAGCATTTAACTCTTCAGAGCCATCTCTCCTGCCCTTTAGGAGAATGTCCTACCGGATTCATGACTCTCATAGACGATAGCTTCAGTTTATTAACCCTTGTGCTTCTGTCGGTCTTCCTTGTGAAGGCAAGCTACCATCCTGAAGTTATCGATGTGGCTCAGAAGATGACAGTGGTTTGGAGCAAGAAAAAGTGGGGTGTGCTGCTGGGACTGCAGACGCCTGAGGACAAGTGATTAAACAGTGTCTTTCATTTCCCTAGGAACGTCCGCGTTAACAAATTATATGCAAGCTAATGAAGTGATTAATTTAGCCAGTTTCCTTGCCATCTCACTGGAGGATGTGTAGCAGACATAATAAAGTTACAGAAGTTTGCCTTAGCAGATGGCACTTAACATTAGTTTCAAATTGGTCTAATTCTGTGCGATCATTGCTATGTTTCTATATGACCATATGGCACAGGCCACACAGGACTCATGAAGGTGGGGGTTACTTGTTACTAAGTTGCTTTCCAAGGTTCTCAGATATTAAAATTGTGGCGCAGAGGATGCTTATGAACAGATGAGAGTCCTCCGTGAAGGGTGGAGGATGACTTTGAGTTTGAAGTTAGAGGACCACTCAAGCTGCATGCGGGGTCAATGCTTGGCACGCTGTTAGTTTAAAGATTCCTTTCTGCCTCTGGGAGGTAGACAAGGGTGTAACACTGGGGTCTTCTGACAGCTTATGCTCTGTTTAGCTTTGCAATCAGCTGCTTAACTGTACTCAACTGGTCTTCACCCTGCTGGCCTAGCATTCTACAAGCCACAACTTATCTGGGGTCTCTCCCATCCTCTGAAGGAAAATCCCTGTACCTCTTGTGTCTTATAAGCAAAAGTTACTTTCTGGGCAGGCAACAAAGTACCTTCAATTTGTAAGGCGTTTATGGGTGCTCCCCCAAAAGGCACTCAGAAGGACAACAACAAACAGATGTTCCATTATAAAGCTCAGGTCCCTTTGTCTTGGTCTTTGAGGCCGTGTCTTTCTTACTAAGCTGCCCAGATTGGCCCAGAACTCTCAGTAATGCTCCTGTCTTAAGCTCTGGAGTGATGGAACTGTTAGCAGGAGCTACCATATTCTTGCGTGGTAAGATCTTTCCTGTGTGCTCCATTTCTGTTCAGTTCACTCGGCATAACCAGTATGTTCCGTGGTTGTGTAAATAAGACCTGGACTAACAGCAACATTAAAAACCATGTGGGATGGGTGAGGCACCTTCATTACTTCCAGCCTCTACCCTGTTTTGTGGTCTGTGGCATAATCTGTGTAGAATTCTTTAAATCTGTAGGGAAATAGGTAATGCCTCTTGGGATAATTTCTTCTCTAGCCCTTCCAGAAGAAAATCACCTTCCTTTCCAGAATAGTGAGCTAGCTCAGAACATAAAATAACTTCACAGGAATGGCCAGTGCTATCTTACACACATACACACGAGCAGTGTGGCTATACACTTGTGAACTTGTATTATGCTGTGGACAGCCACTGCTTCCCACTCTTGGGACCTGTGCAATGTGTGCCTTCCTGAGATGGATATGTGCAGTAAATACCATGGCATCTGGGAAGGAAGCACACATGAGACAGGGCTCCTCAAATCTGTGGCATAATCTGAAGATGCCCAACTCTTTAAGGCTTGGCTTTGTGAGCAAACCCCAGATCCATGCCAGAGCACCAGCAGAAGTCCTCTACATTTTCAAAACATCATACTTAAAATCTCTAAAATCTCAGGCTTTGATGTTTGTGGCCTCTGCCTGCTGAAATAACTGAAATTTGGGCTTAGATAAAAATAGATACTTTTTCTCTGTCACAGAAAAGAATAAACATTCTTTATTGTAAGTATAAATACATACAAAGCCCCAGTTTAAAATTTTATTTGTGCTCTTTAATACCTTAGTTTGTAGGGGGAATCTTTGGGTTGGAGGTGCTGATCTTAACTCGATGAAACTTTATTATATATATATATATATATATATATATATATATATGATTAAAATGAGAATAAATTAACTTTTCAGCATGTAAATATGCTTAAAACATTTATATAAACATAAAATTTAAAACTATGAGCTTGTATTTCAACCATATTTGTTGAAGGATATAACTGTGAATATAGATAATAATCTATGAAAATATTTGAAATAAAAAACGTAGTTTTCAAATAAAGAAATTCGAAATGAAGACTACTTTATTCAGCCAATTTGCTTTGAACTTAATAGGAACCTCACCTCTAATAGGGAAACAAAAAAAATCAATAAAACTTAAATTAAAGGAACAAAATAGTCTACAGGTGGCAAATATGTTTGAAGGTGTGAATAATTTCAAATTTATGAAAATTTATGAACATTTTATTAACAAAATAATAATAAAGAACACTATTTTTAAAATGTCTTTTCCAAGAAAAATGCCAGGATCTTCTGTTAGAGAAAACATGGCTAAGAAACTAAACAATGTATGTGAACCAGCAGGCTCGGTGACACTCGGCTTTAATCTCAGCACTCTGGAGGTGAAGGCGGGCGGATCTCTATGAATCTGAGGCCATCTTGGTCTACACAGAAAGTCAAGGCCTTCCAGGGTTGCACAGTGAGACCCTGTCTCAAAGCAAAACTAACGTATATACCAAGAGTAAATAATATGCTAATGTTATTTCTAGTATTTAGGTGATTGATAAATATAAATTTGATAAAATTGTATGCAAGCTATTGTTAGTTTTTCTATTAGGAAAACAAGATGACAGATGAATTGTGAGCTATACATAATGAAAAAGTAATATTCAAGTGGGCCTGAAGATTAAAGACAGTTGTAGCTGATAGTCTCTCAGCAAGCATGATTAATGCCTTGTAATCCTAGCACTTGTGAGATAGAGGCAGGAGGATAGCCATGTTCAAGGCTAGCCTATGCTACATACAAATGCTACCTCTCAAAAACTTCCATATCAATGGAGATGGTCTACTAAACCAGGTTTCTCTACCTTCAGGTCCAGGCCAAAATTATTCCGTGTGTTAACTTAGCAAGTAGTTTAATGAAAATTATATATACAAAATAAATTAAAACTAGTCTACATATATATTAAAATCTCTCCACTTACGGTCTTGCCCTATGCTGTTGGAAACACAGGCTAAATAATGACTAATGCAGTTTAAGCAGAAACTAACCCAAATTTAGCTTTACAAAAATCAGCCTGCATGCAGCTCTGGAGAACGTTCTCTTCGGCAGGTTCTCTTGCAACCTGGACAAGGTGTTAGGTACTACAGGTGTTGGGAGTTAAGCTTACACGAAGTAACGCCCCGCCCCTCATCCAGAGCCGGCCTAATTCTGCCGCTTTCCTAGCTAGGCTCGGAGCTCGACGCCCTTTAGCTTTCTCGGGAAAGCCCAGGGAACAGTCGCACAAAGCGACCACGGAGCCGAGCTTGGGGGATAGGACACAACCCCGCACTGAGTCACCCGGAGCGGAGACTACTGGGGTTTGCGGGCGCAGAGGACCGGGGACGGGGAGAGGCGGGGCCGTGGCGCGTGGGGCCTGAGAAGAATGGCTGGACAGATGAGGCGGGGCTATGAGTTGGGCGGAGCCTTTAGCAAAAAAGACCCGATTGGGCAGAATCTGCGAGAGGCGAGCCAATGGAGTGGGGCTCAACTGGGGGGAGGCGGGGTCTACGCGGGACGTGACCTATAGGAGGGGCGTGGTCCTTTGAGAGGCGTGGTCTGGGTGCAACGGGGCGGTGTTGGGCGTGGCCAGTTCTGTGTGGGCGGGGCTTGCACTGAGGGCGGGGCTGTGGCTCTGGCTGAGACAGTCTTTGCGCCGGCGGCGGTGGCGGCTGTGGGGGCTGGGCGGAGCGCCGCTGTGCGGGGCGGCCGGGCTGGCGGCGGTCGGGAGCCGCAGGCGAGTGCAAGGCGGAGCGCACCCGGTGCCGGGGCGGCGGGACGGCTGCGGAGATCCCGGGAGCGTGGAACGGAAAGGACTGAGGTAACCGCGGGCTGCAGGCCGGGTGGAGCGGCCTCTGTAGCGGAGCTCGGGCCGGGCGGGTCAGACCCTCTCTGGATTCCCGGGGCTGGAGGCGGCGCCCGCGGCGGGACCTGGGCCGCGCCCTGCTCGCGCCGCACCGGGCAGCACCTCGTTCCGAGCCTTTGTCTGTCAGCTGAGCCGGGGCTGGAGCTGCGGCAGCGAGCAGTCGGGGAAGCAGGCGTCCTCCCGGGCCTGAGTGGGGACTGCCTTCCCGGGCTCAGCCGGCCTTCTACGGGAGCAGGTCCGGTGTAACCGCAGCCCCTTGCTTCCCCCAGGGTCTGTAAACTATCAACAAAGAACCCCCGCCGGACGGGGTGCCTGAGCTGCCTCAGTGGCGCTCTTGCACAGCTAGCTATACTGTGAGGGCTTTCAGGCTGGAATCCAGGATGTTACTGTAGGTGGCATAAAGTACCATTTTGTTTCCGTTTCGACGCTGAGGCTTTTAAAATCTGGGTTAATTCTGTAAAAAACATCTGTCTTAGAAGCATACTCATGGAGGAAGAAAAAAGTATAAAAAGGAAAATGGGTTTATTTAAGGGGTAACCATGTAACTTTTTTGAGAGTGATTTCTGGGGTGAGTTGCAACGAATAGGCTTTAACATGGTGTTTTGAACTAAAGACATTTTTTATTTGCTTCATTTTAGCTTGGGGAATTGTTGACTGCCAGGGCACAGGAACACCGAGGAACCTGAAACCAGGTCTATTGAGAATCTGTCATCTCGAAAAATTTATTTTATGAATGTTTTCCATTAAGAAGGTGTCAACAGAGGTTTGCGATTTTTGCCACATAAGAGACTCTAATTTGAAACAGTTCCCTGGCTGCGGTCAGATGTCTGAAACTGGCAAGAACTAGGCTCTGGGCTCGGAATGCTCATCCTTCAGCGAGAGAGACACACCGCTACCTACATCCAGTCTAAATGCAATCTCTTTGGTGCCACTTAGCGTAATGGATGGCTTTTCTGCATCTCGTTTTCAGATAGAACACTGAAGCAGGCAGTGCTGTGGAGGCGTTTTCTACAGACCCAAGCACTGGCTATTCTCTGTTTTCCAGATGTGTCTTCTCATTTGTGTACTTGAAGCATCTGCCGTCACAGCAACTCCAGATTGAGCCATAGCGTTCTGTGACCCCAAAAGATCCAGGAATGGTGTTGCCCAGCTTCCAGACAAGCCGCTTTCGCATCCTGCTTGACAATTAAATAAATAGATCCTTTGCTAATTAAGGCTATGGAACCAAATAAAGACACGCACATTCCTTTGCCAAATGAACTCTGAGCCTGTTGAATTTCACTGTAACTGGCCATTCCCAGTTAACTGACATAGAAGTTATGCCCAAATGGACATGAAGCCTGTGGTAATGTATCCGGGTCCTAGCCCACACTGAAGATTCAAAACAAAACAAAACCTATTATGACTAATCCTTGGGAAGAGAAAGTTTGCAAAATGGCCCAAACGAGTCTCCTGCAAGGGAAGCAGTTTTACTGTCGGGAATGGGTTTTCCACAAACTTCAGCACTGCCTCCAGGAGAAATCCAGCTGCTGTACCAGTGCGGCCAATGCACAGTCCCTTGTCGGGAATGCGGGGAATAATGCGAGTGCCATCTCTGGCAAGGGGGCCTCCTGGGGTGTGTTGCTGGTAGGAGGGCCTGGCAGCGGGAAGACAGCCCTGTGCACTGAGCTCCTGTGGCCGAGTTCACCCGCCGGCCTGCAGAGAGGTCTGCATCGGCAGGCTTTGGCTTTCCACTTCTGCAAAGCCCAGGACTCGGACACTTTGTGTGTTGGAGGGTTTATCAGAGGTCTGGTAGCCCAGATCTGCCAAAGTGGACTCCTCCAAGGTTATGAGGACAAGCTAAGAGATCCAGCCGTCCAGAGTCTCCTAGAGCCTGGAGAGTGTGAGAGGAACCCCGCGGAAGCATTTAAAAGGTAACAGTGGGAAGGTAGCCATGCTTGCATTTCTGTGCATCCAAGTCAGAGATACCTTGACCACACTATACTACTCAGTTTTTACACTTAAGTCACTGTTCCTCAGTGCACCTCCTTAGTTATGTAAAAGAGAACCAAACTTAAGCTTCGTATCATTGTGTAGCGTGTGGCTTAAAAGGGAAGCTTAATTTTGTTGGCTTAATAGCAGGATGCTGCTCTCTTCTACAGAGCCTATAGATGGTAAAGGGTATTTGTAATAAGACGCAGCAGTTAGCTGCCGAGACTCTGGGGTCAGATTTCAGCAAGGCTACCTTTTGTCCATAGTAGCATTTATTGTTCCTTTAAATAAGAAATGCACTTTCTCCAAAACAGAGTCCTTGGGAAATTTGCTCACGTTGTGGGATTTATTCTCTTATTAACTAATAGAAAAGTTGAGTGACCTATGGTGACATTTATAAAATAGCGAACATTTGAACCATCCGAGAGTTCTGAGTGTTGAAGACATTGTTTCACCCATTTAAGAGTCTCGATGTAACAGACGGGTGGGTGGAAGTGAGCATGTTGCCTCTGAAAATGGTTTCAGATGCAGAACTGCATTCCAGGAAACGCCAGTCCTTGGAGATAAGTCTGGCTTGTCCGTCTCTGCTCATTGAGAAGCTGGTATGTCGTCCTCTCTACCTCACTTCTGCCTGACTGGCTCATCTCCATGGGTTCTCCACACTGCCCAGTTCCTCCAGAACCAGGAGTGTGTTAGGCACTCAGCGCTGGTGCCCGAGAAGTTTGTGTGTCTGGAGGAGGGATTTGCAAAGTCTCTCCTGAACCACTGTTTGCTTTTATGTCCTGAAATCTAAAACTTGTGCAGGTGATACTGAAAATATTTGATAATGATAGTAAACACTGTGGGGGTTGTTGTGATGTGGGCTACAAATATTAAGCCGTGTAATTTTGTGATGTGGGAACCGTTCTTTATTTTCTTGATGAAGAAACAGAGAAAGCAGAAGGACATTTCCTAAGGTTATACAGGTTGGGAAGAAGATGCATACTGATTTCAAAGATACTGATTGTGTGTGTGTGTGTGTGTGTGTGTGTGTGTGTGTGTGTGTGTGTGTGTGAATAACAAGTTGTGAGTGAAGGTGGAGAGCCTGAAGGTGTGTGTTTACTACCATGTTCCGAGTTACAGAAAGAGTAGGGTTTGCATGGGAAAGGCCCCCATAGGCTCATGAGTTTGAAAGCTTGATGTGCAGCTGGCCCAGCTCTAGAGGTGGGGCAAAACTGGAGGAAGTGGGTGACTGGGGGCAGGCCTTACATTTTGTAGCCCCACCCCATTTCCTCTCTGCTCTTTGCATTCTGACTGGATACACTGTGACCATCTACCTCAAGTTATAGCTGCCATGCCCTTCTCCTCTTAAGTTGGTTCTTGTTAGGTGTTTGATCACCATAATAGAAAGCAGTCAGTACAGGTAGTGTGACCAGGATGGTTGAAGGTGAATAATTAAAATACGAAAGTCAGCTTCCGGGTAGGTTTGAGAAGTGTGATGTCCTTCTAGATCTTTACCTGAGTAAATACAATCTGGCAAGACATTGGACAAGTCTCCTGCTAGCCATCAGATCAGAGCTATTGCCTGTAGGCTGCTGAGGAAATCAGGACAAGCTGGGTCAGTGACTCAGCCAGGTTGTAGGTTTGGTGGAGGGCACTCTGTGGAGACTTTGAATGATCATTGCTTTCTCTGGAAGCACAGCTTACAGGCTGCACATACACACGCCCTCTCCCTTACTGCCTTCTCTGAAGGTAACTATTAATAATTAATGCAATTTGTTTTAAATAATTTCATAAGCTATTTGGGTGACATCATACCCAGTCACTTCTAGAGTATAGCGTCTGAGACTTAAGAGTTCAAACCCTGTTGGATAATTGTGTGCTTATTTTTATGAATTCTCATCCCAAACAGTGATATTCTTCGTAATATCATTGATTTTCCTGAAAACATTCAGGAAATTTTCTCTCACTCAGACATTGGTCTGTAACTATTTTTCTGCCTGATTTGAGGTTATTAACTAATTGAAGGGAAGGAAGCCAAGTTAGGGCCTTGGAGGAGAACCACACCCACACCGTCCTTCTGATTGACAGGAGTGGCAGTTCCTTGGTGCTACCTCTACTTCCTGTGTGTCTGCTTGCTTGACTTTTCTACCCAGTTATCTAGCAAGAAGTACCCTGTGAGCTAAGGCTCCCCCATCTTGGGTTTCCTACCCTTTAGAACCGTAAGCCCAGTAAAACCATCGTTTATGCCCTTCCCACTTTGGTATTTTGTTACATCAGTACAAAGTGGACTTAAGGAACATGCTTCTTTCTTTTCACTTTACTTAGTTTGCCATTAATTGTTTATTTTACTTATTTACACCCACTTGTGTTACTCAAAGGAACTAAATTTTTAATGCGTTCATTTTGATTTGTGCTGGGAACTGATGGCTGATTTCTTTTATTCCGTTCTCCCCGAGACCCAGGTCTTCAGTACAAAGCTGTGTGTTTGCCTTCAACATGGCTTCTTCTCTAGTGTTTAAACAAGTAAATCAGGGCTTCCTGTCAGTTTCAGTTCTTTCTGACCAAGTGGTAACTATCTCTGTAGGAAGTGAGGAAGGGGGGCGGGGGCAGTGCTTCAGGTCTTATTTCACTATAAGCTACAAACTCCCAGCTGGGCCTTCCAGGTCTTTCATATTTAGGTGGACACAGAACCCAGAAGGCCTCATCTCTATCTCTGCCTTTATTTGTGGGTGACACACTGCAGGTGTCCCTTTCCCTCTGGAAAGATTGAGTGTAAGTGGATTCGAATTGTGAGGAGATATTAAAGCTGGATGAATGACTGTAGGCACTAAGGTTGGAGGTTACAGGAAGGACTAAGGGCTTGCAAAAGAAGTTCTCCAGCTGCGAGATCAGCCCCTACCCCCAGCCAACAGGACAGGACTCCCTAAGGGTCTGACTCTTCCTGGTGCTTTCATCTGTCACCTCCAGCCAGCTTCTTACCTGGACTCTTAACTGACCCAGGTGTCCTTTGTTCCCTCTCTCTTCCGCGTCTCCATGACGTCATTCACGCCTGTGGAACTTTGCCTGCCTACTACAGTGCTTAGCTAGACTTTGCATGATGTCAGCAGCTGCTAAGTAATTATCATTTAATGGATGCAGAATGCTGCTTGCCTATCTAAAATATTCCCTAACAGACATGAAAGGCTGAAGCCTTTGAATGAGTAAGAAAAATGAAATGCTTTATTGTTTGGACTAATTTTAAATGCTGAACAGACTAGAATAGAGTAGTGATTTTTAATTTATTAACCTGCTGTGCAAATTGGCACTGATCCAGGTAGTTTGGTGACAAGATACCCACCTCCCATCTCGTCAACAGAGGGCTCAGAGCAGAAGGCCTACTTTCCTGTTCTCTTGTGTGTGCTCATGGCAAAATAGTCTTTTTCCATCAGTTGTCCTTTATACCTAATACTGTGTAGGATAATTGTCATTTTCATCCTCTTTTAAAAGCATTTTGAAAATTAAAAATATGTGCATGTATATGTGCATCAGAATAAGTTGTGAGGTGTCCAGGAGCTATAGTAGTAGGTGGTTGTGAGCCACTAGATGTGAGTGTTGGGAATCAGACTCCGGTCCTCTGCATGAATAGTCCATTTTCTTAATGGCTACACCACCTTTCCACCCTTTTCAATTTCCATCCTCAAGTATTTGTAAACTGAAGATTCCTATTAAAATGTCTTTTTTGTCCACTGTTTAAACACAGCAAAACCATAATATCATTTACAAAACTTTGCAGGTGTCCTTCAGGCCAAGGGCATTTTCACTCTTTACTCTGTCATTTAAAACTATGTATGTATGTTGTGTTTATTTATTTATAAAAGCATTCTGAGTTATACAACTATATCTTTGTGAGTGGCAGTGTGCACATGGGGTGTCCACAGGGGTCAGAAGAAGGAATTGGCTCCTCTAGAGCTGGGGTGACAACCGATTGTGAGCTGCCATGTGGATTCTGGGAACTGAACTCAGTTGGAAGATCAGTGAGCATCCTTAGTTCCTGAGCCATTTCCGAAGCCCCACTTGATCCTCTTCCTCTAAGACAGCGTTCTATTCTTTGGAGCCTTCCACTTCCTCTTCCTCATGTCTGTCCTCTTGCTCCAAGCTGGATACTGAGTGCTGTGTGCTCTGCTCACTTCTCTTCCAAGGTTTCTCTCTTTTTCTTTAACACTGTGTGTGTGTGTGTTGTGTGTTTGTGTGTCATACTCAATATATACACACACATTTAATAAATAAATGCCAAAAAAAAAAAAAAACCCAACAAATGTTGCAAATCCGATCCAATCCAGAGATACACCAATTTGATACATGTCAAGGAATGAAGTAGGAAAGCAGGGGAGAACTTTGTTTTCCATAATTAAGCTGCCATGTTTCTGTAAGAGCAGAAGGCTTTGTCTGTGGAGGTGAAGTAAGGTGATTCATAATGCGAGTCATTAATCCAAGCTGAAGTGTTTCAGGCCTTAGACCTAACAGTGCGCACAGTGTGGAGTTATCATGTCCCATGTTTAGAGCCAATGCTTCCGTGAAGCCCTGTGACACAGCATAGGCAAGCTGCCAGACATACCCTGGATTCAGTCCGAATTTTATGTTGAGCTAATTTTGGGTCATTGTATATTCAAAAGTCAAAGTTATGTTATAAAAATTATGGAACCCCAAATAGAGTTGAAATGTACAGTTATAGCAGCTGAGAACTAGAGCCATGACTGTCTTTGGTTTTCTCAGGATTTAGGCCTGTGCCTACATGGTGACTTCATTTTGGCTTTTTCTCTGGCGCTTCTTGCCATTACCATGGTAACAGAACTGTGGTGAGAATGTGCTCTGGCTACCCTGCTGGCTCAGAGAGGATGACAGTTATGGAGAGACAGGATCCCAGCTGTAACCTTACCCCACCCCTGGAGTAGATAAAATACACTCATAGACACAGAGAGAACACACATAACTGCTATGGGGAAGTATAGACCACGATTATGAAAATAACTGCAGAGCTAAGAAGAAAGGACTATTTCAAATGGAAGTCGTTGTTTGCATTAGAAATCTGGGAATCATGCATTAGTCATTGTCACTCATCCATTCACCCAGTCTATCAGCACCTTCTTCTACCTCCAAGATTAAGCCAGCAGCTCCTGTTTCCACTTCCCACCATAGCTAAATCCTGTGTTGCCAGAAATACAGCAGCCTGGACCATCAGAGATCTAGTCAGGTCATGTGACCTCCTCCCTTAGACCCGTCTGCCCCTCTTACCACCAGTAGAGGAAACCGTGAGCTCCATGGTCTCCTGCTGGCGTGGCCTTTGACCTTGCCCTGTAATTCCTTGACCCTCTTCCTTGCTTTTGAGTCACAGTGTCTTTACCCCATCAGGTTATAGTACAGCCAACACGTTTTTTGCATGGCTGTCCCTCCTGGAATCACATCTTGGTAACTTGTTTTCTGTGGTGCCAGGGCTCATGCTTGGGGCTGAGCACCAGTTAGTAAGCCCTCTCCCACCCACTGACACAGGCTGCCTCCCTCAGCTGGCCCCACATCTCACCACCCCACTCTGCTCTTTATTTCTTAATGATCACGTGAGATAGGGAATTATTCTCATTTTAACTCTGGCTTTCTGACAACCTTTATGAGGGAGTACAGTATGTGGTTGCTAGAGTTACAATACAGTAAGAGCCAATCAGTCTTAAACTAATAGCCAACTACTTGTTTTAATGTTAAGACATTCTAATTTTGGCCATGTTGATATAATTTTTATTGTTTGAAACCACATTCAGTTCTGAAATACTTCATTTTTGTGTGAGAAACAGTTTACACCTATAGCTATATGTTGTATATATGTATTATAGAGTTTTGTATACCACCCCCTGCTGCAGCCAGAATATTCCCATATTCTGGGGGGATGAAAGTGAGAACAGCTAAGGAAGTTCTTCTTTACCTCACGGTGTCTCTCTGAGAGGTGTGAGGCCTGGGATGTCTAGGTTTCCAGAAAGGCACAGTGTGGATTGTGTTGTACAGCCAGAGTCATTAAGCAACATCTGTGTGTGTGTGTGTGTGTGTGTGTGTGTTTAAAGGTTTATTTTACTTTTTATGCCTATATGCTTGTGTCTGTGTGAGTATATCCCACACGAGCGTAGCTATCGGAAGAGACTAGGAGTAAGATCCCTTGGAGCTAGAATTACAGTTGTAAGTTAGTTGATGTGGATGCTGGGAACCAAGCCCCAGTCCTGAAGAACAGCCTTAGTTATGCAGTGTTGCTGAGGCCACCTTTGTACTTTGGTTCATTCATTCCTTTTAATTCATATTGGGCATTAGGAACATACTAGGTTCTGTCCTAGGGCATGCAGTTAGCAAATGTGGCAAATATTCTGTTTATTGGGTTAATTTTGCTAGCTAGCAGAGGTGAGTAGTGCAGACGTTAAGACAACTGGAAACGGTGTTTTATAGAAAACCAACATAGTGGGAGCTAGGGCTGGGAGAATGGAAGGCTGCTTTATTATACATGGCTACTTAGGAGGTTTAGAAAGAAATTTGACAAGGGCTTCAGTTTCAGGAGACACCAAGTACAAGGTCATAGCCTTGGTAGCAGTTGGTTTAATGTCTAGTAGCACAGAGACTACAAAACTGAGAATAAAGGAATATTTCTTCTGCCAGAGAGCTCACAGGTGCAGACAGTGGGAAGCAGAAACAACTAGGACCCTGAGAGAGCTTTAGATAGTTACAAGGACATTGTTTGTATGTTTGTTTGTTTCTTTGAGTAGACTGGAAACCATGGGAGCTCTTTAGACAAAAATAATTTGACTAATGTCCTGAGAAGACGGTAGATGAGCTAAGACAAGGAAGGCAGTGGCCAGGGTGGTTATCCGTGTGCAGATGTTGGTGCTTGGACTTGGAAGAATGGAGAGTCCAGCAGGTGGATCTTCTGAGCTTGGTTTCAGATTGACCCGAGAGCTCGTTGGATGAGAGTAATAACAGAAATAATGCAAGATCTGCCTCTTGGGATCTTGGCTTGCAAGCTGGCAGGCTGGAATTTTGAGTTACAGCAAAACAGTGGCTGAAGGGAGGAACCCAGCTCGGTCTGGAAGCTGGAGGGTGTAGTTCTGAGAAGGCTGAACTCCTGCATCTAAGCACAGAAGGTGAGCAAGCAGTTCAGATTCAGCCAAAGCTTGCCTGGGATGCTGCTGGCGTCCAAGGCCACTAATGAGCAGGCAGAGTAATAACATGAGGCTCAGAACTTGATGGGGTTTCTGATTAGGGGTTGTCAAATCATGAAGACGGAATTACTGCAACAGGGTGATAGGACCATGCACGAGGTGTCAGTGGTAAGGTATTCCTGTGAGCTGAGGTCATGTGTGGGAGTGACAGGCAGGTCATCTCCATAGCATGAGAAAGTTCCAGCCACTGGCATTGTGAATGAATTCTAGGGCTAAGTACCCAGGAGACTGAAGCCTTTACTGTGGCCCAGGGCTGACATCTAGCAGAAGCTGGAGAAGCTGTGGGCTCATGGATTTCTTGCAGAAGGCAGAGAATGGTGGAAGGAGAGGAGTAATAAAGGAGAGATGTGTGCTGCCTGATTCATGGGAGATGCCGGAGCATTGGGAATTGAGTAGGCGTGGTTGGTAGAATCTGAAGAACAGATGAGCAGAGGGAACATTTCCAGATAGGGTGTGGATTTGTCCCCCATGGTCATGGTTAGAAGAAAACTGTGGAGCTGTGAGCCAGAGTGGGCTAGTTTGGGGCGCTGTAGTGAAGTTGTTTTCTGACACATGCCCATGTTTATGTGGTACACTGTGTCAGACGGTACGGGATGGGTCCAGAAGCTGGAATGTTGAAAGTACCTGGATTATCTGGTCTATCTATTGTTTCTTTTGCCAGCAGGTTACTAATCCACATTCCTATTTTTTAAACATGTATTTATTTACAGTGTGTGTATATCTGTGGGCGTGGCCATGCCATGACACCTATGTGGAGGTCAGGTCTCTCATCAAGTGGGCAACAGGGATTGAAGCCAGGTCTTTAGGTCCGGCAGCAGATGCATTTACCCATCCTCTTGCCAGCTCCATAATAATTACTTTAAAGGCTTTATTGAGCTACAGAAGTGACTCAGCAGTTGAGAGCACTGTCTGCTCTTCTAGAGGACCCTGGTTTCATTCTTAGCACCCACATGGTGACTCACAACTATATGTAATGCTAGTTGTAGGGGATCTGACACTTTCCGGGTCTTAAACATTCATGTACATGAAATGGGGGGAAAAAGGTTTGTTTTCACTTCTTAATTATGTGTCTGTGTGTGTCTGAAATGGGTTTGTGGGTTTGCATGCAGAAACCAAAAGATGCTGTTGAATCCTCTGGAGAGAGAGTTGCAGACACCGACGTGGGAATGTGGCCTGTCCTCACAGGAATAGCAGGCACTGCTCAACACTGAGCCATGCCTCCTACCCCCACCCCCACCCCCATAATAAATTATTGAAGGGTGTGTCAGTGTGTTGGATGAGCATAGCAGTGTCCTCACGGTGCCTCTGATCAGTGAGGGCTTTTCCTTTCCCAGCAATGCTGTTGGGACTCAGCTGTTCTTTGTCTTCTCTGGTATAGTTTGTCTCACTTTTGACCAAGTCCTGGAGGCATCTCAGCTCCTTGAGGCTCAGAGGTTCTGCTCTTCCTCAGTGATGCTTAGCTTAGCTCTCGTGGCCTCCTGCCCTTTCCACCCTCAGATTCCTCCAGCTCTCTTGAGTGTTGTTTGTGTTTAAAGTAAGCAGAGTTCTCTTTCCAGCATGGAGACTGAGCTCTCCCACTGGCCTGCAGACACACTTGGCCTACTTTCCTCAGCCTTTTAAACACCGTCCAGAACTTAGCAACAAACACACCTTGGGGAAAACTAATCTTGTGTATTGACCTCTTCAGATTTGCACTTTACTCTTTAAACCAGACCTGACTGACCTCTACCAGCCTTGTAGGCTCGGTTCCTAGCAGATTTTCTTGGTGGCCAAGCAGGTTTTTGGCCTGCACCTGTAAACATTAATATAGCTTTTCTAAAAGCTGTTGTAAATTACTTCTCTTTATACACCAGTACTAGGTCTGGTCTGGCATGGCCACTCTCTGGCCATCCCGCCTTCTATATCCATCGTCCTCCCAGATCCCCAGACTCTCCATTCTGCTTGCTGGCTCTCTGTGCCTTACCGTTTTAAGCCACAACTTTACGTGTGAGTAAGAGTAGCAATTTGAAAGTTAAAGTCTCTACCTCAAGTTCGTATCGGTTTTTCTCTGTTCACCATTGAGGCAGACATGTGTGCATTCAGTTCCTGCCTTCATGAGACTAGCCTTGTGTGCTCTGTGCAGGTCAGCGCGTCTCCGGCTGTCACTGCACACCTCTCGGAGAGGCTGGGCTCTCTTCACTCAGAGCTAAGCTTCTGATGCTTGTGTGTCTTTTGCCGGCTGCACATTCTTTACACTTTCATGTTCCACATTTGTTAAGATTTCAGTAGCAGGTCTGACCTTGCTTTAATCATCAGCTGGTTGTTGTTACTGTTGGTTTGGTGAATGACTAGATAATATTTTATCCTCAACTGGCTGGAAATAGCAGCTACCACCATCGTCTTTCACCGCTTACAAATGCCTTCATTTATTGGATGGATGATTTTTCTTTTTTTTAAGAAAAGAAAACATAATCTAAGTTTGTTGTCCCAAGAAAAGACAAGATGAAAATGTTTGATAATTTTATTTTCTAGAAAAAGCAAATAAAACCTCTCAAAAAAAAAATAACGCCTAGAATTTTTTTTAAAGATTGAGTAATGTATTAATATGGCAGATATGTCAGTATATTGTCCAGAATAATTCAGAACATGCTAGTTCTAGCATTGACCTGCTAGGTAAATGACCCTCACCCATGCTAGGTTGGGAGCTAGCTCCACCATCGAGCCAGACCCTCAGCTCTGATACGGATAATCCTTGGACACTGACTTTTGCAGGGAGGAGAGAGACTGAGATTCTAGCATTGGAAGTGTGTGGTCTCACACTCTGTAAGTGGTAAAATCACCCTGACAAGTCTGTGAGAAAACCAGTTCAAAGACAAATAAATGCTGGTTAGGCTCACAGGCTTTCAAGTTCTAGTCACTGAGCAAGGGAGCCCATTATGCTGAGGTCTCTGCTGGTGGTGGTGCTATCCAGCAGTGCTGGACACTTCCGGAACAAGGCCCCTGTTCCTATGGCTGGGTATTGAAAGAGAGACAAGGCCAGAGTCCCAGTGTCTTCTTTAAGGGTGTGTGCCCTAGTGACCTGAAAACCTTTCAGCCCTGGAATTTAGTGTCTTGTGTGGATTTTGACTGTTGCTACTTGAGGATCTTGGTTCTTTATGGTTAGCTTTAGTACTTGTCATACAAGTCATTCACCATGGCGCATGTGTGGAAGCTAGTGGACACTCGGTTTTTTCTTCATTTTTTTTTCTCTTTTGCCTCTGTGTACTCCAGACTAGCTAGCCTTCGAACTACAGAGGATTCTTCTACTCCAAGTCCAGTTTTTCTTTAGAAGTTTTGTGTTTTGAGATAGACACTTTGTGTGATTTCCGGGGTTTCTAACTCTGGCCCTCATGCCTATGCAACAAGTACTTTACCCACTGAGCCACCCCTTTAACCCTGTTGTTCAAATTTTCCATCACAGCCACCCCCTTCAACCCTGTAGTTCAGATTTTCCCATCACACATTTTTAAGCAGAAATGGGACAACCTTCCTGTGAAACCTCAATCATGGCCACTCATCACTGAAGCAGCCCTATGCTGAAGCCCAGAGAAAGAAAGGCGCACGTGTGAGTGTTTAGAGAGGTGTACCTGTGAGGCCAGCAGGTGCCAAAGTGAGACCAGATGTTCTGAATACACAGGACCTCACTGTCCCCTCATCTTCATCCCTCCTGCCCCAGGCCTGTGAGAAGTCCGTGTGTATGGAGTCCAGTAATGCTGTTATGTAGGAAGCACAGTTAATACTGAGACACAGTGTGCTTTACATGCGTGGGCTCCAAAATTTTGTGCCTGCCCCACTTTCCACTTTCGCTCATAGAGATCAGTGACTTTAATGTCTGCACACCCCAGTTTAGGAAGAGGATTCTGGTATTCTATTGTGTATAAAAATACCAGGAATTGTTTAACAACACCAGTGCTGAGGGAATGGGGATTGTCCTAGTTAGGATTACTGTTGCTACCATATAACACCATGACCAGAGCACTTGGGAAGGAAAGGGTTTATTTCAGCTTACACTTCCAGGTAAGTCTATCACTGAGGAAAGTCAGGGCTGGAACCTAGTGGCCATGAAGGGGTGCTGCTTCCTTATAGAACTGAGGACCAGCAGCCTGGGGATGGCCCCACCTACAATGGACTTAAGTCCCTCCCTCATCGAGCAGTAATTAAGGGGATGCCCTGCAGGCTTGCCTATATAGCCTTCTTATGGTGGCAGTTTTTCAACTGCGGTTACTTTCTTTAAGATGACTTTAGCTTGTGTCAAGTCGACATACAACTAGCCAGCACAGAGAGCTTCTGGCAGGTCACTGTAGGACATAATCTTTTAAAAATGTATTTGCAAAGTTAATGCAGTCTATATAAAATATTTGTAGTCATTTGATTTAGGGTTTTTGTTGTTTGGTTTTGGCTGGTCCCATTTTAAGCTACTGGTTTTTAGCTTCTGCCTTCCCTACCCCCCCCCCCCCCGAGTATTAGGTTTTGTAAAGCCTTTTAAACCAAGTGTTCACACACACACACACACACACACACACACACACACACACACACCCCTTGTTTTTTTTCTTCAGAATTTAGATTTTTCTCTTCAGCATTGGACCAGTATTGCCACTCAAGGTCATGCCAGCTGAGGTTTGTACCTCAGCCGTGACCTAACTTTGAGCATAAATGTTTGTCAGAAATGGAAGAATCAGGTCACACTGCTTCTGCTTCATTGAAACTGGACTCCCAGCGTTGGCATAGGTACTTCTTAGGACATTCCTCTTGTCTGAGAAGAAGGTCAGGTTCCCCACTGTGACATGGACTGTCACCATGTCATGGAACAACCCTGCCTAATCTGAGGATCACAGATGCCCTGCAGCTGGGTTACCTTTTTGTAATACATGACAGTGCTTATCTCTGTAGGCCCAGAGTGTTTTCTGAAAACATTTCCATTTGTTTATTCTGAGAACCTAACCCTAAAAGAAATCACAAAATGAGCTGTTTTCCAGTGTGTGCAGCATAGTGATCTCAGCACCCTGTAGAGGGGGACAGCTGGTAGAAACGTGTTGTGTAGGTCCAAGTACAGAATCCACATAGAAACTTTCAAAGTACATAAGAAAGTAACATGTGAGTGGCTTTAGAGTAAGCCCTGTGCTGGAATGCTCTGTAGAATTTGGAATAAATGGATTAATTATAAGGAATTCGCTTCCATGGTGATGGATGCTGAGAAGCTGCAAGACTCGAAGCTAATAGCCTGGAGACCTAGGAAAGCTGACCTGAGTCAGGGCAGCGGGTGGTGCAAGTTCTCATTGCAAAGCTCATTTCCTAAAGACCTAAACAGATGAGTCTTTGAACCTGAAGAGAGGGGTAAACTGGCAGCTCTACTCAGTTAGCCTTCAGCAGACTGGGGGAGAGCCAACCTCAGAAACATCCAGAAGAACAGAAGACCACGTGTGGGCATCCTGTGGCCCAGGCAAGTTGACACATACAGCCATCCACCACAAGCCCACAGGAGCTGAGTGGAAGCCAGAAATGAGTCCTCTATGTTACATTTGGGAATGAAGAACATTGTTCTGGAGTTGTAGGTATCTTGTTCCTGAGTGTTGTGAGGTTTTTATACATTTGGAATAGACATCTTTATAAATAACTGCTTTATAATTTTATAATATTTTATAAATATTAGGCCACTCAGTCATTCACCCAGCAAACGTTTATAGGTGATCCTTCCTCAGGTTCCTGGGTGACCTAACCACCCTTTCTCTCTCACCTAGAGATCAGGAAGGTAAATGCCACACTACCAGTTCCTTGGTGACCTGATTAGTCCCAGTTGTTGAGGGCTTTTCAGCAATGTGTGTTAGCAGCACCCTCCCAGGCTCTGTGAGTGTGTATTTGAGCCGAGCTCTGGGGGTTAGAGAGGAGAGTGCGCATGGTAGCAGGCATAGGAGGGAGGTTCTGGCACGAGAGAGAGGGTCTGCTCAAAGGCCCACAGGGAGGCCGGCCGAGTTGGAGCAAATGGGTAAGCAGTAATTGTTGGTCAGGGCCTGGAAACAGAAACCTGTGGTTGGACTCTGCATGCTGCCAGGGCAGTGTGGACCTTGGTAGCTTGAGGGGTAATGATGGGATTGAAGGCCCTGGCCAGGCCAGCCCATGAACAAAGGGCTTTCTGTTTAATGACTTGCTCAGCATTAGTGTGTGAAGAGCAGAGTCAGCTGCTGTGGAGAACTCAGACTCCCACACCAAGGGACGCATTATCAGAAGAGATTTACTATATTTTTCTTGCATGTTATGTTGTATATCATGTTAAACTTTTTTAGTTTGTATGCAGTAATGATGACTCTTGTACAGATGTATGATGTTGACAAATGTAGAGTCAGTGATGGTATAAAGCAATCCCGTCTCTTCCAGAATTCCCCTGTGTACTCCTTGATCACTTTCCCACAGCTAGGTTCTAGATCACATCCCTGGTCTTTTTTTGGGGGAAGCCATTTTGATGCAGTCAGACACAAAGCCTTTTGGATCTTGGTCCATTTTCTTGGAATGGAGGCTATCTGAATCCATTAGCCCGTTGTTTCCGTTTCCTTTTTGGTTAGAGTCGCACCTTCTTGTGTGATGTGTGCAGTCTATTTTCCCAGGTTGCATGCATTCAAATGTTTCTACTGTGGGGCTGGTTATCGGTGGGGCTGTGGAAGCATTGAGGTTCCTTCAGATGCTCACAGGGCTGTAAGTAGTCAATAGTAAGAACAGATCTTTGGTTCATGTGATAGATGTGGGCTCGGGGAGCTGTTGAACTAACCCCCCGCTACTGTTTCTTTTTGGTTTTGGTTTTTAACCAAACTTTGTGTTGACAGCAAAGTACTCAGTAGGGTAAGGTACAGTGGTCAATGTACAGTGGGTTTGTTAGATATCATTATTTTGTTTTCTCTTTGGATTATAAGCATCAAGAGAATGGGGCCTTTGTTCCTTAAGGTCCCCCAGAGCCTTGCAGGTGATTTCAGCAGATCTAAATAAATTCAGTGCAAACTGGTAAACAGATGGTTTCATTCTAGTGTGTGCTGCTGCAAGAAAAGATGATAAAATTATGACTTTACAGTCTCTCAAAGTCAGTATAGACCTTCTTCCACGCATGGGTCCCCTGTAAGAAATGTTAGCAGAACACTCTTAATTTCATAGATCATGTGATAAGTGTATTAGCCGCTGTTCTGTTGCTGTGCTAAAGCACCATTCGCAAAGGCAATGTGAGAAAGAAGGGTTATTTCAGCTTACAGTTGTAGTCTATCATGAAGGAGTCAAGGCAGGAACTGAAGCAGAAACCATGGAGTAGTGCTGAGTGCTGGCTTGTTACCCTGGCTTTCTCCCAGGACTATCCCCCAGGAGTAACACATCTCACAGTGGTACACTCCTTCATATCAATCACAAATCAAGGAAATGCCCCCACAGAATTGCCTACAGGCTAGTCTGATGAGGGTAGTTTTTCAGTTGAGTTTCTTTCTTCATGAATGAATAGCTTGTGTTAAGTTGATAAAAAACTAACCAATAGATACTATTAGCCCTTATCAACTTGACACACAAACATATAACTATTAAACCATTATCTTTTCATTTCTGTTTGTCCCCAAGATATCATTTTACTATTACTATTTGCAACATGAACCAATGTAACTAAATATCCTATAGTCTTTTTTTTTCTTTTTTTTTTCTTTTGAAGTCTAGAACTTTGATAAAGTCAGTGTCTTGGGTAGGGTTTCTGTTGCTGTGATGAAACGCTATGGCCAAAGCAACTTGTGAACAAAATGGTTTATGTGGCTTACACTTCCATGTCATAGTCTGTCATCAAAGGAAGTCAGGGCAGGAATGCAAACAGGTCAGAAACCTGGAGGCGGGAGCTGATGCAGAGCCTATGGAAGAGTGCTTTTTCCTGGCTTGCCATAAGGCTTGCCAGGACTACCAGCCTAGGAATGGCCACGCCCACAATGGGGCCTGTCCCCATCAACCACTAATTAAGAAAATGCTCCACAGATGGATCTTTTGGAGACATTACCTCAATTGAGGTTCTCACCTTTCGGATAACTCTAGCTGTGTCTAGAGACTTTGGATTTTTAAGGAGACGTGGATATTTTAAAGAGACTGAATGTGTTGGCCAGTTTTATGTCAACTTGGTACAAGCTAGAATCATCAGAGAGGAAGGAACCTCAATTGAGAATGTGCCTCCATAACATTGGGCTATAGACAAGCCTATAGGTCGTTTTCTTAATTGATGTGGTAGGGCCCGGCCCATTGTGAGCGATGCCATTTCTGGGCTGGTGGTCCTGGATTCTATAAGAAAGCAAGCTGAGCAAGCCTGGGGAAATCAAGCCAGTAAGCAACATCCCTCCATTACCTCTGCATTAGCTCCTTTCCCAAGGTTCCTGCCTCACTGCTTTTGATGATGAACTGCTATATAGAACTGTGAATGAAATAAACCCTTTCCTCCCCAAGTTGCTTTTTTTTTGTTGTTGTTTTGTTTTTATCACAGCAGTGGTACTCTAAGATAGTCTCATAACTGTTGAGTACTTGGGGGGAAAAACTTCAAGAGGGAAGTATTAGGGCACAGTCATAGATCAAAGCAAAACCAACTGCAGCAGTGTAAATAGCTTAAAGTTCATCTAGGACTCAGAGTTTGCTGGGCTCCAAGAGTCTAGGCAGCTCGACTTCTCCAGCTCTGTCAGTGCACAGCACAGCCAGTTTGTCTTATAGTCTCAGGTTTTCTCCCTTCCACTGTTGCTGCTGTCCTTGGTCGTCATCTCATGATACAGGTAACTCAAAAATGCTGAGCTCTCCATTGCAACTGGACTATACCATTACCATAGTCTCTCCTGAGCTGTTTTTCAGGGACTGTGATCCTGCCACATGGTGCCAGGTTTCATCTCTACATGACCTCTTTAATCCTGGGACTTTTCAAGGCTACTGAGGCTGTACCTTTCTCCATGGCCTCTCCTGGCCTCTTACAGTGCCAAACCTCAGCTGTGTTCTATGACCTCGTTCTGCCTTCAAAACTAGTATTACTTGGGAACATACACAATACCACGTTCAACTGCCAGCACTTAGGCACAGACTTAGCCTTCTCTATACCACGGCTTCTGTGTGCTGACCCTGAGCAAACACTTCCCACAAGACTTTACCTCAGTGATGCTGGTCATTTGTTTATCACGGCTGATTCTTCAGTCTCAGCTAATCAGTATCAGTTGTCAAGTTGATTAGCAAAGGGAAGGTTACTTTATCCAATTTTTGTCCTAGTTAGGTTGGTATCACTGTGTTAGAGACCATGACCAAAAGCAACTTGAGGAAGAAAGAGTTTATTTCATCTTAAGCTTCCATGTGGCATCACTGAGCAGAATCAGGGCTGGAACCCATGGAGGGATGCTGCTTATTCACTTGCTCATCATGGCTTTCTCCACCTGCTTTCCTGTACTTCCCAGGACCACCCGCCCGGAGTGGCACCATCCACACTGGGTTGGGTCCTCCCACTTCACTGATTATCAAGAAAATGCAGTTGCCCACGTACCAGTCTAATGGAGTCATTTTTGCAGTTGAGGCTCTTTCTTCCCAGATGACCCTAGCTTGTGTCAAGTTGACCAAAAACCAAACAAGGACAATAGGTTTCTTCCTGCTATGGTGTCTTCAAAGCTTATCTGTCTTTCTGTATTTAGCACATTCAGAACCATTTAAGCATTTTATTACCGACTCAGAACACCAGGAAGGGTGTTGAAATCTAGCATGATCCAGTTCTGAACATCCTTAATTATGCTGAGTCACAGCACAGACACAGGCAAGTGTGTAATGCAGTCCACACTGTACTATGGAAGCTGATGCTATTAGGAAATGAATTATGTAGAAGAGACATTCTTATGTGAAATCTTTTTACTCCTAAATCATTATAACTAATCATTTGAACTATGAATTCCAGTGCCCTCTCTGTGACATTGACCTGTCCTGTGGCTGTCTTACAGGTGTGTGCTGCTCCCACTCCTGGGGATGAAGCCACCCCCGCAGAGCCTCTACCTGTTGGTTGACTCCGTGGACGAAGGCTGCAATGTGGTGGAAGGGGAGCAGACATCACCCAACCTCTCTGGGACTGTGGCAGAGCTCTTGGCTGGTCACCATGAGTTCTTTCCCCCATGGCTCCTGCTCCTCTGCTCTGCCCGGAAACAGAGCAGAGCTGTCACTAAGATGTTCACTGGTGAGTGTTGTGTTCTCCAGGACTGGACCCAGGAGGGTTCTTGTAGGTCCTACCAACCTAGAGTGACTCCTAAGGTTCTTCCTTGGCCTCTACATGCATGTGCACACACATGAATGTGCACACATACAAAAAGCAGTCTTTCCCTACTTCCTGTAGTAAGGCTCAACTTAGGGACCAATTCGCTGTGCTGCTTTGTCAGTAGTTCCAGGCACTTTATAGCTCACTGGTCATTCAGTCAGTATCTCTTCAGTGGTTCCTGAAGACCTTTCTCCATGACAGGGCTGAGTAGAGCTCTTCATATAATGTAAGGGCGGCCACAGCAGCATTTGGGTGACAGCTTTGGGTGAGCATGACGGTAGCCAGTGCTGTGTGGCAGCTCCTCCGCATGGGTGAGAGGAAGCATGGGCTTCCTCGCCAAGTCACCTGGTAGCGTCAGCTCATTTTATGTTCAGGATACATTGTGAACATTTTAAATTCATTTTTAAGTGTATGTGGGGGCATGTGCTCTTGAGTTCCTCACCCCATCTAACTGGAGTTACTAACTGGCAGCTGTGAGTTGCCCAGTGGGACTCAAACTTGGGTCCCCTTCAAAAGCAGCACATGCTCTAACCTGAGTGTGCCTCCAGTCCCATGCTATGTCATATGTTTGCACAAATGAGTCACTATAGCATGTACACATCAGTGCTTATACTGTCTGTGTGACCTCGGGCAGCTTGCCTAACCTCCTGCTTCCTGTCTGGAAAGTGGGGTCCTGTGAGACTAGATATGCCCGAGGCATGGTAAGGGCTCTTAGTCTTGTCATCTCATTCTCGTTTGTTAATAAAGATTAGTTTTGACCTGAATTTTTAGTATTGCATATAAGCCTGGGTCTTTGGCTTCACCTGCTTCTTTGTTGTGAAGAAGTGTTTTGGGTAGAGGCATTTGAGAAGGTGGAACCTCAGCTGAGAACAGATGAGTCTGGGGGACATTTTCATGATTGATTGATGTGGGAGGGCCCAGCCCACTGTGGGCAGTGCCTCTTTTGGGCAGGTGGTCTTGGGCTGCATAGAAAAGGCAGCCTGAGAAAGCTGGCGGGGACCGGGAGGGTTGGAGAGGGCAAGCCAGTAATCAGTGTGGCTGCATGGTCTCTTGAGTCAGTTTCTGCATTCAGATTCCTGCCTTGAGTTCCCTGCTTGATGGAGTACAGGCTCTAAGATGAAGGAAACCCATTCCTTCTCAAGTTGCTTTTGGTCCTGGCATTTCATCAGAGCAGTAGGAATCCAAAGGAAGAGGACAAACCTCCTCTTTGTGCCTTCTTATCTGTCCTTTGGCATGCAGGCCGGCGTGTTCTCACTACAGGGCGATCATCTTCATTCTAAAGCCTAGAGTCTAAAATCCAGGAGCTTCTTGAGTGCACCGAAGGAGAACTCCAGGGCAAGAGTCTGTTTTGTGTGTTATTTAAAATATTACCCAAGCTTTCAAGCTGTGTGGATACATGTGCATGTGGGACAGATGGGTTTTATACTTGGAGATGGTTTCCATTCTTCTTATGTATATTCATATATTCCAAACTCCTTTCTACGTCGGGCATTTGGGATGAGATACTCAACTTCAGCTGCCAGAGTGGCACAGTCTCTGCCCTCTAGATTACTTGTAGTCGCTGGGTGAGGCCATGTGTCCTTTGCGTGGTTCACTTCTGTTCTATCACAGGCTTTCCTGCAGGCAGTGATGTCCATGCCTACCTCTGCATGAGGGCTCCCTCTGTGTGCTCATCCACGTCGCCTCTTCTGCTTTGCGGCCTTGCACACAATACTCCCCATTCCTTCTCATTTCGGTCACAGCTCAAATAGGAAGGACCCTCACACACAGACTTATGTTTTCTGTTCTTGTTTATGTGTGCCTTCCTTCTACACCGTCACACGCCCACTCTGTCGAGTTTTGTTTTCTGCATGAATCTGATACCACTTAAAGTTGTCTGGATTCCCTGTGTGTGTTTAACTAATTCTCCTCCCATCTAGGATATAGTCTCCATGAAAAAAGGGTCCTGACTGTGTGAGCACAAACTTTGGTCCTGGAAGGATTCCGACTGTGCAGGCACCTGTTTGTAGGGATGGGGTCAGGCCCCTGTCAGGGTACCAACTGTGTTTGCACTCATTTGTAAGCAGAGACTCAAACCCATTTGTTTAGCCAGCGCCAAGGAGTGCCATGCCCACTGAAATATTTTACCAAAAATAGAAAAGAGGTTTAGTGGGGCCTGGGAAGATGGTTCATTTTTCAAAGCACCTGCTCCAGAGCCCACATAAAAAAGCTGAGTGTGATAGCCTCCCTACCAAAGGAGCTCACTGGCCAGGCCGCCCAGCCTACATGGTGAGTTCTAGGCCCGTGAAAGATTCTGACTCAGAATCTGTGTGCACTTCCCTGGCATGAGTGTGATGCTAAGTTGCATCTCTAGTACCCAATAAATGAATAAGGTCATGATCAGCAATCAGGGGTATTTACCTTGTTGGTCAGTGGTTGGTCTTGATACTTTGTGTTAGTTCAGTTTCTTCCTCAGGAGCTGCAGCTCAGTCAAAGCTTTACCTGTGCTGGCCCAGCCGACACTGCTGAGCTAAACAAAACCTTCTGCTCGAATTTCTGTTTTGTTTCAGCCACTAAGTCTTGCCTTGGCTGGGATGGACCTCACTCTGTGGATCTTGAGCCTGTGACAGTCTTCCTGCTTCTGCTTCTTTGGAGCTAAGATTGTTGGCACAAGCTGCCCAGCCCATATTAAACATAACTTTTACTGGTGTTGAATATAAATTCTTATTAAATCAACATCACTCTTTAGATTTGGGAAAGACTTGTTTATCGAGTTGTGAATGTTTTCTACACAGCATTAGTTCCATGCCCTTGGACTTCCGCCTCCCATCTCTGTCAGCATCAGTTTCTTTCTCAGCTTTGCCAGGAAACACTTCAGCATCACATGAAGCCTGACCCTGACCCCATTAGTCATGGTGGGTGACTCAGGCAGCCTTTGTGCCTGTACTTAACTCACTTGTAAGGTAAGAAAACCTCCCTCACAGTGCACATCCAAGGTGTGAGTGTGAAAATGCACAGTGCTTATAGCCCAGGAGTAGCCCTTGTCCTTTATCCAGAGGCCCTGGGTTCAGTTCCTGGCACTGTACTCATACCAGGAGAGCTGTTTCAATAGCGTTTTCTTTAGACCACTTCAGAGGCATTAGGCCCAGTACTGGAGGCCTAGCCCAATTCTGTTTTTGTTATCTCAAGTTTTCATCAGATGACTTTAGTTAATTAGCTTAAATTATAGATATTTATGCATAATGGGTTGTTTAATCTTTCACATAGATCAGTCTGTGTGCACATCACTTAGGAAACTTTAAAACACTATTACATACCACTTTTAGTAAACTTTTATTTATTAGCCACGAGCCTGGAATTTACTTTGTAGTCCAGGCTGGCCTCAAACTCACAATCCTCCTGCCTCAGCTTCCCAGTACTGGGATTACTGGCCTGTACCACTTCACCAGGTGGGTTCCTAAACAGTTTCAGTGACCTTGTAAAGCAACAAGGAAGTGAGCATACAGGAAGAGACTTGGAGACCAGTCATCTCTTCAGGCCGGGATGGAGGGGGCAAACATTCCTGGGGATGTGCTCAGTCTTTCTTTAGGTTGGAAGGGTTTGTTTTATGTTATCAAATTAAAATAATTAAATCTCCAATTGTCAGTAAAGAGCCAGAACCAAGAAGATGCCACTGGCCAAATACACTTAGGAAACTCCAGCACTGTTCGGTACAGGTGCTAAAGGAAGGCAGACGTGCTCTCCAAGGGGACAGAGCATGAAGCACACACATGGGTTTACTAGGGAGCTGCGCATTCACCTTATGGAAGAAAAGTCCCAGGGAGCAAATGCAGGCAAGGCAGAGCATGGCCAAGGCTGTGCAATGCAGTGCGTTCTAGCGTGGCCAAGAGCAGGGGAGAGACCAGACTCGGGCAAACTCTGTTCTATACCCTCCTTGGAGGTCAGAGCCTTTTTCAAAATTTGTCTTCTGAAGTGGAGGAGTGAGGTATTGTGGGTGCGTGTGTGCTGCGGTGTGGTTATAGAGCCCATGATATAAACGTAGCTTTGCATATGTGCTATTTTATTTTGCTTTCGGTTGGCAGATTGTGCTTTTTAGATCTTTCCTTCTAGTATTTGAAGCTTGGGTTCAGATGTTTGTTTTTAAGGTGATATCTTTTCTGTTCTGTTGGTCAAGGCAGGAGTTGGGGTCACCTTTGACTTATCCACATCACCCACCCTTTGCTCCAAATGGCCATCAAGCTTGGATTTTTGCACCTGTTGTAGTCACAGCCCCACGGTCCCTTCTGGAGTGTGTCTTTCTAAAAGCGTTGCCTGCAGTCATGCTTTGCTCTGCTCGTGACTGGAACAGATTCTGAATGCACACCAGCCTTGGTGTGTGTATTTGTAGCTTCTCCTTCCAAGAGGCAAATGGTTACCTAACAAATCCAGCTCTACATTAATGTTCCTCTGGAAGACGCCAGCATAGTCCGCTTTGAGAGTAACTACCCCTGGTGCATTCTTTAGCTTTGGTTGACTTTTTTAGTAAGTGGCTTTGATTTTTACCGTGCTAGAGTTTTACAAACATAATTTGGCAATTTGCATGTTAATTGGTTCCAGCTATTTCTTGAAGGGATGAGATTTAATTATTTTAATTTGATATCATAAAGCAGTGTAATATAGTGTGACTGGTATTCTGTTTGGATATAAACCACTCACATTAAACCTAATGCATGGTCAAGTGGGTGGGTGCAAAGAGCTGGTACTTGTGTGAAAAACAGTCCTGTTTGGCTCTCAGAATATATCTGATGCTCAGTTATATTTTCATAAGGCACTTCTATAGCTGGATATGTCTGTCTGTTTCTACTTAGTGCTTCTTGCAAAGGAGTTGAAATGGGCACCACACTGCAAGAACAGATAGTAGCCACATTTGTTGGTAGGAAAATGAAATTTGCCATTTTTGTGTTTTTATGTGCAAAGTACTCTGTATACTAGCCGGTGTTGGTCGATTTTCTTATTAGTATTGACCCATAAGTCAGGCTGTTTGTACTGGTTCGCTTTCGTCACACACGCCCTCCTCCACTCTACTTACTCAACCCGGTCATCTTCTGCAGGGTTCCGGAAGATCAGTTTGGATGACCTTCGGAAGGCATACATCGTCAAGGACGTACAGCAGTACATCCTCCACCGCCTGGACCAAGAGGAGGCACTGCGGCAGCATCTCACCAAGGAGACAGCTGAGACTCTGAACCAGCTGCACATCAAGAGTAGTGGATGCTTCTTGTATCTGGAGCGCGTGCTGGATGGAGTTGTAGAGAATTTCATCATGCTTCGGGAGATCCGTGACATCCCAGGAACTCTGAATGGTCTCTACCTCTGGCTCTGCCAGAGACTTTTTGTCCGAAAACAGTTTGCCAAAGTTCAGCCCATTCTGAACGTGATTCTCGCTGCCTGCCGGCCCCTGACCATGACAGAATTATACCATGCTGTGTGGACCAAAAATATGTCTCTAACCTTGGAAGACTTTCAGCGCAAGCTAGACGTCCTCTCCAAGCTCTTGGTGGATGGGTTGGGCAGCACCAAGATCCTGTTTCACCATAGCTTTGCCGAGTGGCTCTTAGACGTGAAGCACTGCACCCAGAAATACCTGTGTAACGCTGCAGAAGGACACAGGATGCTGGCCATGAGCTATACCTGCCAGGCCCGGAACCTGACCCCACTGGAAGCACAAGAGTTTGCCTTGCACTTGATTAATTCAAACTTGCAGCTAGAGCCAGCCGAACTGGCTCTGTGGATGATATGGAATGGTACCCCAGTCAAAGACTCGCTGTCCACCTTGATACCCAAGGAGCAAGAGGTCCTGCAGCTGCTGATCCGAGCTGGTGCTCATGTCAACAGCGAGGATGACCGCACGTCCTGTATTGTCCGGCAAGCCCTCGAGAGAGAGGACTCCATTCGGACTTTACTGGATAGCGGAGCTTCTGTCAATCAGTGTGATTCCAATGGGAGAACTCTGCTGGCCAATGCCGCATACAGCGGCAGTCTGGATGTTGTGAATCTGCTTGTCTCCAGGGGAGCCGATTTAGAAATCGAAGACGCCCATGGACACACGCCACTTACTCTAGCTGCTAGACAAGGGCACACGAAGGTGGTCAACTGTCTAATTGGGTGTGGAGCCAATATTAACCATACAGATCAGGACGGTTGGACAGCACTGAGGTCTGCTGCTTGGGGGGGCCACACAGAGGTGGTGTCTGCCCTGCTTTACGCTGGCGTAAAGGTAGACTGTGCAGATGCGGACAGCCGGACTGCTCTGCGTGCAGCAGCCTGGGGTGGGCACGAGGACATCGTCCTCAACCTGCTCCAACATGGTGCCGAGGTCAACAAAGCCGACAATGAAGGGAGGACTGCACTCATAGCTGCGGCATATATGGGCCACAGAGAGATCGTGGAGCACCTGCTGGACCACGGCGCAGAGGTAAACCACGAGGACGTGGATGGCAGAACGGCTCTCTCCGTGGCCGCGCTCTGTGTGCCCGCAAGCAAAGGGCACGCGTCAGTCGTGAGCCTCTTGATTGACCGAGGGGCTGAGGTAGATCACTGTGACAAGGACGGCATGACCCCCCTGCTGGTGGCCGCCTATGAAGGTCATGTGGATGTGGTGGACCTGCTTCTGGAAGGAGGAGCAGATGTTGATCACACCGATAACAACGGGCGGACGCCCCTTTTGGCTGCCGCGTCCATGGGGCATGCTTCTGTGGTCAACACGCTGCTGTTCTGGGGCGCAGCCGTGGACAGCATCGACAGCGAGGGCCGGACAGTTCTCAGCATAGCTTCGGCACAGGGGAATGTGGAGGTGGTGCGCACTCTCTTGGACAGAGGCTTGGACGAGAGCCACCGAGATGATGCTGGCTGGACGCCTCTACACATGGCAGCTTTTGAGGGTCACAGGTTAATCTGTGAGGCTCTCATTGAACAAGGTGCTAGAACAAATGAGATTGACAATGATGGGCGCATCCCCTTCATTTTGGCCTCCCAAGAGGGCCATTATGATTGTGTCCAGATCCTGCTAGAGAACAAGTCCAACATTGATCAGAGAGGCTATGACGGGAGAAACGCGTTACGTGTTGCTGCCCTGGAAGGACACCGGGACATTGTGGAATTACTCTTTAGCCATGGGGCCGATGTGAACTACAAGGACGCCGATGGGCGGCCCACGCTTTACATATTGGCCTTAGAAAACCAGCTTACAATGGCTGAGTATTTTTTGGAAAATGGTGCAAACGTGGAGGCCAGCGATGCGGAGGGAAGGACAGCACTGCACGTGTCTTGCTGGCAGGGTCACGTGGAGATGGTGCGGGTACTTATTGCCTGCCATGCCGATGT
Source organism: Micromys minutus (assembly GCF_963924665.1). NCBI lineage: Eukaryota > Metazoa > Chordata > Mammalia > Rodentia > Muridae > Micromys > Micromys minutus. The sequence goes on along the minus strand of NC_137984.1, from coordinate 37,127,267 downwards.
CAACGCAGCAGACAACGAGAAGCGCTCAGCCTTGCAGTCTGCCGCCTGGCAGGGCCATGTCAAGGTGGTCCAGCTTCTGATAGAGCATGGGGCCGTGGTGGACCACACATGTAACCAAGGAGCCACAGCCCTCTGCATCGCTGCCCAGGAGGGACATGTGGATGTAGTGCAGGTTTTGCTGGAGCACGGTGCTGATCCCAATCATGCTGACCAGTTTGGACGTACTGCCATGAGAGTTGCAGCCAAAAACGGGCATTCTCAGATCATTAAGCTCTTAGAGAAATACGGTGCTTCCAGTCTGAATGGCTGCTCCCCTTCCCCCGTCCACACAATGGAGCAGAAGCCTCCACAGTCGACACCGTCCAAGATGCAGTCTCTGACCATCAGGTCCAACAGCTCTGGAGGTACTGGCGGAGGTGATCTGCAGCCTTCCCTCCGGGGCTTGCCCAATGGGCCGGCTCATGCCTTCAGCTCTCCGTCAGAGTCTCCAGACTCAACTGTGGATAGGCAGAAGTCGTCTCTGTCTAACAATTCTCTGAAAAGCTCAAAAACTTCGTCTCTGAGAACGACATCCTCCACAGCCACGGCTCAGACGGTGCCCATTGACAGTTTCCACAGCCTGTCGTTCACGGAACAGATCCAGCAGCACTCTTTGCCTCGCAGCAGGAGCAGGCAGTCCGTTGTGTCCCCCTCTTCCACAACCCAGTCCTTAGGACACAGCCATAATTCTCCCAGTAGTGAATTCGAATGGAGCCAGGTGAAACCAAGTCTGAAGTCAACAAAATCAAATAAAGGAGGCAAATCAGAAAACTCCAGCAAGTCTGGATCAGCTGGGAAGAAAGCTAAACAAAATAATTCCTCACAGCCAAAGGTTCTAGAATATGAAATGACTCAGTTTGACAAAAGAGGACCTGTTGCCAAGTCTGGGAGTAGCCCACCTAAACAGACGCCAGCTGAATCTCAGTGTAAAATCGTGGTCCCTTCATCTCAGGACAGCAACCGTGCCCAGTCCCAGTTTCTCATCCACCAGCAGAGTGGCGAGCAAAAGAGGAGAAATGGGATAATGACAAACCCCAATTACCATCTGCAGAGCAACCAGGTGTTCCTGGGCAGGGTCTCTGTCCCTCGAACAGTGCAGGAGCGAGGGCATCAGGAGGTGCTGGAGGGCTTCCCCCCCTCAGAAACAGAGCTGAACCTTAAACAAGCCCTGAAGCTCCAGATTGAGGGCTCTGACCCCAGCTTCAACTACAAGAAGGAAACGCCCTTGTGAGAGGTAAGACTGCAGGGCAGAGCTTAAAGGAACCAAACTGTTGCTCCTCTTCCTTAAAATGTCCCTGCCTGGTGCGCTCAAGGCCCTTCATGCACCTCCCGCCGTGTGTATTCAGGGAGCTCATCCCAGCGGTCTGTTCTGGGTGAATTCTCCCAACACCCGCACCTATGTGACACAGGACCCATAGATCCATGTCCAGCTGTGCAGATCAATGATAGCTGATACATAGATAACTATACACATAGATGATAGACTGGTAATAGAAAAGATAGTCAGTAATAGGGACAGAGACAATGGTGGCAGATGACATACAGTAGATGATGCGTATATACATAAATGCTTAATCTATTCTTTATCTCCCTTCCCCTCCCCCCCCCCCATAGTGTTAGACTGAATGGATGTGTTTGTATTTGATGCTGTGTTCGTGTGCTTGGAACATGGTCCAAACCTGTGGTACTCTTTCAGTAAAAATGTATTAGATAACTAGATGAACAGATAAATATATTATTTATTAATCCTAAATTAAGGGTTTTATCCTGTACTGCCATCCCCTTCTATCAGGAGATTTCTGGTGGAAAATAGGTTTGCTTTCTAAGTGTTCATTGTGTGGTTTTGAAGCACTGGGCTGTACTTAGTGAGTAGTTGGCATATGTTAATTCCATGTTTCTCCCAGAAACAGGTCATGGATTTAAATTAGTAAGCAAGTTTTATTATGACGACTCTTGCAAACATGTAAAATACACAGGTGTGGACCATGGTGAAGAGTGTGGGTTTATCATATTTATTTATTTATGTATTTAGGGGCAAGATATAAATAGCATATATTATGTTCAGCTCACTAATATTTCATATTAAATAAAAATATTTTTCTTCTCACCTCAAAGGAGGCTTCACTGCATAGGTAGAAGTGGGCGGAGAAGTAGCAGGTACTTATTCGTGCACTCAGGGTGTTCTCTGAGAGGCACTTTTCCATGTTATGAATAAACTGAAGATTTCATTAAGCATCTTATCCGAAGTCCAGTGACTTTATAGACACCTGACTTCTGGTGACAGTTACACTCAAGCAGGCTAGCATCTACATCTCTTCTTCCTCTTGTCTTTGGTGATATGGTTTAAAAATTTGATAGATGAAGTGTCATTAAATATATCTTCTAAAACTAAGGGATGGATAGCCAATCCAAGGTGATTTAAACATACTTCTCCAAATTCTTGGTTCTGCTGGTGTGACCCCCCCCCACTACCCCCGGTGTGATCCTTCATCCTGAGATCTCTTGTGAAAATAAAGGACTGTATCTATGTCACATGCTAAAAATTGGATACAAGGTCAATGTTGGTAGAATAATGAATATTTTTGTATGTATTGAAATTGTTCTTCACATAGTAAAATGCATAAATAGTAAGGGATAATATATTCTTTTATAAAGTCTTAAAACCGTCATAAGAAAAGTGTAGAAATTATTTTATTTTATTTTCAGTTTCCAGTTGCATGAAACAGAAGGCATTGTGGTTGGAACAGCCGTTCAGCTGCCAGATGGAAGCCAGACGCCTGGGGACGAGCTGCCAAGACTGTGACTCCCGCAGTACTGTGTCCTGACTTACTGTCATGTGCCTACCCAGTAAGGCTGCCCTTCTCGGCATAAGCCCCATGCTGAAGCAGTCTCCACTGCACCGAATAAATGCAGATGTAAACTGCAGTTCCTCCATACAGCCAAACCCGGTTTTGAGTATTTTCCCATTTGGTTAACGTGCATGTGCCACGGTCAGGTGTCTCCTCAAAGGCAGCGTTCCGTATTTATTGTTTTCTGCGTTGTGGTGTGTGCTCAGTCCCATCGCATTGTCCGGTGTGCCTGGTTCTTGTATATTTAATAGATGTTACTCAATAAAGCAATTCTTGCAACTGCTTTCTGTCCGCTAACCTTCAGCACTGGATAAAAACGAGTGTCTGTGTTGGTGCCACATGGAGGTGAAAAATGACTTTGTGAGGAATTTTCCACGGGGATCAATTCTGGTAGAGAGTCAGTCACTCGGGTAGTTTAAATCTCCATTTTCCAACTAAGGACCGTCTGTGTGAGGCTGAATGTGACAGAGCAGGTGTTTCAACTACAGCCACTCTGCATTCACAGAGGCTCTGAGCCATCTTCCACCTGCCTGTCATCCCACCTGCGAGTAGATGGACCATCATTCCTGAAGCCTGGACATTCTCAGGGACAGAGCAGTTAGTGCCTGGGGGCACGTGCCAGACAGAGGCTCCAGGTCCAGCCAAGGATGACACTCTGGTCCCTGAACCATTCACCAGCTGCCTTCAATTTCTCCAGCTAAATGAAATGTAATCTGTCATTGTAATTGAATGCTCACTGCTCTGAGCTGTTTCCACTTGCCAATTACTGCATGATCAAATTAGCCCCAGCCAGAACCAGTTGGGTACATGTGAATGGCTTGGTGGGATGGATGTTCTTGAATGTAGGATGTGCTGTCTATCACAAGTGATACCACTAGCCATCAGTCACAGCACACGTTCTGCTATTTGATAGAAGTGATGGGCCTGCACTTTTCTAGCCACATACTCTTTCCTGTTTTCTTCTTTGCACAATTGCACATAGGATGTCCCGAGGCCATGGTTAAGGGAGGCATCTACACCGAGGAATGTGGAGCCGCTTAGACGGATCGTGCTAGCGTTTGGCAGGATGACTCAGAAGCCAAGGACGGGTTGATCCTTGAGTGAGTCCTGTTCATCCTCCAGCCTTGGGGATTCTGTGCTCTCCACACGCTGTTGCTAAGGGGAAATGGGGAAAGAGAATTTGGAAATTGAGCACAAAACCATTGCTACTACTGAAAACTTTGGAATGTTTTAGTGAGGCCAGTGATGGTCATTGCGTGTGAAGGGCACAAGGAGTGTTGTTTGTGGAAGCTCAGATGCAGAATTGCTTGTGATGAGCGTTTCTCACTTGAGTCTCTGTGGAAGCCTTCCCTTGCCTTGTGTTTCTCAGTGTCAGCCAGACTCATTTCCTGTGTGTCATCTGTCAGTCAGAACCAGGATGAGGGACAGCTGGTGAGCTCACTCAGATTTAAGGTGACGGCACGGTTGATACTGACAAGTCAAATGTGAATGTTTCAAGGATTGAATTCTTGTCCCTATGGGACGTTGATTAATAACACTTAACAGGACTCTTGGAAGGCAGCCTTAAAAGTGTTTCTGAATCTGTTGATAAGTGTAATCACACCATTACTGGAACCAGAACGACTCCTCGCAAACGTAGACATATCTACCATAGAAGAGGAGCCTCTGACTTTTTATTACGTTTATTTTTTTTTTAAGAAAGATAACCCAAAAGCTGCCAGGTTTTCTATTCACCTTAAATTACTAAGATCATATTTATTTAATTTTATTACTTTTACAAAGTTGCACCTTGTGACCAAAGGGCAAAGACAACACATTAGGGATTTGTGTTTCCCAAGTGTTTTGTGTCCATCTGTATGCGTGTGGAACAGAAGGTAGGGGGAGAACCTGCTGGAAAGAGTGTTCTCATAAGTGTTCCTCGGGTGTTTTTTCTTTTGTGTTCATTATTAATTATGATTTAAAGTAGAGCAAAAATGGCTTCTGGTGAGGACGAGGTTGACCAGGGCGCTGCAGCCAGCCCGGTGGCTGTACTTGTTCATTTTGGAGTGGGGGAAGGGATAAGGACCATAACTGGGAAAAGCAATGACTTCTGCATCGCTACAAAGAAACAGTCTCACAAATAAAAAAGGAATAAATGGCTATTTTTGAAATTCAGATATTTAAATATTTTGTAAATCAACTGCTTAGGGCGTCATGTGTGTGTAGCTTTTCTTTTGTAGTGTACCTTTAAGCCCCTTCCCAAAGGTCAGTGTCGTGTCCCTGCTATGACAAGTGACAAAACGTCAAGAGAACTAAGCATCTGAAGGGGTCCAGGAAATGTTGGGGGACAAGAGGACCAGAGACCAGTGCCCTATGATACACAATGAATAATACCTTTAGTTCCATCCTCTCCCAGCCACACCAGATTCCTCAGCCGAAACCAGTCCAGTGCGTCAGAGACAGGAACAAGTCCTCCCGCCGTTTGGCTATGCAACTGTTTGTTTTGCTTAATGCCCTCCGTCGACACCTTCCACAAGTGTAGTTGCAGACAAGTGCTTTCTTTCTGTGTTCGCCCTGTGTGGGATGTGTAAATAACCTAAAATATACATTGAATTTCACAGTGTAAAGTTTTATTTTATTCCTGTATTATATTCTGCAGAACCATCCCGATGTTCATGAAGTGCATAATAAATCTATTTGCTTTACAGAAGATGCCTTGGTTTTAATTTCATCCTTTAAGTAGCAGCATGTGCATGATATGCTTATAGTAAGGTTTCTTTTTAAGTTTATAATTTTAACATACATTGAAGGAGAGGGAATGAGATCAAACATTGTCCAAAGGAAGCTAAGAGGCCGAGGTTTAGCCTTTATCTCTTGTGAAGCTTTGGTAAGTGCTTGCTCTTCTGTTTTTCCTCCCTCTCCTCTGACAGAATTCTATTGTATCTCACTGTCGGCTTTTTACTGTGACCTTGTGACCTGTGTACACATGTGCCCCTTGGTTTTACCAAAGTCTTACCCTGGATATTTTTTAATTTTCTGGGAAAAAAAATTGTTTTCTAAATAAAGGTGTGCTCCCCCTTTGGTAAGCCTGAGTCACTTCTCTGGATATTTGTTTTTTCCAGGAGAACACAGCACTGACCAGAACATCAAGCCCATGCATGTGTGTACTATTCATGTGTATACTAATATATATATATTCCATTCCTCCCACGGGAGGTTTCTAAGGACAGCAGTTATTGTTCCTTCATGACTTTTATAGTTTTATAATTTAATGCAGTTCACAGGAGGTCATAATATCCTGCAATCGTTCACTTTACTCATATTTTATCCGCTTGATAGGTTAATTAAAAACAAACTTATTCTAAGCAATCCTAATGCAGGAGGTGTTTGAGCAGAAACAAGTGATACTACGGATTTTAAAAATACTTGGCCAAGTAGAGTTCAGCTGGTGAGCAAAAGAGGCAGTGACTCTTCAGAGACTTGCCCAGCAGTGTGACAGATGCCAGCTAAAGGGAGATACATACAAGAACCACATTGCCGCGTTTCTGAGAAATTTTATTATGCAGTTGTGTGTACTAAAGTAAAGCTACATCTGACAGCCAGTCACTCTATTACAATATAAACAAAAGCCAGTATTAAAAGCAGATAATTTGGGAGAGGGGGCAGTCACAGAGACCCACAGCCAAACATTAGGGGAAGCTCAGGGTACCCCACAGAAGAGAGATGGATTGTAGGAGGTAGAGGCGTTAAGTACACCAGGAGAACATGGCCCACAAACATCAACTAAGGGTTCATAGGGCTCAAGGGACTGAAGTGGCAGTCACCGAACCTGCATGAGTCTGCACTAGGGCCTCTGCATAAGTGTTGCGGTTGTTAGTTTGGGGTTTTGTAGGACTCCTAACAGTCGGAATGGAGTGTCTGACTTCTTTGCCTGCTTTTGGAGCTTTTTTCCTCGTACTGGGTTGCCTCGTTCAGCCTTACTATGAAGGATTGTGCCTAATCTTACTGCATCTTATGCCAAGTTCAGTTGACGTCCCTGGGAGGCCTGCTCTTTTCTGAAAGAAAACTGGGCAAGACTTGATCTGGGGGAGAGAAGAGAAGGGACTGAAGGACTGGGGGGCAGTGGAGAGAAGAGATGCTGCAGTCGGGACCTATTGCATGAGAGGAGAATAACAAGGAAAAAAAAAAGGAAATAAAGAGAATTTGAAATTAGGACCATATTTAGATTTCCAATTCTTTTTCAAGTTTTATTTTAAATCTGTGGGTTTATACATATTGGCCCTATCTGTGCAGTTGTGTTTGCATGTGTGCATGTTTGTATGATGGGTCTGTGGAGGCCCACGGTCAGCGTCAGGCATCTTCATTGCTCTTCATATTATTCTCTGAAATCACCAATGCTAGCCAGCCAGCACCAGGGCATCCTGTCTGTGCCTTCTGACGGCTAGAATTGCAGGTGGGCAAGAAGCAATGCCCAGGATGCACTCATGTGGCTTCTGGGAACTGGAACTGGCCCTCACACTTGAGCAGCATGTGCTATATCTACTGAGCCGAGTCCTCAGCCCTGTTTGTCCCTTTGTAAATGTTAGAGTAGTAGCCCGCTGTTGACTGAATGAACAGCACTTTCAAATCCACTTTGCATTGGCTGCCCATTCCTGTTTGGAGCCTATGTTTTTGCATGTGTCATGGGTAGATGTATTAATTTTTCATAAGATGGACATATTGGGTGTTAGGGCATATGCCCACTAGCATTTTTACTAACAAGTGCCATTCTTTTAAAGTGGATTTTATCCATTTCTACCCTACCACCTGTGTACAAGAATCTGTCATTCTATTGTCTTTGCCAACAGTTGCTTTGCTTAACTCCGCCCCCCCCCCCTTTGTTTGGTTGTGTATTATTGTGCATTGATATTTGAATTTGTTTCTGTCTGCTAACTAATGATGTTAAGCCTTACATACATACATACAATTATATTAGAAGATTCTAACTTGGAGAATACTCACCCATGGTCCCCCAGAGGTCCCTTTAAATATGTCCTTTGGGTGATATATGCAAATGTACACAAGTATCTTCTCAGACTCTGCCCTCTTGCTATAAGTGGCATGCACTAACAAAAAGAGGCTCATTTGTTATTCCCCATCTGATGGTTCTGATGACATTGTTTTGTTTTTCTCTAATATTTTGGCTGCATGGAATTAGCGATGTGACCGGAATTATTGATTAGAGTGACCATTTTCCTCAATATGTTTTAATCTGCAGCTTTTAACCAGCATCCTTTGTTGGGAGTTAGCCCCATCTGTAGCTCCATACATTTGCACAGGATATTGAGAGTCCTTGCATCTTCTTACAGATTGCCTTAATTTCTATTGGTGTAGTGTGTATCCATAAGAACCTTAGAGAGGCTTAAGCTTTGATTGTTAAAATTCCTGTTTTCAGAGCTGGCCAGATGGTTCAGAGAATAGAATTAATGTCAAGCCTGAGATCAACTCTGAACCCCATGTGGAGGAAAGAGGAAAGGTTCTCACTTCCTACAGTGGTTCCAACTGCCATATATGTGAATTGTTTACACACACACACACACACACACACACACACACACACACACAAAATGTAGTGTTAAAAATTCTGGTTTTGTTTCAGATATTGATTCCATGAATGAGCCTTAATCAACTGAATTCATTGCTTATATACTTTAGTCTTGTCATTTTCTTCATTGTTTAGATTTTTTTTCCTTACAACTTTATTTAAAAAAGAGAGATACATGTAAAGATTTTTAAAAAGCATTTTGGCAATTCTTTTACAGGTTTGATAGCATGCATTGAAATCCCACTAGTTACCATAAGCATAAAGTACATGTAGAACCATTGTTTAGATCTTTACTCAGAGTGATATGTCTTAGTTTTCCACACAAAGCTATCTACAATGATTAGCAGGTCTCCCTAGTCCTTTGTTAGTTATTGATACCATTATAAATGACACTTAAGATTTTATTTTTCCTGTTAGAATACAGAAATACAGTTTGCTTCTCCACAAATCTTGTTAAATGTATTTTAAAGCAAGATCTACCAGTATTCAATCTTAAGTATAGTTGAATGAATTTTGATTTGATATTTTTTAAAGATGGGCTCTTGAAGCCCAAACTAGCTTTGAACTCATTTTAAAGCAGAGAAGACCTTGATCCTCCTGCCTCAGCTGTCCAAGTACTGGCATTCTAGGTATATTCTACCATGCCCAGCAAGTTCAGGGTGCTTTGACAAGTCTGATAAACTCACTAGCTAAATTGCATTGCATATTTTTTTCTGAGCCTCCCAAGGTTCATTACCTATACCCCATCAGTTTCCTCCCCTTGCCCCTACCTCTATCAACCACTAATTGTATTTCTTAATAATTTTTGCCCTTCTAGGCTTGTCATGGGTGAAACCAAAATGCAAGTGCATTGCACCTAGTTCTTTATTTATATTCTGTTGGTTTTGGATTCTTTTGATTTTGTTGCAGTCTTACTAAGTATCCCAGGACAAGCTGGTTCATTTGTACACCATACTGGCCTCAACCTACAAGTTAGCAATCTTCCTGCCTCAGCCTGGTGACTAAGATTCACTGTGTAGCATGCAGGAGTCCTGGATGAGATTATCAAAATCCCATGTATAAAGTGAAACATAATTATATCTACCCATGTTTTCCTCTCCAACTTGTCCTATGTCTCACCAGCATGTCCTACCCCCCCACAACTTCATGTCTTGTTTTGAGAACCTACTAAGACCAGTTAGTACTCCCCCATGTATGTATGAATAAGAGACATCCCCTGGGGCATGAGAATCCCTACCAGTGCCTACACCATCAAAATGAATGGCCCTCCCTCCTTGGTAACTATCTATTGCAGTGAGGGCTATGGCTTGGGGAGCATCTCTACCACCTATCCCAAAATTAGACCACAGCTATTGTGCATTCATGAGGTCGATCCCCATGTTATGACCAGAAGACTGTCACAGTGCCTCCCCTGCCCTCTCTTACTTTCTCTCAGCCTCTTGTTTCCTGGGCTTCAGAGCAGGGTGGGAGGCTGCCGAAGACTTCATTTAGAGCTGAGCACTCACAGCCTATCATTTTTAGTACTTTGAGCTGTCTGCATTAGTTGCTACTCACTGCAAAATGATGCTTCCCTGGCCAAGATATAGGCATAGGGGTATGGAGCAAATATTTAAAAGGCAACTTTACAATATTTTAATATGGCTTTCTCATGCTGATTACATTCAGCAGCTCATCTTCAGGCTCCCTTAGCTTTGTTAAAACAAGAGTTTACATTCTGTTGGGAGTGTGGCTTAGGGGTGAGTGTACATTTAGTGGAAGTCCTGGTTTCTACCCTTAGCACCCCAAGCCAAAACCAAAAGGGCAAATGTAGTGATAGCTAGGACTTTAGATTATTATTCATTTAAGGACACATGCTGCAACCCCTACAATGTAAGCAGCAGGGTTGTTTGCCATTGTTGGCATGGTACCTCCGTAGGCTTGTCTGCAGAGCAGGATTAACGCAGTGCTGACTTTTCTAATGTTGTCCTTCTCATACCTAAAGAAAGTAATATACATGTGGAAAAGGAGACAGTGTTAAATTAAGAATGTGGTTTTCCACATTGGATGATACTTTAATAATTTAGCTACTGTATATCACAGGGAGGCAGAGTTGAGCAGTTCCCTGTGGCTCACCAGCCAGCCTAGCTTCATTCATTCCCGAGTACTGAGACAGTGGAAGACCCTGTCTCAAAACACAGGAAAAGTACCAGAGAATGATACCCAAGGTTGTCACCTGCTTTCCACTCACTGGTATACACCTGCACACATTCTTCCACACATTCATACACCAGCACATACATGAACACGTATAAGCATGCACATACCTCCTTGCCATCACATTCCAGTAATGTAAGCACTCACACAGGCATACACATAAACCAAATATTGCCGTTGTTATCATCTCTCATAAAGTTGCAAGCTTCCTATGTCTGCATTCTAAGGACACTACAAAGACTGTCTATCCAAACCTGAGACTGTCAGCTTCCCCATGTAACCAGCCAATGGTCACAATGGTGCCTGCAAATAGGCAAAGTTGTACATTCTACTGCATGAGTATGAAAGATCCCATTTGGGTGATGATTATGTCTAGAAGAGAAAAAAAAAAAAAAAAACTCCCAATGTTTTTTTGTTATATTTGGCTCAGAAAATCAAATAACCCTTCTGGTTGGGGCAATAAGAGTTCCCACTGAGCATTTTGTTCTCCCAGATGCTTGAGTTTCAATTTGCCTTCACTGGACTTTGTTTCCACTGCTGTGTTAGAGGGTCTCAAACAAATACTTTTGTTGTTCTTTGACTACTACTTGCTACATGGTTGTCTGTGGGTTGATGTCTAATATACAGGTGAGGGCAGGCACAAGATAAGGCAAGGCCTGTGATTGGGCAGTGAAAAAGGAAAGGTGGAGGCAGAATTTTTGAAAGGCAGGCAAGATAAGAGAACAGAGAAGAAGAAACCAAGATGGAGGAAGAGAAGGATGACCCAGATTATCTATGTGGCTTTAAATAACCACAGTAGCTATGGATATCTTATAAGGGATGAATTATTACAGGACAATTTATCTTAGCTAGGTGGGCAGTTTATATCAATATTAATTGGCTCTGAGTTTATTGTGTGGACGTTGTGTAGGATAAGAATCTGCTCATATGTATTGTATTGATAAAACACAAGTCTCTAGAATTTTTATTTTGCCAGGGAATTGTGACTATGACCATGGGGGACAGATGCTCGGAATGTGAGCAGAGTCTGCAGCAAGAGAGCTATGAGATAGGCGGTCATTATATGGGGCTGGCATGGCAGCGACCCACCATGGGGATAGTCATGGAGGTGGAGAGATCACTGCTAGGGCCAGATAGAAGCAGGTGGGAGCATGGTGTATGCTGATTTTTTTTTTTTTTTTACATTTTTTAATATTCACCACTACAGTTGTTTGTTCTTTTGAAGGATTATACTGATACATGTTGACATATGAAAGGTCTATCAAGGTCATTTCAAAAAAGATTAGGCATTTAACTTAAGGAATGTGTTGTAGGAGCTCACATATCTAGGGCAATGGCAACATAAGACACACAGGGTCCCTCTCAGACTTACCCGCCTTTCCAGTTACTTCTTCCAACACATTCCCTCTTACCAACCACAAGATCCAGCAAGCCCCATCCTGCCTCTCCCCTTTCTAAAGTAATTTCTTTCTCTTTCACAGCAATATCCACCTTAGTCCCCCTTTTCCAGCCAGAAGCTCTTTCTTTTTAATACTGATGTAGTGTATTTTATCTTTACTCGCTCCCTTTCTGAGTCATCTGGAGTGGACTGTCCTTGCTGCCTCTGGACTCTGCCGTTAGAAATCGAGCCTTCCTTATCCTGGTGCGTTCATCTCAGATCATCTTCTCAGAGTAAGTGTTCAATTACTTTCTGTAGTGTTTTCTTTTCATTCAGAAACAGCTGTGTGCCGTGAGACACATTTAAATCCTGCTATTTTAGGCCACCTGACAGAACATATTCTTAGCTTAGCCATGCTCAAACAGGAACCCAAGTTCTAGCACAAACGAGTATATATCATCTATCCCTGCCGTCCCATCTGTTCAGTTGTGTTAAAATGCAGCTAGGGAGCATGCCAGTTATCCTCACTCATGCAAACATGCCTGCTGCCTGATTGCTTTCAGCAGATAGCAGGTCCCAAACTCTTTGAGCTAGCTGGCAACCATTAAGTTGACTTCGGTTAACTTTCTAAAGAAGAATTCAGAAGTCACGGATAATGGGGGAAAATGATTCATCTGCTCTTTATCCTGAAAGCACAGAGGGCAAACACTTTCACAGACACAATGAGTGAATGTAGGCAACGACTTTCTGCCCATTGGAGGCCAAAGCTCCCCGATGAACCAACTGTACATGTCCACCATAAGTTCTATTTGCCAATAATCTGTGTGTATCCAAGACCAGGTAACAATCTCTTTGATAAACAGACATCTGAATACAAACTGAAATGGAAACAGCCAGGTCTAATCAGATATTAGTAATGAAATGAATAGAAAAAATGATGGTCCAGGATGAAAAATAAAAAGAAATATAATTTTAAAAATGAAATAATTTTAAAAAATCTTAAGAGGTAAGATGAGATGGTAAAGCCCAATTAAGGAAGATGGCGATTTTTATTGTGTATTAAGGTCTGGGCCCTGTGCCATTTGCTGTATAAGAACGTTCTTTACATTTCTTCATGCATTTCTTGGATTACTTATTATTGGTTTTGCATTTCTCACACTTGAGACTTTCGTTTAGTTGTCATCATATTCACCATCACAGAGTGATTTTTGTGACCTGTGGGGCATTGAAAATTTGACAAGGAAGTTATCATGAAAACTGTTAGCTTAGCCTTATATACTTCTAAGAGTTCCTTACTCTCTCCACTCCTCAATTCTGATGCTCTAATCTTAATTATGGACACACAGTTTGTGGCCAAGAATTGCAGCATCAGTACCTTTCCCTGGAAGGCCCATTTATTCCCTGGAAGTTTCATTTATTCAGTCCAGAAATACTGACTGACCACTTAAGGCTACTAGATAGCATTCTAGAAAGTAACAAAGCAGAGCCCTGTGATATCCTGGCTGATAAGATGGCTCAGGTGGTAAAGGGGCTTGCTGCTAAGTCCTACAACTTGAGTTCAATCCCCTAGAGACACACAGTAGGAGTTAGAACTGTGTCTTTGTAAGTTGTCTTCTGATTTGCACATGTGAACTTTGGTGCATGCAAATCCTCACATAAGATAAATCAATCAATCTAATGAATAACAGTATAATTCTGACTGCAGTGGAATTATATTCTGTATACTGCTTTGTTCTTAAGCATGTCTAATAGAACCATCAGGATTATACACATTTACTGTTTTATCTCTGTGATCTTTTCAGAAGTTCTTAACACAAAGGAAGTTTTCATTAGATATCAGTTTGAATGCTCTCACAAGGGTTTCTAACCAGAAAGGAGACCCACAAGGTCTACAAATGACAAGTGTTTATTGTCTTATCTATAAATTCAGTGGTGTCTTGTTTCTAGCCCCTAAGTTTTAGGTAGGCAGCCATGCTACAGGAAGAAGTTGTTCACACCACATAAAACCTATATCCTGACCATGGGAAGTGAGCTCCCGACTCCTTGGGGTAGTGGCTGATTGTGTTAGAATTCTTTGGGTGAAGGCAACAGAAACAAGCTTAGACCAAAAGAAATATATTTGGGGCTACTAAGAACTCACATAATTCATAGGAAATATGGACAATCTGTCCTGACACAAGCTAAGTTCAAGTTATCTATAGATTCACAGAAAGGATGCACAGAAATAGCAGGAAGAATTTGTTTAGGGTGTAACCTCACCATGAATGGGCACCCATTGTCTCCTTATCTTGGCTACTTTGTTAATTCCATCAAGGTTAGCTGGGGTCATGTCTCTGTCCCTTAACTAGCAGAGGACAGAACACCTAATAATTAAATTCCTGTGGGAAGCTGGGTGCTAGGAGGAACAACAAAAAGAACACTGGGAAAATGCAAACAGAAAAATAGAAAATAGAAATAGAAACGGCCAACTCTATTGTTTAAGTGAAGTTAGGCATCTCAAGAAAGGTGAATAGTCTGAACTAAAACTCTACGTGAAGACTGGGAAATAATAGCCTGCTACATCCTCACAGATGCCAGGAGACCTAAGGCCTTCTTGGAAACAAGGGACATTACTGCTCACAGCCCCAGGTATCATGAGCCTGGACCAGTAGGTTCCATATAGAGTCAATCAGGATGCAGGCAGGAAGGATGCTGTATCCATTATTCATAGTGGCTATGGATCATGCCCCCAGGACTTGGAGACCTCAGTCTTGTAAAGCAGCTCCTAGTGAACTTATCCTAACTGGGCCCTAGAGAAAGAGCTGTTATAGAAGTAGCTGCTTTATCTCCAACATGTTATTTCCTATACAATCTCTTTCAAAGGGAGGTGCAGAATAAATGATGATATGAGATGGGCAGAAACATTAGAGAGGAGTTCATTCCCAAGCAAGGTGAGAGGATGCCTTTAGGGTGGCTGAATGAACAGTGGTCCAGGACCATCTGACTTAAATAAAAGATGAAAGAGAAAGCCAACCTTCAAAACATAGCTAGCAAAAGTCAAGGGATTAAGGTAAGATCATATATGATCAGTGTGTGTAAGATCAGGGACATAGAGCTAAGAGATCTGGGTGAGCGGACACAGAGAGAAGCAGGTGGTGATGCTGTGGCTAGCATTGGGTTTACACTCAATTGCCAGGCTGGCTTAGCCTAGCCAAAAAAAAAAAAAAAAAAAAAAAAAAAAGATCAGGCGTTTGCTCACCCATCTGTTTGGCAGAGCATGAAGAAGCACACAGCCTATCTCTGTGGGGAAAGTGCAGGTGGGGGAAGCACATGGGGACTAGGACTACTAACTATCATAGGTCAAGTTCACTCTGTTGCCTAGTGACAGAACACTCACTTTGGATGTTGCTAATCGAGGGAGCCCTGACCTCTGAAGCTATTTTCAGTGAGTTGCCCTGAGGCATTCACCCCCAAGCCCAGTGGCAGGGAGTTTCATAAGATTCGATTCGGAGGAAAAGAGGAAAATGTCACTGTTGTGATCTGAAATATTCTTTGCATGAAGCCTTATGGTGTATGGGAATTGTCTTCCCTCAAGTTCCCAGATACTTCCTGGGAGAACAGAAGCTGCAGTCTACCTTTGCACATCCCAGCCCTTCCCCCAGGCCAGTAATGATCTTATAAATGCCTCCTGTGAACCAACAGTGACACCCCCAGAACCCTAATGGGAGAAGGAGGGCAAGTGTGGGCAAGGCCCCTGGCTCTCCTGCCTGCAGCCATTTCTCAAGCAACCTGTTTCTCAGGGAGACTTCAAGAAACAGCTCCTGGTCTCTGCTTGAAAAGAAAACCAGTCATTCAAGGGCAAATCACCAGCACTAAATGAAAAAGCTCTGTGACTGTACTCTACAAACTTTATCACGAGGTAATGTGGGTTGGGTGGGGAGGTGGAACCATGGGGCCCTGTGGGGGTGGATGGCTCTATTGAGACAAATTTTAGATATTTTTAACTGAAGACAAAAGTAGGAACTTTTGGTGAGAATTAAGTCACACAGAGCTGGCGGGAATGTAAAGTTAAGCTATAGCAACTAAGAGAGATGTTACGATCTACATAAGGATCTACAACCGACATCTGAAATGTCTCCTCTCTCCCATGCACATCGCTGTTCAAATCTTGAAAAGCCTAATGGCCACAGCACCTTCTAATGTCTGAGAGGAAACTTTGCCGTTGTTCCTACGTCAAGTACCCTCTACCAGGGAATGAAGAAGCCTTGGAATTGGTTGGGAATTGTCAGGGTGAAAAGAAATTGCCAGAGAAGAATGCTCACAGAGGGTGGAGAGGGCAGGGATGGGTGCAGGTTTTACATCCCAACGTTTTCATCTTGTCAATCACTTGGGTACCAAGTTGAGAATAGGTCCCATTACTGCGGCACGGGTAGCTCTCATCCTGCTGAATTAACACTGATGTTTTCCATGAGAACTTTGTCTTTGTCAAGGATCAGTGAATCCCAAATGAATCCCAAGGATCAGGGCCTCCCTAGCCAATGCCCAGTGTTTGCCGAGTTACTGTGCTGTGAAGGTCTGCCTTCCCACTCGACTTCACTTCCTCAGGGGACAGGGTGACTCAGAATGAGGAGTCTCACCACAGACAGGTCTTAATCCATCCTGAGTGATTTTTCAATCCTCACCTCAGCCTTTGAAATTCTTGTTCTTGCTTTTCTTGTGACTTTTCTCACAGCACGCTTTCCTTCAGGGCATCCTGTGTGACTTTCCATTATTCTAAAGGCAGGGATCACATTACTTTCTTCTGCCTGCCACTTGGAGCACAAGGTAGTTTCTGCATCAGAGATGGGACAGAATTACACTTCCCACTCCAGTCATTTGTATCCAACCACGAGGTAGGGAATCCAGTCACAGCGCACAAGACACACGACCACACATATGATCATCTGAAAAAGAAAGTGTTGAGAGTTGACATATGTCTAAGAGGCCAACTTCTCCCTCCCTCCCTCCCTTCCTTCCTTCCTTCCTTCCTTTCTACCTTCTTTCCTTCCTTCCCTTCCTTCCCCTTCTTTCCTTCCCTTTCTTCCCTCACTTACTTTTCTTTTCTTCCCCCTTTCTTTCTTTTTTCCCTCTGTTTAATGACTCTGGCTATCCCGGAACTCACTTTGTAGACAAGGCTGGCCTTGAGCTCACAGACCCTCCTCCCTCTGCCTTCCAAATCCTGGGATTAAAGACACGTGCCATTCATTACACCTGGCTACTCAGTTTCTTTTTTTTACTTTTTTCTTTAATTGGTGGTTTTGTTTTATTTTCTTCTTGAGACAAGCTCTCACATGCTAACCCAAACTAGACTGGGAATCACTGTATAGTCCAGGCTGGCCTCGAACTTGTAACAATCCTCCTGCCTCAGTCTTGTGAACAGTGGAAATATGCCTTATTGTCGCAAAAGTACTAGCTCTATGAGAAGAAAATGGCCTGAGTAAACAAGCCTGTGCTTGGCTGCAGTCATTTTACTTGCAGAATAGCGATTCTGACACCCAACAGATCCCTAACCCCAGTTCTCTTGCTGAGATGTCACACTATCATGCACTTCTTCAATCCAAGGAACTGACAATGAAGCCTTCTACAAAAGGTTACAGACTCGATTCTTATGCCACAAATTCTTTTCCTATTCTCCCACTAATTTCATATCACACCAACAGAGTCATATAGCTCCCCAGTATACATATAGAGAGGTGCTCCCTCTCCCCAAACTGCCTGTCTGTGCTGGTTGGTCTCCTGGGCTCACTACACATAATCCCTGGTAACTGCACTAGCAGAAACCACGAGCCATGAAGGATCAAAGCTGCAGTTTCTAAGGAGAAATACGTGAAGGCCCAGTTGACTTCATGTTGAAAAGTTGTCTTGGCTAGAATGATCACGGTACCCCTCCCCTCCCCCCTCCGCCACCCTGGATATGAGACATAATAACTGTGGAACACCAAGGGAACACGGGTGCAGTGCTTGGTGAGCCGAACAATAACTCACAGACTCAGAAAAAGACGTAGGGTCTACAAGAGCCTCTTGGATGAAGGATATTAGGTGCCACCTCAGGGAAGTGACCAAAGAGACGTCAGTAACAGCAGGAACCTCATGACAACTTTGTCAGGTTACAGTCACCCCAGGGACCAGCCTGTGTCTCAGGAGCAGACAACGCAGAATCTGCTTTGCCACCATGCAGAGACACTGGGTCTTTTGACGTAGACTGCTTCCTAGGAAAATGTAATTTGCTCTTACCAAGCCAAGGATGGAACAGCTCCATTTTATTGGGGTGGTGTGGGGTGGTGTGTGTGTGTGTGTGTGTGTGTGTGTGTGTGTGTGTGTGTGTGTGTGTGTTAGAGGCACTGGCGATAGAACCCATGTGCCAGGCAAGCCTTCCACCCAGGAGCTGCATCTCCAGATAAAAGGAACTTTGGAAAATCTGAACATTTTCTTCCCACAGAAGACAAGAAATTCCTACCTAACAGAGCACTATGCAGCCTTAAAGGGTTTTGTTTTGTTTCGATCTAAGGGAAGAAAAATAAAATATGAGTGTGGACATTTTATGCTGCCTTTGTATAAGAAAGATAACAAAACACCTGCAGCCAGACTGTCGGCCGACACTAACCACTAGGCTGAAGGAGGCAGAGGGATGGGAGCTGAGCTGGCCAAGATGGACATCAGCTTTCTCAGCTGACACCTTTTATATATTTGCCTTCTGGGTGGACTTCCTGTCTAAAAAGCAACCCACACCAGCTGAAGTATTGTTTGGACTTGCGTCAGGGTCCCATCTGTTTAAGTATTGTTGGCTGGTCCGCAGACCTCTTCATCTGACTCTGATTTGCAAAAAAAAAAAAATAGCCCATCTGCCTCCTGGACCACCAGCAGGACCCTATCCTGAGCCACAGTGGCAAGCGCCTAAGCCGGTTCAGGTTGGGAAAGGCCATTCTGTCCCAGCTGCAGACCTTGGCAGGCGTGCACTCTTTTAGTCAGACTGAACTTGAACTCTAGTTGGCACTGTTTTTGTTTCATGTGACCTGTGGCAAATGACTTAGCTTCTCTTGCTTCCTTTTTGCAAAGTGAAGATCAGACTCACACTAGAAAGTTCAGAGCCACAAGGGTTGAATATATCAGACACCTGCTGTGGCCCTAAACACATGTTTCTGGCGTTTTCCTTTTTTATTACCTCATTTCCCGCATCATTTCCTTAGCCAAAGGCATTTTAATTTAATGCGTCCAAAGTATAAACAGTGTCATAGTGTGCTAGCTAGTTTTATGTCAACTTGTCACAACCTAGAACAACCTGTGGGCCATGAACCCTTTGTAGATAGAACGGCCCTTTCATGGGGATCGAATATCAAATATCCTGCATATCAGATACTTTATAACAGTACCAAAATTACAGTTATGAAGTAGCAATGGAATAATTTCATGATTGGGAGTCATCACAATATAAGGAACTATATTAAAAGGTCACAGCATTAGGAAAGTTGAGAGCCATTGAATTATAGTCATCAGACAGGATGGAGCCTCACCTGAGGAGAGGCCTCCATAAGATCCTGTGTTGTAGAATATTTGATGACACTGAAACCCAAAAGTGTACTATTTACCAAAAAAAAAAAAAAAAAAAAAAAAAAAAAAAAAAAAAACAACAACAACAAAACCTGTTTCTAATTGTTGTGTGACAAAACCCTAAGCATACACCTTTAATCCCTCTGGCTGGAATTCAGACAGACCCTTAGTTAACACCTTTAATCCCAAACAATAAAGGTAAAAATAGCTTGTATAATGAAGCACCCATGTTTGAAAGTGATGTCCAATTGAGTGGCAGACAAAGTGACAAATGAGAGAAAGACTTGACTGAATAGGATATGCCCAACTCTCACAAGAAGAGAGAGGAAAGGGAAGCTACTTAACAGGCAATGCAGAGAGGAAGGAGGTAGTTTTACCCAGATTGTTGTATAAAGACAGGTTGCAGAGAGAGAACAAGCTAGATTTGGGCGAAGACAGAATCAGCTAGAGAATGAGAAGGAGGTAGAGAACTAGAACAGATTGCCAAAGTTAGTATTAGGCCAAGCAGAGCAGTTCATTCAGAAGAAGCTGAGAGAACACAGATTGAATCAGTCAGCTTGGAGAGGAGGTTGAGCCAGAACAGCTGAGTTGAACCAGCCTACCAGAGATCAGAAAGAACTAGGCTGAGCCTATCCATCAGTTAGCCTCAGAAACTAAACACATTCTAGGCCTGTATAGGACTGTACAAGGCTAGAAGTTTTAAGGGATAGCCTTAGGTTTCAGATTGAGGCAATAAGCTTCAGAGATCACAATCATCATGGCTTGCTCAGCCTGCTTTCTTATAGAACCCAGGTCCACTAGCCTAGGGATAGCACCACCCACAATGGACTTGGCTCTGCCCCATCAATCACTAATTAAGAAAATGTCCTATAGGCTTGTCTATAGCCTGATCTTATGGAGGCATATTCTCAATTGGTGCTCCCCCCCTCTTTGATGACTGTACCTTGGGGCAAGTTGACATAAGACTAGTCAGTATGCTGGAGATGAAGACAAAGTGGGTGGGAAAAGAATGGGATGAAAGCAGATTAAAAGCTACATTAACTTGGGCCTTAAGCTTTCTCTTACCGAGTAAAGAACTCTGCTTGGGTAAAGGAAGCCATGAGTAATCCTTGGGTGGTGAACTGAGAGCTCTCTTAAGTCGATCACCCAGGCCCAGAAAACTAAAGTATAAACTGTTAAAGAAAAAGAATGGGTGTCTGCTGCATGGGTGTTATCAGCTGCATGGGTGTCTGTCATCTGCTGCATGGGTGTCATCTGCTGTATGGGTATCTGCCTGCTGCATGGGTGTCATCTGCTGCATGGGTGTCATCTGCTACATGGGTATCTGCATGTTGTCATCTGCTGCATGGGTATCTGCCTGCTGCATGGGTGTCATCTGCTGCATGGGTGTCGTCTGCTGCATGGGTGTCATCTGCTGCATGGGTGTCATCTGCTGCATGGGTATCTGCCTGCTGCATGGGTGTCATCTGCTGCATGGGTGTCATCTGCTGCATGGGTGTCATCTGCTGCATGGGTGTCATCTGCCTGCTGCATGGGTGTGTCTGCCTGCTGCATGGGTGTGTCTGCCTGCTGCATGGGTATCATCTGCCTGCTGCATGGGTGTTGTCTGCCTGTTGCATGGGTGTTGTCTGCCTGCTGCATGGATGTTGTCTGTCTCCTGCACGGGTGTGTCTATCTGCTGCATGGGCATCGTCTGTCTGTTGTTTGGGTATCATATGCTGCATGGGTGTCATCTGCTGCATGGGCGTCTGTCTGCTGCATGGGTGTCTGCTGCATGGCTGTCTGTCTGCTGCATGAGTATCTGTCTGTCTGCTGCATGGGTGTCTACTGTATGGCTTAGTGGTGGAGCAATATCCCAGAGTCTGTGAGGCTCTGGGTCTGTCCCTAGCAGCACTCTTGTTAGAATCATAAAATGTTCTCGTGATACTGTTTCAGGAAGTACTAAGACTCATGAGTCTTAAAATGGGAGAGTATTGTGTTATCCTTGGGGAATGTCAACACCTGTAGGACTGACAGCCAACCAGTAATGTCCCGGGGCTTTAGGATGATGGGTAAGAAGAGACTAAGATGACCAAACAAGGATAATAGAAGGAATTAATGTCTTTCTGCAAGGCAGGCCAGTGTGATCAGGTATGAGGAGCGCAGTGAAGTGGAAACTTCTACTTTTTTTTTTTTGAAAAGTTGTGTCAAATGATGTTTTGCTGGGGCACACAAGTAAAAGGTTGTCTTGTTAAAGTAAACATGTGACAGAATGTTTTCCTGAAGCAGACACAGGTGAAAGGATGTATTCATATAGAAGACATATGAAAGGACCCAGGGTGAAGGAGTGTCAATATGACCCCACAGACAATGGGAGATGAGCACTGAGGACTGGTTTGATTTGTTCCACCTTGCTATTCTTCACTAACAACACATGTATTGGTTTTCCCCACGTAGCGTAGTTGAGCTCAACCTGTGATAACTCTGACATTGAGAGAAACTGGTCAGAGAACTGCTTCATTCTCTCCCTTTGGGCAGTGACTGAGATTCACAGCTTGTCTGCCATGGGGGTTTTCTTGGAAACTCCTCCCGCTTCTGTTTGAGTCTCTTCCTGAGTTATTTTTACTAATGAAACTACAAACCCTATGAGGGGACCCTAAGTTATTGGGCATCAACTGGCAATCAGGAAAGGGCTCCCCAGAATTTTTCAATAGTTCCAACAAACAGTTAAAGCTATGATGGCCAACAATCACACAGCCCCACCACTGTCCCTGACAAAAACAGAGTAGAATCTAAAGGACCAGTCGCTGTTCCCAGTTTCTAAGGAAACTGCCTGAGCACATCATGTAAGCATTGGGAAGCACGGGCAGATTCTGTTAAGGTTATCAGGACATTTCTGCCCTGCTGAAGAATGTTGGAAATCAAATGGCAGGAGGGTGTGGCAGACTGTGACAGGAGTTTCTTGCTTTGTAAACGAAAATGTATCTTGACTCCCAGGCACAGACTTCCATCAACCTTCCTAGATATACATGTCAACTCTTAAGAACTATTTGAAAGAAAATCATAAAGTGTCCTGTTTTTATAGCAACAAACTGCGATTCATTGTTTCATGGATCATAACACATTTTGGTCTTTCTCTCCAAAGGGGAAATGTCTTTTAGGACAGAAAAGTGGTATGTGGGAATGGGGAGGAGGTACCAATCAGGGGCTGGCACCCTGGGCTGCAGGCAGGGGGGAAGTTAACACAGCAGTGGTGTGGACCATTGAGCCATCTGCTTTTCCGGCTCATTTCCCTTTGCTCTCAGTTGAAGCACTTTCTGGAAGGAGCTGGCTCACTGCTTGCTGAGCAGTTTAGAATCTAAACTAATGACAACAGGATTAAGTTCATTCTGCTTCCCTGTGGGTTTCCATCCTCAGAGTGCCCTGGATTTGAAGAAGGGGAACATTGGCTCTGGAACTGGGGAAATTAGAACAGCAGGAAACCAGCAGGGGTGGGAGGCCTTTGGGAGCTCTGTCTGCAAGAAACAGGCCTTCTTAGGATGTGGCCTGAGGCAGACCAGACACAAGGCTATATGGCCAAGGCACCCAGGAGGTCAGGAGCTATCAATTGCCTAGGTGACCAGAAATTCCTTCCCTAGAGAATCACGAGTTCTGATAATATAGTAGTTTTGCTACTATTCTACCCTTTTCCAAAAGCTTTTTGCAAAGGAGAAATCTCCTGTCTACACTTGCCTAGGAAATCTTCTTGTCTACCTGGCCTAGGAGCCAGGGACAGAAGGTAATTCGAAACTATGTTCCAGGGTGTCATGCTGAGGGTGTGCTGTGTGTAACCCCTATGCATTTTACCCTTGCAGAACAGCATCAAAGAGACTGATAGTAATTAATAGTTTAGAGCAAACTAAGGAATCTGTCTCAAAGCACTGAAGTAGTTTATTCATTGCAGATAAGTAGGTAAAAATCCAAGGCCAGGTTCTATCTATACTTGTCATCTTGACAGTTTTATTAAAGGTCAGACAGAACAAAGCCATGGCAGGGTTAGCCAATGGTCCAGCCAAGGCCTGGTTTCCATCACAGACACTATATTAACCTACATGGTGGTAAGCCATCTAGTCTCAGCACTGGAGATGTGACGTTTGGAGGCTCCAAGATTCAAGGACTCCCATATCCCAGCTACAGGTAAGACCAGTGTGGGTTTAATGAGCTTCAAGAAGCAGTCCAGTAAAATGTGAAGGAAAAAAAAGGTAAAGGTAATTATATTCCCTCTGAATACACGGCTAAATTTGTCTTTAACAGTTTTTATCATAGCGAGAAACTAGGGTCAGGCCTGATGACCTGAGTTCAGTCTCAGGAGCCAACATGGCAGAAGGTCCCCTGACCTACACTTGTGTATGTGTGTGTCGGGGGGGGGGGGGGCAAAATAAAAAAATGTTTAATAGATTTTTTTAAACCTATTATACTTCATTTCAAGAATTTGAGTGGTACTTCTCAAGAAACTTTTTTTTAAAGAACAAATTTATTTAATCTTGGTGGGAAAGAGTATGGGAAGAGCCATTACAAGACAGAAATCAGTCAGTAGATCAAACATCTGCCATAAGTGGCAAGGGCTCAGTGACAATGTCCCAGTACCAGACCTTCCTATCTACTGCTCTTTACAGGTAGACATCTAGCAGGCAGAAAAGCTCATGGGGGGTTCTTGGCGGTTCCAGAGATTGAAAGAGTAGGCTAACTTTATTGATCCAGAATCCCACCTTGGTAGAAATAAGAACTTGTTCTGAACCAAAGCCAAGTGACCACAGCCAGGAACTGAGGTCATCCTAATGTCATACTCCAAGGTGAAGAGAGGTTCTGAATCTTAGGGACACAGAACAATAAAAAAGTCATAATCACCGCTTTTTACCAAAAAATGATAAAACTCTACTATATCTCAGACCCTGGCTCAGGACATTTGGGGACAGAGGATGCAAGTGGGTTGCTACATTATTAGCGATGTGTCCCACAGCTCTTGACAAATAGTGAAGATTGAAGGTGGCTCTGGATTGGGCAGTGAATGAATATTGGGGGGCGGGGAGACTACCCCAGATTATTGTCTCTGTGTTGGCCATGTCTCAGCTTTCCAGGATCACCAAGTCAGTGTTCAGCGTAGGTACACCCTTTCCCAGTGCTAGTTCAGTGTCCAACGGTTTTGAATACATAGGGAGAAGAGGGGTTGCCACAGACAATTGTTTCTCTTTGAGTATAGAAGAAAATAAGATGGAAATATGAGAAGATACTTATTTCCTTTAGAATGCAATCCAAGTACTGTTTTGGTTAGCAACTAACACAAGTTTCTAGAACACATCCCCCAACCCCCAAATTAATTTCAGTGATGTTTCCCAGTCATGAGCAAAGGGGGAGAGAAAGGTGGGATTTTTTTTTTTTAGAGCCATGCAGCCTTGATTTTAATCCTCCACATACTCCCTTTTATCCCCACACATGTTTCTCTAAGGTAAACATATTGAAGGACTTGACGAAGGGAGGCTGTGATCCTCCAGGGCTCTTTAATTGATGTGAATGAAGGCTGAGCTCAGGGCCCGTGTGTCTTTAGAGATCAGAAGATCCAGCTGCTGGCAAATGAGCAGGTTTTGAGAATTCACAGGACAGGAGGCTGGGGCTGGCTGCCCCAAAAGGATGCTTTGTGGTTGTTGTAAAGTCAGAACAGGGCTCTGCTGGGAAGGGGGCACTCCGAGGTGTAAGGTAGCCATCGGTTCATGACTAAAGCTGGTACCTGAATTTTTCTGTGTATCTTGGATTATCATCATTCTTGGGAGCAAACAACACAAACATGCACCGAGGGTATTTCTGGGAGAATATTTGAAATGTCTCCTTAAAGGCAGGCTGCAAAATGAGTCCCTGGAGTTCCCAGATAAAAGCTACAGCCTCCACACTCCAATTCACTCTTCATATGCTTCATCCTCAGACTAAACAGCTGCTGTTCAGCCCTGCCACCCACCGGTGTGCGATCATGGTTACAGTGATGAAACCACCATGGTCCTCATCACCATGGTGACCATGCCCTTCTCCCACTGCTGAAACCTCCATATCGAAGGCTGTGAAGATACCTTTCCACCTTCATCATTAATGCTTGGTGCCCTGGGCTTCTAAGAATTGATCTTACTTTTGATGAATAATTTAATTTGGATCAATTCTTCAGGGCCCGAGAGAAGATGCAAATCCCTTTCCTACTAAACGCAACAGACTTATTCTCTGGATCTTTGGGAGAAGAGGTGGTGTATCATTTGTATGCTCTTCTTAGCAAACTATGGGTACAGATTAGGATGAGAGCTGACAAAGAGGATGATAAGATGGATATCTGGCTATAAATCTTTTGCTTACTGGGGACTGAACCCAGGACATTGTGCAAGCTAGGCAAGTGTTCTTCCACTGAGCTGAAGCCTTCAGAGGTCTTCCGAAAAGGAACACTTCCAAGTCTTCTAATAGCTTCAAGAAATTACTCATGGGTCTATGTCCCTACAGGAAAATTGATGGATTTGGTTCCCATGGTTTCCTATAGACTTGTTAATTAGTCACTGTAATGGTTTGTATATGCTTGGCCCAGGGAGCAGCACTATTAGAAGGTGTGGTGTGGCCTTTTCAGAGTAGGTGTGTCACTGGGCATGGGCTTAAGACTCTTACCCTACCTGCCTGGCAGTCAGTCTTCCACTAGCAGATGAAGATGGAGAACTCTCAGCTCCTCCTGCACCATGCCTGCCTGGATGCTGCCATGCTCCTGCCTTGATGATACTGGACTGAACCTTTGAACCTGTAAGCCAGCCCCAATTAAATGTTGTCTTTTATAAGAGTTGCCTTGGTCATGATGTCTGTTCGTAGCAGTAGAACCCCAACTAAGACAGTCAGAAAGCCTAATCGGGACAGATCTTGGATCTCATTTTTAAAGGTGAAAAGTCAAGGGTGATGACCCAGTGAGGAAAATGCTTGCTGTACAAACAAGAGGCTCTGGGTTCAGATCCTCAGCAACTACGTTAAAAGCTGGGTGTGGTGATACCCGCCTACATTCATAGCACTGGGAGGCTCTATGAAATGCAAATTCTGGAGATTACCCTGACAGCAAAGTGAATCTAGTCAGGCTGTACTTATTTAAACTTAAAACTGATAGTAAACTGCTCATTCAGAAAAAAAATAATTATGACAGTATTTTCGGAAAATGCATTTTAATTAGAGTTTAAATAAATCACAATTGATTATGTTTCGAGATGTATCAAATAGGCTAGGCCTGACATTAAAAGAACTAATTAAGTTGAAACTTAAGTTTTACTCCCTCCCTCCAGCTTGTTGAGCTACTTCTGAGCTCTTCCTGAGACAAGCAAGAGCTTTCTTGCCGTTAGGCAGCACCTGAAGAAAATATTCAAGTACATGCAAGAACAATTGTTTGCCTATGAAGGAATGCACAGAATGGTTTGCTGGGAAAGAGATGGCTATCTGCTTGAAAAATTGGATCATTTTTCTTGATTTTGATATATTTCTATTATACTAAGTGATACAGTTCTTACTAAAATGTAGGGCAACAAAACATGAGATTTGAAGAATGGGGAAAGAGAGGTCAAGTCGGTCTATGGAGGCCCAGAGCAGAAAGCCAGGTTGCTACAAGCTTACCAGGTACTCTGCCCCACACACAACACCAAAGGTAGCCAGTGGTCAGCTTTCTACAGGGAGGCTAGTTAGTGTGGAGGTGTATTTTAATTCTCGATGACTTAGAGAAAAAGAATCTTCCTGGCTGCCTTCCTGTCTCTGGTGTTGTTGTTGTCATTGTTTTGTGACAATAAAACAGAATATAGTAAATTTCCTTGAACTCCAGTGTCTTAAAGCACAGACCGTTGGCACCTTCTCTTGATGTTCTTACCACAGCCACATCACCAATCACAAAATAAAAACTCTTCTGAACATTTCCATTTACAAGATAGAATATTTTTTTCTTTTTGGAAAGGGTCTTATAAGTTCACGGTGCAGCTGAGGCTGGCTTTGAACTTCTGATCCTCCTATCTCCATTTCTCCTGAGGGCTGGGATTATAGGCATGTGGGACTGGCCAGACTTAAAAGTAACACTTTGAATGCTAGGCAAGGACAGAAGGAACTGATTCCTTCACAGTCCTCAGGAACCATGTGGTGTCCAGACTACAGTAACAGAGAATAGCACCTTCCCACTTGGGTGGACTAACTTTTTGAGTCTTATATCTCTGTAGATAAGAACCTCTTGCCATCTCTAGTGAAAAGCATTCTTACAGCAGATACAGTAGTGTGACACCTGGGCTTAGGTCTGTAAACTTCCACATAAACCTGATGCCCTACTTTCTCTGTTTCCAAACAGAAGTTTACGTCTAGAAAACAGAAATTGGTAAAAAGAATTGGACGCATTTATAGTTTCACCAAAGTGGAGAAAGAAACACTCCTGTCCCATCCTGTCCCCACCCCCTTCCTGTAAGGGTACTAAAGTTGTACTGAAAAGATGAAAACCAAGAGGTACGTAGATTTAACCTCCAGGACTTATGTAGAGTCTCTTCCTTAGGAGGCAATTCCTCCTCTGGTACTGTGACTGGGGCTCCCTTCCCTAACACGGGGAATCAGAATTCTTCGGGTCCATTGTTTTCCAGATCCCATTTCATTTCAACAAGAGGATGATCAATACAAAACAAAGTTTTACAGTGAGATGCAATCAAGTGAATTTTGCTGTTGTTGACTGTGCACAGGGTAAGCAGTAACTATATTTCTGTGGCATTGCTTAGACCCCATTCCCTGGTGTCCCTTTGCACGGTCTACTGTTTAGTCCCTAGAGATTAGTAGTTAGAAAAGCATACTTCAGACAACCAAAGCTATTAGGTCAAAAGGATAGTCTAGTTTTGCTAATTCCTTTTCAATTATAATTAATTTGATCAAAAGATCTGGGTATTAAACATATGCGAATTTTATTAGGTTACAAAAGTCATTGTTTGAACTTCTAATAAAACCGTGTAAACTTTATGGAGAAGTTTATAAATTTATTCACACTCACAAATTAGTTTTGCTTTCTCAATACCAGGAACATTGGGAACAGGCTCTGGGTGTGTTAATTAGATTCTTTGAAAGACTAGTACTTTCAGAGTCCTATATTCTAGTTCTCTGCTTGAGGAGTATGTCTTCTTCCACGAATGTTCAGCGACCATTTTCTTCTATAGACAAGAACCTTCTCTTGCCTATTTATGCTGAAGGAAGTTACTATTGTGGAATCTGGAAGTCTGCCGTTGGCTGCTGTTATTACTGCCAAGAAACAGACCAGAGTAGAGATTTTTACAGAGTTCTTTTACCTTCCTCTTTGGATCTGCTGCACTGAACTTAGATCTATTTTCCTCCTCTGTGGGTGACTTGTCAGACATGTAGAGCAACTGAAAGCCACAGTGGAGCTCAGACTCACTACTGATGATCACAGATTCTACTTTGTGCTGCTGGATTCATCAGCAACAGCAGGATAAGAAACCAAGCTCAAGGTGCAGCTGAGTGTAAGAGAATCTTCAGGGATCAATCACAAGCATGGGAACTCCTAGCTAGGATGATACATATAAGCTTGAAGCAGAAACAACATTAAGAACCCTGCTTACTGGCTTGCTTAGCTACCTTTTAAATTCAGGTAAGGTCTACAGGCCTAAGGAGGACACTGCCTGGGGTGGGCTGATTCCTCCTACATCAATTGCCAGTTGAGAAAATGCCTCATAGATGTGGCAACAGGCTTATCTGATTTGGGCAATTCTTCAGTTGAGGTTTTTTTCCTGGATGATTCTAGTTACATCAAGTGGACTGCTGATGCTAAGTGGATCCCAGGGACACCATAGGTAGCCATTACCTTTACACTTGGCTCAGTCCATTCTCTGTCCCAGAAAGTGTACATTATTCTGCTTGCTCTCCTACTAAAACTAAACTCTGCTTGTGTGTTCCATCTATGCTCTGCTGTGAATTCTTCTCCCCTGGGAACAGAAGAGACTTCTGGCTTCAGAGGTTGGGATCCTATGGAATGTGGGAGGAAATATCTGTCCCCATGACAATGTGGAATGGCATGTCAGCCTCTGATAACGCTTTCTGTGGATGTCCTCCTGATTCCAGCTGAAATGCCTTCTGGCTGTTCTCATCTGGAGGATACTCTCCCCTCTCTCCATAACTCTGCTTAGTCACCACTTGAGAAATGCCTGTCCTGCCCTCAGTCAATAGTGAATTAACATGGCAAGATGACTGCTTTTGTGGAGTGAGACTCACATGCAAATGGTAGAAAGGCACAAAGGGTCTTGTTTGCAGAAGACTAATTACTTACAGAAAAAGTTTTTATAAATCAACCAGTTCCTAAAGGCCTAAAATCAGTTCAACATGAATTTGGGGAAGGAACAGTTTCCTTTACGATGTGATGGATTCAGCCAACACTACTACTACTACTACTACTACTACTACTACTACTACTACTACTACTACTTCTTCTTCTTCTTCTTCTTCTTCTTCTTCTTCTTCTTCTTCTTCTTCTCCTCCTCCTCCTCCTCCTCCTCCTCCTCCTCCTTCTCCTCCTTCTTCCTCCTCTTTTTCTTCTTCCTATTCTTTAATGTAAACACATTTTAAAATGGATTGTGTGCTTGTGTGGAAGAGTGTGTGCACATTAGTGCAGGTGCCTTCAGAGGCCAGAAATTGGATTCTCTGGAGCCACAGTTACAGTTGGCTATACACTGCTGGACCTGCATGCTGGGAACCAAGCTCTAGCTCTCTGTAAGAGCTGTAGTAGGGTCATAGCTACTGAGCAACCATCTAGCTCCAAGGCATCTTGTTCTTTGTATGTCTGTGTGTATGTGTGTGTGTGACGTGTGTATTTAGAGTTAGCTATCTGGACTCAGTTTAGATGATCTTAATCTTGTTAGCAACATCTAGAGCATCATAATCAGGAACCAAGTGAAATATGCCTTCTTTTCCCTGTCAGGCTTTATTATAAAGCCTTATTGACTTTGGCCACATCAATGTCAAAGAGTTTCTTCACGGCCTGTTTGATCCTGTGCTTGTTGACATGCATAATAAACACAAGCATGTCATTGTCCTCTATTTTCTTCATGGGTGACTTGGTGGTCAGTAGGAATTTGATAATAGTATGGTAGTCCAGCTTGTTTCTCTTGGGTGCACACTTTTGGAGATATTTGGCTGCCTCTATAGCCACAGGGTCTGGGTCTGCCAGATGGTAGGTGACATATGGATCTTCTTTGTGTGGCTGTGAACACCTTTCAACACTGCCTTCTGAGTTCTCAATGCCTTTGCTTTGGCTTTGGCTTTGGGAGGGGCAAGATCTTCCTTCTTCACTTACAGAACCATCTTTATGAAAAGTGGCAACTTGCTCTTGATGACTGGTGGTTCTTTCAGTTGTCCAGGCTCAATAGAGCTGTGTTCCCATATGGCCATTTGAAATTCACTGCGGATGTGTGCCTCCATGGTCCGCTAATGTAGCTAAGGCTGTCACAGAATGGGAGAGTCACTGCTCCAGTCACTGAGCCTGCTGGTTGGATCTGTGGGAATCGAGCCCCTGAACTGGTACAGTGTCACTCCATGATATTCTATTGGTCAAAATGAGGAATCAAGAGACATGGAAATAGACTCTATGCCTTGAAAGGTATGTGGAAAAGACAAGGACTGGAAAACATGTGGGAATTATTGTTACTCTTGGGATTCATGAGACAAATTTAAAGGGAAACTACACTGAAGTTCTAGATGATTTGGTGACATATAAGCAGCTGTTCGGGGTGTGAAGAATTATAAATGATAGGAAGAATCCAGCATAGTGGCTCACACTTGCTGTCCCAGTGCTTGAGAGCAGAAGCCAGAGGATAGCAAATTTGAGGACAGCCTGGGCGACCTAGTCAGACCTTGTCTCTAAATAAACAAAGGAAAGGATAATTTTTTTTCTGCCAATTTTTTTTAAACAAACCTGTTTGGGATTTGTTTTTGTGTGTCTATGAATGCAAGCCTTATTATAGATGTCTATAGACATAAAACCCAACAGCCCCCTGCCCCAACAAGGAAGTTGAAAGAGAAATTAACAAAAAGAGCTTATGCTAGGGAGTCAGAAATCCTGTGACATCCATCTCTGCTTTCATACTCGGAAGAGAGTGTGAGACTCTTCAAGGCTTCCAAAGTTTTGGGAAGTTCAGGGTCATTTTGAAAGGACTTCTTAGGGAGCCTGGTGGTCCCCCTTGATGTCATTTTCCAATTCTTGAGGGCCTTAGACAACTGTTTGAGCCTCATCTCATACCTTATCTTGGAGAACCAAATCCTAATGTGTCATTTCCTTGGCTTGGGATGTCGGTCTGTCTTGAAGTACATTTTTAGCTTCTGGAACTGCTTATAGATGATTCCAAAGTTTCTCGTAGGAAGAACTTGGAGTCAACTCCATCTCAGTTACTTTTATCTTGGCTACAACTCACTTGACTTCAGTTCTCACCTATTTGGAATTTTGTCCTTTAGAACAGAACAGGAAGTTACAATGTGCATCCAGAGCTCAGCTAAGGGTAGACTGAAATATCTTAATTAAGAACCTCTGGATCCAAGTTAGAAAGAAAAGGTGCTGCATACAGAATGCCTCAGTAACAGTGTGATTAACAGACACCAAAGAGAATCCACTTCTTTCAAGTCTAGGGTCATTCTGAGAAGGTGTGTAGTGGGGGGTACTGTGGACTGAGATTGGAACAGGTGTAACCAAAGGCTCCTCTTGTGTCTCTCAGCTTGAAATGTGTTATAATTGTGTCTGATTTAAATTCTTACAGTGTGTCTTCAAGTTTTCATTCAGTGCTCAGATATCCTAGACATTAATCTGTTTTAATTTTCCTTAACTGTTACATTTAAAAGGAGCTTTGATCTTACTTGGTGGCCATCCTTCCATCCGCCCACAAAAGTGCACACATCTCTTGCTCTGGAGTTCTGGGGTTTTGAGGAGGTTATACCAATTGAATGGCATCCACCCATGGTAGCCATCTCAGAACCCCTTGCAGGGTGATGACATTATGTAGATGCTGCAAGAGTTTCTCTCAGAAGACTCACTGAGTCTGCTGGTTGGGTGCATGGGAATCAAGTCCCCCGTTCTTGCTCATTCTAGAACTATGAAAGCTCACTTCCTGCTGCTGCCTGCCCCTTCCTGTTTACTCAAGGTAGAGATCTGGTCCTCCAGTGCTGCACTCAGGAACTTCAGGTGGCATCCTGGAGATGTTTCTAAACCATTTCCACCCGGTGGGATTTCCTTTCCTTTGTCTCTTTCAGAAAACAGAAGGCAAACATTCTGCCTGCACGTGTTTTCCAGATTAGACCTGTGAGCACTTCTAAGCCCCACTCAAGACTGTGGTCAGCAGAGCACCAATGGCCATAACCCACCCCTGCAGTTTACTCACTCTGAGATACTTCTTCAGATGTGTAGGATTGCTTTTCATCTTGAGGTGAGGGGAGAGACATGAGCAGAAAGCAGACACAGTAGAATTCCACTTGGGTCACAATGTATTTGTGCCTGGGTTTCCTTGTGGGCAGCATTTTTCTTTTCAATAAAGAAATTGAGACTTGACCCTCAGAGGCTATCTTCTGTCTCCATGAGTACACTTACTCCAGAGCAGATGTTGTATGGTTCGGGTTCTCTAATGCCAAAGGACCACAGGGGACCATAAACACCGAGGCTAGAATGGTGAGTAACATCCTAAGACAATATTCTACCACAACACTCCATTCTCCAAGCCCAGAAAACCAACTTTATGCCTTAATGTAATAAAGGACAAGGGTTGGGGTGAGTCACAGGGAACTGCTGATGCTTGACTATTTTCTACTGGAAGAGGCGATGTTAGTGTCGAAGTCCAGCATTTTGTAACGTTTACAAACAGTAGCAAACTGTCTGTTCCTCATCTCGATAGTGTGGAATTCTACAGGGCTATGGTATCAAGGTGGAAATGAGAAGCCAAGAAAAGCGCTGCTCCATCTCTAGAATTTCTGGCAACTCCGGGTGGTGAGGCACCGGGGTGACAGCATGCCAGGTGACACATCTGCCAACCTGCCCTGGGGCATACTGTTTTTGTAGCTGATAGAAAAGAATAGAAGTAGATTCGGCAGCAAATGAGAAAGTTTATCTCACTCAGGGTTTTGTGTTCTTGGCTCAGCTATGGTGGCTTCAAACTACCATAAACATGGACTAAGACTTAAGTCATATTAGACTGCCACTGTATGACAATGGTTACTGTTCCTTAAGGAGAGGGAAAAAACCAATCTTCCTCAGTAAGGCAGGCTTTATTTTATTATTTTCACAATTTATCATTTTTATTATATAGATTTATTTTGGATGTATATGTGTGCTTGCTTTCATGCCACAACACGTATGTGATAGGACAACCTGTAGAAATCTGGTCTGTTTATCCACCTCATGGGTCTCAGGAATTGAATCCAGGTCTTGCAGCTTGAGAGCAAGCCCTTTTACCAGCCAACCCATCTTGTCGGCCATGTAAAGCATATTTTTATGTCAGAGAAACAGAGAGCAGGATGGAGAGGCTTAAGTATGTGGCCACTGTTTGTTTAGATGACTAGGGGCTCATCTGCATTTAGCAATGAGAGGCAAAAAGAAAACCTTGGAAAGTGTAAGTTGTATTTATGTAAAATAATTCTAGGATTGGGATTCTTGCCCCTAAAGTAAAAATTGCTTTGAAGGCAACAAAATGAAAAACATAGCTATTTATAAAAAGATCTGGGTTTATATGAAATGTCACTGGATGGATCTGACTTCTCAGAAGTGGGTCACTGATCCAACTTTTTAAAAAGCAAATATTTAAAAATATGGAAAAATAAAGCAAAGGGAATTTCTTTTTTAAAACTAATTTTACAACTAATTAGGTGAAGGAAATTGTGGGAAAGAAGGGAAGCTGCCTGCTGCTTAGAATATCTGACCAAGATGCTGGGTAAGCTAATCGGATATCAGCGCCCAAGACACAGCAGAAACTGGACCTTACAATTACAATCACGTTGACGCAAGAAAACTTGTCGTTTTCCCATGGATTGGCCATATAATTGCTGACTTTAATATTATATACAACTTCCAAAGGCAGAAAAAAAGAAGTTGAGTTTGTGTGTTATTTTAAGAATTGTAGTTAACTGATTAAGCTTAACTCATAATACCAGAACCCTAAGTTAACATCATGCCGATGACATGATAGTGTACTTGAGTGACCCCAAAAATTCCACCAGAGAACTCCTACAGCTGATAAACAAGTTCAGCAAAGTGGCTGGATACAAAATTAACTCAAACAAATCAGTAGCCTTCCTGTACTCAAAGGACAAACATGTGGAGAAAGAAATTAGGGAAAACGTACCCTTCACAATCGTTACAAAAACTATGAAATACCTTGGTGTGACTCTAACTAAGCAAGTGAAGGACCTGTATGACAAGAACTTCAAACCTCTAAAGAAAGAAATTGAGGAGGATCTCAGAAAATGGAAAGATCTCCCATGCTCATGGATTGGAAAAATCAACATCTTAAAAATGGCCATCCTACCAAAAGCAATCTACAGATTCAATGCAATCCCCATCAAAATTCCAACCCAGTTCTTCATGGAATTGGAAAGATCAATGTGCAATTTCATATGGAATAACAAAAGACCTAGAATAGTGAAATCCATCCTCAACAACAAAAAAAATCTGCGGGAATCACTATTCCTGACCTCAAGCTATATTACAAGGCAATTGTGCTGAAAACTGCATGGTACTGGTACAGAAATAGGCATTTGGATCAATGGAATAAAATAGAAGATCCAGAAATGAGCCCTCATGTATATGGTCACCTGATTTTTGACAAAGGAGCAGTAAACATTCAATGGAAAAAGGACAGCCTATTCAACAAATGGTGCTGGTCCAACTGGCACTCAACATGCAAAAGAATGAAAATAGACCTGTTCTTATCTCCTTGTACAAAGCTCAAGTGTAAGTGGATCAAAGATCTCCACATTAAACCAGATACACTGAAACTATTAGATGAGAAAGTAGGGAAAACCTTAGAACACATAGGTACAGGAGAAATTTTCCTGAACAAAACACCAATGGCTCAAGCTCTAAGGTCAAAGATTAACAAATGGGACTTAATGAGATTGCAAAGTTTCTGTAAGGCTAAAGACATCGTCAAGAAAACAAAACGGCAACCAACAGAATGGGAAAAGATCTTTACCAACACCACATCAGATAGAGGCCTAATATCCAAGGTGTACAAGGAACTCAAAAAGCTAGACACCAGAGAATCAAATAACCCTATTAAAAAATGGGGTACAGAGCTAAACAAAACGTTTTCAGTTGAGGAACACCGAATGGCCGAGAAACATCTGAGGAAGTGCTCGACATCCTTAGCCATCAGGGAAATGCAAATCAAAACAACCCTGAGATTCCACCTCACACCAGTCAGATTGGCCAAGATCCAAAACTCAGATGACAGCAGATGCTGGCGAGGCTGCGGAGAAAGAGGAACACTTCTCCACTATTGGTGGGGCTGCAAGCTAATACAACCACTCTGGAAATCTGTTTGGCGATACCTCAGAAAATTGGATATAGTACTACCTGAAGACCCAGCTATTCCACTTCTGGGCATATACCCCAGAGACACTTTAAAACACAACAAAGATATATGCACCACAATGTTCATAGCAGCTCTATTTATAATAGCCAGAACCTGGAAGGAACCCAGATGTCCTTCAGAAGATGAATGGATACAAAAATTGTGGTACATATACACAATGGAATACTACTCAGCCACCAGAAACAATGACTTAACCAAATTCTTAAGAAAATGGCTGCATCTAGAGAATATCATCCTGAGTCAGATAACCCAGTCACAAAAGAACAGACATAATATGCAGTCACTGATAGTGGGATGCTAACCCCAGAGGCTTGCACTCCCCCAGAAACAACTCACAGACTGTATGAAGTCCAAGAAATAAAGAAAACAAAAAAAGTATACATATATTTACAAACAAGAAGACTTTGACGGTTTCCATGTTTCGTTTTGTTTTGCATGTACTTTACGCTTATTGTAACTATTGGGTTTTCAATGCGTACTGTCGGGCCCTTGAAAAAAATCAAGTACTGACTAAAAAAAATATATTCACATGGTTTTATGTGAAAAATTATTTTAATGTCTGAAAAAACAGTACTGACAAAAAAGTATAATTTTAAGCAAAAAATGTTTAAAATCTGTACATTTATCTTTGTTTTGTAAAATAAAGTCGTTTAAAAAAAATAAAGAAAAAGAAAAAGGAAAAAAAAAAAAAGAATTGTAGTTAACTGATTAAGCTTAACTCATAAGACCAGAACCCTAAATTAACATTCTTCTCCTCAAAAAAGCTGAAAGAATGAGGTAGCTCACAAAGATAAGGTGACAGAGAGGGTTTCTTTTATGAAATTCTACCCAAACTTTGAAGCATAGTTTGGTATCCGTACCTCTTCCAACACAGAAGTGAAAGCTCCCAACATAAAGCCAGCTTTTGTCCTGGTACCATTTTCTACATCATAGAATAATGCACACACTGTGAACAGCAGGAAAGGTTTACATTTTTAGTGTTACCCTAAAGTTCCTAGGGAAGGTTGGTCCCCAGAGCATCAGTGTTTAGTGGCGGAACTTTCAGGGAATGATTTGATCATGGGGATTCTGACCTCTTGACTCATTTCTTGGTTGTTGATTCACAGCTTGATGATATCGATGGGAGGAAATCCCTCCCTCTATCCTTTCCCTCACTGCTGTCTACAGTGACATGACATGACCTGCTTTGTTCCACCATCTCCTCACCACAGGCCCAGAAGCAATGGAGTCAAATGAATTTAGGCAGGGCCATTTGCAATTGTGAGCCCAAAGGAGATCTTTTCTCCTTTAAGTGATTTTCTTAGCACGCACACTTATTGGGATCTTAGAAACAGTCTATATAAAATCCACATAGTCTTTTCCTGTTTTAAATAAATACATATGTGATTATTAATACTTAATTAAATATTTAGTCATTAACTAGGTATATACATTCTTCACTGTGTTGATTCTATATTGAATCTCAAGTTCTCTTATTTGTGATTAATTGATGTGTGAGCTTGTCTGGACCGTTACATGTTCAGAGACTTAACACACAGAGTTTAAACTTTGTCCAGGTTAGATTTTGTCATCTTAATACAAGCTAGTGCTGTCTGGAAAGAGTGCACTTCAGCTGAGAAAATGCCTCCATCAGATTAGCATGTAGGCAAGCACATAGCATTTTCAGGATTAATAATGATAGACATGGATGGGTCCAGCCCACTGTGTGCACTGTGACCCCTGGATAGGTGCTTCTGAGTGCTATAAAAAAGCTCATTGAGCAAGACTTAGGGAACAAGCCGGTAAGCAACACTCCTCCATGGCCTCTGCTTCAGTTTTCGCTTCCAAACTCCTGCTTTGAGTTCCTGTCCTGACTTCCCTTCCATGGTTGAGTGTGATTGGGATGTGCAGCTCAAATAACCCTTTCTTCCCCAAGGTCTTATTAGAGCAACAGAAAGCACAGGAAGACAAATATGTTTTAACTTTGTCTGTTTAAACATTTCTCACCCAGGCTTCTTTTTATGTACATACATACTTATTTACATGTGTCTTTTTCATAGCTTCCTTTTTATTCTTTTTTCTTTAATGTCAGCCCACTATGTAAGATCCTCTCTAATTACCTTCCCATATATTTATTTATACACTAAAGCCTTAACCAGCTATCTAAGCTGGATCACGAAAACGCAGGCTTCCCTTCAAGGTGGCAAGGGCTGTGATGTAAAGGTTGGGCTTGGACTGGACCGCAGCTCAGTGCTGACCACATGCAAGCTGGATGCTTTCCTAATGTGTTGTAAGTTCAACATTGCCACTTAGAAAAGAATAAGTGCTAAAATAAACAGCTGCTGAAGAAGTAGGTCATTTCTAAGACTACAGGACTCGGGTCCTTAAGCTGAGGTTCTATAATTTAGGGAAGATACTTCCTCTGGCCCCTGTGTGCAAAGTCAGTGTCATTATCTATGTGGTACTTAGCAGTTTTACTCTGCTAACAGTGTGGGATTACTCTGCTAACAAGTTGAGAGGGTTCTCGTCTTACTGACTTTTCTCATTGCTTTGACAGAATATACAACATTCACAGCTTATTCAAGCAAGGAAGGATGATTATTTTGGTTCACAGGACATGATTCTTTATGAAGGAATGGAAGGCAGCGGGGACGTTAGGCAGCTGGTCACATTGTGTCTGGAACCAGTAAGCCAAAACTGGACAGGAAGTGGAGCTGCTTGTCACACCTCAAGACCCATCCCCAGAGACTCACTTTTGTTAACAAGGTTCTATTTCTTAAAGCCTCTTTGCTTTTCTAATCAGTTCGGATCTGGGGATCATACAATCCAAGACCCCAGCCTGTAGAACCATTTGTCATTCAGAGTATAACAGTTTTCATCAGAGAATTCAGGAATAAGGCAAAGACACTTCTTATTGCCCTGTGTGTGAGTGTGTGTGTGTGTGTGTGTGTGTGTGTGTGTGATTCTGTACCTTATAGTTAGGAATTCGACTTCCCAGGAGAAAGCCAGGCAGTAGACCATATTTTCCAGTGTGAGAATTTTGTTTTTCTCTGGTGGCCCATGTCTTCAGACTTCCCATTAAGGTCTTAATTCTGTTTAGAATCATTAGATGATCATTAGATAGTCAGTAATTCTGTTTAGAATCATTTGGAGTTAAGAAAGAGAATGGAGAGTTGGTGACATTCAACCATGTGGTAATTCTATGATATTACTAAGCCAGGCACAGAAAGGCACCTGGGTACATGCCTTCTAAAAAAAGGAAAGAAAGGAGAGGGGAGAGAGAGAGAGAGAGAGAGAGAGAGAGAGAGAGAGAGAGAGAGAGAGAGAGAGAGAGAGAGAGAGAGAGAGGTAAAAATTAGACACTAAGAAGATGACTGGTGGCTGGAGCGATGGCTCAGTGGTTAGAGCACTGACTGCTCTTCCAGAGGTCCTGAGTTCAATTCTCAGCAACCACATTGTGGCTCACAACCATCTGTAATGGGATCTGATGGCCTCTTCTGGTGAGTCTGAAGACAGCTACAGTGTACTTGCATTACATAAGGTAAATAAATTTTTTAAACTGATACTCATTTTAAAAGTTATTCTAAAAAAGAAGGAAAAAGGAGAAGGAAGAGGAGAAGGCGGAGGAGGAGAAGAAGAAGGCTGAGAGAGTCCTACCATGTAATGCATTAAAATGCCAATGACATTGTAGGCTTCTCCAGCAGGGTAGAGTCCATGAGCAAAGTTTTCTAGAGAAAATAAACTTGTTACTTTATTTTAATACAATTTTAATTGTATCTTCATGTCATCCTGGCTCTAACTTGCTTTGTAACCCAGGATGACCTTGAACTTCTGATCCTCTGACCTCTACCCCTGAATACTGTCCTTACTGTTGTATACTACCACACTTGGTTTATCGAGAGCTGAGGATAGAATTCTGGACTTTATGCTTGCTAGAGTGTTTTATTTTCTTATGTATACTGTATGTACACATAATAAACATCATACTTTATTGAAGCATGACCAGTCAATTTGAAATGATGATGATTTTTATAATTTTGTTTTCAAAAGAGCTTGCTACGGGTAGAGAATATTCTCATTTGGGCTCAAACCTAGGATAATTTCAAGGTGTCAGGCTTCCCCAATGCAAGTGCTGTCTAATGCCAGACCACTCTGCATGTCAGACTACACAGGCTATGTGTGAAGTGAGCAGCAACACCCACTGTTTCCTAAAAAGGCTGAGCCAGAAATACAGGAGGCAGAAATCTGCTAATCTACTGCAGCCTCAGAAACATTCTCACTGAACACTGTGAAACCTTACATTCTTACTGGGTTTTCTGTACACAGGGTATTTTCTTAGCCATTAAATTTGCTCTTAGCCAAGATGTCTGTGATATAGATGTCATGGAAAGATCTGGAACAGTATGTATGGATACTGAGGAAACCTTCTCTTCCTCAGAGAATCTGCCTTTAGGAGCTTTTCTCTGCAAGCCAGGCAAGCTGTCAGACTAACTGTTGACTTTTGTAAGTGGGTTCATTCTGGAGGTGATTTACTCTAATTTTCGTGGATGTGCACTTACCCTGCTTCCCTTCCCTCTCGCCATTGTCTCCCTCCTTCCTTGTTTTCTTACCTACTCTCCCACTCCCTTCCTCTCTCTTCTCCTCTCTGTTTTTCCCCCTCTCTCTTCCCCCTTTCATGTTTTTCTTACTCCCCTTCTCCTTTTGAACCATTGACCCAGTTCTGGAGCTGTACACACTCTCCTGACCCCGGCTTGGCTCCGGCATGCAGACAGAATGGCTCTCCTGGAGAACCTTGGCTGTCTTGGGTGACATCTTTCATAGGCATGCAATTTGATATGCAGTTTTTGCTCCAGTTGGAATTTTCTGAGTTCTAGACCAGGCACCCAAAGCAAATGCTGTGCTCTGAATCTTAAAATTTGAGCCGAATGTACTTGAGGGTCACCCTTTTTCCAGGGTTCAAAAGTCTGGATGACACTTGAGAAGCTATGGAGCCACCCACAGCTCACTTTGTTATTCTTAAGACATACCAGATAATGATGAATTTTGAACAACCAGACTTCACAACTGTCTTTTAAACGAATGGCTGTGTCAACACCCCTATTTCTCTAACCTACACATTTCTCCTAGCCACAGATCACACAAAGCTTAAGAGTAAGTCATAGAGGATTATGGACAGGTGGGTATTGCAGAGGATCTAATTTGTTGTCTTAACAAGGACTGAACGGGAAGGAGCTAGAGTGAGCAAGAAAAAAAATTTTTTTTAATTAAAGCTATAAATGAATAATTAATAAAAAGAAGAGTAGATAGAGAAGAATTAAGAGAAGAAATGACAAAGGAAGGGGGGCATTTATAGGCTGTAGATATAAATAACACAGAATAAAATCACAGGAAAACGACACAGGCCAGGCCAGAACCATTGCTAACAATGGTCCGTGTTTCTTCCCCAATGACTGGCTAGAGGTGCAGGCTTTCTCCCCAGGCTTGTTCCCTTGGTGATGGTAGTGGAGAAGAGGGTTAGTAGACTGTATCCTCACTGAAGTCCAAACAGGTTAGACCAGAAAGGGCTGCTGCAGGTTGAGCCCTGCCCTACCTTTCCCACTAGCAGTGTTAGGGCGGTGCTGGGCTGATCTCTTGAGGGTGATCTTCAGGAGCCAGTGATGCCAGCAACTCAGTGGGTACTCTGGCTGTGTACAAGGCCAGCACAGGTCCATGCCCTCTCAGAGGCTCTTGGCTGGTGTGGGCAGGCTGTGGAAAAGGTCCAAAAATCTGTGGCTGTCAGTCAGAAGCAAACACTGCCCTGGAAGGGCACAGATGGATCTATATGTCTTGGCCAGACCAGGCAAGGGTATGGCTGCCCCAACTTATGTTTGCATTCACACATAGCTGGCCTTGCCCCTCCCCCAAGAGCCAGGCTAGTTTCTAGCTGTCAGTGTCTTTTGCTCCCATTCAGAGTTGGGCCACATGGACTCCTAAGTCTGGAATTTGTGGCCATACTACGATCAGTTTTCTGTGTTCACACTGACTTTGGGGGTGGGCTCGCTGAGCTAGAGCAGAGAGGGGATGTTCAAGGTTAGGGGGAGAAATACAGGCTTCTGTTCAAAGGCTTGACTAATTTCCCTTAAAGATTTGCTAGCCTTGTCAGTTCAGAGGGTGACTGCTCTCCAGCTAGCTTGCTGTGGAGAGCTAGCCTTCCTTTCCCTGAGTCACCCCCTCCCTGGCAGGGTTGCTCAGTCTTAGGGTCTTTAATTGCTTTTACAACCCAACAAGTCTGTGTTTGCATCTGTGTCATCCATTGTGTAGTTGGTTGTTAGGTCCAGTGACTGTCCTGTACCGCTCCTTTCTCCTTAGTCAGTGATGGCGTTTCCCTTAGAACTTGGGTGTGGGTGTCCCTGATCCACCAACTTCAGCATCACTCCCTGAAGCACCATGACTTTGAACACACCCCTCTGAAGCTGCACCAGATCCTCCCTTCAGCAACAAACAAATGAATAACAGACTTGACTAGGGTGTCTCTTTCAGTCATAAGTTAAATCCATTATTGACAGTGAAATCTTTCGCCATGTAAATCAGAGTGTACCTTCTTAGTGTTTATTCAAAATAGTCCCAGGTAGCCGAGTGGTTTTGAACTCTGTAGCCAAGAATCAAATGTGGATTCCTGATCTTTCTGACTCCACTTCCCAGTTGCTGAGATTAGAGAAATGTGGTTGCCCTTTCCATAAAATGCATATTCTGTGGGCTGATGAGATGGTTAAAGGGATGGAGACCTTGGTCATGTGAGCCTGGGGACCTAGTTAGATATCTACAGAAAGGTAGCAGGACAGGGTCCATGGTGTGAGTGCATGTGTGTGTGTGTGTGTGTGTGTGTGTGTGTGTGTGTGTGCGCGCGCGCGCGCGCCACACCAAATAAAGTTTAAAAATAACCTCCATGTGATAAATTCTAGAACTTTCAGTGAAAACCACAAAGGTATGTCATATCAAGCAGAATTCTCATTCTTTAGTTGTGATGAGAAATTTCTTCTCTGAACTATTTTAACTTAAAATAAACATCCATTGGCTCTTCTCAGCACATCCTTTCTGGTGACTGGAGGGCTTCTGAGTCCACATCCTGTCAGTCCTGTT
Organism: Micromys minutus; assembly: GCF_963924665.1. Lineage (NCBI taxonomy): Eukaryota > Metazoa > Chordata > Mammalia > Rodentia > Muridae > Micromys > Micromys minutus. The sequence goes on along the minus strand of NC_137984.1, from coordinate 37,083,977 downwards.
TGACCATCATTTTATTCTAACACAAAGTGCATTCTGAGTAAGAACTCTTTCTCATGCCCAGTGCTGCTGTACTGGGGGTGTGTCATGGCTTTGTTTCTGAGGTAGTTTAGGAGGTTTTTTTGTTTATTTTTTTCTGATTCTAAATAAATGTCATCTAACTTTCTATTTTTGACTATGACTAAATTAAAAGATTTGGGATTATTAAGAATTCTAGATTTCATCCATTTCTTTGAAATGCTAAATTAGCAGTATTTTAAGTTAAAACATTCCAAGATTTATAAAGCCTTTAGTTAACTGTGTGTGTAGGGGGGAGTGAAAAACCACATTTAGTGACTGTTTTTCAGCTCTTCTCAAGGTCCTTGAAATGATCCGGTGATCAGAGGCTGACCAGTCTTTCCCTGGAGTATTGATTTGCATTTCCACATGAAAGGGCCTGATGTGTTTGAGTAACTGAGGCATTTTGCATGGATATTCTTGGTAAGTTTGGTTACTCCCACAACTTATGACACCATCATTAAAAATCTAGATGAAGAGGAAAACCTCACTATAAATAAACTCATTTTTCTCTGACTGCTTGGGTTTATGTCTTTCCATTCAGTGGAGCACATGTGAACTAGAGAACGTAAGAAGCCACACTTAGTCACTATGATACAACTGTGAAGTAAATGCCTGCAGTAAAAATATAATACAGGGACAATTTTTATTTTTACGTTAGAATTTGAGTTGTGCCGTACTCTGTTTTAGATCAACAGACTGGAGCTCTTCTAACCATGGCTTCTGCCTCTCACACTTGCATCCTGTTACCTTCAGAAGGGGCTCATGAAGCAATGCAGAGGATGCAAAAAGAGGTTAAGCTGTATTAGGGATACACTTGGGAACCCGGTAGGGGGAGGGGCAGAGGCAGAGGCCAAAAAATACTTATGGCTAAAGAGCTGAGGCAGGATGAGAAGGTAGAGAATCTAGCACACACACACACACACACACACACACACACACAGAGAGAGAGAGAGAGAGAGAGAGAGAGAGAGAGAGAGAGAGAGAGAGAGAGAGAGAGAGGTGGGTTGGTGGGTGGGAATTCTGGGAAATAGGCAGGTGCAGGAAAGGGAGATTTGCCCCAGACACAGAGGAAGATGGTCACATGAAACTAGGAACCAGGTAACCAGCCAGGTGGCACTCATAAAATAGAAAATCTGGATGACTAAGGTATGAACTAGTTGGGGAACACAGCCGAGGCTATTGGCCTGGGCATTTATTCATATGTAATTTATCCCCAGTCATTATTTCTGGGAACTTGGGCATGGGAGGAAAGCCTACAGCTACATAGACACTTTGGAAGTTGTGCCCCAGCTTCTGTAGAACCCCATATGGGCCTTTCTCCCACATGTATATGAGAAAGTAACCATAAATATTTATGACTATAGAAAAGAAACATAGCCATCAATTTTTCTGTGTGTTTTCTTTCTAAGGCTGTACAAAATGATGCTGATGTAGTTTAAATTCTGATGAAAAAAAGTAAGACATATTGGAAGATCATGGGAGAAAAAAGTCCCTAGTGAACAACATCTTATTTTCAATTATTTTTTTTTTCCTCAAATTGGGTTTGCTTTGTAAATAGGATACAATGACTATTCTACAGCCAATTTGTAATGACAGGAAAACATAACCATACAGACACACAACACATCATGTAAGGTGCAAGCCAAACTCTTAAATGAATACTGCATCTGCTCTAGGCTAAAAGAAACAAGGGTGAACTATTAGACACAAAACCACAGCGATATCTGTGCTGTTCCATTTCAAATTAACCCTCACACCACATATGAGGCCCTTATACCAAATCGAAACACTTGTTTATGAGTGTTTTAAACATCACATAATTAAGAGACAATGTGATCTCAAGTAATTTGCCATCTAATTAGGTTTCTTTCCACTGATGAGTACTCTTGACTTCAGCCTCCCTCATGGGTATGTTGATAATTTCTTCAGATTTGGATGATCCAGTTTTGGGTATTAGCTAGTATATTTTATTTTTAGAACAGTTTTATATTCCAAGAAACATTGAACTAATAGTATGAAGAACTCCTCTTCAGTTTGCCTGGGACATTTGCTATAGTTAATTAACCAGTACTGACATTAACCAGATCTGACATTTATCCCAACTTCTTTAGCTACCATGACTTTTCTATTCCAGAACTGTAGTAAGAATTTTAGTTTCTTAAACAACACAGTTATGTTATGTATGTTTTGTTTTCATTCTGGGTGTGGGATAAGAGGCTGCTTCACAGCAGGTGACTATGATTTGCCTCATGTACTAGCAAGGGCATGACTTTTGCCAGCTACAGATAAGTTCTGTGAGTGTGTGACATTTGGAATTCTCAAAATTTTTGAGAAGGTATAAATACCAGAGACCAGAGAGGGGCCAGGCACCTGCCCTGAGGATGCTGCTGCTTCTTTTGCTGCTGCTGGTTCCTGTCATGGCTTGTCAAGTGGTCAAGAGCAAGAAGACATCAAGAAGAGATTGGATATCCTAATGGTGAAGACTGGACTCATCCCAAGGAACTTAACACCACTAACCAGCAGAAAGTAGTCTAGTGAGATATGTGCTCCCTTTTCCCTCTATCTATCTTTCTTTCCTACCTAGTGTTGGATGGAAGGTGTTGGAATGATTAAGGTGAAATAGGGTTTAGAAGGATGGTAGATATAAAAACCCAATAAAACAGTCCCAAAGTATACCTTTAAACAACAAAGTAGCACACGCACACAAAAGTTTACCAACACAGCACCTCACCTAGGACACCTTGTCAGCTTTCATACTGTCTCCATCAGCTGGGTCTGCAGTGCAGTAAAATTTCAAGCCTCCTTTTTATGATGACTGACAGCCCTATAAGCATGCTCAGATGCTATGGAAAAGTATGCTATGCTTACTTTTCTCACTGCAATGAGGAAGAAATATCAGACAGAAACACCTTAGAGGAAGAAAATGCAAGTTTGGGACTCTGGTCCATCACAGTGAGGAAGGCATGGGCTGGAAGGATAATGGGGTTGCTCACATTGGGGCTGCAGTCAAGAAGCAGAGAGACATGCTGGTGCTCAGCTCATCCTCTCCTTTTGCACTTTTGATTTGGTCCAGAAGCTCAGCCCACGGAATACTGTTGCCCACATTCAGAGGGGGTCTTCCCGCCTTCAGTTAGATAAAAACACCCAGAGGTGTGTCTTCCAGGTGTGAATCCCATTAAGTTGACACCTCAGGTTACCACACCTTAGCTTTCCATACTAAGTCTACCGAGGAAACTGCTGTCTTCATTTCGCTCAAGGTCATAAACTGTCCAAATGACTCATGACAGCAGATGTTGAAAGTTTACTAATGCAGTTCTCGTCTAGTTTTGGGACTGTTGGTTTTATTTGACTTTTCATCTAGTCTATGGCACAATTTGAATGAGGTAATCTTTAGGAAGTGGAGAGTTTGCCTCCACAGATCTGTGCAATTCACTAGAAATTCTTCTGCACAAAGATTTGTCTTGTTTCTTACTTATTTGTATATTTAGTTGCTTTTTTATATGCATGTGAGTTCAGAGTGTATATTTTATACCTAATGTTGTTATCCAACATATGCTGTCTTAGTGACTGTTCTATTGCTATGAAGAGCGAGATACCACAACCAAACCAAACCAAGCCAAACAACAACAAGAACAACAATAAGAACCTTCATAAAAGAAAGCATTTATTAGGTTATTGCTTACAGTATTAGAGGGTTAGTCCATGAGCATCATAGCAGGAAGCAGACAGGCATGGCATTGGAGCAGTAGCTGAGAGCTTTACATACTTAGGGTAGGGAAAGAGAAAGAGACTGAGCCTGGAATGGGCTTTTGAAACCTTAAAGACTACTCCCAGTGACATTCTTCCTCTAACAAGGCCACATATCCTAACAATTCTCACACAGTTCTACTAACTTGGAACTAAACATATGAACCATTCTCAATAAAACCACTACAATGACATTTAGTATTCCTACTTTGGTTACAGCAAGCTTTTTAACAAAAGGAAAATTGAATGTATTCAGTGTGTGCTTGTATATTATGTGTGTATGCATGTAGATAGAATGTGTGGGTGTGTGTGGTAGTGTGTGTAGCATGAATTTGCACAGAAGCCTGTGGAGGTCAGAGGTTGACATAGGCTATCTTTCTCTATTGCATTCCACCCATTTTTTCTCTGCTCTTTTAAGTTACTCCCTTGACAAAGCTCTTTGAAATAACCATGTTTTAATGTTAAATTCTACCCCAATACTGCATACCCAATCTTCCTGGGAACAAACAATTGAAAAATCAAAAAAGCTCTTTCAAGTTGAACAATTTAAGTTGCATGATGGATTAATCTTCTGATTAATCTTCTGGCTCTGAGATAAGATCTCGGAAGTGTAGTTTGTCAGCAATTAGCCAGGTTACTTCACAGAATCTTGAAGGCATTACAACAATGAAACTAAAAAATAAAAAGAAAAAAAAAGAACAAAACAAAAAAACATTGCCTATTTCTCAAAGTCGCTCTTGAATGAGGGCTGGTGGGTAATTTAGAAAATACAAAGGCCTTGGTGTCTCTCTTTACATTATTCCTCCCCATTGCTTCCCTAAAACAGTTAACTCAGACTCAGCTCTGTATATCCTCATCTTATCATTTAGCAAATGTTTTGTGCAAGGCTGTAACAGGATGAACTTGGCTGGTGGAAGAGCTGTGTTTCCTTGATCCTCTTTCTCCAATTCAAGCACTGAAATTCCTTCAGCCTTATCATGAAGCACAGACCAAACTATGGGACCAGGATGTTTATGTATGACAATGACATCAGAAGTTCCTGAATTAAAACCACTGCCTTAGTCAAATAAGTCAGGCCAGGATGCTGGCCAAAGCAGAAAAACATGTTTTGCCTCCATGCCTAGAACCAGTGGGCAATTACCAAGCATCAGCTAAACTCCAATGTAAAGAAAACCCTTCTACCCACTGTTGATGGGAGAGTTAGTTCTCATTATCTCTTGAGCTGAAGCTCCTCCTGCTTAAAGCTTTGTTCCCTTTAAGTGGGAAGTGATTTAGCTCAGCTTTACAGCTTCCCTGAAATAAGAGCCTACTGCCCAGTATCATAAGGAGCCTAAATCTCAATAACATATTACAAAATACAATAAAAAATAAGCAATAGGTCCAATAGTATTCTAAAAGAAGATATGCAAATGACAAACATATCTGTAAAAAAGATGTCTAACATAATTAATAGTCAAAAAAAAATAAATCAAACCAAAATGAGCTGTCACCTTATTTTAATAACCATGGCTGTGGGCCAAGAGACAAAGATAACAATCGCTGATAATTACACAGAGAAAAAAAACCTTTGTACAAAGTTGGGGGGAGTGTACGGTACTATAGCCATTATGGGAAATACTATACAGGTTCCTCCAACAATTAAGAATATGTGTACTGTATGACCTAAAAACAGTACTCCTGGGTATTTACACAAAGGAATTGAACTCAGAATGTTGAAGAGATATCTGTCTCTCTTGTGCACTAGAACACTATGTAAGCATTTGTCAGGTGATTGATTAATGGTGAGCAAATATGTGGTGTGATACTAGATGAAATATTGAATCCTGAGAAAAAATGAAATTCTGTTATTTGTGATGACATGAATGGAGAGTATTGTATAAATGAAATCAGACATGCACAAGGTGACATGAACTGCAGATATATCTGGTATGACCATGGAACATATGTATGTAACTGTAAAGGTGTAACCTGGTCCCCACCCTTGGAGCAGAACTAAGCAGGGGATGCTGACATTTGCTGTAGGTATAAGGCTTGTTTATGTAATAATGTTTATACTTTATGTTATGTTCCTCTTTCAGGGAATGTTCTCCCTGCCAAGGTTATCAGGGAATGTTTGCCCTGACAAAGTTAATGACTCCATGATAATCAGAAACAGCAAAATTGAAGGAAGCAAGAATGTACCTAGTGTTCCTTAGCAAAATGGCAATGTTGTGATCTTCAGGACAGCCCTTAAGACTGTGGGAAAGAATTCTGAAAACATGAGATATAAATCAATGTAAAAGCTGTTCTTTACAGGATGGATTCAATTTGAATTGTTTGAGGGACCTCATGGACCTGAAAGGTGAGAGGCAGCTGTAATAATGAGCCAACTTTGTCATAGAAATATTAAGGAAGGAAATAAAGAGATTTAGGGAAAGGTGATGTCAGGGTACATCCCATCAGGCTGTAAGCTTATTATTTATGTTTGCAGTTGAATAAAGACTAGTTTGGCCTTTTAATCTGGAATAAACTACAATCCAGAAATGGAGGGCGACATGTGATCCAGATCTTGAGGCTGGAAGACATAGGCATTTGATCTGGACCTTGAGAAATAGTGGTCATGAAAAGTTTAGGCTCAGTCATGGTGGTATACACCTTTAATTCTAGGAGACAAAGGTGAGCAGATCTCAGAGTTCAAGGCCAGCCTGGGTCAGAGCAAGTTCTAGGTAGAAAAAGAAAAAAAAAAAAAGCTTAGGTCCAGGCATGGTAGTACATGACTTTAATCTCAGCATTTAGGAGACAGAACCATGTAGATGTCTGAGTTCAAGGTCTGTCTATAGAGCAAGTTCCAGGAAAGCCAAGTTTAGTCAGGGAAGGAGTTGGAAAATAGAAAGTCGGTGATAATCTATAGAACAGTGGGGCCGTGTTCCAGCTCTAGCAAGAAACAGAACTAGGCAGCTTTTGGCTTATGTGGCTCTGGCTTTAGAGTCAAAGGGCTAAGGTCATAAAATGCTGATTCATGCAATGAACCTGGGAAAATGATTGCATTAAAATGGAATTCCTAAGGAAGTAGATTGTGCTAAATAAAAGACTGGACTTTGGTCTTCAAAAGAGAGCTATCTCAAGCAGATCACAGAGCTGCCAGAGCATCCATCACTGACTTTAAGTTGTTCTTCTGATGCTCCCAAACACTCCTTCCTCAGGACCCTCTCCCAAGCTGAGACTGGTCCTGGGAACCTCACAACTTCACCCAGATATAGAGTCTGAATTTGTTGTTTTTGTAGAAGTTTATAGATGATAGATGCTGCTTGAGGGGAAGGGATCAGTGGGTAAGTAAGTTAGATAAATATGAAATTTGGTGAGCTATTTGTATAGTTGGGTGATTGTGGATCATGATGAACTGGAACAAAGCATTTTGAGTGCTAATGTTTTAAAAAATATTTTATTTAATTTTAACGTGTGTGTGTGTGTGTGTGTGTGTGTGTACCTGCAGAGGCCAGAAAAGAGTGTCATACCCTCTGGAAGTGGAATTACAAGAATCTGTGAGCCAGGCAATGAACTCAGGTCCTTTGGAAGAGCAACAAGTATTCCTAACAGCCATGGCATCTCTCCAGCTGCCATTTTGAGTGTTTTAACCACAGGGAAATGATAAATGCTCACATAGATGAGTAGGTTTAACCATTTACACATTAAATAATGCATGCATGTATCAAAACATCACATGGGGGCTGGGGAGACGACACAGTGGATGAAATCACTTGCCATACAAGTGTGAGGACCTAAGTTCTGATCCCCAAAGCATACTCCTGTAATTCTAGAACTTCTATGGTAAGATGTAAGAGAGACACTGGGTATTCCTGGAAGCTCACTAGCCAGCCAGCCTAGCACATAAAGCATCAAAGAACTGATGTTGTCTTAAGCAAAGTGAAACTGAAGAGTGACACTTGAAAGTTGTCTTCTGACATTTGCATGTATACCATGGCATATATGCACCTACATACACACATGCACAAATCTTACTGTACTTCATTAATATATATATATATATATATATATATATATATATATATATATATATATATATACAACTCTTATACTTCTATGAAGCCATTAAAGCATATTTAAGTTTTAAATGTTGAGAAATATCTTTTATTGATAGAAATTGGCAGAGTTAAAGCTTTTCTGTAACCTTTTACCATTACATGGATGGGGCTTTGCAGATGAGAGGGTATTAAATTTATCTGATGTACTAACTTAACATAGAAACTGCACTGCCCACTTTTGGATGACGCTTATCCAAAAGTCATTTGTAATTTTTGGAAGTCAAAAAAACTTACCATTTGTTTATGAATCATTTTAATTCAGAAATTCTTTCACTTCTCGGGAATTGGAAAATCCCAAATTATTAAAACTTTATTAAATAAAAAGTATTTGCAAATTTGAAGGTGAGATTTTTGTTGTTTTTGAGACAGGGTTTTAATCTTATAGTCCTTGCTGACCTAGACTTTGCCATGTAGACCAAAGTGGCCTTAAACTCACAGAGATCCTTCTGCCTTTGCTGGGATTAAAGGCATGTACCACAACTCCTATGAAGATAGCAATTTAAATTATCTGTCTTATTTGTTCACTGAGGGGGTGAATTGTATGAGGTCATTTCTGGAAAATCCTCAGGTTTTCTTTTGAATTACCCAAAGTCCAATGGGGCATACTGTATAGAAAGGGGTACGATTCTCTCTGGTGTATAATTAGAACAATAGCAAACCACCTAGACCCCTTACTCAATCCAGGTCGAACCTGAGGGCTTGCTGTTGCCAGACTCACTTAGAGGTGGCATACATGCCCTGGATGTTTGTAGTTGACCTGGAGTTCCTCTCTAAACACTAACTTCAACTGTCACTAACTAAAACTGTCACTTTTAAGGAGTGACAATGCCATCTAACAGTCCATACCACGAGGGTAGTTCCTCAGCCTTCACGGACATCTCTTTTCCTATGTCACGTTTTGTAAAGATGGATACATGTGCAAGGTATAAGAGGATTGAGATCTGTTCCCAGATTACCCAGTGAAAATCCCAAGTCACTTCCTGTCTGTCCTCTGTGTGACTTCAGAAGCTCCTCTCTTCAGTCTTGCTTTTCTTCTGTAACCTGACATTTCTTTAAGCTGTTGTAAGAAATAGAGCATTAACAAATTTCACAGAGTCCCTGCAAGTCAGGGGGTTGCCTAACCTTGGGGTTTCCTGTATGTAAACCTAACTCTTAGGTGATAGATCAGAAATTCAATGTCATCCTCAACTACATAGCAAGTTCGAGGCCAGCATGGGCTACATGACACCTGTCTCAAAGAAACTAAACTGAAGCTTAACCCAAACAAATGAACAAACAAGTCCAGAATGCTGATGTCTATAATAACTAAACAATAGCTTAAGATGTCAGCATATAGGAGCGCTGAGTATTTGCAGATCATGGCATGAAAATGTGTTCCTTTTCAGAAGCATCCTTTTGGAAGTTTTGTGTGTTTTCTCATTATACCCTCCTAGTGATCAGAAGGCACCTGCTCTTTTGGAGGGAGGAGAAACTGGAAAGAAGTATTTGCGGCTCACAAAGACTCAGCTAATGGGAAAAATGCGGAATCATCTCACTTCTTAAATTGCCCTTATAGCTTTCGGCTGGTCCTGCCTTATGACATTAGTGCAACTGGAAAGATGTAAAATAGAATGAGACTGAGCTGTTTCTGATTGACTACCACAGTCAGCCATCCCTTAGTCTCTCAGTTTTCAAATTATGGAATTCAAGAATTGTGTGGCAGAGTTCTCTTTGGGAGTAGTTTCAGATGAGGTCAAAGAGTACGTGCCATTTGGTGGGCATCCCTGATGCTTCCTGAGCGGGCACTGGCTTCATTTCATTTCAGTGCATGGCTTGTGTTTTGTAAACATGGGTGGGTCTATGACAAGCTCGAAGGTACAGGCTCCCAACTCAGGAGTCCTCATTGCACTGAGTATCAGCTTCCTCACAAATGGCATGGGAACCCCAAACTGGGAAATCAGCAAAGAATAGAAATACAGCCAGGTTCTGGCCAACGGTCCAGACACAAGCTGTGTGAGGACCTGGAGCGCCTGATGAAAATTCAAGCCCATAGGGGGCTGTGCCACTTCTGAGGTCTTCGTGTCCGAGGTCAGCACACCAAGAACACTGGCCACAGGGGCCGTACTGTGGGTGTACCCAAGAAGAAATTAGTCTCTGGGCCTTTGCTGTTAATAAATGGTTTATATACCTGTGGGGGGGGGAATAGATACGTTTTAATTTTTGCATCTGAAGGCATACATATGAAAATGCTATTGTGCAACTACCGTATATGATCTTTTTTAAAAAAAGAAAAGAAAAGAGAAGAGAAGAAAAGGTGCTTTTATTGTTTTCCTGGATGCCAAAAGAATCACACAGAAGCATTTGGGTTTGGAAAGAGGGCTCAGTTGGCAAAGTGATTGCCAAACAATCATGATGCCTTGAGTTTAGATCACCAAGAAACACATACAAAAAGCTAGGTGTGGTGGTACATGCTGGTAAGTCCACCTCTGGAAAGGCAGAGCCTGGATAACATCCCAAGACTAGCTGGCTGGCTAGTCAGTCTAATCAGGTTCATAAGCTTCAGGTTCAGTGAGATACCCTCTCTCAAACAATAAGGAGGCAAGTGATTGAGGGAGACACTTAACATCAACCCCAGGCCTCCACTAGCAAGCACATACAAATGCAGACACACGGGAAGATGGACACATGTACCCCTCCCCCATACACATACACAAATAAAAGCTAAACCCAGAAGAAAGGCCTCTAGACTCGCAAAGGAATGATTCTTCTCGCGGGAAACTGAATGAGGAAGTCACACACATCACAGAGTTAGGCGAAGAACAAAGCAGAGAGGGAAGAAACAGAAGTTTCCAACACTAGCTACAGCCCCAGGAACTGGTAACAGACACTAAAGAACCTTGTCAGCAGCAAACCCACCCTGGATCGAGGGGTTAGCGCACATCGAGCTTTCTTTCGAATAGCTGCTCTACACAGGTTAATCATTCCTCCCCAGCCCCTGGCACACAAACTAAGCTTAGTTCATTTATTCATGCCTTGCTCCTATTGATCCTTCCCTCCATCCACTTATCCTCTCAACAAATAATTTATTGACTGTTTTCCAAGAAGAACCCTTTTGTCATGTTTATCTGCGGTGTGGGAGACTGGCACCAAGCACTAGGCACTGACTAGATTCCTCCCGGCACGCTTCCACCTGTCGGCAAATGAGGCTGCAAAGGCACACACATGTTGTTCCTGAGGGGACAACATAATCTGTCTCCAGGCACAACCTTTGCACATCAAACACTCCGTGAAGAAAGAGGCCAGCTGGCGTGTGGAACTATCCCCCAGGATCCCACTGCGCCAAAGCTGCTCAAAACAAAAGCTCCCTGTGCGCTCCGGGGCTCCTGGAGAGGTTTTAGATCAGCAGGGGGACTTGGTATCTTCACTGGAGAACTGCCTCCCTTCTTTTCCCTTCCAGTGACAAGGTGGATATACAAGGAGATGATAATTGATGGTAAGTTTACACACTTTCACTTGGCTGTCAGTCTCAACTCAGCTTGAGCTGCGGACATTTCAAGTTTCTTCTGGTGAATCAGGTCCGCGCCAGGTGACTTTGGACTGCCATGCGCCCCTCACTCAGTCACTTTGGACTTTCTAGCTCCGGTCTCTTTCTTGTACTGTGTGCATTTTCTAATTGTCTTAATAATACTCCTCCCTGCCCTGACCACCGTTATTGATGCTATGGAATCGACTGACAGTGGACTGAGCTTCCAACTAAAGACGCATGAATAACTCTCATCAAGACTTGTGTTTAGCAGAAAACCCAAGTGTAAGTTCAAGATATACTGGGTGGGTTTTTAGGACCGAGACTGATTTAGATACTCGTGATATATGCGTTAATGGTTTACTTTTAATTTTTAAACATTGAGAAGAAGTTTATGTATTTTTAGTGTACATTCTGTGAATTTGACCAATACACACATTCTCTACTACCACCATAGAAGAACGCGGGGCCTGGGGAGACAGCTCAGATGATAACGTGCTTGCTGCCCAAGCTTGCAGATTTCAGTTCAGTCCCCTGCATCCAGGTAAAAAGTCAGATTGATGAGCAGTATGCACTTGCGATCCTATAGCTGGGGATGCAGAGACTTTAGGAGGTTTTAGGAGTTGTGATAAAATCAGGGCTTGGGTCCACACAGACAACACCAGGCCAGTGCAGTTCCAAGTGAGAGAGGTTTATTGTGGGGAAGGGGACAAGAGAGGGCGATAGGGACAAGGGAGAAAAGAGAGAAAAGAGAGAGAGCGAAGGTCAGGAGGGTCTGCCTTACACACACGGATACAGTCTTTCCTCCCCATAGTCAAAAAATAACTGCACTCTGCAGCTCACCTGCCAACAACTATATGGTTTCGGCCTCTGTAGCTTTGCCTTTTTCAGAGTGTGGATTACACAGTGTGGATTTGGCATTTCACTCCATGGCACAGTCATGGATTTTCTTTCCTGTGGCTGACTTACACTAAATTATGTGTGTGTGTTACACACGTGTTCCCAGCTCAGAGGCATTTGGGTTTGGAATTTTGAAGGTGCCTTGAATTAAACTGTTACAATCACCCCATGTATGTGGAACACAGGGTTTGGGCTTAGGTGATGAACACATAGACATGTGCTCACTGAGTTGCATGAATTCTATATATTTAAACTGATAAGAAATTCTCAGACTGGCTCTTATACAACCATGTCACTTGTGATGCTGTCTGCAGTACATGTAGCTGTATATGTATAATGCTGTCTGCAGTATAATCTAATGTCAGTTCTATAACTTATGAATGCTTGGAACTGAGACCTTTATCCACCCCTTCCCCATTCTCTCACATTTCTTCCCCCTTTTAATTGGTTATATTTTATTTACATTTCAAATGTTATACCCTTTCCTGAATTCCCCCCTTTAAACTCCCTATCCCACCCACCCCTGCTTTTATGAGGGTGTTCACCCACCTACCCACCCACCCCCTCCTGCCTCCCTGCCCTGACATTTCCCTACACTGGGGCAACAAAACTTGGTAGGACCAAGGGCTTCTCCGCTCATTGATGCCCAACAAAGCTAGCCTCTGCTACATGTGCAGCTGGATCCATGGGTCCATCCATGTGTACTCTTTGGATAGTGGTTTAGTCCCTGGGAGCTCTGGTTGGTTGACATTGATATTCATATGGGGTTGCAAATTCTTTCAGCTCCTTCAGTCCTTTCTCTAACTCCTTCATTGGGGACCCTGTTCTCAGTTCTATGGTTGGCTGAGAGCATCTGTCTCTGTATTTGTCAAGCTCTGGCAGAGCCTCTCAGGAGACAGCTATGTCAGGCTTCTGTCAGCAAGCACTTTTGGGCATCAGCAATATTGTATGGATTTGGTGGCTGTATATGGGCTGGATTTCCAGGTGGGTCAGTCTCTGGATGGCCTTTCCTTCAGTTTCTGCTCTAAACTTTGTCTCAGTATTTCTTCCTGAGAATATTTTTGTTCCCACTTCCAAGGACTGAAGCATGTGCACTTTGGTCACCCTTCCTCTTGAGCTTCATGTGGTCTTGAGTATTCTGAGCTTTAGGGCTAATATCCACTTGTCAGTGAGTGCATTCTTTTGTGACTGAGTTACCTCACTCTGGATGGTAGCTTCTAGTTCCATCCATTTGCTTAAGAATTTCATGAAGTCATTGTTTTTAATAGCTGAGTAGTATTTCATTGTGTAAATGTACCACACTTTCTGTATCTATTCCTCTGTTGAAGGACATCTGGGTTCTTTCCAGCTTCTGGCTATTATAAATAAGGCTGCTATAAACGTAGTGGAGCATATGTCCTTGTTGTATGTTAGAGCATCTTTTCAGTATAAGCCCAGGAGTGGTATGGATGGGTCCTCAGGTAGTACTATATCAAATTTTCTGAGGAACCACCAGACTGATTTCCAAAGTGGTTGTACCAGTTTACAATCCCACTAACAGTGGAGCAGTGTTCCTCTTTCTCCACATCCTCACCAGCATTTGCTGTCTTCTGAGTTTTAAATCTTAGCCATTCTGACTGGTGTGAGGTGGAATCTTAGGGTTGTTTTGATTTGCATTTCCCTGATAACTAAGGATGTTGAACATTTCTTTAGGTACTTCTCAGCCATTTGATATTTCTCAGTTGAAAATTCTTTGTTTAGCTATGTCCCCCATTTTTAAATAGGGCTATTTGATTCTCTGGAGTCTAATTCTTGAATTCTTTGTATCTACTAGATATGATCCCTCTATTGGATGTAGAATTGGTAAAGATCTTTTTCCATTCTGTTGGTTGCCATTTTGTCCTAATGACCATGTCCTTTGCAATTTTATGAGGTCAAATTTGTCAACTCTTGGTCTTAGAGCATCAGCCAGTTCTGTTCAGTAAATTTTCCCCAGTGTCAATGTGTTCGAGGTTCTGCCCCACTTTCTCTTCTATTAGTTTGAGCATATCTGGTTTTATGTAGAGGTCCTTGATGCTCTTGGACTTGAACTTTTAACAGATAAGTATAGATTTGCATTTTTTTTACATGCTGACTGACAGTTGGACCAGCACCATTTGTTGAAAATGCTATTCTTTTTCCACTGGTTGATTTTAGCTCTTTTGTCAAAGATCAAGTGACCATAGGTGTGTAGGCTCACTTCTGTACTCTCAGGTGTTTCAGCACTTCTGTGGGACCAGCTCTCTCCCAACGGGGTCTGGGTATAGAGAACACAGGGTGAGCTCCAGGTGCAGGCAGAAACCAGAAGGATCCTGTCCTAGACTGCTCCTCGGTTCCTGGGTCCTGAGTGTTCAGGAGGGGTTCCTCTTGTGCCAGGAATTTGAGCTGGGGTGGCGGTCTCCCCTGTGCTCTCAGGAGTGTCAGTGCTCCTGTGAGACTGGCTCTCTCCCAGCGGTTTCTGAGTGCAGAGAGCTCTGGTAAGAGGTCAGCTCCAGGCACAGGCAGAAACTAGAAGCCCTTCCTTTCTTTATAACTTCATAACAAAGGCACATGCTTCTTTGTTCACCCTTTCTGTTTCTATTATGTTCTTCTTTATTTAAAGTCTTGCTTTCTTATAAAATTGTAGAACGTTATGTAATCAATAATGTACTTTTAAAGATTTATTTTAATTGTATTTATGTGTACATGTCTGCATGTAGTCCATGGCCCTTGAAGGCCAGCTGGAGACACAGGCAGTTATGAGCTACCTCTTGTGGGTGTTGGGAACTGAACTCAGTTCCTCTGGAGGAGTAGTGAGAGCACTTAACCACTGAGCCATCTGCCTATATATATATATATATATTTTTTTTTTTCCTCTTACATCTGGTGTACAGACTTAGCATAAAAACATTTTGAATTGCAACAGATAACTTCTGAGATGAAAATTGTATGTTTCTAATTATATGTGCTGGTTACTTTTTGTCTGTTTGGTACAAGCTGAAGTTACCTGGGAGGAGGGAACTTTTGTTAAAGAATTGCCTCCCTATATTGGCCTGTGGACATGTTGGTGGAACATTTTTTAAGTTAATAATTGATATAGTAGGGTATATCCCACTGTGAGCAGCACCATCTGTGATGGCTATTTTTTGGTTGTTAACTTGACTACATCTGGAATTAATTAAATTTTAAAAATGAGGGCATATCATTGAAGGGTTTTTTGTTTGTTTGTTTGTTTGTTTGTTTGTTTTAACTTAATTCTGACATGGGAAGATCTACTTCTTTAGGTGCAAAGACGATCCTTTAACCTGAGCCACACCATCTGCTGGCAGCCTATGTAAAAACATGGAAAAAGTTAAACCTTTGAGCTTTGCTTGCTTTCCCTTGCCTTGCTAGAAAATCCATTCTTTCATTCGCACTATAGCTATTTCTTCAGGTTCCCAGTGCCTACTGCAGACAAGCTGAGACATCCAGTCTCAGTCTCACAGACTGAGATGAAACTGGGTCCTTGGACTTTGTTCATAGCCAACCATGGTTGAATTAGCTGGACTATAGCCTGTAAGTCATCCTAATAACTCTCCCTTCTCTCCATATAAAGAGATTTATTCTATAAGTTCTATAAGAGAACCCTGACTAATATACTATCCTAGGGAGGTGGGCCAAGGCTGTACAAGAAATAAAACTGGTCAAGGCAAGGAGAGCAAGCTAGTCCTTGCCTCTGTTCCTTCTTGAGTTCCTGCCCCAACTACCCACAATGATAGACTGTAACCTTCAAGTCAAGTAAGTCCTTTCCTCCCAAGTTGTGTTGTTATAGTGGAAGGGGACTAAGAGTGTGTCTGTATAATGAATTATGTATCACTTCTAGATTTGGGGAGATGTTCTATCCTTTTATGCAGTATTGATTTTGTTTGCCAGCATTTCTTTAAACTTTGCATCTGTGCTCCTGAGGACTGTTGTGCTGCACATTTCCTTTCTTATACTGTGTTTGCCTTGGTCTCAGAGTGCTATCCAGTAGAAACAGAGTTTTGATTTCTCCCTCCTTCTCCATCACTCTCCTTTATCACTTTGGCCACTCTTTCTCATGAGACTGAGATTATCTCTTCCTGAAAAGTCTGTAATCTTGGTCAACGTATCTATTTAGCTGTTTGGGCATAAAATTTTCCATGATAATTTCTTTAAACTAAAAAATTTAATATATATTTTGCCATACCATCAACATGACCCAAACTCAAAGCAATTTCTCAACTGCTTCTATCACATTGGCCAATAGATGTTTTTGAAGACATTTTCATGATAGCCAATTGATGTAGGAGGGCCCAGACCACTGTAGGCAGTGCCATCCCTAGTTAGGTAGGCCTGGGATGTATAGTGAAGACTGTAGAGCAAGCCAGGGGTGGAAACTAGTAAACAGCATTTCTCTTTGACTGCAGTTTGTAGTCTTGAGTTTCTCTTTCACCTCTGTCGATGATAGGGAGTAACTTCTAAGCCAATTAACCATTTCCTTCCCAAGTTGCTCTTGGTCAGAATGTTTTATTACAGCATCATAGAAGCACAACAATTTGCTCAGTTTCCTTCAATGGTTACTTATTGAGGCAGTTTGTCTTTTAAGTTTTCAGCCTCAGCTCTATTGTTTAATTTGTTGGCCTGGACGTATAGTGGTTTGCATCGTGCTGCTAGATTCACGCATGGAAATATTAACTCCAGTAACTGGTGTGTGGGTTAATTTGTGAAAAAGGTCCTTGGCTATGCAACTGATTAAACATGAGCCAGACCCAGAATAAAGTGAGCCCTAACCCAATTTGACTGGACCTTAGAAAGAGGGTCACACATCCATATAGAGAGACTGTGGTGGAAGGTTAGTATTCAGCTGTCATCGGCTAAGGAACTACTAGGGTTCAGGAGGGAGACCTTGGATAGCTTTCATCATCCAGTCTTTGATTCCAGATGTACTGGGCAATGGATTTGTGTTGTTTAAGCTGCACTGGGTTTTGTTTAAGTTGGAGACATGGAGTCTCTTTTCCCCCACTTTTTCTTGCACAGTTTAATCTCCTTCATTTGATAGAAAACCAGCTCTACTCTTGAAAAGTTCCTTTCTCTGAGTTGCCCAGTGTCTGGCTACCCTCAGCGTTCTCTCAGAAACTCTGCCTCACCTAACAGGAAAGAGGCATCCCTCTCTTGTTCTGTCTGAGAGATGGGTGTTTGCCAGTGGAACCCTTCACTCTTACTCTGTTATAGTACGGCTTTCTTGCAGTCCTAGATAATGTCTGAATTTGTGGAGAGATGGTCATAATTTTGCACGAAGTGCTGAAATACTATGGTCATATATCAAAATAAGAGCCTGGTGACATGGTACCTAGGATACGGTGCTGTTCCTTATAAGAACCTTCTCTGTCTACCCTTCCTCTCATCTTTCTTCTTCTCTTCTCTACCTCCCCACTTGTTCTTCTCCCCCGCCTCTGTGTGTGTATGTGTGTGTGTGTGTGTGTGTGTGTGTGTGTGTGTGTGTGTGTGTGTGTGTTTCTCTCCCCATATCTACTTTCCTTTCTTTTCTACTGTCTTGCTTTCTTTTTTAACAGTTCAAAAAACCAAAACCAACTACATAGAGAAAAAAAACTGTAAATATTACTTGAAAAATAAAGCCACGGAAAAGCGGAGAGCTCTCTAGGGTCTGTGAGCTAGCCAGCCAAAGACGAGCAGATAGTCTTGAGGCCAAGGGCAGTTGATATTGTTCTACTTTCATTTATTATTGCATCTGTATACCATAGGCTTGTTTGATGCCAGAAGAGAACATCAGATTCCCTGGAACTAAAGTTAAGGATGATCAGAAGCTACCATGTAGGTGCTGACAATTGAACCCTGTCTTCTGCAAGAGCAGCAAGTGCTTTTAACTGCTAAGCCACCTCTCCAGTCCAGGAGGTTTAATTTGATGCATATTATAATACAGATCCAGACTTTAGCACAGCTTCGGATACAGACAGCATAAAGACCTACTCCATCAAAGTGCACAGTTCTGGGAAAGCCTCTAAATGTACTGCCCTTGCTTTCTGGCTGCTGTAGTTCTGGTTCTGGCTGGCTGTTCTTGTTAACTGAAGTGGATCAACTTAGGACATAGTTTTGGGGTTTACAAGTTCACCCTGAAAAATGTTTGGTGTTCCACTGGAATCCCAACAACCTGATATAGTCTCTCACGGGCTAAGAAAGACTTTCTGCTTGCTTAAATCTGCATCAGAGCAGTTTTCTCTCATGGCTACCCACAACAATATAAATACAGACTCCCATCAGATGTACAATAGCCATTCCACAGCTGATAAAAGAATGGGCTCTGAGGACAAAATAAAAAATGTTAATTCAGCATTCTCTAGCCATTTCTCATTCTTAAGCTTAAAGCACCTTTCTCTCAAGCGACCAGTGTCATATCAGGACTGTGGCTCACAGAGTTGGCCCAGGGCTTGAACACTCTAGATATAGGTAACACATTTGCCAACAATGACTAAAATTTCCAGGGGCTGACAAGACAGAACATTCTCCAGGCGATCTCATTTAGGTCAAAATGTTATCTCACTTTTTGAGTCCCACATAGAAAACCATCTCTTCATTTCATGTGGGGTAGAGTATCCTACAGTTCCACTCTCTCTACCAAAGCTTCAGGGGCTGTACTATGGGACTTGGCAGGACGTCAGTGGGGGCTGACTTCCCAGGAAGGGATTTTTTTTTTAACCTTTTATTGGTATTTTTCTGCATCACACTGTGAAGTCTCTCAGATGCTTTGTCTCTCAAAGGTAGAATTAGGGCATAGACAGCAAAGGCTGCAATCCTCTGCCTTCCAACATTTAGTCAAGATTAATGTCAACTGTCTAGTTACCTGGCATCTCTATAGATGACTCCACTGTGAGGCTCTCAAAGAACACGGAGCCCCACAGGGGCATAGAGAAGTCAATGCTTAAAGCTATTATCTGCTTTAGAGCAGTCATGATGTATGGAAGGCAACGTTATAATAAACACAACGAAGGGGCCCTTTGTGTTTGTTTGTTTTGACAATAAGATCTCAAATCAGATAGAGCTAATCTGGTTTGAAAGCATCAAAGCTAAATTCTGCTGCTTTCCTGGCTCTCACCCAGTTAGCTATTGATAATGAATAGAAAGTGCCTTCCCCCACCCGCCCTTTCTGTCCCTCTGCCTGTCTTTACCCCATTCCCCCAATCCTGCATATGCATCCATGCGGGCTTGGAGATCTGCCCACAGCCACATTATACACGTTTCCTTTTAGGTATAATTCTTATATTTAACATTCTGTAACTTATAATCTGACTCTTGCATAAATATCTTCTAAAAATATGTGCTGGTGGCTACCCTCTCAGAAACAATCTTACCAAAATGGCTCATTTTCCCCTAAGATGTGGTAGATTGCAGAAGACAGTTGTTTCTCTGAGTGCAAAATGATTGCCCTTTCAACAGTAAAGACCAAAGATGGTTTTCTGGTTGGTTTTTAGTTTCTCCCTGTGTATTCTTGGTTGCCCCTGAACATATAGATAGAGCAAGCTGTCTGAGTTTGGAAGTCCTCATGTCTCTGCCTCCTGAGTGCTGGGATTATATGTATATCACCATGACCAGATTAGGTAAATCTTGGCTTAATTTCGTTTTTCTTTTTTCTTTCCTTTCATTTCTCTTTTTCTTTCCCCTCCTCTTTCCTCTCTGTCTCTCTGTCCTCCCCACCCCCACTATGTGACCCTGGTTAGCTTGAAACTTGCTATGTAAATTAGGTTGGCCTTGAATTTACAAGCAATTTACCTGCCTCTAGCTTCTAAATGCTGGGATTAAAGGTATATACCACCACACCTCAAGAGGATGCTCTTATACTGAAAAGTTATCTGTGTGAACTAATATCATAAACCATATGAATATTTAATTTCTATGTGTATTTAGGTTACTAAACTAAATAGACTTTTGACTATGTAATATGAAAAAGATTTTCTCAGTTATATGCCTCCATCCAACCAGTTTGGTTAGTATGGAGAGATCACTCTTCCTAGGTGAGATCTGAACATACATCTGCTCACCCCAGATAAGGAACCCACATCAAACCAATATAAGGATACCACGAAAGTTCATCTTAGTTAACCAATGGGTTTTATTGTGGTTACTTACAGAAGAATGGGCAATGGTAGTACTTACAGAAACAGATATTACTCAAAGACAGCTGCATCATCAAAAGCCCACACCAACATGGCTGATGGCTTATGAGAAGAACTGGACCCCTGAAGCTGACTGTAAGATTTTAGGCAGATTGAATGGTGATTGTCTATTTTAAATAGCTTAGCTCTTCTGAGCCTTTTCCAAGCACCATAACTAATCTAAGGTTGTCTCTCAGCAGTCCTTATTATTATTATTCCTCCTTTTATCAGCTTCAGGAGGAAGAGGCCCAGTGCATCTGCTTAGTTTCAGGGACTTCCAGAAGCTAGTGAGTTGTGTATTTCCTGAGTTTTAAGGAGCTTTCATTTTAAACATCCAGAGTCTCAGTAGGTTTTCTGAATAAGAAGTGTTTTATTTCCCTTTAGAACATTCTTGAGTCATTACCAGCTGTCCTGAAGAATGGGAATGATCAACTCAGAGGAAATTGTGTGGTAGCTTGGAGTCTCTGCTGACTAGAATAATAAAGCTAATTACAGAATTGAGTTTATTTTAATCCTATTGGAATTATGTATACTGGATATCAGGATAGCAGCTACCAAAGGCCAGAGGTTGACTGTGAATGCTTCAGAACTACCGTTCTCAACTGGGGGTGATGTTTTTCCCTACATATAACTTTCTGGAATATTTGTAAATTTTGATGGCATCACTGGTAGAAAAGATTTCTTCTGGTTTAAAGCAGGAAGAGTCCTTATGTTTTAAGTCTATTGTTCTTAGTGAGGTTGATGACACCAGAGATAGATAAAGCCAAGGATACTAGTCAAGATTTTAAGCAGTTATAATCAGCAGGTCCCGAGGAGAACAGGGATGTCCCGGAAAACCACTTGGAGAAAGTTCTGTGGGAAGAAAGACAAATGTGGTCTTCTGGATAG
Source organism: Micromys minutus (assembly GCF_963924665.1). Taxonomy (NCBI): domain Eukaryota; kingdom Metazoa; phylum Chordata; class Mammalia; order Rodentia; family Muridae; genus Micromys; species Micromys minutus. The sequence continues at coordinate 37,062,636 of NC_137984.1, read as the reverse complement.
GAATGGGAGAAGCAGGATATGCGGGTTTAGGACTGCCTAGTTGTGTTTACATGGGACACCCTGGTTGGAGTCACATTTGCTATGACTGGTGCAGACTGTGACATAGGCTGTCTGAAGGCTGTAGTTGGGATTTTGGTGGACCAGGTTGTTCTAAGGGACATCTTGTGGACAAGAAAGCATCATCTATGGGATTTAAAGCTAATGGAGACAGGAGGACTATGGAGGATAGGGTTGGGCTGGAGGAAACAAACTGCTGGAAGAATTTTCTTGGGAGATATATCTTGCTTCCCCCCCCCCTTTGCTTCATGTCTGCCACAGATTCCCAATGATGCCACCATAACACTCTGTTGCATGTGCCTATTGATGCTACCATGACTCTCTGCCACAGGCTGTCACTGACACCGTTATGGTTGTACAGATGCGTAGAACCCAGCAACTGCAGACTAAATGTTCTGAAACCGTGAGTTAAAATAAATCTCTCCTCTTTTAAGTTTCTTTTCTCTGTCTTCCGATCACAAAATATCAACTAATACATCCAGGACATTCCTAGGTATGTCTGTGAAATGTTTCTAGATGCAACTGGAATGTATGAAAGCTCACCCTGAAAGCGGGCAGCAGCCTCTACATTAGGCAGTCTTGCCTCTGGACATCAGACTCCAAACACTAGCCCCTCAATTTTTATTTTTGTTATTTAATAATCTCTGGAGCTTCCACGTAAAAAACAGTGTGAAGTGGACATTCTGGTTTCTTTGGAAACCCAGTTGTGTGACATGATGTTTTTCTGGAAGCTGTCTTGTGAGAGAATGTTTGGTTGAAGCAGACATGTGAGAGGGCATATGATATTTTGCCGGAGTGGACACTTGAGAGGGTGTGTGATGTTTAGAAAGAATATAAATATAACCCCACAGACAGTGAGAAGATTGCATTGCTACACCTTGCAACGTTTCGCTGGTCTTCACTAGCTGTGCAATGCTTTGCTAGTCTTTGATGGTCTCCCCTTCTCTTCGTATTCCAGCTGATTCTATTCTGCTGACTCCGTGCTGATTCAATGGAGCATGATAATTTCTGCCAGATCGGGCCAGTGCTGATTCATGTTTTATGTTTGCTATTGGACTGGACTGCTCCTACTGACTCAGGTTTGGTGTTTTGCTAGTGGACTGGACTGCTGATTACCCTGACCGTGAAGATTGGAATCACTCCCAAAGAACTCCTTCTAATCAGGTCTACAACTCCATTGTCCTATTAACTATCTTTCTCCCTTACCTTTGGCCAGTGGGGTAGAAGGGGGGTTGAAGTGTTTAAGAACCCTATATAAGATAGGCTTTCTAAAACTCAGCCTACACAGAGCTTGAAATGACATTAAAAAGCACCCAACAGATATCTGGTGCCAGGGGATTGCTTAACACATCCTTTGTCCTTCAATAATTACAATGAAACCCAATTAAATTCTTCTAGTGGAAGGGAAAGTTAACTGTCTTTAATTTAAAGCTGAAGACCAAGTCTCCGCTGGTGTTCAGCAGACATCAGAATCCTAAAGAAGCCGGCACTGATGCCAGTGAGGGAATGATCTTGCCAGCAAGAGTGAGAGCAAGCAGGCAAAGAACAAGAGCTTCGCTCCTCCATGGCCTTTATGTAGGCTGCTGCTAGAAGGTGTGGCCCAGACTTAGGGTGGGTCTTCCTACCTCAAATGAATCAATTAAGTAAAAAACCTTCTTGGGTGTGTCCAGCTGCCTGAGCTTTAGTTAATTCCACAAGTGTTCAACATGACAACCAAGAGTAGCCACCACACCACGTAATGTAAAGTTTGTTTATCTGTAAGTCCTACCATACTGGAAAACTGTTCCTCAGTATTCTGTGGTAAAATCTGGCCTTTTGTCTTAAGCAGGGGATTCAAAAGAAATGCAGTCTTCTGCTGAAAAGCTTGGGAACCAGAAGATCCTAGGTGTCCAGACAACCGCACCATCATTCCCACCCCTTCTTCAGGACAGCAACCCCTTCTTGCCTTGTTCCCTGGTGATTCTGCTGACCCAACTCTTTTCATACAGGTTTTTTAGTCTCTAGCTAGAATCTCAGCTCTCATTAGAATCTCTGTTATATCTCTCCCTTTCCTATTCCTTTCATCCCTTTGAGACAGAGCCATGTTGTCCTAGCTAACTTGAAACTCACTATTTAGACAAGGATGAGACCAAATTCCCAGAGATCCACCTGCCTCCACTTCTGAAGTGCTAAGATTCAAGGCCTGAGTCATCCTGCTGAGTTTCTCTAACCTTCCTTTTAGCATTCTGTACTCCTCCTAATTTCTTCTCTTACAACAATTTTTCACACTGTCTCCTGTGTATGTATTTTCTTGTCTCTCTGTAAATTCTCACTTTCAGACTGCACATGAGTCAACAGCATTCATTAGACATTGTGCAGATATCACCTTTGGCCGGAGATGTCTCCTTGATGTGTCCTGGTGTCCTTGTGAGCTAGATCCTGCAAGCACGAATCTGAACGTTCTTAGTTGTCTTGTTCTAGCAAATAATTTTTTCTAATACTGAGTGGTAGGGGAAAAGACTTATTTTCTGATGCTAAAGGAAGAAGGAAACCAGGTGTGGTAGTGTACACCCTTGAACCCAGCACTTAGGAGGCAGAGGCAGGAGAATATCCATGAGGTCAAGGCCAGCCTTGACTGTATAGTGAGTTCCACAAGAGCCGGAGGTATTTAGAGACACCCTGTCTCAATACTAATACTGATACTAATACTGATATCACAAGAAACTGGGGTACTCTCAGAAACTGGAGCTGTACAGTTTTTGGATGTCCAGGAACATGGTGAGGATCTCTGGGTGGATAATAAATAAATACTACACAGTAGGAAACACACATGGAGGCAGAGGAGGGTGTGGCAAGGAGAGAGAGACAGAGAAAGAGAGAGACAGAGACAGAGAGACAGAGACAGAGGCAGATAGAGAGAGAGAAAATAGAGAGAGGTGAGAAACCACATCATCAGAGAAAATCATGAGAGCAGCATAAAGGGAAAAAGCAGGCTGGTTCTTGTAGAACGATTCAGCTTCCTGGGAAATTAATGAATCCACTCCTGTGAGACCTAACTCACTAGGCAAGATCAACATTAATACTGTCACAGGACTCAGACATCTCCCACTAGGCCCCACCTCTTAAAGGTCCCACCACTTCTTAGCATGATTGCAATGGGAGCCAAGCCTCCCCCAAATGAATGTTTGGAGAACAAACCATATCTGACTCACAGCAAGTTTCCCATCCTGTATTTGCCTCCAGCATTCAAAGACTTGAGTTTCACTGCATTTTCAGATGTGTCTCTTCTTGTCTCATGCCTGAAGCATTTCCTCACTCAGCTAACTGTATAACTTTTCCCTCAGCCTCTGTATGAGAATTTCTTCATAGTGCCTCTTCAGAGTTCCCAGATCTTGACTGTGCTGTGATTCAGCCCATGAGACACTCATTCCTGTTCAGCCTTGGAGTTCAGGAACCCTTCCCTCGTTCTGTGACTGAAGATGGGCTTTAAATCATGGCCAAAACTGGATCCTGTTTTATTGTGTTAATATAGAAATACCAACAATCACTCCAAATAACCCAGGTAATTACTAAAGCTGGAGACAGGCAGAAGGTTCCTCTCCACACATTTCTTGCATGAGGCAAGGTATATTTTCTTTTTCTCAGCTGAATCTCAAAGTTTTCTTGCAAGTTGGCTCAATGTTTGTTTGGTTCAGACCACATGTTTTTATCCTGGCTTGAAGCCTCTCTTCTGAACTAGAAATGCCATGGAGAACAATGACCTCTTAGGTCATTTTCCATGGAAACCAGGAACGTTAATTTCTTGCATTTCTTTAGAGAGAGAGAGAGAGAGAGAGAGAGAGAGAGAGAGAGAGAGAGAGAGAGGAGCAGTGATGAGAACAAGTTGTTAATTGCCTTTTGGTTGAGGATGTTAACCATACAATAATCCCAGAACATCACAGTGAAACAGACAAGGAAGCATATCTACCAGAAATTAATGAAAGTCGAGAAAACATTGGGTGGTTGTGCTGGCATCTTTCTCATTGAATAGCCTGCATTTATTTGGTTTTTACACTTAATCTTTAAAGCTATATTTGCTTATTCACGTGTCTGTATGTGGTTCGCACATGGAGATCACAGGAGAAATGGAGAGAGTCTGTTCTCTCCTTCTGCCATGTGGGCTTTGGGGAATCGAACCTGCTTCACCATGAGGCGCGGCAACAACTGCTGCTGGCCCTATTCTGTTCTTCAGTGTGTGAGTTTGTGTGAGGGTGATATCTGAGACAGCTGCTCTATAGGACGTGACGTGCTGAGCATCTTCACAAGACGGGAATCATTTCCTCTATTATTCTTTTAATTGCTGTTTTAGTTGTTAATTAAAGGGAGAGGAATCTAAGTAGCCCTTCCCTTTGTGTCAACAAGCTCAAGAGCCAACCTGTAAGCTCAACTGCTTGCAGCTCCAGGAAAAGGAGCAAGAATCCAGGCAGCTGCTCTCCCTGACAGCCTTTGAACCGTGCCTTGCAATCCTTCAGGGTTTTCAGACCTGGCCCAGTGCCTGGCCCATTGTGAAGACACATTAGATTTGAAGAGAGCAAATGAACAAGCACTCAGTGGATTACAAAAAAAGTCTAAAATAACTAGAGACTTGAAGTTTGAGGAAAGAGCAGATAGAAACTAGACCCAAGAAGTCCATTCTGGGGGAGTTAAGGGAGCATTGAGTGAGTATGTGTTACTAATAAGGAACAGTGCCTTTGACCTATGGCAAACCTTTCTTCTGGGTGGGGCTCAGAGGCATGACAAAACCTTCCTCTGGTCCAAGTATAAGAGTTTACGGATCATAGACCAGTATGACCAAAACCTGTCAATCATGGCTTCCTCCTCCTAGAGCAAGCCATTGAGGTAAGCCAGTAAGCAACATTTCTCAAGAATGTTTGTTTCAGTTCCTGCCTCCAGAGTCCTGTTAGAGCTCCCGACCAGGCTTCCATTGATGAAGGGCTACATGCTATAAGCCAAATAAATCCTCCTGCCTCTAGTTGATTTTGGTCCTGGTGTTTATCAGAGCACCATGAAGCAAAGTAGAGCATTATATATAACCCAAAGATAGTCAATTCTATTAACAAATCAAACCATGTAAGAATATGAGCAATACTAGAAAACTTAAAATGAAAATAATAAAATATCTATCTTCTTCAGTTCTGTCAATTTTCAGTTCTGTCTCTACCCAATAAAAGTAATTAATATTAAAATTGTGTGACTGTTTTTGAGAACAAGTGCTTTTGCAGGATTCATCTATCTCTCTGTCAGAAATACGTGAGTTTAATTTATTGAGTGTTTAGTTTTCCCTAAAATGTTAACAGTTTCATTAGAGTTTCACATGTATACTTTAGCTCTCCCCATATTAATTCTTGTCCTATATTAATGAATTCATGTTTATGTAGCATGTATATGGCATGGCAGTCTGTCCAAGCTGCCCATGAGAACCTCTTTCTGAAGGCGATTTATGCACAATTCTGACATGTGAATTTACACAATTACGTTGTCTTTGTCTATGTTTTAGTCTTGGCAAGTGCCGGCTTCCTCAAATCTACTATGCATATGACAGTCTGAGAGATTGCTTCCAAACACCATGATTAGACGTTTCTATGTTTATAAAGTGAGGTGACACACAGTGCAAGCATTCCAGGACCTTGCTGATGACATTAATGAGAAGCAAGATAGAGCTTTCCACTCAGGGGAGCATCATCTTCTTCAGGGGGCGGGAGAAGATCTGACTCTGAAGGAAGGGATGCAGGGAAGAAGCTTGCTGACAGCTGCACTAAATGGTTAGCATCTCCTTTCACTTTGAACCCCCATGTTTTCTCAACAGTTATCCATGTGGTTTTGTTTTGAACAGATGCCTAGTAGTTGAAGAGTGCTCCTGGTTCATTCATTCATGTTGGTGGAAATGGGCGTGCTTAATTCCAATCTGCTTTCCTTACTTGGCCATTGCTTGGCTTCCTGGAGGTACACGGCATAGTCTTGGAAACACTGGGGAGGGTCATTGATGGGGGAGCCTGCAGCCACTGCCAGTTACTCTGCTGTAGGTGAGGGTGTGTGTGCTTGCTGAGATGGATGAATCCCATGAAAAATAAAAACACTGGAGGGAAGTCCACCTCAATGAGAAAAAAGCTAGCTTTATGGGTATGTAGACTAACTGTTGGCTCTTACCCATTTCAGCCACAGTAGGATCCATGGGTTGGAAGTTTAGTCTGTCCTGGAGCTTTCACCGCCTTGCTGTGCTTTCCTATGTGTACATCTTAGTTCTCAGCTTGCTAATCCTTCTCACTCCTTAAAATGTGACTTTGACAATGTGCAGCATGTAGTTATTCATGTTCATACATGTTTTTGATATTTATAGAATCTGTATGCTTAGGCATTAGATATAATAGCTACAATTAAAGCCATATATCTTAGGATACTTTTATAATGTTTAATGGAACTACTAATATTTGTTACCACATAGAACTTAAAAAAAGATATCATTGTAATGAATAAGAAATATTGCTAAGGTTTTTTAAAATTTCTGGCAGCTCTTTCATATGCTCTGATATTAGCTGGTCAGTCATAATGAAAAGAGCCATTAATCTGAGTAGCATGACAAAGCTGGGGGCTGTGGTAACACATGTGTTGACAGGAAAGAAAAATTGAAATAACAGAATCTTCATTTTATATTTTATAAGTAAAGACCATTTTTTTGCACACAGTAAATGCTGTCTTTACGAGTTCTTTTAAAATACAATGTGCAAACATCTGGCTGTACCTTGTGTGTAACCCTAGCACCGGGGACAGAGACATCGGGTCCCCCTAGCCAAAATGTTGAGCTCCAGGTTCAGAAAGAGATCCAGCTCAAAAAATATGTGGAGGGCAGTAAAAAAAGACATTCAACATTGGCCTTTGTTCTACACTGATAAACACATACATACACACATGCACACACATTTACACATACATGCACATATGAGAGAGCACACAAGCACACATATAACTGATAAAGGTGCTTAGTGATGTCAGTGCAGCCTAAGTCTGTAGAAATTATTTTTATACTATAGTTTTATACTAACATTTTATGGCTGACTAAATGGCTCATTTGTCAAGGTAACTTGGTATTCAGAGCTCAAGTCCGGGCTCGGTATAGTAGCTCATACCTTTAATGCTGTCTTTCAGAAGACAGATACATGGTCTACATTGTGAGTTCCAGGCCAGCCATGGTTATGTAGTAAGACCTTATCTCATAGAAAAAAAAAAGAGACTCATTTTTAACTTAAAGGCAAATCATTCTCCCATAGTGTAAGCTGAGGTACTACCATAGTTGCTGGTGTTGAGGACCTGTTAAAGGGACTCTCCTTGTCATAAATGAAGTTACCAGCAAGTGTGTGGACCCTGTGGCCTTTGATGTAATGGTTTGAGGTAACCGTGTTCCTCTTACCTCACTCTGAAGTTACACTTGTTCTGTGTGCTGTGGAGACGACACTACAGTTTCTGATATTCACACAACTGTACTTTAGAAATGGGGTACTCTCCAGAGAGTTTTATACCCATAAATGTGCTAACATGTCAATCTTCATAAAAGTGTAATCTTTTTCATTCTGAAAACACCACATTTTCGAAGGTATACCAAGAAAAAATTTATAGCACTTCCTTATAGAAAACCAGGGCAAGGCTTACATTTAGCAAAAATCATAACATATAATGTTCCCAGTATGTGGAAAGTAGAACAAATGAGCACTTCTCAAGTGAACCAAACCATTTATTTAGGTGATATTAATCTAAGACGAAATGAATCCCAAGTAAGAATTCTGTGTGCTCCTGAAAGTGGAGTTTTACATTTGGAGTTGTAAAAATCTGATAAAATATACATTTTTTTTTTTTTGAGACAAGAATATAACAATGTATAGGAGGTGTTGCTCTGCATAGTTGGATTTCTTTTTCTTTCTTTCTTTCCTTCCTTCCTCCCTTCCTTCCTTCCTTCCTTCCTTCCTTCCTTCCTTCCTTCCTTCCTTCCTTCCTTCCTTCCTTTCTATTTTTTTCAGATGCCAGCGCTGAGGTTTATTGGAGCGTCCTGATAGACACTGGGGCTTACCCATGCTGCTCTTGCTGCACAAAACCCAGATATTCTACCAGTTTTTCTTGAGCAAGGACATCAAGAAATTGACAGCCAGGTGGGTGCTGTAGACCAGCTCATCATCCGTAAATTTCACACAGCTGACGGCAACAGCCAGACACAGCACCTTCTTCATCTGGAACTTGGCTGTGGATTTCACCTCACCCACCATGTTTCCATAGTGTGTCAACCGGGAGAGAAACTTGCCAGCCTTGTTTAGGCTTCAGCCCAGGATACCTGGGATCTGCTTGATCAGAGACTCAGCGGCCAAATGGCATCCTACTTCTTGGCCAGCTTTTTGACCAACATCTTGTTCTTATGAAGTTTCTTTAGCACCTTGATGTCTGTGTGGGGGATATCCACTGCCTTGGCTTCACCACAGTGCTGCTGGTCCCCCAGGATGCACACTGAGAACTTGAGGCAAGGGATGGACTTAAGCCTGACGGTGCCCGAGAAGCGTTTGTCCTTCTGAGCGTTGAAGAGTCATAGTTCCTCGGGCTGATCTGCAGCTCCACCGACTCCAGAAACTTGAGACGCTTGTGCTGGTTCCCGTGCTTGACTTCCTGCACCGCCTCGTACAGGGTGTCTGTCGCATGAGACTTTGCTGCTCTTGGCCTGTCCTGCCGCAAAAACCGGAAAAGAAGCACATAGTTGGATTTTTATTACGCCAGGGAATGACTGTTTTCTCACTGGCAATGGGCCGGACAGCTGTGAGTCTTTTTGGGTTCCTTGTTCCACCGTAATCTTTTTGGCTCATCTTCAAAGTTCTCAAGTAAAGTTCAAAATTCGAATTATGATATTCCTTCTCTAACCCAGATCAGAGATGGAATCTCTTTGGTGAATCCAGGTAGGAGGTAATCAGAATGAGTAAAGGTAGAAGATAGACAAGCCACTTGCCACCATTTACTGGAAGAATGGTTCTATCTGACAAATTGCAGATGGTATTCAATTGGTGTTCTAATGTAAGAGTTACAGCTTTGGTGAAGTCAGGCTTCCCTACCTCTGAGCCAAGCACCTACCAACTTCTATACCGGATTCAGTGTCTGAAAGTATAGATAACTCACAAATCAAATTGACTTCAGTGGGAAGACAATTCCCACCCTGTGTTATGGTGCCCAGATGCAAGCTGGTTTGGGTTAGTTGTGTCTTCAACTCAAATGTGAAATGGTCTCAGGCTCTTTCTGTGTTCTGATCTCTTTGGGCACATGTGGATTGGGTCCTGCGTGGTCTATAATCCACGGCTGTCTCAGGAGGTATGAAGATGTTTCCAGACATCTACAAGAATTCCACCACATCTTAAAAATCAGAGTAGAGACATGAATATGTTTCTAAATAAATCAATGGTGAGTGTGGGAGAGAGGCTACAAATTGTCCTCAGACACACCAATTCTTCAAACATTGTTTTAACCCATTAGTGAGTGATGTCCAGAAGGCAGTGGAACACCTGCCCCTTTTATCCTAACATACACAACATCTCTAACATACATTTGGAACACGTTTCTTACAGTAAGTGTAGCTGCACAGACACAAAGCATTCTAATGCCCTAGGTCCTTTTAAAGGGTGACTTCCTGAGGACATCTAATCCCTTATTGTTCTGGCAAATTAAGTCATGGGATAATATAGATTAGAGGTGTCAAGAAATGCCAACCCGTACTTAATGATGTTAGTTTAATCCTTAAATTATACTCTAGGCATTATTTTTACATTTTTTTTTTGCTATGCTCTTTCTCTTCTTTTTAAAAACAAATTAGCCTTATGTTATAATAATGTCTCAGTGTAATTAATATAAATATGGTGTGTGGAAGCATTCAAGAGGAAGGCAAGAAAACACCATCCAAATAAAAATGTGGCCTAAAACCAATGATAAGACTCTATAGAGATTTCTACAGAACCCCTTTCTCCCATTCATCACAAAAGCAAACTACATTTAAATTATTAAAATGATTTAAGTCCCCCATTTCAGAAAACCCATTTTCAAATTTAAGATCAAACACTTACATTTTTTCCCTTTCCTTATTTAAATTAAGATAAATGTGGCTTGAAGCCTTAAGGAGTGGACCTCCTTACTTCCTAAAGGATAGACTATGAATCTGTTCATACAAAAATCATTTGGAGTTCATAATCAATCTGTCATTGTATCATCCTAGTTATTACAAATGTTTTAGAGGAGGGAACAATTGATAATAAAGATGGTCTCCACATCTTCATACCCTGGACAGTATCAATGCAGCCCTCTCTATGCCTGGATAAGGGGAAAAGAAAAACTGAACCCTGAGGTTGCTGTGCTCAGCCCTCAAGGCTGGTTTGTGAATGAGTCAGGTATCCACTTTCATCCTTTCTAGCTACATATTTTCTGAACAGTCTAAACATGCCAGGTCCTGGTTTGATTTTTGGGAATAAGGGGTAATCACAAAATCTCATGGAGTCTATAGTCTTGTGAGGGAGTGGCACACCTAAAAAATGCTGATTCGTCTTAGAGGAAATGGGAGTTGTATTTCCGTGTGTGCCTGTGTTTTATGTATATGAGACACAGTCACCTTTATAGGAAGAGTTCACTGAGAATGTCATTGGGGGAACACTTGAGTTGCTGAAGAGTAAGACACACTGCCACTTGTTTTCAGAATAGGCTTCCTGGAGTCCTGGGCAAGGAGCTGTCTGCTCAGGATGCTGGGAAGACTTTTGGGAGGCCATGGTAGGGGATGAAAGCAATAATGGTTTATTTCAGCTTAGAAGAGACTTGGCTATTAAAGCTATGTAGTCAGTGATGGGTGTGGAAGAGGTTGGTAGGAAGAGAAAAGTGTTTCTAAGACTATTTTGCAAACAGAGTTGAACTAAATATGGAACAATGAAAATGTGTTATAGTTTCTTTAGGCTGACCTGCTGTTATAACTATAACTGAAGAAGAAGAATTAATATTTTGGGACAGAAAACAAACACTTGACTGTGCCTTACCAAGCATGTATTCTAGCAGCTGCTGAGGCTTCAGCTGAGCGCCCCTGAGTGATGTCTTTAACAGCTCAAGGGTTATTGACAAATGGCTCCACCAAGCGAACTCATGATTTGTAAATAAAGTTTTATTTGAATCAAAGTTGATCTAGTTGTTTGGGTTTTATCTCTGGCTAAATTTGCATCACAGTAGCCAAGGTCACCCAGAGACTGGGTAGCAGAAGGATGCTTGCTGACTCTTGGACTAGAAGTTCAATGAAGAGTGAAGTTGGGTGGAGTTCAAGCAAATCTGGAGTACTTCTTGGCGTAAGCTGATCAGAACAGGCAGCTAGATTGAGGTGGGGAAAATGGCTGTGGTACTATGTCCTAAAGATTCCTCAAACACACTCCTGCCCTTTTCTTTACTAATCAAGAGAGAAAAGGCCCCATCTTAAACATATACATTTTCTCACTTTGCTACACTACGTATTTATTTATTGATGGATTTGTGTGTTCATTTACTCTTTCAGTTTTAACTCATTTGTGAATAATCATAGACTTAAAAACAAGTTTGAATGGTGTATTAGAATGTAAAGAGTACAAGATTGTATATTTTATTACTTCAGTTCAGTTGTATCTCTCCTTTTTATTAAAATGAGGAAACTTCCATGCAAAGCTACAAAATAAAAATTTAAAAAAGAAAAACAAAAAACAACCTCAGTGAACATGTACACTTTGTCCTTGAATCTCACTCTGATTTGGAGCTGTGAAAAGCATAAAGCCAAGATGAAAGTGTCAGGAGAGGCAAAGATGTAGATCACCCCGAGATTAACGTGTAATGTTTGATTGCTTTGGTCTATTTGCTTGAATGGTGTACACACCTCATGAAGAAAAGTAAGGAAGCAATGCAAAGAAGTAGGGATGGCAAACACGATCTCCGCAGCCCTGCCTTCCACACTTCTAAACATTCTTAATGTATATGAGTACACTGTAGCTATCTTCAGACACACCAGAAGAGGGCATCAGATCTCATTACAGATAGTTGTGAGCCACCACATGGTTGCTGGGAATTGAACTCAGGACCTCTGGAAGAGCAGTCAGTGCTCTTAACCACTGAGCCATCTCTCCAGCACTTCTAAACATTCTTAAGGCTCCGTGAGATGCTACTAGAGGCTAAATGTCACCCAGACTCCCAAGAGACCACTGGACTCATCTGCCATACTGTTCAATTTTTCCATTCTCTTTACTCTCAAGTCTCTTAAATCTCCACTTAAAGTTTACGTTCTGGAGATTTTCTTCAACGTTTACTCACTAAACTGCAAATTACTCTTCCCATTTGGTAACCTGTCTAAATTAGTGGGCATCCTTTACTGCATATAAGAAAACAAGCAGACCTTATACAGAACTTTAATAAAAACAAACAAAACGAGGACATATTTTTCTTTGGCCTCCTAGAGTCAGCGATGAGCAATTGAGAACAAATGGTCCCTTCCTTCTGACTCAAGCATTTATGTTCTGGATCAGCAGGAAGCAAGCTACAGCGTCCTGTTTCTACATGATTAGCAAACTAAAGGAAGGCAGATAAAGTCAGGGTGGGGGGGGGGGGAGAGCAGAGCTGAAGGAAAATGACTTGGGCGAGCCCACAGAAGAAATACCATTTCAAACCAACTCTGAGAGGTGAACAAGCAGGGCTCTGGTTTCTGCCAGCTGAAAGCAAAGGTGAGATGGCGGCCACCAACCGTCTGCTGTCACCTCCAAGGCTCTGGTTCTGCTAATACAGTGATCGATCAGAGTGCTGGGTTCTTTCTTTCCTTCATTCGGTAATTCCGTACGCAAGGGAGTCAGGTTGTACTTTCAGAATGTAGGGCTGAACTCCTAAAGAACTCAACTGTTCTCAGCATTGTCAGCTATTACCATCAAAACTGTGTGTCACTGGAGCAACAGATCACGGCAAGGTGCAGGGGTCCAAATCCAAAGTCTGCATCCCAAAACAATATTCCATATTGGCTGTATTACTTATAGCTATAGCGTTGCTGATATAACTACCTTTTGGTTCAGACAAGAGGCTTGTTTTCTATACAAAAAGGATGTTCTAAATTGCAGATTGTATGAAGATGATTTTCACTCAGGGTCCCCAGGAAGTTCTAAATTAAGCAGAACTGACAGATGGTCTAGTTAATGTTTTCTCTTGAAAGACCCCGAGGTATGAAACCTCACTAAGGTTTCCTTATGCTCATCGAAGTTTGTTTGAGTCAAAAATAGCATTGAGATTTTGGGTTTTAGGATGTTGGTGGGAGAGGGTTTTACAGACAGGTGTGCAGACGTGGAGGGGGCCAAGAGCTGTTCAGTTTTTTTTTTTTTTTTTTTTTTTTTTTTTAAAGCAGGTATTTACCTATAGTTTTCTGAATCTCTGCTTACATTAAAAATGTTTCTCTCATAATTCATGAGGTTGCTAATTTAGATGATTAAAATCTAATTCTTGTTTCTCTTTTTCTAAACTTAAAAAAATACTTATTTATTATTTAATATATATGTCGCTGTCTTCAGACACACCAGAAGCAGGCATCGGATCCCATTACAGATGGTTGTGAGCCACCATGTGGTTGCTGGGAATTGAACTCAGGACCTCTGGAAGAGCAGCCAGCACTCTTCACCACTGAGCCATCTCTCCAGCCATTCTTGTTTCTCTTGCTGACATCTTTAAATATTACTTTCTATATTGAGGACACCAGTGGCACATACAGCCTCTTGGGCATAAATGGTCAATTTGTGTTTGTTCTCCTTAGATTTTCTCTCATTCCTATTTTCTCATGAGAAATGACTCCAGACAGCCCGGAGGAGTCCACATTGACTGCTATGGTTATTCTTCTGTAATCCTTTATTTACTCATTTGATAAAGAGGATGCCATGTTTCCATCTGTCTTCATGCCAAGATTCCTGATGATTTTTCATCCTTAGCCATTTGATTTTCTGACCTATATATCTGTTTTCTTGATAAACAGCTGGCAGACATATACTCTTACCTTAACCTTGCTTTTGCAGTGTCAGAAAATGATTCTGATGTTGCCTTACTTTTAATCTCCTGATAGTAAATACTTTCTATCATTTTGGAAGACCCTTGGGTTTTTTGTTTTGTTTTGTTTTGTTTTTTCACTCTGAGTGAAGACTTTCCTCCATGGATTTCCTGACAATGGTTCTGGAATATTCCAGACAACTCACAGCCTCCCCCACAGCTCAGTTGTCTCATCCAGAATCCTGGTCCTTGGCACTCCTATGATCATCATCCTTGCACTCCCCTGCTTCATCTCTTCCATCTTCAATCAACTGACACCTGGTCTTGTGGGATGCATCTCATTGGATTCCTCAAGTGGCTGGTGTAGCTCTCAGTGGGAACTGCCCTTCAAGTTTCTTATGACTTTATTTGTAACCAAGGTAAGTTTTTACTCTATGCAGATCATTTTTTAGCCAGCATCTAACTCACTTCATGCTCCCAGCTGTTTTCTCTTTCTCCCTCTCCCTCCCTCCTCCTCTTCCCCCTCTCATCCCTCTTCCCCCTCCCTCTCCTCTTCCTCTCTCCCTCCCCTTTCCCCATTTCTCCAAGACTTTGTGTGCTTTCTGCTTTTGCCGTCATTCATTATAGTCTAGGTTTGAGCCCCACCCCATCACATAGAGCATGTCTGCTGAGATGAGAGCTTAACGGACTGGACTTTATTTCGCTTTGTCAGTTGGTTCCCATAAGTGTTGCCAGTGGGAGGTGGGATAAGTATGGCCTGTGAGGTTGAGAGAGGAGAAAGAGAGAAAGAACAAAAGAAACCTCCCATTTCTGTTTCCTTATGTCTTTCTTTTCCTAACAGGGTCACCTTCCTGAGCCAACCCAGTGGTACTTCCTCACCTGGTGGCAGATGTGTTAACTCCATAAGCAGCTGAGTTGTTGTGGCCAGCATAAGCCAGCTTTATCTCCAGGACACAGGCATCCCAGCCCCAGCCTCTGACTTGACCTTCTAAGCAGACTGTTCATTATATTCTCTCCTTCAAATCAGAGAGGACATTACCAGCCAGATGGATTTCCATCTCAATGGACTGAACCATTGTACTGTAGGGGACACCTCAAAATTCTCTTCTGGCTTTTTCAGAGAGAGTGATTCATTCAACATTATCCATTCTTCAGTTACATTCTCTCTGATTCATTGACATGAATTTTGCCTCCTAATTAGATGTGGCCCTTCTGTTTCCCCTTCACTCACTGAGTATGGAAGCTGACATCCCTCTTACTGGCTGATGCTGTGTACACAAGAACTGACCTCCACACCCTCCACTGCCACATAGAAGAATCTCTGCTCCCAGTACACCAGACCCCATCTCAGGATCTGTCAAAATGTCACCCCCCCAACCCACTGTGGTGGTTTGAATAGGTTTGACCCCCATAGACTCATGCTTTGGATGCTTGGCCCATAGGAAGTGGTACTATAGGGAAGAATGGACTTGTTGGAGTAGGCGTGTTCTCCTTAGAGAAAGTACATCACCGTACCAGTGGGTTTCAAGGTCTCCTAGTGTTCAAGTTCTGCCCAGTATAGAATCAGAGATTTTTCCTGGCTGCCTTTGGATTAAAATGTAGAACACTGGGCTCCTCCAGAATCATGTCAGCTTACATGCTGCCTTTCTTCCTGCCATGATAATAATAGAATAAAACTCTAAAACTAAAATCCAGCTCCAGTAAAATGCTTGCCTTTATAAGAGATGCCTTGGTCATGATGTTCCTTCACAGCAACAAAACTATATAGGGGCATCTCAGCTCTTATTACCCTAGGCTCTGGCTTAGTGTCTGACAAAATGCTGTGATTCTAAGGCTTATTCAGAAGCCCCATGTGCAAGCTCCATTAGCCTGTGCTGGAAGAGGACAGCTCAACACGGGGAATGCACACGATCTCGAACCCTGGGGAAAAGTGTCTGCAGCATGGTGACCTGCCCTAAACCCTCAAGCTTCTTCCTTTCTTTGTGATGAAGTTTAACTGAGGCCGGACTTTTGAAAAGGTGACTAGGTCATGAAAACTGTGAAGTCAGTGCTCTTGAAAAGGCTGAAGAGAGACCCCAGAGATGTCCTCTGCCCTGTCTCCTCTGTGTGTTCAGGGGCATGCTAGCATGGCTGTGAGTCCTGGCTGTGAGTTTAATGGCTCTTTGATTTTGGACAGTTATGAAACTGTGAGGAGTCACATACATTTCTTCTGTTTGTACACTGCCTTGCCCAGAGTACTTGGGTAGTCACAATGGGCTGGATGAAACACTGTTGTGTTTGTTTGTTGTTTTGTTTGATATAGGGTCTCACTCCATAGCCCAGGCTCTTGTGGAACATAATATGGAGCTGAAGCTAACCTTAAATTCACAGCATTCCTTCTGCCTCATTGTCCTGATGGTTGGTTTTACAGGTGTGAGTGATCCCGTACAGACATGCTGGCCTTTAGACAATAGAAAAACACAGAAATCTATTTCTTTTGGGTGTCATAATACCTTCATGTTGTATCTCTTATATTAGGGTCATGCTTTGGAAACGGAGGCTTATGATGGTTATGTTCATCCTGATCAGCTTGTTAGCAGATGTCAAGTCTGACCCTTCCCTACAACCCAGGCTGTCTAAACTCAGTCACCTGTTTCCTACTTCAAATCACATTGTCAAACATGTTGAAATTTTATGAAGATTTAGGACTTCTTAATCATCAGGGTAGTCATTCAGATGTTATGAGAATTAAACTAATTGTCTCCTTAGAAATCAATGTTGACCTAAGATTCCACCTCACACCAGTCAGATTGGCCAAGATCCAAAACTCAGATGACAGCAGATGCTGGCGAGGCTGCGGAGAAATAGGAACACTTCTCCACTGTTGGTGGGGTTGCAAGCTAATACAACCACTCTGGAAATCTGTCTGGCGATACCTCAGAAAATTGGATATAGTACTACCTGAAGACCCAGCTATTCCACTTCTGGGCATTTACCCCAGAGACACTTTAATACACAACAAAGATATATGCACCACAATGTTCATAGCGGCTCTATTTATAATAGCCAGAAGCTGGAAGGAACCCAGATGTCCTTCAGAAGACGAATGGATACAAAAATTGTGGTACATATACACAATGGAATACTACTCAGCCACCAGAAACAATGACTTAACCAAATTCTTAAGAAAATGGCTGCATCTAGAGAAGATCATCCTGAGTGAGATAACCCAGTCATAAAAGAACAGACATAATATGCAGTCACTGATAGTGGGATGCTAACCCCAGAGGCTTGCACTCCCCCAGAAACAACTCACAGACTGTATGAAGTCCAAGAAATAAAGAACATGCCTGTTACAGGCTCTTTTCCGGGCAATAATTTATGACTCATTATAGTAGTCACAGGAGGAAACTGTTACAGTCACATTTCCATTTTCATAAGGAAACAAGTTAGGACCCTGAAATTGGGGAGGATTGTTGATAGAAAAATAGAGTGAAGCTCATAAGGTCTGGATTGAGTTCATAGCCTTTTAACGTCTACATAATGCAGAAACACTGCTTTATTTCTTTAATATTTAATATCATACTTACTTAAATCATTTGAATCCATTTTTTGTGTTGGTTATAACTGTGTATATAAACCTGTATGTCCATGCTTGGGTGGAGGCCATGGGTTGATGTTGGGTGTCTTCCTAGGTTGTCTTCTACTTTATTTCGTTTGCCATTGTTTTGGACTGGACTGGGTGACCAGCAAGATCAGGAGATCACCCTGCCTCCAGTTCTCTGCACTGGGATATCTGATATGTGTCACAATGCCAGCTTCTTACATGATGTTGGGATTAAATTTAGGTCTTCATGCTCACATGACAAGCACCTTATCTACTGAGCCATTTTCTCTGCCTATTTTTCACAGGTTGGAAATATATTTTTATTTTAAACTTAGTTGGTGCTAACTGCATAGTCAGTTGTTTTGAGCAGAGTAAAGGCACACCTACCCTTGCTCTTTTTCATTTCAAAGTCCACAATTTTGCTTATGAATGAAAAATAAAATTGACAATAGCTAGGTTATACAATTTTTGTTGTAGTCTTTCAAATATACAAATGCATTATGGCCTTGAAGATTGTGTAGTGCTGCAGTTAGAACAGTGGTTCACAACCTTCCTAATGCTGTGACCCTTTAATACAGGTCTGCATGCTGTGGTGACCTTCAACCATAAAATTATTTTTACTGTTCTTTACAACTGTACTTTTTTCTACTGCTGTGAACATAAATGTAAATATATCTGTTTCCAATGGTTTTAGGTAACCTTGTAAAATAATGGTCATTTGACCAAAAGGAAGTTATGGCTCACAGGTTGAGAACCACTTACTTAGAATATAATATTATAGATGAAGTAAAATTATAAAAACCCTTTGAAGGATTGGCGGTATAGGTCAGTAGTTTAATGTTTCTTAGAAGGCACAATGGGCTGACTTTGAGCTCAGCCCAATCCCCATACACAATTTATCTTGATGTTTTTATGTGGTATTCTGCATTAGCCTTTTAATCATATTGAAGAGGATTGGTTCTCTTTTTTTTTTAACATAAAATATTCATCCTTTAGTGTTTCTGTGATTCTTGTTTTTGTTCACCATAGTTTAAATATGTATGTAGTTTTATATCACCTCTGTATCATAAAAAGTAAACAAGGTAAAGGTGTGTAGATGGTTTACTCCCCATATTTAATTCAACTGGGTAGACAATTCTAAAAACAAAACCTTAAAATTATTGTCTTAGAGGTACAGAGCAATGGAATTGTTTTTGTGTTCAAGAACATTACCCAGGCCCAAGACACGGTGGGCTGAAGCTCTCTTCCTTTTCCTCTTCCTTCTCCTGCTCTTTCTCCTCTTCCTCTTCTTCCTCCTTTTACTCTCCTTCTCCTTCTTCTTCCCCTTCTCCTTGTCCTCCTCCTCCTCCTCCTCCTCCTCCTCCTCCTTCTCCTCCTCCTTCTTTTAATGTTAGTTTTCATTTTATGTATACATCAGTGTACTTGAGTGTAGGTATGGTTGCCATGTTTGTTCACTGTTCACAGGGGCCAGAAGAGGGCATTATATTCCCTAGAACTGGAGTTATAGACAGTGGTGAGCTGCATGTGGGTGCTGAAAACATAATCGAGGTCCTTTGCAAGAGAAATACATGCTCCTTTTCATTTGCTTTCTTCTAAAATAAAAGTTCAATTGTCATTTTTCAGCCCCTTTCCTTCTAAAAGCATTGAATTGTCATTTCTCCAAAAAGCCATTTTGGATATTTAATTAAAGTAGATTTTATCATTGGCAGAGGTCATAGCAATTCAATTAGCTTTTGGCAAGAACATTCAATAAAACATGTCCCTGAAAGAGTGACTTTGTGGCTTAAAAGGGAACAAGTAGGTGATGGCTAACTCCAGGGGATATTTTCCTGCTCAACACTGAAAGTCAATAGATAAGGAGTCAATGGATTAGGAAAATGGAGTTTAAGAGGATCAATATTCCACTCCAATGACTGAACAATGAGTCATGTGACATACTTTTAGTGATTTTATTAACTTCAATTTTATTTCTTAGTTGCCATGAGAAGTACTAAAATTCACTGCAACCAGCCAGCCAACCTTCTTTTCTATTCTCTGAGATGTTGGGGATGCATACATAGAGGAACCCCTGACTTACACAGAGATAAGTGTACTATTTATCATGGCCACGACATGTTTGGAGGTTTCCTGAGAGTTACTAAATAAACTAGCACCTAATGTTGTTTTTGTATCATTCCTGAGGGTGAGATTAGTTCTGTTTTTTGGATGGAACAGCTAAGGTTAGATGTATCTTACCCAAATTCACGTGGCTAGATTGTCAAGATGTAATGCCAACAGTTTGTGGCTCTATGCCCAGGAAATGTGCCATGATATACAAGGTCAGGTCCTTAACTGTCATGGTGGACTCCAATCAAGAGAATGAGAATGATGGATTGCATTTGAACTGGTACCACACAATATAAAGTTAAACGGTAAACGTTATGATAGTAAATTGAGAGTGCAAATTTTCATGATATTGAATAGCAAGTAAAGAGGCCAGGATATGCCGAAGGAGAAATTAAAAAAGAAAATGTAAGGGCTTTATAATTTGGTAGTGAATTTATAAGGGTTATCTAGAGAAATAGAACTTTTAGAATGGCTATGTTAAAAAGGGATATATTATCCCAGAAGGGGAAGGTGTAGACACCAGAGAGACTGCATCATGCTAATGGTATGGTTGCTCCATCAGAATCTCCATACAGCAAAACCTATGGCATTTTAACCTTAAATGTAGCAGCTTACCCAGTAGACATCAATGAAGATACTGCTGTCTGATAACTTAGGTGATTTTGTGCTTGTTTTGTTTTGTTAAATAAGAGATTGAGGCTGGAGAGATGGATCAGAGCATTTGCTGCTCTGGAGGACTTGGACTGCGTTCAGAGCATCCATGTTGGGCAGCTTACAACTTCTGTAAATCCAATTTCAGAGGACATAAGGCCTCCTTTTCATCTCCATGAGCACCTACACTCATGTGTACACATGCCTACATACACAAACACACACAACACACACACACAACACACACACTTTAAAAAAATGGGGGCAAGAGAGATGGTTCAGGCACTATGAGTGCTTGTTGCTTTTTCAGAGAGTCAGGGTTTTGGTAATTTATTGCAAGTGAGGGATAGCCCTGTGACTTGGATCTCAAACACATTTTTGTTTTAAATGAGGAAAGGAGGGAACCAGGACTAAAGTTCTGTCATTGTGGAGCTGCCATTGTGAGAGAGTGACCTTGATCTTACAGGAAGTGGGATCACATTAACCTCTTCGTTTCAACTTTTAGTTAAATATCTTTTGCATTTGGTTTTTGTTTGTTTGTTTGATGTTACATTATTGACTATCTGCAATACTGGGGCACATGGTAAGGAGGTAAAACAGGAAGGCTATTGGAAGAGCTATTCAAACCAGATAGAGATAGACAGACATCTTTACTTAAGGTTTAGTCTGAAGCCACACAAAATCTGTCTGTCTATACTCTTATTTTAATAAAGGAGAGATTCCAATATTATCTAGAGACCTTTTCTCTACACAGACTATAAATATGGTTTTTATTACTATGAGCAAATATTCTTATTACTCTTTGGCTATCAGGATGAAGGACCCTTGCATAGGCTCATTCTGAAAAAGATGTAGAGAAAACCCAAAATACTTGTACAGAGTCAGTATGTGCAAAGGACCCTGAAAATGACCCCAGTAGAGAGTCGATGGATATTGATCTATGCAGTCAGGAGACATGCATGATAAGTGATGGAAAACTGTTTGTATTTTGTAAGTTATGTTTAATGAGAAATTTATTAGCATCTTCTGTTGTTTTAGAACCACTAATGAGAGCAGATATCTGTAGAGGTCATAAGAGGATGCCGGATTTCATAGTACTGGAGACACAAGCAATTGTGCGCTACTGGATTTGGGTGCTGGTAACTGAACCCAGGTCCTCTGCAAGAGCAACAAGCACTCTTAACCATGGGGCCATTTGTCCAACCTTGAATTTTTCTGGTTTTACTTAGTAAGAGGCTATGAAATAATTAGATTTAATGATATACAATCACTGTAGTATATGGTTACCTGGATAATTTAAATTATTAGAAAACTTGGTATTTATGATTTTAGCTTCTTGTATTTAAAATTAAGATATACATTTACAAATAGCAAAATTCACCCTTTTAGTGAATATTTTGGTAACAGTGACGTCTCCATCACTAAAGCAAGAACATTAAGAGATTTTATTCATATTCTGCAAACCTGTGTTGATCCTCATGTCTTCGGACCCTGACATTCACTGTTTGCTTCTAGTTTGTTATAGTTTTTGGTTTCTCCAGAGCCAAACATCCTGTCAGTGTTAGTCTATGGTAAGCATACATGTGAATCTGCACATGGAACATGCCCACAGCATGTTGTGTGTTAGTCGTCCATTTCTTATCAGTGGATCAGAGTTACATTACAGGCTTCTGTCACTGTGGGTCCTTGCATTGAATGATGGGGTGTTTCAATAGAGACGCCTGGAATGTTCAAGTACAGAACTTTACATGGAGTCAATGCCCCTTTTTCTTGCTTGTCCTCACACAGCAATGACCACAAACACAGCAGTGTAGGAAACATAAAGCCATGGGGGAAAGTGTTAAGGAAATAATTATGACCACACAGACCTTGTGTAAGTTCCTCAGAAGATCATGGAAGTTCTTAGATTGTGCCATCAAACTGGTGATCTATAACATCAAAAGATTTCAGCCTCAGACCACTTGTTAATCTTTGACCTTAGAGCTTGAGCCATTGGTGTTTTGTTCAGAAAATTTTCTCCTGGGAAGCCCAGGAGAAGCTGAAGAGGGAATAGATATGATGTAGATACTTTGTATTCAGGAATTTACCAAAAAATAACATTTAAAACCATCAAATTATGCACTATAAAATAGTGACTTTTATAGTGTGTACTTCTGTTGCTTGCTGAATGTGCATGCGCACATGTGTATTTGCATGTGTGGAGGTCAGAGGGTTATGTCAAATGTCCTTCCTTTAGTGCCTTCTACCTTTTTATTGAGCCAGGGTCTCTCACTGCTTGGAAATTCCCCACGTGGCCTAGGCTAGCTGGCCAGCAAGCTTCTGGCACCCATCATTGAGCCTCTGGTTCTCCACCTTTCTCACCATCCCTTTGATTACAAGCCTGCCAACCCGTGTCTGGCTTGGTGTAGGTTCTAAAAAAATAAAAAATAAGGAAAGGAAGGAGCTGGGCGTAGTGAGCCATACCTTTAATCCCATCACTGAGGCGACTGCAGCTCTGTGAATTTGAGGGTGGTCTGATCTACCGAGGGTGTTCCAGAGTGTCCAAGTCTACAGAGTGAGACCGAAGTGTTAAATGACACAGGACACCAAGACCCCTCCCTCTGCTGTTCACTCTGTCAGAGGGACACTGGGGAAGTACTGACAAAGGAGGGGCATGAACACAGGCAGGACCAGGCAGTGCTTTTAATCAAAAGAAGAAACTATTAACTTGACAAATTTATACTATGTACTGATTCTTCTGGGTGCAATTAGAAGAGAATCTTAGGAATTTTCATTGTCAGGGAAGCTGGGGAGGGTGCACACAGAATCCTCTGGAGCTTCCCTCTACTTCTGTCTTCTGCTCTTTGTTAGGAAAAGGCTGAAGCCTGCAGATACTTCTTTTAGATGTCAAAAGGACACTTCCCTGGGTTCCTTTGCTTCAGAAAGACCTGAGAATTTCATTAGCTGATACATAGTTTGCTCATAAAGCCCCAGCTATTGGTTCCTTTTCAGAGAGCTGCTAGCACACCCTTCTTCAAGGGCCTGGCTGCATTGATACTCAATGGAGATTGCCAGTTAAAGATTTTTTTTCCCTTCCTGCAATGGATAATAGCAAAATTTTTAGAACTGATATTTAGAACTGAAAATTCTAAGCAATTACATCACACGTGGACAAGCAATTATCAAAAATATCTTAACAATTGTTCTTGATAGCATGGGGCAGTCAACTTGACACTTATAGGAGGCTAGCACACGGAATCTGCATACTGCTATCTGTATACAAATAGCAATTTGAAGCACTAAGGTGTGTGTGCTAGTCTTTTGCATCTATGTCAAGGAGTTGAAAGTATTCTGAACTCTTTGAGGGTGACAAGGTGATGGTACTTGGCCATATAAAGATGAGGAGACCCATGGTCCACTGTCTGTCATTTCTCCTTGTATAAATGGAAACAGATTTTTTTTAGCCAGATTCTTGGGGTTTTCTGGACATGACTTAGATTCATGCCTTGTTCCTAGGAATAAGAAATCCACCCCTATTGTCTCTATACTTGTCTATGTGGCAACAGAGCTTCAGCTATATTCAGAGGAGTTGTGGGACAGACAGCTGGTCCAAAGAGGAGAGCACCATCAGAATCTAGGCAAGAACCAAGATGTTAGAAAAGTGCACAGTATCACACAGCTCCCGCTTGGAAAGCATCAGAGTTGGGAAGTCACCCAAGCAGGGCAATCACAGATGTATCAGGCATTTGAAACTGAATTAAGGATTCCTTTTGTATGTGCAGTTGTGTGCAGCTGTGACATATTCCTTCAGCGGACAGACATTGGCTGCTCTCTTGGTGCCTAGACTGCTAGAGATTCCCTTGCCTCCCACAGATCCCGTGCTCCCTCCAAGACAGTCAGCACTGGGGATACTGGGAGATACTTCCTGCCTCCAGGTGGGCCAGGAAGCCCAGTTACTCATCTACGTCTGAAGTCAAGTATCCTACTTTTCTTTCCCACCAGCACTGGCCTCAGGAGAAAAGGATTCACCAGGGCAGGAGGTTACTGAGCTAAGTTTTAATATGGTGAGTTCCTTTCCCACCTCAGACATTTATTGCCTGTTTGCCACATTCCTCTAGGCAATGCTAGAATGTTCCCTGGCTACTCTAGGGATAATGGAACTTCAAACCCCTCTGTACTCATTGTCAGAATTAAAACAAAAATCAGGTCAGAAGCACTTTATATACACTTGAACAAGCTTACAGAGACAGAAGAATAGACCGTGCAGTGTGTTACAGGAATATGTCTGGGCATTCACCACACAGACGCATTTTACAGATCCTTATAAAGATTTTCATCTTAAGTAGTTCATAATAACTTGGTTTGATAAACTTATAGTTACTTTGTCAAATATTTACCCAAACAATGATGATAAAAAAAATGAAAAATAATATTGCACAACACCAAGTATTTGTAAGTATCAAGTGTGATATAGTAGCTTAGAGCATTCAAGATTACCTGCAATTAGGGAAGAATAGACATGCTGTTATAATGTTTGTTTACTTTGTTAAAATTTTAAAACAGAGTAGAAAAGAATAAACCATGTTTATTTTTAGTGTTTTGCTTTTCTTTCTTTCTTTTTCTTTTTTTTTCTTTTTTTATTCATTTATTTATTGAGACAGTATTCCATGAATCCTAGGCTAACCTTGAATTCACTACATAGCCAAGCATGATGCTGAACTTCTGTTTCTCTGGCCTCCACATCCTGCATCCTGGGATTAGAGCTAGTGCCTCGATGCCCAGTTTGATGTAGCGCTGTGGACAAATCAAAGCCAGGGCTTCTTGTATTCTAGACGAGCACTCTACTGAATCCCATCCCCAGGTGAAATGTTCAATTTTTAAAGATGCATACCTTTGACATGGTGCCAGGGATGAGCTCTGCATCCAAGTATGCAAATAAGTTCATTAGAAGATGTGCTGTAAAAATGTCTTATATGATTTCTCACCAACTGAGCTCAAGACTGTGTTGGCTCCACAAGATATGCATGTCCACTGGGGATGGGGCTGCACAGAGAGAGTCAGGGGCAAAGGTTGGTCCTCTGCTGCCGATTGCCTTGATAGAGTGGAGCATTTTCAGGGAGGGCAAAAGTAGACTGACTCAGGTGGGGAACGTCTGATGACTTTATTTAGAACTTGGTTTTTATTTTGCAACCACAGCAAATGAGAAGAAAACCTTGCCGCTCAGCCAGTGTGAGGGAGAGAGATAAGCATTCTCATGTCAGGAGCTGCTGCTGTCCTCCCTGCAGTTAGTAAAGGGAGCAGCAGAAGTTTGCAGCCTGCTGTGCATGCATTGGGGAGCTGAGAAATGAGAAGGAAGGAAGAACATTTAAAGAGAAATGACATACATTCTGTTTGTGTGAGCTTGTATACTTTCAGAGCACTCTACGCTGTAGGAGAATTAGCTGTAGACAGTTTTACTAAACAGCATTATTGGACTATCGGGTTCACACTACATCTTATATACACAGATACATCCTTCTGGTTTAATTGGGAATTGGAATTTGATTCTGACAGAATCAAGGGAAACTTTTCTGCCCCATCTTCCTGTGAAGGCCCTTTAAAGGCCTTCTCTCTATTTGGTACGAGAATATTCTAAGCTCTCGAATATTACTTAGGAAAAGGAAAGCCAGGTGACCAGAGCTTAAGGGAAAGATAAATATATGGCCTTCTCAAACTCTTGCCTCTTCATTTTCCAGATCAATAATGTTAATAAGCTTCCTCATACAAAGAAGAAATATTAGTCATTGTTAGTCTTGGCTCTTAGTTATTGAAGTCAGTTATCTTGGTTAAAGAAAAAAAAAAATAGTCTAAGAATGGGATGTCATGAAATCTTCTAAATATGGTACACTGCTGATGCTCTTGTTACTGTCAATATCTTCTATAAATGAAGGAGCTGAAGAACACAGCTACCCCCTCCGCCCCTCTGTCATTGTAAGGCCAGCGGTTCTACCACACCGTCTTTCTAGGTAGAACTCTCTGATACCACGAGTGGAATGAACATTTCTTCCTCTAAAATTATTTGTGTCAGGCATCCTGTCTCAGTGCTGAGGAAGTCACCTGACATCGGCTATCTAAAACTTTCTGCTCCCTCAAATCAAAGCGTGGAACCAGTGGCTGCCAGGAAACAGGAGTCACTAGTCAAGGATTACATGATGTCAGCTGGGCCGGATAAATGAGCTCCCAGGCTTGGCTGTGATACCACACACACAGTCACAGTAATGTACTGTAAACTCTGAGGCATTTGAGAGGGTGCAGCTCTGCAGGTGTTTGGATTATGAGTAAACATGAAGAATTACTCTGCTCATTGTTTTGTGCTAGTTGACAGAGTTTCTCAGACTCACTTACCTATGGGATTTACACACAGGACTCCTATGCGTTGTTTTCAGATATTTGAAAAATTCCCACCAGAAAGTCCATTTTTCTAAGCCAACACTTTAGAACTTAAAGGTAAAGTTCCTGTTCTGTCTCGACTAGTAACTTTTTACACCTTGTCTGCATGATGCTTCACTGTCAAACTGACTAGACCCGGGGCTTAGTGGGCACTAATGAGTCTCTGGATGTATCTGCAAGGACGTTTCCTGAGAGCCTTGGCTGAGGGAAGAAGACCCACCTTGCAAAAGGGTGGCAGCCTCTCATTAGCTAAAAAGGGAAAAAGAATAAAGGCAGCCCACACCAGATAGAAGCACCAGCCTCCTGCTCCTACCTGTGATGGATTGTCCCCCAAACCTTGAACAGAAATGAAACCCTTCCTTCCTTAAGTAGCTTCTCACCAGGTATGTGGTCACGGCACTGAGAAAAAGATATAACACAGGTACTGGAGCCCAATACATTTTGTTGTTATTGCTGTTTTAAACAGAATAAAAACACACTCTAGAGGAAGGCTGGTTGAGTTACTATCTTGCACCGGATGTTCTCACACGTGTCTGAGGAAACACATGGATGGAACGCGGATGGAACGCTACTTCTTTTCTTCAGGGGCTTTTGCAAAATTGCAATGGGACACTACCTTTGGTCTTGGTGTTCATATCAGGCATTACATGAATCCATACTGAGCCCCTTCCCAAGTACAGGTCTGATACAATGCAGGCAGGAAGAGCAAAGGCAACACTCTACGTGTTGCTGACATTCGGCATCACAGATGAGGTTGAACGGATTAAGTAGCCTGATGCTAAAGGCAAAGGTTCCAGTCACACAAGACACAGTATGTGACCAAGCATGGTGTGTGATGGAGGAAGGTGCAGAGCCAAATAGTCCATGTACTGGAGCCTAACTCGGTAACCATAGTGACGCACAGCCCAGCCAGAGGCAAGAATGAGCGCCACACAACTGAAACTCCAAGGCAGCCAGCTGTTGGGCTGCAGCACTGTCAACGCAGACTTGGAAAGTGGAGGAAGGAGGATCAAAGTCATCCCTGGACACATTGAGAATTCCGAGTGAATCACTGGTATTCTGTCTCCAAACAAACAGGAAAAGGGAGAGAACAAAATGAAAACCAGTTGAAATAATAAGAAATATAGCTTTCTGCAGCATAAATAATGAAAAAAACATGAGTTTGGGAAGAAAGAGGGGCTCCTGCACTTCCTCCATTGTACCTCTGTTATTAGTTGAATATTTTACTAAAAAAGGAAATGAAATAAATCCTTATATTCATTGTAAGTTAAAACTATTTCCTTTAATGCTCATACCTGCATATAATGTGTTTGGTTCAAATAACCTACCCCATAGTCCTTTCCCTCTTATTCTCCCTTCCACACCACCACTTTTTTCAGCACCCCTCCCCTCAGTCATTAGTGCTGACTGTATGTGCATGTGTGTGGCACTGTCCTTCAAAGCAAGGGCAACGCTCAATGGCTACACTCTGATGACAACTGACCCTCGTCTTCCAGAAGCCACTAACTTAGTCCTCATGACCTTTGTGGCTCACAAGTTTTATGAACATGAAGCCTAAGCTTTTATTTATTTTTTAAAAGCATTTTGTGTTTTGAGTTTTAAGTATAATCTCAATTTTAATATTTTAACACTTAGCTTTATGATTTGAGAGAAATTATTTACACATATTTCATCATGGGAGTTTTAGTTTACTCCCATGTGTAATTTTGAAGGTTCCTTCTAGAAGTTTTTTTGGATGAAGCCTTGAGAATTATATGAAGAGGGACCCTAGAGGTAAGCTAATACAGTAAGCAGAAGGGAATTTAATTTTGTTATATAAGTAATTTACGCTTTGATCCCATGAAGGTCAGGGCAAGGGACAGCAGAAGCACTGTCTCATTGGTTAATATTTCTTTAGATTCCTTTATTTGCATTGAATTATTTTAGTTCTCATAATGAGTGTGATTATGAGTTTGGTGGTGGTTATATTAAATTTCCTCTGGGAAAGAAGTCAAGCTAAATGTTTAATGATTTTTCTGGTCACTGGATGAAGAGCTTTTTTTTTTTTTTTTGAGAGAGAGAGAGAGAGAGAGAGAGAGAGAGAGAGAGAGAAAGAGAGAGTGGCTTTGTGTTTGTGTTTGTATTGACAGGAAAGGAGAGGCTTTGGACCCCATCCAGTGTCATACAAATCAGATATGACAGGAAGAGACCCACTGCAGAACTATAAAAGTTTGAGAAAATCAAACAGGACAGGTAAAGGTTCATTGTTCCATCCTTCACATGGCCTGAATGAAGATTCATTATAATTGGTTATTAATAGAATTAATACATTAAAAAGACAGCTGTCTTTCACCTGATCCAACAAGGAGCAAAGTTTCATCCTTAACTGATCTGTGAATCCAGCACAATCCATACAAATATCTTAATGGTACCAAAATTTTGGTTTTGAGATTCATATATTGGAGATTTATCATCCACTGGGATAATAAACTGACCTGCTGTTTCAGCCACCTTCTTCCTGATGCTGTCTAGAGACTTGCTTCTAGGACAGCTTCAGAACTGCTGCTGACTCCAGGTCATCTCACCTCATCCAACCTTTCAGACAGATCTGGTAAGAGCTTCAGTCAAGTTCTGAGCCTTCCAAACATGTAGAGACTGGAAAACAAATGCTTAAACTAGGTTTCTTAAGTCTAACCAGGTTTTCTAATTTTCCTACCCTTCCCACCCCTTTAGAGAATTTTCGATTGCCCCTATTCAGCAGGAAGAAGCTATGGCGAGTCATCAACTTAATTCCCGGGTTTGGGTGTCTAGTAATGGTTATTTTTACAAATTATATACAAGTTATCATTTTAAAGGATAATTTTAGAATGTTCATAATTTTGAACAGGGAGGAGATAGGTGGGGTTGATTACTAAATTTTACTCTTGAAAAAAACAAAAACAAAAACAAAAACTACAAGGGTTGAAAGAGATGGCTCAGAAGTTTAGAGCATTGGCTTCTTTTCCAGAGGTCCTGAATTCAATTCCCAGCAACCATATGGTGATTTATAACCATCTATAATGAGATCCGGTGCCCTCTTCTGGCCTGCAGGTGTACATGAAAGCAATAATAAATAAATCTATTTAAAAAAGAAAAGAAAAAAGCACTGTGTATCAATCTTGCATTGATAAAAATCTTTGTAATTGATGCAAATTGAAGTCACAATTTCTTACATTGGCATAAAAATTATGTATTGATATAGAATTAAGAGCTTCATTGGTATAAATCTGTATATTGATTCAAAATTTGAAATTTATATTGTTGCTTTTAGATAGGCACTATGCCTATGCAACTTATTTACGAATACAAGGTTTTGACTCAGTCCTTCTAATAGCTGTTTTACAGACTGTTTAAGTTAATCAAGTAACACCAGATGGCAAACTCATGGTTTGTTAGATTCTGATATAATTATAATAACGTGTTTTCAGTTCATTCAAATAGAAATGGCTAAAGTAGTTAAAGTTTAACCATTCAGAGAAACTTTACTTAGTCTTCAAAACACCAGAAATTCACAGAATGTAACATTTAATATTATTTCATTATAAAGGATCATTTGATCATGTGACATGTCTTCTCTGCCAGCTTCCCCATTCTCCTTCAAAGAATTAAGCATCTTTACCTTCAGGCAAGGTTGCTTATTGTGGCAAGGTAGCCACTAGACAAACATTACTTATATCATCTGCAGACAATATACTGTCCAAAAAAGGACAAACATAGGTGGAATAGGTGACTAATAAGCTCTGCCAAGACAGGGTAAGCTAGTCTTCCATATTTTCTGCTTTGTGAAAGGTCTGCCAGATAGTTCTGGTCCAGAAGGCTGAAGACAAATGGTCCAACATTATAAGAAATTAGGGGCTGTCCAGGTAGTCAGCTGTCCTATAATTGTTTAAGTTTTGGAAGCTATGTTTGGTACATCTTATATACTCAGGCAATATTTAATTCATTCTCACATTTCTGACAGGGTTGGAGACTAGTTATAACCTCATAATCAAACAAGTTGCTTAACACCGAGAAAGAAGTTATAGAGTGGAAGACATAGTTTTCGTATGGCATTTCAGGCTAAAATCTAAACATAATTCAGGGATAGAATTATAACTCTTTTAGTTAGGCACAATGATAGAATACTTTATCTAATTGGCAAATACGATGAACTGGATGTTAATTGTATATCATGCTTTGTAATTTACATAATTAGTATGGTTTTCTTCAATTTATGTCTGAGAGAAGAGTTTTTTGTTTTTGTTTGTTTTTAAATTGGATAGAAAAGGTGAGAGGTGGAGAATGGTTCTGATGTTTTGATCTGCATGTGAACACTGAAGGTTCTGTTCCCCAATTGGTTCTTGATCAGTCAATAAAGATCAATACAGTGGCTAATGGCTGGACAGAAAAGGCTTCTAGGTTTCTGCAGGCAGGCTAGGAGACGCAGGAGGAGGAAAGGGATTCACCATTCTTCAGAGGTAGACAGAGCCTCCAGCCATGTGAAATCTCAGTAGAGTGGCTTCTGGTTGCTTCCCCAACTGGGCCTGGGGTAGCAGGCAAAACATTTGAAATGCAACTAAGCTGAGTGCAGATTTAGGGTGCTGAGCAAAAGAAAAAAGGTAATTGGGCAATTACACTGAGGGCAGAGTTAAAGGTTTTGGGCAAGGGGTGAAGGTAAGGGCATTGCTAGCCATGTGAGGCTTAAAAGAGCTCAGCCACTGAACCATAAGGCAGTTTAAAAATAAACTAATATGTATGTGTCTTTTGTCTGTGGATCCAAGGGAACCAGGGTGGTGGCTGGCAGCATGAAATGCTCAAAGCTTAAAGAGTAGTAGAAACCACATGCTACAGTCAAGTCCTGTGTCTGCTCTTTGGTGAGGTCCTGTGTCTGTTCCTTGGTAAGGTACTCTGTCTTGACCTTGATGAGGCCCTATGCCTACTTCTTGGTGAGGTCCTGTGTCTTCTCTTTGATGAGATCCCGTGTTTCTTTCTTGGTTATGTCCTGTGTCTGCTCTTTGGCTAGGTTCTGTGTCTTCACCTTGATGAGGTACTGTGTCTTAGTGCTTTGTTTTAGATCATACTAACATTAATCCAAGAGGAAAAACAGCATCACTCCCACTGTGATGTTAATGGGTAAAGAGAAGCTAAAGTCATGTCCACCAAGACCTGGGTGAATATACCCACTGCATTCTTGTTTTTTTCACTGCTCAGATGAGATCAAAGCAACAAGGACCCTCCAAGTTCGCTGAGAGTTCTGTTTGTTCTCAATTACTGATTCCCTGCATCTTTCTAGCTCCTGGCTTTAAAATGTTTGAGTGGGATGGCTGGTTCTGTCTTTCTGAAACAAGTCTCTCACTCTCAGACACACACATACTGTTTAAACAGGAAATGTGTCCTTTGGCCTTGAAATAAATAGGGCTAGTGATGAACCACTGCTGACAGCTTCTAAAGAGCCTCAGATGTGGTTGTCTTGCTACATGGGTCAAGGAGAAGCTGGCTACTGGAGCCGCCCCCACTCTTAGTTTGCAGAGTTTTGCTGCCCGCCGTGGTCCCATGGTTACCTGTAGGGCCTTGTGAAGCACAGTTTCTCATCAATCACAGTAGTTATGTTTTTATTCTGGGAAAGTTTTAACCCTCATTTTTTGCAAGCTCCTTATTAACAAAGCATGTGGAAGGAATGGAGCCTCTTTTCATATCTCAGAAATTTCTGGTATTCAAGGATGGGGAAAGAACTGAGCAGGGAAAAGGCTGCCTTCCAGCAAGAATTCAGCTTTAATAAATGCATGTGATATTTATAGAACACAAAGGACAAAGGAAGCAGCCATCTTCCCCTCTGTCAGGCTTGTTTGGTTGTTCCTGCTGCTTTCCTGCTAATAGGCTTGTTCTGCTCTGTTTTTCTTGATCCTTCTGGGGGCCACAGCAGGCAGGCTGTACCTGGTTATAGGACTTTCAAAAGGACCATCACTTCCCCTAAATTTAAAGGAGACACTTACTGTTAAGGAAGAGGGCAGTAACATACTAATTTTGAACACATTAGTTTGGGGAACAAATACACTGAGAAGTTAAGGTTTTAAATTTTTACTATTTAGAGAAACCATGTAATTTTAACCCATACCTTTCCTAGAAACAAGAGATATTACAATATTTCAATTACTTCACAGAATTCATAAAAGCCTTGAAACTAAAAGGATTATTTTCTTCAAGTTATAAGAAAAGTCTGTGGCTTCATATTTGTAGCTTGATCCTGGAGGTTCTTCCATCCCTGAAATTTAGTTTCAAAAATCTTTGCAAACTCAGTTATCTATATAGTTAACAAAAAAAAAAAAAAAGTCGCTATCACATTTGTGATGTGAAAAGAATATTTGAGCATGACAGAAGTTTGTTTCTGACTGCACTGGATAATCTGATGTACATCAGCCAATGAGGTCACACTGGCTGGTCTGTTCTCTGTATATCAGACTGAAATTAACTCACTCCAGCCACCGTCTCTTACTTTTTTTTAACACACAGTTTGCACCATTGTTTACAGTCATTAAAATGATGTTCCATCTGATAACTAGGTTTTACAGTGGTGTCATGCCTTTACCATACCAAAGCTCTAATGATTCATGCATGCAATTTCATGTGCACAATAGCCATCTGCTACTGAGCCAAACAACATTCTCACAGAAAAAAACAGGGTGCTGAAAAAACTCATGTAATTTCAAAGGGGCATAAATCTGGGTAGGAGAGAAACCTACCTGAGCATTCTAACTCTACATATGCAGCCAACGCAGATGAGATGATGATGTCGCTTTAGACTCCCATGGATCCTTGTTTTCTCTTTTTGTGATAAAAGTTCTCCTCAATTTTGGATGACATTTAGGGTGTCAAGTTTCTGTGTTGAGGTGTGTATGCATATATATGTATATATGTATGTATATATGTATCTGTATATGTATTATGTATATCTGTATATTTATATGGTATATATGTATATTTACATATGCATACACACAATACAGACACACACACACACACACACACACACACACACACACCATTGAGTCATTACCAACATGTTGTGTGCACAGTACAGCCCATATTCATGGCAGAATGCAGCTCAAGGCACCCCATTTTGGCTTGCTGGGTTTTTCTGTCTTCTGAGTTTCTTCTGAAGATCTTTCATCAATCGCAGTTTGTTTAAAACAGGTCATTTTTTTTCTTGTAAAAACATTTCGCCACATGTGGTTGTCAGTTACACAAACTCAACACTCCTTTGAGAAAAGTCACTATAAATCTGGGGCCAGCACTCCAGGGACCAAGACCAGAGTTACTTTTTAGTAGTGAAACATTTAAAATGGAAGGAGAAAAGTTTTTACTTAACTGTAGAAACACTGCAACTGAAAAGTCAGCTCAAATGAAGTAATTATGAACAGATTTCTTCTGTTGGGTGTAAGTAAGCAATACAATTAACTATAGTATAAGTTACATTTATGTTCACAATCAGGATGGAAAAGTATCTAATATAGACATACACACAAAAAACCCTGCATGTACAGATTTATCCATTTTTATTTAATAATTTTCTATAAAATAATGTAATGATTTGTTTTGTGATAAGATCTCACTCTGCAGTCTTGGCTGTCCTGGAACTCAATATATAGATCAGGTTGGCCTCAACCTAACAGAAATTGCCTGACTGCCTCCCCCAGGCAAAAATGCAAGTCTTATTAAGTTTGGCAAATTCCATTCTACTAACTCTATTAAACTCTTAAAACTGTGTAACCCTTCAACAGTGAGATGTCTAGACACAGTGAATGCCCACTTCTTTGTTAACCATTTTTCTAATGTGTCTGGTCTTCAGTCTGTCCTCAAAATTGCCTGGTACATGAGCTGTCGGCCTGCCATGTGAATCAATTTTCTTCTCCACACTTTTTTCAGGTTTCAAGAAATTTCTCAGAATCCTAAGAATTAACACCTCTAAGTCTCCATTCACACAGCATCCTATGCCACCTGTTAGAAGCCCTTTGGACCATCCTCTTACATTTTATTTGAGAGATGTTCAATGTTCTGTCTCTCCAGTCAGCATGAATCCAGTAAGAGTACAGAGGCTCTATTCTGCTTGCTGGCAAGCTTGGCACCAGACTTTTCACACAGCTACTGTCTATACAATACTTGATCATTTTTCACATCTGATGTTTAGGGGTATTTGATGGAAATCATTTTATCTAACCTTTAGGATTTTTACCCTTCTTGAAAAGTAGAATAAGTCAAGGCTTAAAAGTGTGAAGCACTTTGCAGAAGGAGGCAGTGGTGTGGTGTGTCCTGCCCTTCTTCTCACGGAAGGAGTTTTGTTGTTATTTTTAATTGAGTTTGACTATGTAGCCATTACCGATATAGACCTCACTATGACACCCAAGCTGGCCACCTCAGAGGTCCTTTGGCCTCTGCCTCCAGAGTGTTGAGATTAAAGGTGTGTGCTCATGCTCCACTCCTCCAGATGTTGAGATTGAAGGTGTGTGCACATGCTCCACTCCTCCAGATGTTGAGATTGAAGGTGTGTGCACATGCTCCACTCCTCCAGATGTTGAGATTGAAGGTGTGTGCACATGCTCCACTCCTCCAGATGTTGAGATTGAAGGTGTGTGCACATGCTCCACTCCTCCAGATGTTGAGATTAAAGGTGTGTGCACATGCTCCACTCCTCCAGATGTTGAGATTAAAGGTGTGTGCTCATGCTCAATTCCTTCAGATGTTTTGGTCTTGCAGGAAAGTTGAGTCACTCATAACGAGAATACCATTCTTTATTTGGAATCCAGAAAGCTCTAAAATCATTGTTCATATATTTAAGACTTAAGAACTTGTGGCAGTATACATCAATTTTCATAGTATACACCTCTGTGACATGTTTTAAAAAGCCCTGAACTTCAATATTTCCAAGAGTCTTCCTTGTAAGGGCTGAATTGGTAAAAGTTATGAACCTTCATTACTCTTATCCAAAAATGCTAATAAAAATAAAAATTTGGGATTTTTATTTCCAGGAGGCCCCAGCTAAAACACACCAAACTCTGACTCAACAGAAACCTCCAAATCTCACTGAAGTAGGTGAGAATGAGGGCACTATGGGTTCCACTCTGCATGCCACAAGAGAATCACAGACCAGTGCATCCATCAGCACCTGGGTCCAGGGACAGGCTCTAAGAGAACCGACGTTCCCTTTTCTTCCAGAGTTCAGCTTTACAGGCATGGAGAGGACCACATCCAACTGTTTTGGGTGAAGTGAGCAGACTGCAAGCTGTGGGTGGTCTTAATGGAGAAACATTGAAATATTAATTACGCCTAGGAACAAGAGAAATAAACACCATATTGAATGAATTAGGGGTGTGAATTATATCTTACTAGGCCTCTCTGCCTTCAGACAAGCTGAACTGACTTGCCACACAAAGATGCATAGTTCTGAAAGACTGCTTTAGGATTGCCACGGAGAAGAGCTGACCTGACAAGACACACACACACACACACACACACACACACACACACACACACACACTCACACACACACACACACACACACAGATGTGGTGAACAAAACACAGGGAGGCGTTAGCTGCTTTCTCTGTACATCTGCCCAGTCATCCTGGGACCTACTTTGACTGATCTTATATTCTAACATACACACTGAGTTACTATACATGTTTTGTTAAGTGAGATTTGTTTAGGGGACATTAAAAGAAACCAAAAGACAAAACCAAGAAAACCTAAGAGATTTGAGCACAGCTCACACGGACAACTTATGTATAACTCCAGAGAGTGAAATCCCAGGTGTGGAGTCTGCCTGTTGCCCAAGCTCACGTTCCGGCATATGAACCACAACCAGGAGCCACTGTAAAGCAGAACCACTGTAGTGACTGACAGCCAACCTTGAGCAATAGTCAAGGCAGCAGATGAGTAAAACCCATCCTGGGTTAAGTCTATGACAATGATCACAGGGATATTATTCCTGGTCAGTAAATGGGAGTGTGAGATTCCAGCTACAATCTCTTCCCAGCCCCACTCTGTCCGTGGGATTCTGGGATGCTAGAGTATGAAAGAAGAGAAGCATGTAAGTCCCTCTGAAGTTGGGATTTGAGTGTTGCACATTTTGTGAGCTGTAACCTATCCTGGGGAGATGTTACCTTGTAGACACCCACACACCTATAAGTGATTTGATGAATTTGTTGGCTCACCAAATTTGACTAATCTCTTTGGTCTATGGGAATCCCATCTGATTAATGAATGTAAACTCTTGTCTCTTTAGCTCTTTCAAAGTTTAAAGCAATATAGCAAGGGTGTCCATTGACAAAAGAAATGTTGGAGAAATGTATAAGGTAGTTATTGTCAAAGAACTGCTTTATGATGTTTGCTGACTACATTCAACTGATTTCAGGCTTTTTATAAGCAGGTAACTGATATTTTAATACATCTATGCATTGATATAACATTAAAAAGTCAATACTACACCATCATTCCTAAAAGATTAACATCTATAATTGCAGTAAATTTTAACAAAGATAAATGTCTTTTACATGCTAACCTAGGTTTTTATTAATTTTTTGTTTTACATCATGTACCCCAGTCCTGCCCATCTCCCCTTTTCCCCCCTCATAACTGCCCTTTACACTTGTAACCTTCTCACCAAAATAAAAGAGACACCAAAGCAAGGAAAGCATCTCGTTGTGGAAGCTGTAGTGTGTCACACTGTGTCCCAAAGTATCTCTCTGTTCATACATGGTCACCTGCAAATGTATATTGCAATGAGTCATTGGTCTGGTTCTAGATCTTTGGCTTCTATGATACCATCAATACTGTATCTGCATCAGGACTCCTGTGGTTATTCTTTGTGGCCCCGTGTTGTAGAGATCCTACAGTTTTGGATCAGCAGGACTGGCCCTTTCATGAGTCCCAACCTATTCACAGATAATATAGATTTTGTGGTAGGCCAACTAAGAACTGTGACTCTAGGCTTGGATGTATCATGTCCTCTAACACAAGTACCTTTGATAAGTTAAATCTCCTTCCTTCTACACAGAACGTTTTAGTAAGGAAGTCCAACTCCATTTAGATAAACTTTAATTGCACAAACAGAATATTAAGATAAAAGTAAGTTGTTAGCATCACTGCTGCAAGACTAAGTGGGCCAGAGGCATTCTTCTAGACAGCATCAACAGCAACTGTTTTTAGGGGGTTCAGTTGAGATTTTATTTTGAATAAATTAGATTTGAAACCTCAGCATTGAAACCAGCTTGGCAGACTCTTGCCATGGCCACCACTCCTGCTATTATGTAAGAAACCTGAGAGAAACATTTTCCCCATGCATTTTTAAAATGCCTGCAGTGACATTCAGTGATAGCTGGTCATGTCAACACAATCTTAGTCTCTTTAGCTGTAATGCTATTTGAGGAACAGCCATACTAACTTGCCTCCCCAGGCCCCTGGCTTTCCTCTTCAAGACCACAAACTTGATATCGGCCCCTAGAATATCTCTGTAATATAGAACTATAACAAATACCTTTCAAAACATATGACCTATAAAGTGTGTGTCTAATACACTCCAATTTCTTCTTCCCACGGCAAGTGAAATTATATGAAATTCCATTCATCCAGTGACAGACTCACCTAGTAATGAAGCTTGCTCCTGCTTGATGCTATGGAAAAATAAATTAACAGAATGGAAAATAAAATTAAATGATATTATAAAAAAAGTAATATGGAAAATAATAATTTCATTTAAAGATTTATTAATTGATGCAATGTGCCTAAAAATTGGGTCTAACTCTTCCTCATCAATAGTTTATGATCTTTTGGGGGAAGCAGGACTGCAAATAGGTCATTGAGATACAAAAGAATGAGTTTGGTACAGAGGAAAGAATGAGATGCTGTGAGGAGCCAGCAGTGTTGGAGACTATGAAATGTTCAGTTGGAGCCAGAGAGGTGGCTCAGTGGTTGCTGCCCTTACAGAGGACTCAAGTTCAATTCCCAGAACCCCAATGAGATGGCACGTAACCATATGTAATTCTAGCTCCATGGAATTTGACACTTTCTTCTGGCTTCCAAAAGTAGTTACATTAACATGCACTTATATTAACTGCCACTCATGTGTGCATGCACACACTCACATGCACACACAGAATTAAAAATAAGCACATAAGCAAAGAACATGATTAGTGTTCACTGAGAATGTTTTAAAGATCACTAACTTGTAAACCATGATCCCCAAGTAAGCAGAGATCCAACTAAATCTGCCTTTGATGTGTTGCTTTTGTTCGATAGTTATTAAATGGAAATGATTTAAAACTCTGATATAACAATCCTCATCTTAGAAACGGTGCCAACATTATCAGGACATATGGGAAATAATTCAATTTATTGATGTCTTTGTGACAGGACATTGTATTACTTTCTGTGACTAGAAGTCGCAGGAAGAAGCCATCCACACTTAATGACACTACAAGGCTGACTAGCTCTTTGAACTTTAGGACCACAGAAAGCTGGGATGTTGCAGACCCACATCCAAATTACTATATGCTATCTTTAGTCTCCTACATAGCCATTCACCGTCCATCTCTGTGCCTGACCTAGCATACTTGCAATTATGACGTGAAATTCTACAGCATATATTAATTTAACTGATAGCTGGCTTCTACCCACCCAAAGCTAAGAATGCTCTCAAGCAGCATCTAAAAGGTACAGAAGGTGCTTCTAGATTTTCTGTAATCTGCCTACACCCTGTTCCCACCCAAGTATGTGAAAGTGTGTTGGTTTGTAACTTTCTGTTGTTTTATAACACTAAATGGCACCTCACAGGACCTTTTAATACACTGCAATACAATATTTGGGCTAACATGAATCAGTATTCCTAGGCCTAGGCACTTATATTTGATGCCAGAAAAAAAACATTTCTTCTTTTCTTGGAGGTAGGAATTCTGTTTTGCATAGGCACTTTGTACAGAAGCCTCATGGGAGAAAGAAAAGTGTCCTGGATAAATTATAAGTCAAGTCAGTTTGCCTGGAGATTCTTGTATATTGCTACTTACAAAGGGTGATGCCAATGGACTCAGTAACCTATTGAGCAGTGTAGATTCAGTGATTAGTTAGCAATCTGGAACATGTTG
Source organism: Micromys minutus (assembly GCF_963924665.1). Taxonomy (NCBI): domain Eukaryota; kingdom Metazoa; phylum Chordata; class Mammalia; order Rodentia; family Muridae; genus Micromys; species Micromys minutus. Next base: position 37,022,661 of record NC_137984.1, on the reverse strand, counting down.
TTTACAGATACAAAGTAATTTAAATGTACTGAGTGTGCTTTTAATACAACACAAGGCTTCAGAGTCTTTGTCGAATCCTCCCTTGTCTTAAACACAGGAAGATTTCACAGTTGCAGGCAATGTGAAGCACCTAAAACCCATCAGGTATAGAAGTGCATAGCGAACGCATTTAAAGCCCTCCCCTTAAAGAAATAGGTTTGTCTGCAGGAGACCTGAGTTGCAGAGCACACAGGCATAACCCTGGCCTGTTCTCAGCCCGGCAGACTTTCAGACCTGGTATCTCTGAAATCTCTCCACCTGACTCACTAAGTTCCATGGCCCGTCGCTTCCACGCCAGCCCCACGCATCGAAATTCATACTGCTAGCCGGGGTGCACTTCTTGCAAACCCACACTTTGCCAGTGTACCTGGAACCCAGCTGAGCTGCCACATGAAAGAAAATACCACTCAATCTTAGTTTAGAATAAACAGGTAACACAATCGCTGGGCGCAACTAGCATCCTAATTTTGTATGCTATATTGAATATAACTCCTCCCATCTGCCATCTAAACCAGGGGCCTCTTGTTAGCTATTTTGACTTCTAAGCTCTCCCCATGCAAAAGTATCACTGAGGAGTCAAGCTTTCAAAACACGAGCCTGCCATAGACTTTTCCCATTCAAGTTATAACTGGAAATTGTGACTGAGAGTAATCTCTTCCAGATAAGAAATTCAGAGGAAATTAAGAATATGATGCCTGGCTCTTTAACAGTCCCAAGACAATTTCATTTTCCAGAAGCCAAAATAGACCTTGAATCAATTTAATTTTAGATTTATTCCCTGTAAGTATTTGATCTTAGTAACCTGTTTGTATTGTGTCACACAACAGTGCTGTAAAGACGTTCTTTGTCTGAGATCTTAGATCTATATTGAAAACCATGTGAGAACTGCTCAACTAAAACCAAAGAGTTCAAGAAATAAGTGTCTTACATAAATTAGCCATTTGGAAGAGCGTCTGGCTTTTGATAAAGTGGCACAAACCCTGATTTGGTTGCTCAGAGATTAAGAAGCATTAAGTAGGAATCTGTTTATAGGAGGCTAGATCTGAAACCGAAAGTTGGACTTGGTGTACAGAAGGAAATTAAGACAAATATGTGGATTTTAAAGATGATGGAACATTAACTGTGCCATTTTCTGGGACTCATGTCTCTTCCATTCTCTGAAGCTCCTGTCCACGTTCCTGAGAGCATTAGCATTTCCTGTCCTTATCCAAGGAGAATGAAGAAGTGGATACAGCCAGAAGTGGGGTAGCCCCAAAGGCCCAGGTACCAAGCTTGGTGCTATTGGAATAGTAGAAGGGCTTAATGGAGGGCTTAAGTCACTGGGGTGGGGGGTGCTTGGAGGTATTATTGGGACCATAGCATGTCCCACACTCAGTTTTTCATCTCTTGGGAGGATAGTAGCCCCCTTTGTCAAAGCACTGTGGTGGGAGCCAGGGTTAGCCCACACCATATCTCATGCTCCCCTTTCTGGAGCCTCTGATTACCAGGATGTGTTTAATAGGTTCCTCTCTTTGGTTTCACAGACTCAGAATCCTTCCACACTGCTTCTCAGCACTCTCCATTGGCAGAGTCTCGGGTGGGAACAAACATTGTCAGGCAGAAAGCCTATTGTCAAAGACCTGGCACATTATTGGATTTGTATGTATTATCTCTCAAATTCAAATAAATAACACCTCAAAACGTCTTGTGCCAATTCTGATGAAACATTTGATGTTCTGGGAAACTTGAAATGTTTGTCTTGTTAGCGACTATTTGGTGAGAGTGAAGGTTTCAGACAGCCTCTCAGATTTAAATGTGGCTCATGATCAGGGAGTTGATGACCATGAAGCACCACTGAGCAGATATCAGCAGTCATCTTTATGTCTTTCTCAATCTACAGCCGGCCTGTAATCACCTTTCCTGTTTGCTAAGTTCCAGGGGCACAGTGGACACAAGACAATGCTAGCTGCCTTCTTTCATTTTTTTTTTCCATTGTAGCCCACTGACCTTAGGGCTGCAGATGATAGGCTTTGAGAGATACACTCTTTTCTAAAGCCCCCTTCTGTCTCCTCTTGATCTGTCCATGTTGTCCTCCATCAAATTATGTCCCAGTTCGTGATTATTATTCGCGATGCACACAGGAAACCTCTGTGCTTCACCGAAGTGGTAGAGACGTTTACTTTGTGGAGCAGCAAGCAGACTGAAATACTCTCCAATGTTGGGAAAAAGACTTTGAGACCGGCACCCACATAGGTTCACTGACCAGAAGGACCCAAGGGAACAGTCAGAATGAGTCCTCTATTTAGTATCAAGGCAGCATAGGTTCTGAGGATCCTAGAGCATTGTGACAATAGAAAAACAGGGTGTTCCATCCCATAAGCCAGGTCAGTGGCTGCCATGGTACTCAGTGTCCTTCCCACCGATATTAGGACAATGTTATCTGAGCCAAAGGAAGACTTATTTCTTATTGTGGCAAGAGGTCTGCATGGCTGTCTTCACTTAGCTTCACTGTCAGAGATACCTGTGTGAATGCATCAATTGTGGACCTAAATGTTTAAAATGCAAATCTGTTTTAATATATAAAACATTCAGCCATGTGTATATTATAAACTATGTGTTAGAAACTTACTCAAATTGGCCAGAAGCCTGCTCTACCAATTTGTCAGTTCTACAAAACTTTGCTAAAGACGAAATATTCAGTAGGCGTTAGTCAATAAATAAGTACAGAACTCCCCAAAGTAGCAATGTACTTTATGTGGCATGAAGCGTAAATAAGCAATTGCCGTGGCTGTGTTGCTTGGATAAAGTGTTTTTTTTTTTTTTTTTTTTTTTCAGTATATAAATTTTCACTAAAATGTTTTATTACATTGTGTGTGTGTGTGCGCCAGGGTACATGTGTAGAGGTCAAAGGTCAACTTTTGGGACTTGGTTCTTTTTTCTCCTTTCTTCTGTGGGTCCCAGGGATTTGTGGTCATGTCTTTATTTGCTCAACGATCTCTCCTGTGCCTGTGGCTAAAACAAATGCTCAAATATGTATGAAGGTCACTCTTTCTTCTTCTTCTTCTTCTTCTTCTTCTTCTTCTTCTTCTTCTTCTTCTTCTTCTTCTTCTTCTTCTTCTTCTTCTTCTTCTTCATCTTCTTCTTCTTCTTCATCTTCTTCTTCATCATCTTCTTCTTCTTCTTCTTCTTCTTCTTCTTCTTCTTCTTCTTCTTCTTCTTCATATTTTTCAGTTTTTTTTCAGAGTTTTATGTAGCCAGTGCTGACCTACTTCTGATCACCCCTTTAGATAGAATTAAAGACATGTAACCCCACACCCAGTTCTCAAATATGTTGTTCAAAAGAAAATTATATACTTATCCTAAATTACAGTCTACTTTACTTTTACAAAGTTAAAGGGATTTTTGTATTTTTTTGGTCTACCTGCTGTTCCTATAGGGAACTCCCTACTGCTGACCTGGTGCCCTGTAATCCTACAGGGCTCAGGCCCAGAATCTTCCATCTCCTTTCAATGGCTCCTTCAGTCTCAAACACTCAGATGAATATCTTCCTGCGAGTTAGATTGGGAGTTTAGGTAATCAAGATATTTGTGGACAGCAGTCTTGTCTTACAGAATTCTTAATGCTTGCTGAAGTTTAAGCAGTCATCTGATCTGCTTCTGTGAAGCATCTGCTCATATATATGACTCTATTCCTTTCTCAGTTATGACTTATTCTACATCCCACTGGCTTCACATTCATATATTATACACATTTTTATCTGTCGTTGAAGTCGATTCATTCCTCTCTTGCATTTTATTTTTTACTTATTTATGGACAGGATGATTTAATATGACCATTTACTCATGGAAAATGAACTCAGTCAATAAAATGATCCTAAATTCCCTTTAGAGGGTAGAGATATTTAAACTCCATTCAATTATTTTAGTCTTTAAAACTGATTACACCTACATAACATGAAATATACTATTGTATGAGAAAATAATTGAAACCTCCTTATATAGATATATTTATTAAACACCAAGGGACCGATGGCAAAATTGATAACTGTGGACTACTACATATGTTGTTTGGTGAGGCATAATGACTATTCCCAGGACTATTGTATCAGACAAACTAAATTTATTAATAGCAAAATTACTGGACAAAACTTAAAATTTGCAAAAAGAGACCTTTAGCAAAGAAAGAGTCAATAGGAAGTCAATGTTTATTTCTCAGAAACCCGAATAGAAGCACTGCTTATGTACGTGTGTGTTGGGGAGAGGAGGCAAGCGACTCTTGCTCACAGCCTGCAAAATAACTCAGTAGCAAGATGCGGGGGCTTGCTAGTCAAATTAAAGCCAAGGACAGACAAACAAGCTGTTCATAGCCATCAAACTGGTGACCCACAAATTCTTCCTAAACATTTAGAGCTTTGATCATATCACTGGTTTTCTTCAGCTTCAGAGTCATCCTAGTAAGGATTTGAGCTTAAATTCTCCATTAACAACTTTCTGGCCAGTGTTACTGCAACAGGATACCATCTATCTTTACTTTCAGTCATCACCATGTAATATGCACCTGGTTCTCAGGTTATAATAGGTCAATCCACTTTGAGTACTCTTTCTCTTTAAATGTAGGTATTATTCCAGATTTTTTTTTTTTTTTTTTTTTTGCTAGCAAACGATAGAAATTCAACCCAATGGCTTCAGTAGAAAAAAATAAGGAGACTGTATTGGATTTGACAACTAGACCACAAAATGAATGTAGTGGCTGGGCCCAGTCTCCAGCTCAGCTTCCCTGGGCCACGTCTTCTTCCATTTCCAGATGTGTGACCGTTGGTTTCTCAGGCCAGAGTGGAGCCGGTGCATTCTTCAACCAGGGCCAAGTTGCTCCTTCTATCATTGCTTAAGAACTTGAGTGTCTCTGTAGAGGTACTGGTTGACCTCAGCAGGAGAATGAAAGCGATCAACTGGTAGCTGCTCAACATTTGGAAGCTGCTCAACACCAGCTTCCCTGCAATGCTGCCCTTTTAAGAAGCCATGGTTGTTTCTCCTGTTCTAACTGAACTGAAATTCCCAAACCTTAACCCTGGCCTTCAGAAGGTGACAGTTCAAGTCACTTTATGAAATCACTATTTAGAGAAATATAAGACACTAACCTTAGCTAGTTCCCAAGCACATTAGCATCACAGGGCGATGACTTCCAAATACTGGTTTCTCACATACACCCCCTTCTCTCAACTCCAAAGTGCAACAACTTGCCACAGAGCCCCAGCCCATTCAGAGCATCAATCATTGGGTAAAGTCTCAGTGTCTTGATCTTCTTTACTCTTTACTCTTTAGGGCAATTACCAGTAACTCATCGTAAATGCTTGTGTTCCTATCATGTGCATTCCTGCCTTTGTCAGGACTTAATTGTCTTCATCTTTCTTGACTGTGAAGTCAAGACTTGCATGTATGAAAACTGCATGGTACTGGTACAGAAATAGGCATGTGGATCAATGGAATAGAATAGAAGATCCAGAAATGAGCCCTCATGTATATGGTCACCTGAGTTTTGACAAAGGAGCTGTAAACATTCAATGGAAAAAGGACAGCCTATTCAACAAATGGTGTTGGTCCAAATGGCACTCAGCATGCAAAAGAATGAAAATAGACCCTTTCTTATCTCCTTGTACAAAGCTCAAGTGTAAGTGGATCAAAGATCTCCACATTAAACCAGATACACTGAAACTATTAGATGAGAAAGTAGGGAAAACCTTAGAACATGTAGGCACAGGAGAAAATTTTCTGAACAAAACACTAATGGCTCATGCTCTAATGTCAAAGATTGACAAATGGGACTTAATGAGATTGCAAAGTTTCTGTAAGGCTAAAGACATTGTCAAGAAAAAAAAAAACGGCAGCCAACAGAATGGGAACAGAATGGGAAAAGAACTTTACCAACTCCACATCAGACAGAGGTCTAATATCCAAGGTATAAAAAGAACTCAAAAAGCTAGACACCAGAGAATCAAACAACCCTATTAAAAAATGGGGTACAGAGCTAAACAAAACGTTCTCAATTGAGGAATATGGAATGGCTGAGAAACATCTAAGGAAGTGCTCAGCATCCTTAGCCATCAGGGAAATGCAAATCAAACCAACCCTGAGATTCCACCTCACACCAGTCAGATTGGCCAAGATCCAAAACTCAGATGACAGCAGATGCTGGCGAGGTTGCGGAGAAAGAGGAACACTTCTCCACTGTTGGTGTGGTTGTAAACTGATACAACCACTCTGGAAATCAGTCTGGCGATTCCTCAGAAAATTGGACATAGTACTACCTGACGATCTAGCTATTCCACTTCTGGACATATACCCCAGAGACACTCCAATATACAGCAAAGACGCATGCACCACAATGTTCATAGCAGCTTTATTTATAATAGCCAGAAGCTGGAAAGGATCCAGATGTCCTTCAGTAGATGAATGGATACAAAAATTGTGGTACATTTACACAATGGAGTACTACTCAGCCATCAGAAACAACGACTTAATGAAATTCTTAAGAAAATGGTTGCATCTAGAGAATATCATCCTGAGTGAGATAACCCAGTCACAAAAGAACAGACATAACATGCAGTCACTGATAGTGGGATGCTAACCCCAGAGGCTCGGACTGCCCCAGAAACAACTCACAGACTGTGTGAAATTCAAGAAAAAAACAAAACAAAACAAAACAAAACAAAACAAAATGTCATGTTCAATCCTTACACACCAAGAACACGTTGACAAATTCCGGGTTACACCCTGTTTTACATGTACTTTTTGCTCATTGTAACTAGTAAGACCTTAATGCAGAGTATCAAAGCTTAAAAAAAAAAGCCAAACACTGACAATAATTTATTCGTATACACTTATTGCAAAAATGCTTAAAATAGGTTCTTTTATCTTTGTTTTTAAAAATAAAGTTAAAAAAATAAAAATAAAAACCTTTACCCAATTAAAAAAAAGACTTGCATGTATTCATCTTTTTTGAAGCCTTTATGTCTCACTTTTTGAGGCATGATCAAATGTCATCTCAGCCTCCTGATCTATTTTACCTCTGTATAAGCAAAATGTGAATATTTCAATTTCTTTACAGTATTATCATCTGTCTTTAGCCATATTTTTATTCTTGCTGTCATAGTGGGTCTGAAGGGACCATTTTATTCTGTTTTTTATTGGAATTCCCATAGTTAATGTTTTTAATCCTCTTATTAGCCACTGAATATATTTTGTGGAGAAATATCTCTAATTTCTTTGCCCCTCATGTTATTTTCTTTCTATTATTGATCTGTAAAGGCATGTTATATGTCATGGACACAAGTCTCTTGTTGAATACTTGTCTTGCAAATATTTTCTTCTAATATTCTACATAATATCTTTTATTTTTCTAGAAGTATTGTTTGTTTTATGAAGCAGCCCAAGCTGGCCTTGAGTTCTTGATGCTTCTGCCTCTACCTCCCAGGTGCTGGGATTACATGCATGTACCATTATGCTCAGCTTTCTGCCCTTTGAAGCACAAGAGTTTCTACTTTTTATAAAATCCAACTTGCCTGGATATCTTTTATTTCTGGCTTGTATATTATCTCAGTACTTATTGACTAACCTAAGCCTGCCAAGACTCAAAGCTACTTCTTGTGAGTTTTGCAGGTCAGCTTTACATCTGTGTTTGCAGGTCACTGGTGATGACTTTAGTCCAGTGGTAAGAGTCCAGACTCAAGGTTTTCAGGTGGGCACCCAGCTTTACAGTACTGTTGTAAGGCTGCTCTTTCTCCCTGAAGTCCTTTCATTTGTAATGGTTTTCTTAGTTACTGCTTTATTGTTGATATATTGCTGCTTAGCTTAACTACCATTTTAATAAAACATAAAATGACCTGGAAAATAAAGACCCAGTTGAGGAATTATCTAAATGATGTTGACCTGAGATCATGTCTATGGAGGACTGCTTTGATTGACTGGTTCAGGAAGACCAAGCCTATTGTAGGCATTATCATTCCCTGGGCAGGGGGGCTCCTGAACAGATAAAGAGGAAAACACTAGTTGAGAGTGAGCAAGCAAGCAAGCAAGCAAGCAAGCAAGCAAGCAAGGATAAATGTGCTTATTTCTCTCTCTGCTCTTGACTATGAGTGTTATACCTTAAGTTCCTGCCCTGACTTTCCTATAATAATGAACTCTGACTTGGAATTGTAAACCAATTAAGGCTTTTCTTCTCTGCATTGCTTTTTGGTCAAAATATTTGATCAAAGCCACTAGAACAATATTTTTGTCTGGGTTGGGTAGTAGAAGAATACTGTGCTCATAGATAGAGTTAGAAAATGCTCCTTTCTCTGTTTTTAAAAATAAAAATTTGAAGGAGAATTTGGTTTAATTCTTCTTTCAAAATTTTTGGTTTTTTATATTTTTTAGAATTCATCATTAAAATCTTTTGATTCAAATCCATACACATGTCTGTGTTCTTTCTTCTTTTGTGTATGTATGTATGTATGTATGTATGTGTTATGTATTTGTGTATTTTGTATATGTATATGCACATGGAAGCCTGAGGTTGGTGTCTGGAATCTTCCACCTTACTCTTTGAGATAGGATCTCTTAATCAAACCCAGAGATCCTTAAAACAGCTTGTCTTGATAGCCAGCTTGTTCAAAGTATTTCCTCAAATCTCCACATTCAGAGGCTGGGTTTCAGAAAGGCTCCACGCCCAGTCAGCACTATCTCAGTTCCAAAGATTCAGACTCTGGTCCTCTTGCTTGAACAGCAAACACTTCAACCACTGAGCTCTCCCCGGCCCCTGAGTGGGGTTGTGATTACAGGAAAGAATCTACCATGTGCAGCTGTGTGCTTAAATTAAACAAACTTCCAAGAACTCATATCCTAGAGGTGTACAAACTATCAAATCTCAAGGTAAGATGGTAGACTCCAAAAGATCTGTAAAATGTGAAGATGAATCATAGGAAACTCATGACCTTTTTCATACCTCACTATACTCTAAAAGTCTAAGGACAGCACTTGGTATTTTTTTTTTATTTGTGTTTCCCCCACAGATTCTGTTTGTTGATAATTGTAATTAGGTAAGACATTATTTACATATTTCTCTTAGCTTTATACACATACTTTTCTTAATTCAGTGAGCATGGGTAAGATGGATGATTTGTATAGTAAGTCTAATGTCTTCCTGTCTTCAAGTAAGATTCAGCCAACTTCTTATTACCTTACCTGCATATGAGCCATTCTTTCTGGTTCCTTTGCTCGGATGTTTAAGCTCTTTGGTGACTACTCTAGGCATGAGCTTCCCTGTTTTTTTTTTTTTTTTTTTTTTTTTTTTTTTTTTTTTTTTTTTTTTTGTTGTTGTTGTTGTTGTTTTTGCTGTTGTTACAGGTGCTTGTTGTCATGGCTGTTGGTTTAATGTCTTTCCAGAACTACTTTTATTGTCTTTGTTCTATGGTCTCTGTCTCTGAAGTCACTGTGTAGGTAACTCAGTGGCCAGATAGTAGTAGCCCGGTGATTCCCTGAAGTTTTGAGTCAGCTCTAATTTCCTGAGCAGCTCATTCCATGTTGGGGCCTGGTGTCCACACCCTGGCAGACAGTTTTCAACTCTGCTTTGACCTTCAGTTCTTTCTCAGAGTAAAGCCAGGCTGCATGCTTTGAGCCTTCTTTATCTTCTCCCTGAGTGAAGATAATCACAACCCTACAGCAGCCTCTGCCTGCCTCCAGCCCTCAATCTTTTCACGGACTTTATTCCACAGCTTTCCTTCAAGGTCTTCAGTGGTCTTGTAGTTTATCCCTATCGTTATTAGCATGTCTAGCAACTGCAATAGCAAATGGCTTGTGCAGATTATTTGAACAAATGCTACCAGACAAATGGTCAACATTCAGCAAGCCTGGGTCCAGGTCAAATGTTGGCAAACTCTCAATAAGGTCACTGATGGATCTTCTGGATGGTCAGCTAATAACATCTTGTTGGGAATGAATCTTAGAAGGAGGCTTTTTTCATTCTTTCCCTCCAGTGGCTGCTATTTCTCACCATGATTGTAGGCTATTAGATCTCAAGATTAGATCTCAAATATGGAGAGGGGAAATCAAGTAAGGTAGGCACTTCACTGCAGTTGCTATATTAAATGATTAAACTATAATCATTTAATAAATATAATCTAACACAGCCTCAAGCATTTAGTTGATTTATACAGTAATACAAATATTAATTCTGGACATTATTTGTGATGGTCACCATTAATTATTACCTTGACACAACCTAGAATCACACGCAAAAGGAATTTCAATAAGTGTATAGGGTCAGTCTACAAGCATGTCTTGGGAGATTGTTTCAATTCACTTGAATGACACGAGTAGTCCCATCCATTTTGGACAGTACTATTCCCTAGGCAAGAGGTCCTGGATTATAGAAGAACAGAGACGGAGCTGAGTACAAACATGCATGCATTCATTTCTCCCTGCTTTTGACTATGGATGTGATGTGACTAGCTACCTGAAATCTTTGCATTGGCTGATCCAATGATGGACTTTTAAACTGTAAGCCAAATAAATTATTTACTCAATTATCATGCTTCTTGTGGAGTGTTTTATCACAACAAGAATGAAACTAGAACAGGGGTCTTTTTTTCTTTTATTGTGTACAGAGTAGCCAAAGGGATCTTTTTATTCTGTGTTTCCCACTGACATCAGCTCTCATCTGAAATATTGTGTAAAAGAATTGAAACATTTTCCCCTTTGCACTTGTAGCCACAAATATCTTAACTAGTATGTTTCTTTGATACTGATCTCAGGTGTGTGTGTGTGTGTGTGCTTATATAGACTAGTTTTCACTATGCAGCCTTCATTGGCCTGAAGCTTATTATATAGACCATAGTGGCCCAAGTTTCATAGAGATCCACCTGCTTCTGTGTTCTAAGTGCTGAGATTAAAGTCATTCATCAAAGTCACTTAGAAGGCCAGATCTGGTTCTAAAAACCGAGTTCCTAATTCAGAAATTACCAAGATAATTTAATTGGCAGAATCTGCACTGAGAATGATGAGTGTAAAACCAAGAAGTCCTTTGATTGTGCCAACCAGGTGATTCGAGAGAAGATGTAGGGTAAGCTGGAAAATCCCACCTGGACCATACAATGGAGTCTAGAGGAAGGGTTTTTCCCAAGTGGATGTGCTACCTGCATGAATTGATGCTTATGGAAAGCATATCATTGTGCAAACAGGCAGCATCCATAGAGAATACAAACATCCCCTATCTTGGATTTTTCCCTCCTAAACATTCCAAAGTTCTTGTTATAGCTCGATCTGCAAATCTAAACTATGGTAGAAAGAACTCACAAACCACTAGCTCATCATACCTGCATCACTTCAGTTAAAGGGCTGATGGGTAATGAACGTTACAGAATTCCTAGGAGAACAGCATCCTAGCCACCACAAGGTGTACACATGTGATTCTTCCTGGATAATGGGAATGGTGTCAAATGCCTAGCACACCACATAAGAACAAAGACATCAACAATCAAGCCAGATCTTTTGTTGTTTAAAAATTCTGATACCCAACTGCACCTTAATCAAGTTTCTATTTTACTTCTGAATGTTGTCATAATTTCAAAGCTTAGATGATGATTTACATTTTTTAAATTTTATTTTGCTTTGAGGAAATGGATTTTGTTTACTCAATGAATGGATTTTGATGAAAATGGCTTTCAGAAATAATTGTGAAAGTTAGATTCTTATACATAATCATAAGCCAGCCTTTTACATTTCAATGTAGGCTTTTCTTTTATCCGTCTGCTTAGATCAGAACATTATTCACAATCCAAATAACAGTGCTATTAATTAAAACAGGATAGGATTCTTGACATAAACAATAAATTCAGAAATATTCTAAACAAAACACAGAGAGATATCTGATGTCCTTTGTGGTCTAGCCCTATTTAGGCTAAAGGCATAATTTTAAATGTTTCGATATCCAACAACAGCAGTGAAAGAATCATTCTAAGTTCCTTTTTTCCGTGTATAAATAAATATTTCACGAATCTCAGAGATTCAGAAATTCAATCTCATTCCATATTCTGTCTTCTGGAGTCACTGCCTGTACAAGCTCAGGGACTACAGAAACATGGGTCAGGACAATGAGGCAGAGTGTGGAGCCACCTGCTGTGTTCTTCATTTTCTGTCCCACCAGAGCACAGGTCTGCTGGGTCTATCTAGGCCCTTGATAATTGCTCAACCATGCAAACTGTCACGGGCTATATATAAAGCTAGACATAGTCTCGCCATCTCTGCTGCTTTCCATTTGATACAAGACTCACTGGAGTCACCCTGGGACTGTAGCCCTCAACACTTGAATGTCTTCTCAGGTGGAGACTTTCTTATGGTACATCCATTTATCTCTGGGAACTATCAGAAATGTTTCCATGGTTTGAAGTGAAATTTGACCCTTTAAAAGTTAGAAAACATCACTTAATTTTAGCCTAATTGAGTGAAGGAAAATTAAACTCTTCTTGACCCTGAAGACTGTGGTACTTCATCTTAGGGTACCAAAGAAAACTTGTATTCATAGCTTTTGGTTGAATTAATAAGTAATTACATTATGGGCATTACTGCTTTTGTAAGTCATTATGATTCTTGACATACTGGCCACAGTGACACATGCCAGTCATTCAGGATGTTTTGCAAGAAGATCACAATTTTTTTTTTCTGAATAAGGTCAAGACATTTGATGAGTTCCTGGTTCTACAAGAATCACATGAAAAAGTAAGGAAGGAGTGAAGATTCATTGAAGTTGATAATGAAGTCACTGAGCAATAATTAATAATCACACTTCTGTTAGTTTGTCATATTTTTTCAAGGAATTTGTCCCATTCCTCTCATTTGCTAACAATTTTCACTCAATTAGAAAAGAACAAGAATACCAATACACAAGCATAGGAGGTGCATAGTTTGTCTGTTACTGTGAGGCAATAGCATGACCAAACAGCAAGGCAGAGAAGAAGGGGTTTATTTGGCTTACAGTTTCAGAAGAAAGAGTTCTTCACAGCAGACAGGACATGGCAGCAGGGGGAAGGCATGGTGGAAGGAGAAGAAAGCAGCAAGACCTTGTGTTATCTGCACACAAGCAGTAGAGAGAGAATAGAACATGGGGCCAGGTTATAAAACCTCAAAGCCTATCTCTGTAATGTACTTTCCCCAGCAAGGCTCTGCCTCCAAGAGTTTTCACAACCTTCCCAAATAGTACCATCAGTCTGGGACCATGGCAGGACCAGATGAGCTACAGGGAGCAGATTCTTGAACCTGAGAAGATGTCTGTAGGTTGTGCAGCGAGCTGGTAGGGCACGGTTTTTCTGAGTTATCACTTGTGCAGAGTAGGCCTTCCAGTGATGCAGTTGCCCAAGCTTTATGTAAGTAACCTCTCATTCATGATCCTGTTAGCCAGGGCTTTGTTTTGTTGTGGCCTCTCTCTCTCTCTCTCGTGTGTGTGTGTGTGTGTGTGTGTGTGTGTGTGTGTGTGTGTGTGTGTGTGTGTTGTATACATATACATCTTACCTAGAATATTCTGTCATATAACATTGTGCTGCCTAATTTAATAAAGTTTTTTATTGTACACATGGTCCATGTATATGACCATAACAGTCCCAGTATTTTCTGCACACTGTCATGAATAACTTCCATTCATGGTCCCACATTTTGCTAAGGATATTAACACCTATTCGAAAGAAAGAAATGGGAATGGTGGGGGGCTTTAGAGAAACCACATTACATCAGTCAAAAACAGCTGGTGAGAGAGATCAGCCTGGATTATATAACACTCACCTGAATCAAGACACCTATACTCCTGGTTTCATGTATGCAAAAAGTAACTAGATAGAAGTCAGCTACTAGCTGCATTTCAAAATTTGAGAGGATAGATCAAGAAAATATTTAATGGAATTGTATAACCTTATAGTTTAGTTTACTAAGGAAGAAACTGTCATGCACGCATGCATTCCTCTGTGCATGCATGTATATGTGTGTACACTGCACATGTGTGCTTGTGTGTGTGCTCATGTGTGCATATGCAGGTCAGAAGTTGATATCAGGAGCCTTCCTCAGTCACTCCCCATCTTACTTTTTGTAGCAGGGTTTCTCACTGAATCTACACTTCAATGATTTGGCTAGGCTCCTGATCACCATCCCACAGGATCGTCCTGTTTCTGCCTCCTCAGTTCTGGGTGAGAGACATCTGTATGCCACTGGGCCTGGCTTTCACATGAGTGCCGGGTATCCAGATTCAGTCGCCATGCCGTGTAGCAAAAACCTTTTCCTCTGAGCTGTGTTACCAGATCCCTCAGCCCAGATTGTTGAACTTTAGTTTTTCCTTTTTCTTTTTGCTATGGTCACCGTAGTATCTAAGCTGCAGTGATAACTGGATAAGGCATACAGACATTTTCTCACCTTAAAGATTAAGGTATTGCAGACAGCAATAGACAACCAACTTGAGAACAACTCTGGTGGGAGAGTTCCCTTTTGTGGACTCTCACTAACAGCATATGAATACTTCCCTTTAATCTACGCCCAGGCCCCCTTTCCTCCTGTTAACTCCTGGATAATTACCATAATTGGAATCTGATCCATTTCCTTCTCTAGTCCATCATATTGGAACTCAAAATTCCATATGAATTATGACCGATCAGTGCATTCACCATGATGTTAATTAAAGTAAAATCACTTAATGCAAGTTTTGACGAAGTAATGATTTTGAGTCAGAATATTTGAAAATATTTCTTTCCAAAATCTATCTTGTTTGGCATTGAAACAGTCTTTCTGCTACATTGGATTTCCAAACTAAACTTTAAAAATTACTGAATACTCATTCACTTTTCTTGTTTTGTTAATGTGCCAGATTTGAAAATGATGCTTTCTGCTGGTTTTCTAGCTTGGAGAGCATCTGATGTTAGTGTGGTTATTTCTAGGAGGCAGTTGTAAGTGTTATTTTATTTTCAGTAAATTGTACACTTTTCGATTTTTTTTTTTGCTTAAACAATTCATAACTAGGAAATATGTAACAACTGTTTTAGTTTTTAAATGTTTGTTTCAGGGGTTAGTGACTCTCTATATCATGTGTATGCATCATGTACATGCAATACATACATGTAATACGTGCAGGACCCAAGGAAGCCAGGAAAAACCATTCTATCCCTTGGCACTGGAGTCACAGATGCTGGTTAGCCACCATGTGGGTGCTGGGAACTGAACCCAAGTCCTCTGTAAGAACAAGGTGATCTCCTAGCCATTGAGCCCTCTTTCCTGCCCCCGAGGGGGTTAAAAATAACAATAACACTTTTTTAAATGGAAAAACTATGACTATGACTATTTATTACATCATCACTCTTATGCTTTATTATTATGAAAACACTTGCTTTCTGAAAACATTTAGAATGTGTAAGCATTTTGCTTTATATTCCTGGCCCCAAGCTCAGCTTTTCAAGGCTTATACTGCTAACAATATGTTGTGTACTCTGTAGACATTCCCGTAAATCCACCGTCCTCAGAGGAATTTTGTAAGTGTCGGACACACAGATTGGCACATGGGAAATGATCAGGAAAATGCGTCAATTACTCCCTTCACTGCCTTAAAGGAAATGGATTACAGGTGTATCTGTTTGCTCCTACAGACAGAGGGCTGGTGTGTCTGTGCCCATCAGTGGAACACTAACGGATGGGAAGCCTTTACCATATCACCCTGCCTTCTCATGCCCTCCCCAGGAAGCCTGCTGGGACAGGGACAAATTCTTTTACCAGGCCCATGCGTCCATGCAAGCCCTCTGAATAAGTCTTAATTTATTCTGTAGAAATATATACCATTTCAAAACATACCAGAAAACGACCACAAACTCTTTCAGAAATGACTTGAAATCTGCCTAACATATTGTACTTTGTGTTTATCTCTCATTTCCAACCTGTACAATGTATGAAGCAGAATGAGTCTTGCAGAGGTGACAAAGCAGAAAAAGAATACGCAAGTCTTTTCTTCCTTCTGCTCTCACCCACTTTCTTTCAGCACTTAGAGTGAGTTCTCAAGTGTGCACACCAGTGTAAATTTTCATGTGCATGTGTGTGCACATGTGAGTGTGTGTGCATGTGTGTACAAGTATGCATGCGTGTGCCTGTGTGTGAGTATGCATGTGTTTTTCTGTACATGTGTGTGAGTTTTCATGTGTGTGTGTTGCAGAAATGTGTATCTGTGTATATGCATGGACATGTGTTGGGGGAAAGCTATAGCAAGATGTGATTGCAGAGATGTTGCCAGGGTTACTGTTTATTTATCCTCTCTTAAGGCAGGGTTCTCCACAGTGGTGATTATCTCAGAAGTGAGCAATGTCATTTAACAATTGGCAGTGAGCACACCTGTTAGCTGCAGGGATGGTGACTCAGTGGAGCTCGGAGCTCCAGTGTGAAATTGTCCACATTTTTTAAAACGCATTTAAGCAAGTTTAAAAAGTATTTAGGGAATTTCATATACATCATTACCATCTTTTTCTCTTTTAACACCTCCAATATTCTCTCAAATCCATGACTTACACACACACACACACACACACACACAGAGAGAGAGAGAGAGAGAGAGAGAGAGAGAGAGAGAGAGAGAGTTTAGACCAATTAATAAGTTGCCATATATATGCAGAAAAGGTGACCCTTGGATAAAGGTCCTAGATCAGACTCACCAAGAGAATGTATGACTTTCAAAATAGACTTAAAAGTTCCCCAACCTGTAATAACTCAATAATTATTTTAGAAAGAATGTCTGATGGAATCTTTTTACACATTATATTCCTTTAGTCTAGCCAGATAGTCCTCAAGTGTGTGGGGGTGGGGTGTAAAATCCAGTGGGTATAAAATTATAATCCAGGGCATCATGTGAAATAATTCAAAATCACTTAAAGAAATTTGAAGGACAGCTTTGATTACAAACAAATGAAACTTCAGAACAAAAGTAAAATGTATACCATGTAAGAGCCTTCTTTAGGTAGGAAGAGCCTTTGGGTATTTAATAAGTAAATTCCAAATTAAAAAATCATAGATGTTTCTCTAGACATTTGTGTCTGCTGAATCACACACTCCTTCTCTTGGCTTCTGCAGAGTACTTACCACAAAAGCAAGCACTGAGCTACCCCAGGTCTGTGTGTTTATCTGCCCCAAGTTTATCTCTCAGGTTGTGTCATCAAAGATTTTTGAAAATTTAGTGTCTTTAGTACCATGAGCCTTAGCGTATCCACTGGATGGAATTGTAACTATGTTTTCATCTTGTTAGTGACAACAATCAATTCACTCCAAATTCAAAAAAAAAAAAAAACCATCTCCCCATTTCATTAGGATTTACCCTGGAATTTCAAGCCAGGTCTGTGACCCAAGATGCTTTTATTGTTTCGAGCTGTGAAGTCTTGTGGGGTGGACACAAGCATCGACGCAGATGCAGATGTGAAAGAGGAGTTCAGCCTTAGGTCAGGTCACCATTGCACCTAAAACTGCACCAGGACTCCCCTTCTATCCCCATCCGCACCCCCATCTCTCAAAATGACCATCCCAACCAAGATGACCTGCCATCCAGCCATCTGGAAACACTGAGTGCATCTCAGGCACCCCGGGAGGGGAGCTGGAATGCACATGATGAAGTTGCCTCTCCTCTTCACGGGTTTTCTTTAGGCTAGAACTTTGGCAGAGTAAGATTCCCACTCTATTACAGATGATCCAGCAGAAAGATCTGTCCACATGATCCACTGACAGGGTCGGCACCTGCGACTTGGCTATGGTGATCACACCAGCAAGGCCTACGTGGCAAAGTTCTGTCCAGAAGAGAGTGAACTTTGCTGGGATTTTAGGCTGGTAGCTACAGATTCAGTGGCCATCAGAGTTCCAGAAGCTTTTGGAAAAGCCCAGGGGGGATCTTTCCTGTTTGTGGTATGGAATGTATTTTCTGGTTGCCCCTGAAGGTTGGAGCCTCTTTCCAATATTTCAAACTTTCCCTCCTGAGTCTCCTTTCCTATTGAATACTGGGGGATGGTGACTGGTCACAGTTGACTTCCCTCCTTGGTGGTGGGTTTTCTGCCCTTTTTGCTGGGGGCTATGCTAATTACACATTCTGCTGCTTCTTAATTAAATTCTTAATCTCTGTGGGCTTTTATAACAGAAAGGCTTTAGTTCTAGGCTGCAGGAAAAAGGAATGTAAGAGCAGCAAATGACACACAAAATGAGACCATTCATAATTGTTGAGATGAGAAAGCTGGCATCTGCCGTTCCATTTATTCTGCTCTCTGTAGAATTTCTCATTGAGCGCAAGAATAATCCTCAGACTCAGCAGCTTGGGAAATGCAATCTTATATAATACACAGACTCCTTAAATCTGCAAAATGACATATTTCAGCCATCTCTGAATGCGGGCCAACAGCTCACATTGTTCACAGCATCTCCAGTTAGGAACAGCCCTCAAGCCTTTATTTTTCACAGATATTGAAAATTTCTGCCTGCTTCCCTCGGGTTTTTTTTATCACCCCAGCTCACAGAGGAAGGACTCCAGCACATTGAAGTTCATGCAGTCACTCAGCAACTCCATTAAGAGCAGACTCTGACTCCAATTCCTAAGGTGGAGTCCCCTGTGTGCCAGCTCTTGATATCCCCACTGTGTGACCTCCCAGATGACAGCCACTTTGAAGCTAATGTCTGTATGTTATAAAGTTGTGGATCTTCTCAGATTTAACTGCCATGTGAGATTTGCTGTTCCCTTTGCTACCGAAGGCCTGTTTTGGCTGGGAATGTTTGTCTGTGCTCACAGCTCAAAGATCATTGCACCCTCTAGTCCTATTCGTTCAGTGGGTGGTGTACAGCCAGCCACATGCTTCCCTCTGTAATTGAGCATAGTGGACTAACGACCAAGAACTTTGCTATCTGGTTTATTCATTTGCCATTCATTATTTATCGCACGCCTAAAGGCTCAATTTAGCTTCTCACTCTACCCACTTCTGGATCCTGGTTCCATATTTCCTTATCCACTCATGCCCCCTTATACCCACCCACTACCTGAATACTGCAAGAAACTATTCTGGACATAGGAGGAAGTCAGAACCTGGACATTGCAATTTGACCTTGTAAGTTTGTTGTCTACAAGTTCAGAGTCCAATAGAAAAACCAAAATGTTTATTTTAATCATTTGTCTTTGTAATTATTCATTAATTCTGTAGGTATTTATCAAGCAGTATATACTCCGGTGCTAGACATGAACTCAACAGGTGCTCACTTGGTCTTTCTGATGGTAGCATGTGAGCAGGAATTAACCAGTAGAGGCAGAAATCAGTGCTGAGGTAGTGCACCTTGAGCCAGACCCTGTCTCATAAAACAGTATAAAGCCCCTCCCACCCTTTTCCTGTTAGAGACAGAGGAAGTCAGGCTCTTATGAATGCTAGGCAACAAATCTAACATTGAACCATGTTCCCAGCCTTTGAATGAACCTTAAATGCGTACGAATACAGTTAATCACATTTATTCCCTTAAAAAATATCTCATTAATCTTATTTGGAAGTTGAACATGTTCTAGAAATAAATAGTTATAGAAGGTAACAATAGTGCCCTTTGTATTTGCTAGAGACACAAGTATGTTTGATTAAAAGACACATTGTAACATTACTGACAAGCCATCTTCCCTGTCTTATTTTGCCTTCCCCCACAACCTGTCTTGTTGTCTTCCTTCTTTTGTCTGCCTTTTAAAGCTGTGACCAGCTAGACTACAAAAGCAAGGTCTCCTTTGACCATGCAGCACGGAATGGATGTAGTAATCACATATTAGAAAAAGCTCACTTTCTTGTGTCTAGTCAAAATGGAACCTCATAGTCCGTTCCCTGACGCAATCTCATATTCTCTGTCTGGCCTGAGAAAACAAGACCTGCTTTTTTGCCTTATGTTCCTCCAAATTCCACATTTACTTTTAACAAACATTGTTGAGACTTCTTACTTCATCTTGATTTGTGCTAAGGAACTGGGACAAAACCAAACTGATCATCTATGTTCAAAAAGAAAGGTTCCTTCTGCAGAGTTTCCATGCATGTTCTCTGTATTTGAAGCCAATTGTCTTCTCTTCTCATTAAAAGTAAGGCCAGTGTAAGCTTTCAGAAAACTCTTAAAGCTTAAGCCTAAGGGAGCTGAACAAAGTGAATGTGGCCAAGCCTTGGCCAGACCAGCTGTGTGCATCTGCTCTTGAGCTTGCCTCATTCCTCTGGGCTGGGAACTGCGTCCTTATTTGTCAGGGACACAGGCCATTTGTCCTGGGAACAGACTCTACCGGTTAAAGCTAAGCACTGCCGGCTGGTTCCCGTGAGAGGAACATGATGGTTCGAAGACAAAGAAAACTAGAAACAGAGCTGAGCTCATTCTCGGTGGGGTGGGGGAGGTGAACTAGAAACCAATCCAATTTATTATGTGCAACATGTTTTTATATAATGATTGCTAATGATGAAACATTACAATATATCGCCTTTTCTCTTTTTACTTGGAAAAGGACATATTCAGGGAATTAGAAGTAACATGTGACATTTGGCAATATGTCCTGAAGAGATGTATCCTGGATAAAACTATTTCTATCCATCTTAAATTCTTAATGAAAACTTGGAATTTCTTACTAATATTAAATCTATCGGATAAATCCTAGCTTTTGAAATCACATAGGAGTTAGAATTAGGGCCCAAAGTATAGATATAAAATCAAACAGTAAACCCAAACCTTGGGGCGCAGATGTGTACAAGCCTAGCCATGAACAGCAGTCAGTGGTAACTGACCCAGGGTTGGTATGGCTGCCCATGCTCAGGGCCTTAAGAGCTCCATCCCAAACTTCAAGGATAAAAAGAAGCTACTGGAGCATAGCATCAAATTCTATTCCAGACAATAACAACAGCAACACTAGAAATTAAACCACCCCTCCCCAACCAGAACATATGCAAATATTATGGCTTCATTTGCATATAGTTAACATAGCTGCAATTGTATTTGCATATGTAAGACTTTTTTTTTTACATTTACAAGACTTTTTTTTTTTTTTTCATATCTACAGTTCTTGTTGCAGCTGCCCTTTTGTGCTCTGTGGAGTAGACTGCCACAATTATGAGCATTTCCCCTATTCTTTGGTGATTTATGGCTTCTGATTTCTATATAAGTGAAAACAAACAAAATCTTTGAGCGGAGGCTTTTTTGTTTATTGTTTCCAAAAGGGTGAATCTTAAGAAATGGGGCAGCTAAAAGTAGAACACTTTTACAGTGTTTAGAATATACCACGCCTTCAACTTTTTACAGAGAACAGACTGTCAGAGACAGAGGCCAGACAGGGCTGTGCCGTGGAATAAAACCAGTGACCAGTGGTGCAGCCAAGAGGCAGAAGCTTTGTGTCATAGTCAGTGTTCTATTGCTGTGAAGTTGCCATGACCAAAGCCAATTCCTGGGGCTGACTTACATGCTTTAGAGGTTTAATTCACCATCATCACAATGGGAAGCTTGGTGGCACACAGGCAGACCTGGTGCCTTTGTTCCCCAAAGGCTCAGGTGCTTGAGCACTTGGTTCCTAGTTTGAGATGTTTATTAGAAAGGTTATGAAATCTTGAAGACTTGGGGTCTTACTGGAGGATGTATGTCACTGATGGTGAGCTTTGAGATCTTATAACCTTGATTCTGATCTGTCTCTTTTTTTTTGGGTTGGTCAGTTACCTGCTTCCTGCCTCCATCCTGTGCCATGCCTTGCCCTCTTATACTCTCTCCCTCAGCAGTAGGAAGTCAAAGTAATCCCTTCTTCCTTAGATTATGTTTGTCAGGATATCTTACAGCAATGAAAGGTAATGGACACAGTTTACCAAGCATGCACAAGGCCCCAGGTTCCACCCTAGACCTGTCAAAGAAAAGACGGACCCCTCAGTACAGCTGTGAGTGCTGGGCTATGCTTAGGGCATTAGTTGGAATGAATGTCTCAACTGACCCTGTGGGTAAAGATGCACCGTGCTTGTACAGCTCTGAGCTCTTTGTGCTTTGGACCACTTTGCCTGACTTGAAGAGCTCTGCACAGAAGCATTTGATACCCATTTCAATCTGGGTACTTTTATATTTGCTTTAAATGTATATATATTCATATGAATATATGTACATATATTCATATATATTAATATTAACAATATCTAGGCTTTATTTTCTGTTAAATATTTAATTTGTCATAACATTTTTGCTTCAAAACTTTTGGAAGCTTATTATCTACACTTTTAGTAGCTTGTTTAATTTAACTTAGTTTTATTTAATTTTATTTTATCACATACTTTCTTATGTAGCCCAGGATGTCCTTAAATTTATAATCCTCCTGTCTCAGCCTTCCTAGTGCTGGGGTTATAGGAACATACTAGATTTTTTTTATTAGTTCCTTCTTCAGGTTATTGAGTAATGTTTATTTTTTTTCTTTTGACACAGTATCTCATGTAGCCTGGGCTGGCCTTGAAGCCCCAGATCCTCCTTGCTCTGCTTTGTGCAGATGTACATTACAGTGTCTGTTTATGCGGAGCCAGGGTTCGAACCCAGGGCTTTATACATGCTAGATAAGCACCTTATCAAACTGAGTTACATCTCCAGCTCCTAATTTTATTTTTCTAGTGTATTTTTTGAGAATATAAAATTTGCCTTATAGTATATAATGTGGATTGAATTGCATTTCATATTGATACTGGATTAATCCAGCATCCTTTAGAAAATAATTTTAATATTCACACCTACTGTTGGATGTGCTAATCCTGCCGCAGATGGTTATGTATACTTGAGAATACATGGAATTTGTAATTGTATGACTCTGGATGTGACTCTTCACATAAAGATTAGCCTACGGGGACCATTTCTATTCACCACAGTAGTGCTTAGCTCCCTTGTCTGCTCATTGTTCAGCCTTCCTTCCTCTGATAAGTATTAGCTAATCATCAGCTTTATACATCACATAGCTTATGAGATGGGCATAAAGTGTGGTAACTATGTTCATAGAACATGGATGGCTTTGGGTTGACTATTTAGCAATACAGATGAGGCTCACAAAGACATGATTTACATCCTTGTGTAAAGAATTCCATTACCAAGAATCAAGAACCATCCCCATTTTCACACCAATTTCCATGGAGGTTTCCATTAAAACACGTCAAAGTGGTAAACTTTGGATATTGTTTTGAACTCAGTGGGCAAGAATGGAACAGTGAGCACAGAATGGGACTTTGCAGTTCATCAGTGAATGACATTTTGACTGACCAGCTAAGGACACACACTTTGGCTGTGGGGTTATTCCTTAGCATGTCTCTTAGCAACCATGGCCCTTCCTCTGCTGGACACTGTAGATAGCTTCTTCAGCACCGGAGGGCTCCTTAGTAAAATCCTGGCTTTCCTTCTTTGTCATAATTCCTTCCCAACTAATTCCCTTTGCCTGCCTTTCAGGTTACTATTGTGAACCCTTATAAAAGGCTCATATAAACCGTCTGGACAGTGTGAACTCTGGATTGAAGTTAATGTGGAAAGTGACCAGAATCAACCAGCGAAAACCTCATGCTTCTGACAAGCTTGAGCCTCTCCCCACCTCCCTTCCTGGAAACTGCTCAGGATTCTCTTACTTTGCATTCTGTACGGAGATGTGTTGGCAGTTTGATACCTGGAGGCTATGTTCATGAATTTTACTGAATATAACACTGCCGTATTCACCCTCCTGTTACACCAGAGAGTTGCAGTTTTCTCAAATCAAACGATAACAGATACCACGGGCAAAGCAAGGCTCTTTTAATTCCCGTCCCCTTAGTAGGGTACACACTTATTCAGATGAATAACCTCTGAATTACACAAAAAGGTCAAAACTTGTAACTTGAGTCAACCATCAAGATATTCCCTTGGATTTTATTAATTACACTTTCAGTTGTGTATTTATTTTAGGTGGTTGTATTCTATGATTTATACACTTAGTAGAACTGTGGCACTAAATGAACATAGGTCTACAATGTGATTACTATATCAGGTAATGTTTCCTTGAGTTAAAAAAAGAAATTGTTTTGTGTTCTGTATCTTTACTAATGGACACTGTTACAGTCACTATAGTATTACTGTCTTTGGAAAATAGCACTGTTGACTTTATACAAAGGTAAGACAGCGTTAATCCCAACAAAGAGGGAGCATAGGAAAGAGAACACGTGTTTCTTGGGACTGCACATGGGCCAGGTGGGCCTGTGCTGCACACGTGTTAGCCTTCACCTCCAAAGCAAACCTCTCCGGGACTAAAATGTTCCTTGTTCTTAGGAGCTCCTCCAGTATTCACTCCCTCAGATACCAAGATAAAAGTGACATTAAACTGAAATCATAAGGTTTATTTTGTTGTGTTTCAAATGTTTGTCTAGTTTCAAATGTTCTAAATTAAGAACTCAAGCCATTCTTAATTTAAAAACAAATTTGTTTCATTTAACCTGGAAGCTGAAGTTTAGAGAATAAATTCTTAAGCATTATAAAAGCATCAACTGGCCTCTCCGCTGATTTTTTTTTCTCTCTCTGAGAATGAAACTATTTTCTCAAGAGTCTGAGGTAAGACAGGAAAATTGTCCTTTCTCTTTGCAATGCTTGTGTTTCTATTATATAAAGTATTAGGTTTGCCTCGTGTTCAGTTTCAAATGCATTGCCATTTAGCTGCTGAGATAACTCCGATCAGTCTCCATCAGATAAGGGAGATGGAATTTTTCAAGACACATAGTGTCTGCCTGCAGTGTTCAAGTATCTGTGATTTCAAAGCTAATTTTTCAGGCTCCATGGGGTGGGGGCGGGGCACCACTTTCTTTGTCATATGTTCTTGCCCAGTTAGGCTGCCCTGATGGGAAACTGCCAATGTCTCTCCCTGGTAGGCCTCTAGAGTAAAGAAGGCTCTGAGTTTAGCAGTGGCGTTGAGGGCCTAGGAGAAGAGGCTGGGGCCTCATGCAGTCTACAGGGTTGGTTGTCCTGGAGGGTTAACTACTGACTCAGAGGAAAGCACATGAAGACTGCTTTCCAGAAACAGGCAGCAGAGAAGAGAGGGTGTTAGTGTACCCCACCGGCCTGCTGAGGGGTGTCTTCACCCCTGGAGCCCAGTGAGGGCGTTAGAGATGAGCAGATGGATGTTTAGCCACCATTGATTCCAACAGTAGAGAAGAACGAATTGCAGCTGCATCCGTGTTCCCAGACAAGAGAGCCCCCCATCTGCTGGCTCAGCCTGAGTTAAGGGTGAGTGCTGGGCTGAAGTTGGAGGCAGGAAGATCCTTAGCATAACTTTAAATCCACAAACTGAGACCTCCACCATCACCTTGGGCCAGTGAGCTGATTTGCTGGGTTATCCTTTCTACTTTCTGGCTCTTGTGTTTAATATTTGTCAATGTCCAGGTGGTGCACTCATTTTCAATCCTTTTCCTAGTTACTCTGTCCTAAATATTTATGGGTCGACAAGTAATACTCTTGCTAGATGATGAAGAACTCTAGGAGACCCAGCTCTGCCTCCAAAGATGTGGAGATCCCAGACAAGTCAACCCCAAAGTAGACATATAGATGCTGTCCTGACTCTATAAACTGGGGATATGGTAGGGTATCTCACTGGCTGAGTCTTTCTTCCTCTTGGTTCCTTGATTTCATTGTTAGTGGTGGTTTCCAACGGCTCTAGTTTGAGGGAGACCTTTTATTGCAATGTGTGCATTTCTTTGAGTGTAGATTGTGAAGTAATCAATTTCCTAACAGGACATTTTATTTTAGAAGGCTTTCAGGGATGGTTAACTTTACAGTTGTCATATGTACCTGTGAGTGCCATCAGACACAGGCATCTTTTGTCATGTTGGCACCAATATGGCACTTTTAATTGAGATAGAGTGTGGAGTACAGGGAGCAAAAACTGTGAGGATCCAGATTTTGTATATAAGGTTTGAACAGCCTTAGCTTATGTCACAAATGAAGACTCTGAGATGCTGGAGATGGGAAAAATCATTTCCAGAGGTGTTTCCCAAACATGTGTGTGTGTGTGTGTGTGTGTATGTGTGTCTGTGTGTATCTTTGTATGTGTTTCTCTGTGCATCTTTCTGTGTATGTTTCTCTTGTGTTGCATCTGGTTTTTGTTGATAAGTGTATATCTGCTTATGTGCCTCTGTGTTATGTGTGTATGTTTGTGTCTTAGTTTAGGTTTCTATTGCAATGATGAAGCACCATGAGCACAAAGAAGTTGGGGGAAAAAAGCTTTATTTGGCTTACACTTGTACATCATAGTTCATCATCACCCAGGGCAGAAACTCAAGCAGCACAGGAATCTGTAGGCAGGAACTGAAGCAGAGGCTATGCAGGAGTGCTGTTGACAGGTTTGATTCTCATGGTTTGATCAACCTATGTCTTTATAGAACCCAGAATCAACAGTACAGAGGTGTTTCTGCCAACAATGGCCTGAATCCTTCTACTTCAGTTGCTATTTAATAAAATTCACCACAGCCTTGTTCACAGATGAATCTGGATGGCACAATTCATCAACTGAGTTTTCCTCTTCCTGAATGATGCTAGCTTGTGCCAAGTTGTCATAAAACTAGTCAGTACAGTGTGATTGTCTGTCTGTCTGTCTGTCTATCTATCTATATCTGTCTGTGTATGACTGTGCATATGAGTCAGTCTCTGTGTATGTATGTAAATGGGTCTCTGTGTTTGTGTGCATATGTGTGGATGTATGTTGATTTTTCTGTGTGTCTAAATGTGTATGTGGATATCTTGTGTATCCTTCCATCTCTCTCTCTCTCTCTCTCTCTCTCTCTCTCTCTCTCTCTCTCTCTCTCTTTCCATATATATGTTAACAAATATTTGACCAAAAGAAGCTTAAGGAAGAGGATGTTTTTGGCTCATGCTCTGAGCAGTGCAATCTATCATGGTGAGGATGGAGTGGCAGCTACAGTGGCTCATGGTTGCATAGGAGGCATTGAAGACCACTTACCAGAGATGCCATGGCAAGAAGGGCTGGTCTATAAAGCTCAGGGCCAGTACCCTAGTGACTCACTCCCAGCAGCCATGCCCTATCTCCTAAAGGTTCCACAGTGCCCAAATATCAGCCCCATCCGCTGTGGAAAGCATAAGAGCTTGCATATGAAGAAACCATAA
The DNA here is from genome assembly GCF_963924665.1 of Micromys minutus. Taxonomy (NCBI): domain Eukaryota; kingdom Metazoa; phylum Chordata; class Mammalia; order Rodentia; family Muridae; genus Micromys; species Micromys minutus. The sequence goes on along the minus strand of NC_137984.1, from coordinate 36,995,500 downwards.
GGAAACATTGCTCTTGCTTGCTGTTTACTTTGTTTGTTTCTTTTATGTTTCCTTTATTCTTTGTTTCTTCGGTTCTTTCTTTGTTTCTTTCTTCCTTCCTTCCTTCTTTCTTTCATTCCTTCCTTCCTTCCTTCCCTCCCTCCTTCCTTCCTTCCTTCCCTCCTTTCTTCCCTTCTTTCTTGCTTTTTTTAAAAGCACATATAGGTGCTTTACTTGCACACACACCACTATGTTCCTGATGCCGATCAAAGCCGGAAGAAGGCATCAAACACTCTGGACTGGAATTGCAGATGGTTGTAAGCCACCATGTGGATGCTGGAAGTCAAACTCAGGTCTTCTCCAAGAGCACCCAGTACTCTTAACCACCAAGCCTACTACTTAACCTCCAGCTCCTCCTTTAATATTTTGAAGTATTGCCACAGGTATTGTGCAAGAGCAAAAGAAACAGATTGAAGCTTTTCTTTGACACTATGCTCAGACAGTCTATCTGGGGTCAGTGATCTCAGGGCTTAACAAAGAAGGTAGAAGTCACCTTACAGCTCACCCTGCAAGAAGCCTGGCTGCCATTGCTGCTCATATTGTACAGAGCCTCAAACTCATGTGCCCTAAGAAGTCCTCCCGCTGGAAGTAGGGGATATAGATTCATGTTTAGAGAGAAGTGGACAAAAAAGAGACAGAGACCAGCCTGAGGTCTTGCTGTGTGAGATTAAGAACACTGCCTTCTCCCTGTGCCTTGGGTGTTGCTGATCTCTGGCCCTTAAGATGTCTTTTACTTGCTAAAGCTGATGATTTGGTGCTAGTGGGAGTCTGGGAGATGAGGGCTTGTTTCAGGGGTGGGGGGGATGCAGAGACAGTGAGATGTTCACACACCTGCCAGTCAGGGGTTAAGGTTCACTAGGCCAGAGAGCATAGGCTTCTTCTCTATGGAACAATTTGAAATCTTCCCCGGCATGTAGTCTTGCATTGCGTCATTGCCAACTTTTGCCCGGGCTAGCTGCATGTACCAGTCTTCTTCTTCTTCTTCTTCTTCTTCTTCTTCTTCTTCTTCTTCTTCTTCTTCTTCTTCTTCTTCTTCTTCTTCTTCTTCTTCTTCTTCTTCTTCTTCTTCTTCTTGGTAGGGATTCTTTTCTACTGTGTTACCTTAGATGTATCTGAAGGGTTGCTCTAAGAGTCACTTCTTTGTTCCCTACTCTGAGAAGAGAGAAAGTATTTGTGCATTGTCTACCCAACCATCTTTTCTTTTTTTAGGGTAGTTTTTTGATTCCAAATGATTAATATTTTAGTTTCTTAAGACCAGATGTATGGTAGGGATGGGTACATATATTCTCTATCAGATCCTCTCAATTACATTGAACGTGATGTTTCTGGAGCTCAGTGCATGGGACACATAGTATCATGCCCAAGAGGACCTTGAAAACCCACTGTTTGAGGTAACCCAGTCACAAAAGAACAGACATAATAAGCAGTCACTGATAATTGGATACTAACCCCAGAAAGCACTGAACACCCCAGAAATAACTCACAGACTATATGAAGTTCAAGAAAAATCAAATGCCAAAAAGAAAAGGAAAAAAGAAAATAAAAAAACCATTATGCTTAATCTTTGACACCAAGAAAACTTTGACTATTTCCAGGTTACATCTTGTTTTACGTGTACTTTAAGCTCATTGTAACTAGTAAGATTTTAATACATACTATCAAACCTTTAAAAAAATCAAGTACTGACAAAAATATATTCATATACTTTTTTGCAAAATGCTTAAAATCTGTATATTTATCTTTGTATTTTAAAATAAAGTTGTTCAATTTATAAAAAAAAGAAAAAAAAAAGTGTATAGGACCCTCTCAGAGTGTGGTACACCTAGACCTTCAATAATTAATCACTGAATAGCTAAGAATGTAGCCTTGTGGCAATTCTTGGTATTTAAAAATCATTATGTTTAATCTTTAAAAGAAAACTTTGACTATTTCCACGTTACATTTTGTTTTACATGTAATTTATGCTCATTGTAACTAGTAAGATTTCAATGCATATGATCAAACCTTTAAAAAAAATCAAGTACTGACAAAAATTAAATAAATAAATAAATAAATAAATAAATAAATAAATAAACAAACCCCAGCTCTCAGGTTGGTCATCTTCAGGATGTCCAGAAAACCCAAGTGTTCTGGACCCTTTGATGTAGGTTGGTGAGAACAAACTTCTCAGCCTTATAATGAAGAGGCAATGATTATGGTGGGTAAAACAGTCCAGTGATTAAAACTCAGCAAATATAGTGTATATTTGTTTAACATTAAGTTAAAAGATTCATCACCTATCGTCACCATTGGCCTCATACGATAGCGTCTTTAAAACATGGAGGACACACACACACACACACACACACACACACACACAGACACAGACACACACACACACACACACACACACGGAGAAAAATGATCTCTACACTGACCTGAAACACCATATCCTGCCCTTATTTTCTGAAGATCGTTTCTGAGGGAGCCCATGGCAAAGAGATGAAAAGAAGATTAGAGTGTGCTGTGAGGAGCCATTTGAGTCTTCCACGCTCCAGAATTGTGTCTGCATTCTAAATCGGCCTCTAAGTCCAGCTAAAGCCCCCAAGCCTCTGCTGGGCTTTTGATCAACTCAGAGTTTAATCCTTTCCATTTCGGATGGATTTGCTCTAAGAATAAACCATTGCATTAAGGAAGATAACTCAATCTTTACTGAACACCAGGGCATGGGATTTTTTTTTCCTTCTTTTTGTAATTTCTGATAATTTTTGCATTGGAATATCTTTCCTGAATTTGTGAAAAAAATGAAAAAAAAAATCACAAGGAAGTGTTTCTATCAAGACTGAGGAGAAACTATGTTAATTAGCCTGATGGACATTTTATAGGCTGTGCTTATAGAACTTAAATGTCATGTTAACATTCTAAGTCACCTGGCTATGGAATAAAATCTGTCTTAAAAAAAAAAAAAACTTTAAAGTGCTCTGCCATTACCCATAAATACATAATTATCAAATACATAATCATTATTTGCCAAGTTAGAAGTGACATGGGAATAAGAAAAAAAAAAAAAAGACAAACCTACAAACAAAAACACAAATTCACACCATGCTTTTGTGTGGTTGCTTTGTAAATTTTTGTTGTTGTTTTTTTTTTTTTTTTTTTTTTCTATAGGAACCTGACAAGTCCAAAGTAGGAAAAAGCAATTTTCCTGACCAGAGCCTTTTACATAAATAATATATTGTTCTTTTCTTCTCCACCGGAGTGAAACAATAGGCACTTGGAAGGAAGTGATGTCAGAGCCCTGTTGATAGAGACACACTGCACTGGAGGAAACAGCCCACTGGAGCAGCTCTGGCTTCTGCAGCTTGTCACGGCGACTGCAGGAGCTGCCCAAGTTCTGTGATATAAAGTGTAACTGCATCATGGCCCAGGCCGATGCAGTTTCTTACATATCATGTCTTTCAATATGGATCCTTTACAAAAGACGAATATGAATGCCAAAGCAAAGAAGAACAAAGAAAGTCCTTGGGCGGTAGGGTTTATAGTGCTGATGTTTATAAATGTTTTGATTCCATCCTGAAGCTTTTCCCAGCTCCAGGGAGAGGAATTTTGACTGAGTTTACAGAAGACTGTGGGAAAAGAAGGGCATTTATCATCTTAATCATGCTGAGCCATGGCTGATGGGACATTCTGACCATGCACATGAAATAATGTAAGGAGGTTGGAGAAGGATCTCAAACCTGCCAGTAGCAAACCTGCAGGGTCACAACTTAGCTTGCAGCAAACCCACCAGATTCTCAGGAAGTAGCTCTTCCCATGGGTATTTTAGCGGTTGCTGAATGGTGTTCTGGTTCAATGATCTATTTAATCAGTTCTGCAAACTAGAGTCAAATCTCTTCATAGTCTTTAAATCAGTGTTGTGGACCTTCCCCAAAGTAACTTCACCATGGAAATCACTTTAAAGAATTAACAAGGGGCCATGGGTTATACATATTTTGACATCCATTGATATGGATTATTATTATTAATAATTGTTAATAATAATAAGTTGTTATTAATAGGCCATAGTAATTAAGGGAGGCTTCCCTTTCTCTTGTGTTTGAAAGAAAAAAGTATAAAGGTTTTTGTATTAAATTTATCAGAAATAGACCCAATCATGGAAGTCACTGTGGTCTTGGCAGACAGGACACGGAGGCTGAAATAGACACATTGTTATGTCAGGGTGAATTTAATCAAAATAGATGACTACTTTCTTCAGTTACCAGACATGATGGGCCCTGATCCCTAAAGCTCCAGAGGGCTCAGAGAGACTTGGGGATAGGGATGCTGTAGGACCATTCCTCACCGCTGTGTCACGTGAGGTCCACTGAGAGACCGACACAGGGTCAGACAGACTTTGAGAACAGGGAGGCACCAGAGGTAGGGGTTTAGAGTCAAAGGTTCTGGTGTGTGGGACCTGAGGGACGTTCTGCACAGAATCTCACAGGGCCATGTCTTAAGACAGAGTGGACTGAGACACAGGTCCATGACATGAAATGATTCTGAACGTCGTTTCGTTGGTTTCGTTCTTCATAGCTTAAAAAGAAGTGTTTGTCAGGGGGCAGCGAATGCATAATATCAGCAACACTAAAGCCTGAGTCAGTATTCTATAAAGAGACCTAATCTATCTATGCAATCGGGATATTAGAAGACAAATAATGAAGAGGCCCGAGGAGGTAGCTAACTTGGTAGAGCGCTGGTCTAGCATGTGTGCAACCATAGGTTTGATTACTGGTGCTACATAAAAGGAACATGGTGCTGCATGCCTAAGGAGGAGGCAAAGAGTCAGGAATTCATGGGCATTCTTCTCTACATAGGCAGGTGACCTTCTCTTCTTAAAATAAAATCTACAAAACAAAACAAAAACAGTCCCAACTCACAGGTGAAGACACTTGCTGCTAAGCCTTACTGCCTGAGTTCCATCCCTGGGACACATTCAAATGTGCATACACACACACACACACACACACACACACACACACACACAAACACACACATACAAACACACACACACAAACACACACACACACAAACACACACACACATACACAGACAGACATACACATATATATATGCACGGACACAGGCATGCATACAGAGACACACACACACTCTAAAAATAAGTAGTAAAAAAGTGAAGGAAGAAACAAAGAAAAGACAAAAAGAAGGAGAAGGAGAAAAAAGCAATATAAGAATATAAACAAATAGGAAGGAAGGAAGGAGAGAGAGAGAGAGAGAGAAGGAAAGAAAGAAAGAAAGAAAGAAAGAAAGAGAGAGAGAGAGAGAGAAAGAAAGAAAGAGAGAAAGAGAGAGAGAAAGGCTAGCTGGCTTAGCCTGTGCTGTGATCTTCATCTGAGTGTCTTGTGGAAGGTGTGTCTCCCCAGCTGGGGCACTTGTCAAAGGTAAATAAATTACAAAGACACCACCTCATCAAAAAGTGATCTACCACCAGTGTTTATTGGAGAAGGGAGGTCTAGGGGGTGAGCCTTTGAAGATATTTCTTGTCCATGGGCCCCTCCTCTCTGGATGTTCTCTGTTTTCCTGAGGTGAGCAGTCTCCTGTGCCAGATGCCATATGTTCACCCACCTCAAGCCCTAAGCAATGAAATAAACTCCCCATGGACAGAATTATGGGAGTCTTTGACACAGCAGACTTTCCTTTCCTTCTGTTGATTCTTCATCACAACAGGGAGACAAAATGCAGAAGCAGACAGATACTTTTTGAGAAGGAATTCAATGAATTTTCTATTAAACTATTTTCTTCTTACATTTCTTAAATCAATAAAGGCTTCTTTCAGTAAAGCACTGCCTAAAGATTAAAAAAAAAGTCACAGACTAGATGTATGCCTCAGTTATTCCTGTTACGTTTCACAACAATAAGCTAAGACATACCTCACACTCTATCAGAAAAGTTGGCCAAGATGATCGAAGTACTAATGGAGGATCCTGTAATTGCAGTGCCCCGTGGTCTGTCTCCTGAGCATCAGTGCTGATGTGCTCAGGTTTTGACTGGTTCACAAAGAATCAGCTTCAGTTACAGCTACTGCACCACAAGCCACACTCCTCAGTTCTTGAGACAGATTTCTGCATCAGAACGTCTGAGACTCCTAATGTATCTGCAGAGATTACAGAAAGGAATTGAGATATGTTGAGAGGAGTTTCATCCAGAACATGTTTTGTTTTTCTTCCAGAGGGTGGACAGGGTTGGGGGCAGGCTCCAACTATTTAGGACTAGCCCTTGAATTATTTAAATTTATTTTCATAATTAATGCATAGAAGCCTGAAAATATAAGTGGTACAATTTGGTTGCTTAATTGATCAAATAAGGAAGGAAGTAAGAGATGTGGGGGTTGGTGGGGGGAGAAGAAAAGAATAATATAATCAACAACCCAAGGCTTCACTTGAACCTGGAGTAAATCTACCCGTTGACCACTTCTGCTTCTATGTCTGTGCTCTGGGATGAGAGGCATCAACGTGCTCTATTATCTGAATTAATTACAGTAACACATAGAGATCACCTGCTGTGGTTCTATGCAGACTGCATCTCAGACAGGCAAAAGACATTTTCATTTTTAAATTGAGTTTGTCTCAGAGATCCAGTGAGCATGTAGAGGTCCTCTCAGGAAGAGTTAGCTCCCAGCTTTGCAGATCTTACTGAAAGCTTTAGAAAATGCTCGGTGGTCACATGACTCAAGGGAGAGTGTAATGGTTTGTTCAACATGATGGTTCTTCCAAGATAAATAGCCTGGTTTTTAACACAAAGTGCTGTAGTGTGTGGGTGTGTGGGTGTGTGGGTGTGTGGGTGTGTGGGTGAGTAGAATGTCAATCTAGACAGGAATACTCAGGAAACTACCGGAGGAAGAACGGACTCTAGGTGGACTGACCTGGATTTTTACCTCACCACCTCCTATGCCTTTCACCATGGCAATGTGCACATTTTTATTATGATCATTTTTAGTGGGTGCTTTAAAATAACTATTGAAGGGTTAGGTTCAAGCAAATCAGCTTATGTTTCAAGTAGCCCAGTTTTCTAGAATTTTGGAGAAACCGGTGTACTTCTCGATGCATCACCTAAGGTGAGACAGTTTGCCAAAGGCATTCCTCATAGACATTTTTTTTTAAATCAAAAGAATTAAAAAACACCCTTTGAATCCATTTACTTGAAACCAGTGTTCAGATCTGTTCCCAGACACTTCAAACTGGAAACAACCTTGCAATGGATTTCAACCAAGTAGCAAATAGGTTTCAAAAACTGTATGCAATTTTTTTTTTTTTTTTTTTTTTTTTGCTAAGCCTTGGCTGAGTGGGGGTGGGGGTCTGGGAAACAGCCTAGAGCAGAGGTTAAGACCTTGAATAGACTGTGTCTTGGTTTATGATACAGAAGGAAGACATGCCAGCAACCAGGAGCCAGCCTCCTGCAGTGAGTCTGTAAGTAGCAAGTAAACACTGTTGCCAGGAAGAAAGTTGAGCAAGTGTCTATTGGAAGGGATGCTGGATGAACTGACCCTGGAAGGAATGTAGAGCATCTCAGAGGCAGGAGGGAGCAGAGTTACAAGGTAGGCACTGCAAAGGGTAGGGTGGGTTTAGAGGGACACAGTACTGGAACACCAGGCACGAATGATACAATTCAGATGAACAACCAACTTCAGGCAGGAGTGCTGGCCTGGGTCAGCAGCATCGTGCATCAGCTGACTACAAGGATTGCGGATGAACCCGAGATCTTTCCAATCAGTGTCCATATGTTAGCTGGCAAAAGAAAGATTGGAGTGTGGTCTAAATACCAACCTAAAAACCCAGAGGGCAGGGAGGTGCTAGCCTGAGGTGGGAGCTCAGGCCTCTGTCTCTTACATACATGTGCATTCGCTGCTGGACCTGGAGCCAAGGAACATGTGATTGTCTGGAGGGCACAAACCCAGACAGATGTGCCTCCCCACATTCTGTGGCCTTGAATTTGTGTCCACATCGTGAAGAGAAGCACATGTCTGGCATTGCTCTCTGTTACTCTCAGAGAAGAGGTGATCGTGAAGCAGTCAGAAAGTGACGGGAGCCCTAACTCAATGAACACTTCCAAGCTGAGACCCTGCCCCAGCGAGTTGTAGGAGGCTCATTTTCAGTTGTCTGGTATTTGATTTAGATTATGGGTTGCTAAGTTTATTGCACTTACAGGTGATTTTCCCCTTTTGAGATCCCACCTTTTGTATAATAACCTAGGTGCAGGGGAAACTTTCCTAAGATAACATTACATGCTCTGAATTTTCCTAGAAATAGCTTTTTCCAACCCAAATGTTACTTCTGGTATTTTTTAAGAAGCCTGTACCAGTGTGGTTCCTAATCATGTTCTAAACAGCTTTCAGAGACACAAGAAGTCCTTAAGCCAGGATCACCTGGTGTTAAACATCAGAGAAAGTTTCTAGCAAGCCTTAATTTTGATATTTGCTCTAAGAAGGAAGATACCTTGATGTTTAATGGAGTCTTTCCAAGCCACTGGAGCAGAACAAGAGTAGATGACCACATTTACTTTGAGAAATAATGTTAACAGATGGTCCTTAAAGCAGCTCACAGCTTCAAATGATAAGGAAGGAAGAAACAGAAGACATGTTTGCACTGTAGCAAATGTCGCCTCATGTGTGGTGGCTTCTAACAAGAGCCATCCTCTTCCGAGGAAGAATATCTATGAGAGAATGTTCATCCTATTTAGCTAGAAAGAGTTCCACTTGCAGGAGAATTTGACCAATTCTAGTAAGGTTTTCTAGTAATCAAGAAAGGCTTTGTACTTGAGTTCTGATTTGGATTATGAACTGTTTAGTTAAGAGAGGAAACTTGGTTAGTTGTTTCTCCCTATGTTGATTCAAAAGAATAGGCTATGAAGAAGCCTTTAAGAAGCTGGTACCAAGGAACTCTGGGAGGGAAGAAGGACTGGATGCGAGCATTCAGAAGAGCTTTTGTACAGGAAAGTGGTTTCCCATATCAGCACCTATGACAAGTGGATGTCTCCAAGAATAAAAGTCTCCTTGGCAGGAGCCTGGAGGAGTGCTCTCTGTTGAGCCTTCCAGCCTTGAATCTACTAAAAACTACCAAATTAGAAGTCAGCTTCTAATTAGAGGAGGGCCGTTCTGTCAAGCTTGCACAGTAAGGCATTTGAAAAGCCCTACCTGCTCTAAAAGGCAGCTGAAAAGTGCTCACCAGGCATGTTGGCTCGTAACTATAATCCAAGTTCCCAGGAGACTGAGGCAGACCCAGGAGAGCTGCTGTGGCTGCAAGGTCAACCTGAACCACAGAGTCAAAAATGACAAAAAAAAAAAAAAAAAAAAAATCACAAGTAGACAACGAAAGTGCTAAAGCTGAACTTTTAGAGTGACTCTGATATATTATGTGAGGAAACTCACATAAAGAGGCAGCAGGGATTTAAATTTGAAAAGACTATAAGAACTGGAGTTCAAACTTTTGACTTCTCTGTGATTTCTCAGTATTAACACTTAAAATGTAGGACCCACAGCTAAGTGTTGACTGGGTTTTGTGTTTTTGTGTGTTAGCACAGTTGAATGTTTCCAAGTACAAAGTCCTGGAGGGAACCTGGAGAAGAGTTCTCTAATGAGCCTGAGAGCTCTTGTGAGCTTTGAGTCTTAGTGTTCTGTTGTTTTCATTGGGGGCCTTGACATTAGGTGCTCTTCCCAGATGACTAACAAATACTAGCCTAGGAAATGCCAGTCTGTAGAGAAAAGACGGAATAATGGGACGTCACTCCAGATCTACCTCTGTGATGTGTGATAATATCTGAATTTCAAAATGTACTCTTCAAATCACTCTCCAAAGTGAAACACTGTCTTTAGAGTGTAATGCTTTGTATTGAGCTGTCATCCATTAAACCAAGAGCTGAAGGCCCTCTGGAATAATCTCATTCCACACGTCACATCCCGGTATTGTCATCTGGCCTTCCTTTCTTGTTCCCAAAAAATCTGGCTTTATGTCATTCTCTGGGCTGATGCCTGCAAGGTGTATGCCAGTGGCACTCATGACACTGAAGAGTAAGGTGGAAGCTTGTCCTGAGTTAAGGTTGTCATTTTTTTGTCGTACGTTCACTTCTGTTGCTGTGATAAAACACCCCTACTAAAAGCAGCAAAAGGAAGAAAGGCTTACTCCTCTTACAGTTCTAGATTATAGTCCATTACCATGATCAGCATGGCTTGGGTCTTGAGACCTGACTGGGGATAAGGAAGGAATGGAGAAAGGTCAGACACAGACACATGCACATATACAAAACAAGCTGTGGTCAGGGGGGCTGCGCACGCGCTGATGGAGCAGCACCAACTACGAGCCAACCAGCAACAACCAGAACACTAGCGTGCTTGTGTTAGTTATTCTCAGTACCTTGGAAGGGGCTGGCTAGTCAAGTAGTCTCAGGCTTTAATTATCTACGAGGAAACATCCAAAGTGGATGGTTTTGCACACACTTGTCAGTCATTTATAAGCTCTTGTATTTCTTCATGCAGTCCACATTCCATAGAACCAGAGAAAGGAAAAAAAGCTTTGCCATCCCTCTGAATCTCATCCCAAGGAAAGCTTGCTACTCCTGTGGGTCTGAGGCACAGGTCCTTGACAGGGCTGTGTCCATGTCAACAATACACATTTACTCAAGGGTTCATCTCCTCCCCACAGTCCATTACTCTAGAGAAATCAAGGCAGCAACTTAAAATAACCTGCCCACAACCAAGATCAGAGAAAGAATAAACTCAGGAATGCTGTTCTCTTAACTCTTGCACAGTGCAGGGCCCAGACTGGAGAATGTACCAAGTCACATTCAGGGTATGTATTCCCTTTTCAATAAATCAAGACAATCCTCAACACACAGGCCCATAAGCTATCATGATCTACTCTAGACAATTCCTCATTGGTGCTTTCTAGCTATGTCCAGTTGAAAATAAAAACTAGCCACTGCATATAGTTGCAACAGTATCTTGGTAGAGATCACCCTTTTTATCCTCAAACAAGAAGATAAATAACCAGCAAACGGAAGGAGAGAAAGTTAAATGATCACACCTATTATCATCATTTAATAGATGAAAAACTGATTTTCCCCCTAAATTCTAAACAATTTGCTTGGATTTTGGTTGGTTGACATATTATAGCTCAACACAGAATTTGTGTTCTTCCTTGGAGACTCAACTAAAGGCTGAAAATGAAACAGACTTTTGTGCCTAGTTACCATATTAAATCCTAGGTAAACATGTAGGAGAATATGTATTCTTCTTAGTCAAATAATGAATTGTTTTTGCTTTTTCTAAAGACATTAGCTTTCTTTTTGGGCACCAAGTCTTGTGGAATTAGAGGTCTTAAAAGGAAAATAAAAAGGAACTTGCACTTTAGAAATTACTTATATACAAGTATTTATTTAGAATAAAATAAGAATAACAACAAATTGCAAGAGTTTTTTTTTTTTTCCTCCAAGGTAACAAATTCAATGAGGTAAAAAACACACATTCATTTTAGCAATTCCTTATACCCTTGAAATGATGCAACATTTTACCATTCTTTGTATGAAAGTAATAGCAAGGCAATTTGGTTCTTGTTAAACATAGTTGAACAAGTTTTCTTTTTTTTTTTTAATGATAGTTTAGAAAACGTTTTGTTAGCTCCTCAGACTGTTATGGCAAATAATAGACAGGATTATGACAAATATATGGGGAACGCTTCCTAATGTCTTTTGTGGTTAGGAAATAAATTTCAGTTAGGAGAGTGCTTCTTACCCTGTAAGCATGAGGTGAGATCTCAGGTACAACACCAGCATGTCGTGATTCTTACTTGTGATCCAAAGCCAGGGAGCCGGAGACAGCTGGCCATCTGAGGCTCTCTGCTTGGCCAGCCTAGCTTGCTTGGCAAGTTCCAGGTCAATGAGAGACCTGTCTCATGATACTAAATGGATGAGTTTGGAGTAGAAAAAGGTGTCAGTCACTGCCTATAAGATTGAACAGTGACTACCACCTGAATACACCAAATAAAGTTTTTTTTTGGGGGGGGGGTTGGCATTCTTAGGTAATGGCTTCCCTGAGATGAAAAATACATAGTCAACATGTCACATCTGAGAGACCTTTCTCATTGTTTGGAGTAACTGACTCCTTTAGTTAAATACCCATCACATGGGGTGTGATACACATGATGAATTTGGGGAGTTTCCTTCCATTTCTGGCTAAGTTTGTTTGTTCGTACAGTGTTTGTGTGGAGGTCAGAGGACAGCTTGAAAGAATTTGTTGTCTCCTTTCAACGACTGAATCTCAGAAATGGAATTTACCTTGTCAGGCTCGACCTTAGTGTTCAGTGGTGACATACCTTACCAGTTCTGAATTACTTATATACTGTTTGCATGTTCCTCATTAAAAGAACACTGGGCAAGATAGATAAATACTAATTTCTCAATTTTTCTCACTGGTAATTTTATTTTGGCATAGCCCCCTCCAAACCTCTCTGTACTGGCTAGTTGTATATCAACTTGGTACAACATAGACTCATTTGGGAAAAGGGAACTTCCATGGAGAAAGTGACTCCAACAGATCAGCCTGCGGGTGATGAAAGTTCAGCTCAGTGGATATTGCCATACCTGGGATGGTACTTCTGGGTACTAGAAGAAAGCAGATGGAACAAGCTGTAGGGAGCAAACCAGCAAGCAGCGTTTCTCCATGGGCTTTAGATTATTAGTTCTTACCTCCAGGTTCCTGCCTGTTTTGGGATTCTGCCCTGACTTCCCTCAGTGATGGGCTGTTACCTAAAAATGTAAGCCAAATAAATCCTTTACTTCACAAGTTGCTTAAGGCCATGTTGTTTCATCATTGAAATAGAAACATTAGCGAAGACACTGATTCTATCTTTTGTGTACTGGACACTCTCCACTTCAGTAAGGACAGACCTCAGACAGGGACAGTGGAAGCTTGCATAGGTGGTGTGTGGTGTGTAGAGGCTTGTTCTTGTGGGCATGTATGTGTTTGTAGAGGTCAAAGGTCATTTCCAACTGTCTTCCATAATGTTCCTTCCACATGTACTTTCTGTGAACCTGAAGTTCACCTATTTGGATAGGCTGGCTGGACAATGAGCTTCAGGAATACTTCTGTCTCTGCCCTTCCCCAAGCACTAGAGTAAAAGGCCACCATGGTACCCTTCTAGGCTTAAAATTGTAGGTCCTGGGTATTTGGCTTCAGGGACTTCTCCTGCCTACATCATAGGCAGCTTTACCAAATGAGCCAGTTTATTTGTCTTGTTTTGTTGTCTTAAAAATTAAATTTATAGATAAATATACAAAGTATTGGGTTTCACCATGACACACATTATACCTTTGACTTCCCTCACTGCCCTCTCCCGCAATGGCTGCTTTCCCTACTTCTCTGGTAGCCCTGCCTTCTGTTTTCTTGTCAAATACATTATACATTATCTGACCTGTCCCTGCCTCCTTCAGCATTTCTTCCTCCCTTCTCTCGATCCCTTTCATAGTTTCACGATCCACACAAACACACATACACAAACACACACACAATACACATGTACACATCCCATGCACATACACACTCACACATGCATGGACATGAATATATTCACATGAACACACTCTGTATCCATATTCACATACCCATGAACACACACTTGCACATCCATGCACATTCATGTGCAAATACTCATACATGTACAGATGTAATTTTAAGGCAAAGTTCAGCATATAAGAGAAAACATAGAACCTGCCTTGCTGAATCTGGTTCATTTCAACATTTTAACCCATCCAGCTTTAAAAAAACAACTAAGCTAAACTAAGATTTAAAAAAAAAAACCCAGTGTATTGTTTGCATATGTTCAGTGTGTAGTGGTAATGGATTTCATAAGGATACTTTCTTTTGAGCACATCATCTTTCTTTAACCACATTTGGCCCATGCCTCCCCCATCCCCTTCCACCTTTTCCTCTTGGCCTCTTCCTTCCTTCTGTTTCCTGTCCTAGATAAACCAAGCATCCACAATGAGAGAAAACATGCACTGTTGTCTTTCTGGGTCTGGTTTCTTTTGTTTATTCTTTAACGTGTTTCTGTTATTTTGAGTTTGAGGCAGAGGCTGTACTCAGGGTCAAAGTACAGATCCTCCTGCCTTAGCATTCCTCAGTCCCCAAGCTATGCTTGCAGCTTGTGTAACATCACAGAGCAAGACTGAATAGCAGCCTTGAGATCAAATGCATTAGGCTCAGAATTAACCTGGTTTTAACCAAACCCAATTATTGGTTATGCTCTGCTGGACTGTGTGACCCTAAGATACCAGGTCTCTCTTATGTCCTGGTCCTTTCTTATTGAGTAGTGTCAATGAAAGGAGGGAATATGATCATGTGTGATCCAAAGCTGTAGCCTTGTGGACATTGAGTAAGTCTTCCTCACAGGTCTTTCCTGAGTAACCTGTCTAGAATCCTCCTTAGTAGGGAAACCTAACAGAACAAACTCCATCCCGTCTTGACCTCTATCCCCTTCCTGTCTCTATCTAGTTCTCTGACTTTGTATTTTGAGAAGGGAGAGAAGTGGATGGAGATTGAAAAGATAAGGGTGTAAGATCTTTTCTGCAGTTGGGATGTCATTTAAATTCTATTTATGTTGCTTGTCAGAGTCAAGCCTTAAGACAAGGGAAGAGCAGCGCTGTTCTGGCAGCCTCATCCCCCATTGGTGCCCAAGGGTGAGGTAATGAGAAGAAAAAGCAGGGAAGCCATGAGGCACAGGCTGGCTGTCACCACCCCAGTCTTCTTTCCACACCATGTTTGCAAACATGCTGTGTTCCCAGACAAGACAGATGCCACAGGCACCCACTGCAAGCCTGGCATCCTCATCGTGTCTGGGAAGGGGATCTAGCCCAAGTCAGCACAAACACTGAGCAGATGGCAATGGGGTGGGAGGGCTTCCCCAAACAGAGCCAGGCATAGCTCAACGCCATGAACTCACAATACACATTATGGAGACTAATAGACACTCTGGACTGGAATTTGTTCCTGCAGAAGAGAGCTGGCTTAAAGGATCGAGGTGACAGGCAGCCACCAGACTCGAAAGTCTATTTGTTTCCTGACACTCCTGCTGGTAAATGTTTGGGAATTTGGCCCCAGAAGTCAGTGTGTTGATAAAAGGCAGCTTTGTTGGACTTCAGCGGCCCTGAGACTGCAGCAGACAGAACTTTTCCTGTAGCCCTGTGGTCTGAAGATCACGAGGCATTTATACTTTCCTTCTTGCAGGCTCTTCCAATCCAGAAGGTCAAAAACCAGAGGCACAAAAGTACTTTAGTTGCAAATTTGACTCTATGTCAGTGAGGCCTGCAGAAATCCTCAGTATGGGACCCTGAAGCATCCCAAGAGAGTACAAAACAAAACAAAAATCTAGGGTCTTACACTTTTAACTCTTCTACTTTCATTAAAGAATTCCAATACATTATCCAATACTATAGTCTCACCTTCCATAACACACACACACACACACACACACACACACACACACACACACACACAATTCTAATTAACAATCTACTTCTCAAAGCATATAGGCAAGTTTGGGAGTAGGCTAGAGTACATCCAAATGAAACCCACCAAACTAGAGCAACATACCAGGCCAGCCAGCCAGGGTCCAAGGCAGGATCCCCAGTGAAACTACAATGCCCCAGGGGACATTCTAGTTACATATCAATTTACAGCTTGCCTCTTGGCAAGTCTCTGTAAGGCTGCCCTTAAACTAGCAAGCTGTGAGAAACTCTAAGAGGTCATCCAGGACAAACACGAAAACTCTTCTCAATTGCCAAACTGCCTCGCAAAGGCTCGATTACAGCATACCAATCTAGACCCCCCCCCCCCAAAGCCAAAGGATAAATAACTTCTCATTACCAATTTCTTTCCCCAGAGTTTCTCTAACATTAGGGGAAAGCTTAGTGCTTGATGAGAGGACCCCCAACCCCGAAGGGAGAAGTCTAAGTGCTGGCCTTTAAAGTGTTCCAAAGAGAGATAAGGAAGCTTGAAAGCAAATACCTAATGTTGACTAAGGTCATTCAAGCAGCTTTGGCAACTGCCTGGGCTTCCTAGTCTCCTAAGGCTCAAGAACCATGGGGTCCCTGCTTTAAATGTGGTGAGCCAGGCCTGTCCTAATCCCTACAGACCACTTGTAACATCTCCAAAGTGCCATCAGGAGGGACACTGGACTGCTGACTGCCCCCGTATCCCTCACAGTGTAGGACATCAGATGCAGATCATTCTCCAGCAAAGACTGAAGGGGCTTGGGCTCCTTGATCCTGGTGATCTCTGAGAGAATCCTGGGTAGTCATAACAGCATCAGGGAGGCCCATCTCCTTTCTCCTGGACTCTGGGGGCAGTTATGGTGCTGATGGAGATTTGGGGACCCACCTCTCCTTGCTTTCCTACTGTCGGGATAGGAAGACAGCCTTGCCAACCTTGCAAGACCCCACTACTCAGTTGCATTTTCAGGGGTGTTCCTCTCACCCATTCTTTCCCAGTAGCGCCAATCTGCCCCATCCATCCCCTTATTGGGAAAAAATCTTCTGCTAAATGAAGCCTCTATTTCCTTCACCCCCTACCTTCGTTCACCTGACTCCAAGCTTGCCAGCAGTTCCTCCCCTCCTAGGTAGACAACCTCCTGGTTTGAACATATTATTTTCTTTGCCAGTCTTTCAGGTGGACCCCCAAGTCTGGGACACTCAAAACCCCTCTTTCGCCACCCCTCTCCCTACTGCTGTGGTCATCATCTAATTATAGAACACTACCTGTGGGGCACGTGACCATGAAACAAGAGAAACTGGCATGGAGCTGTCAAGGTAAAAAATGTTCAAAACATGGAAATCTCAAAATTGAGACTGGCAGGAGTGATAGTAGCTCACTCCCTGTTTTCATATCTGCCTTTGAGCATATGACTTAGAAAACTCCAACCAGGTGGTCACAGGATAACTCATGAAGAGCCTTAAGGGACTTAGGCTTATCATCTCTGACCTCCTAAGACAAACTACTTCACTTCACATCTCCCTTTAAAAGTCCAATACTCATAGTTAAGAGGCCCAAAGGAGGCTACCACCTGGTTCAACACCTGCAGATTGTCCATTTTGCAGTGGTACCTCTCTACTCTGTTGTAACTCACTCTTACACATGTCATCCCACTATACCCTCAGGGACCTCCCATTTCTAAGTCCTGGATCTAAAGGATGCTAGCTCTCTTGATACCCAGCCATAAAACATCTTTGCTTTCACCTGAACTGATGCTGGCACCTACCCTTCTTCTCAATTCACCTGGACTGTCTTACCCCAGTTTCCTGTACAGCCAACACCAATTTGGCCAGACTCTGACCACTAATCTACTCTTTGTCTCTCTCCAGTCTAAATTAGTAAAATATACAAATGACCTCCTCTGCAGTCTGTCCCTACAAATTAACCAAACTGACACACTGGCTCTTCCAAATTTTTTATTCAGCCAGGAATACAGAGTCTTACAGTCTAAGGTCCAACTGTCCACTCATCAGGTCAACTACTTGGGACTAACTATTACTCCAATCTACAAAGCCATTACCTTGGGGGAAAAACCCACCCAATTCAGTGTCCCTCATTGTCTCTTCTATCAAAGAAGAGGTTTTTATCATTTCTAGGAATATCTGGCTTATTTTCCTGAATCCTCCTTTTCATTTTTGCTGCCCTCTATATGAGACAGTCCTCAGCACTTAATAAACCCCTTTTTGCACCAATTACAAAGCCCTTTCAGAAGTTTCAATAGGCTCTTCTTCTAGCCCTAATCCTACACTTCCCAGACTTAAACCATTCTGTTTCTTTCTATGTTACAAAAAGAGGAATTTATTGTTGGGATCCTAGGTCACCTGGGACCTTCCTTTGTACCTATGGAATACCTGTCAAAAAGTTAGACCTCACTACTCAGGGACAGGTACTCTGAGTATTCCCTTTAGCAGCTAACAAACTCCTCATTCAAAAATACAAAAAAATAACTTTTGAATCACCTGTCACTATCTTTTCCTACCACAACCTGTCTTCTCAATCTATAAAGGCTTACAAACGTTACTTTCCTCCTGAGTTCTCTCTCCAGATCATACTAGTAGAAGATGCCACGCTTACTTTCCAATCATGCCCACCCCTCATCATCTGAAATCTTCTTTTATAGCTAAAGGTAGACCACTCTTCATATCATTCTTGCACTGAAACCTTAGAGGAAATAGTGCCCCACCCCTCACTCATACAGGAGAGCACATTGCACGGGCCATCTATATCTGGTACGCAGATTACAGTTTCTGTTTATGTAAGGAGGCCTAAAGTGGGCTATGCCATAAAGTCAGATATGGAGGTGGTTGAGACACAGTCCTCCCTACCCACACCACTAATCAGCAGGCTGTACTAATAACTTTCACAGGTGCCCTCCTATTAGTGCAAAGACAATCCCTAAACATCCACACAGACTTCAAATATTCCTTTCATCTCCTTCTGTCACATACTGACACCTGGAAAGAGAGTGAAATACTTAAAACAAAAAGGATCAAAGCTAACAGACCAAATTATGGCCATGCTAAAGGGTTCTCATCTCTCAATGGCTGGGAAATTGTTCACTGCAGTGCCAGCAGATCCAATGATTCTGTCATCTCTAAAGGAAATAACCAAGTTGACAAGGTGGCTAAAGTGGTGGCCTTTGGGGGCCCAAACCTGTCTTACCAACCCCAGGGTATCCTTGCATTATAACCTACAGCCCCATTAACACCTCCTTACACTCAACAAATTTTACACTAGCTCTTTCCTCCTAATAGCCAAACCCTGCCTCGATTTGTTAAAATCTACCTCTAGTCCATCTCTAAGAATTTGTATTTCTTAAGGGCTAATCTTTCAATTGTCAAATCCCAACTCTACTTTCCACAGGAAAACTGTTTGCCAAGCCAGAGACTCCCTAGAACTGACTGGCAACTTAGCTTTATGAATATGCTCAAAGTCAAGCACATTAGATATCTGCTGGCCTTGGTGGACACCTTAGGGTGTGTAGAGGCATTCCTTATCATCAACAAAAGGACCCAGACATTATCTGCAGATCTGCATTCCTTGCACTGGAATGCCTGCCAGTTGGACAATGGTCCTGATTTCATCTCCCAGATTTCCTAAACCCTATCTAAAATTCTCAACCTTCCTTAGCATTTGCATATCTCATACTATCCCCAGTTCCCAAGAAAGATAGAATGAACTAACAACTCCTAAAAATGTACTCTTGTCAAATTGTCATAAGAACTTCCATTGAGTTAAAGGTCCTACTGCTAGATGTTCTCAGGCTATGAGCTCTTTCCAAATGACCACTTTTTATATTTCTGTTTAAGCTCATGTAGAGATGACCAGTTCTGATCTACAGTCTTTCACAAAAATGCTGTCTCTGCCTGATTACCTACCCCTTACTCTCTCATCTCAGCTTCCTCCTATGGAACTTTACTGACCACTCTATTCTGGCCACACACTAACTCCTGTTCATCCCCAAACAACATTAGGGATTGGGTCCTCCTTTCCCCTCCATAGCAATGTCTCTCACCCTTTCCCCTTAAATGGTGGAACCCATTCAAGATAATTCTTGTAACCCCAACAGCCACTAAGCTAAATGTTCTTCCTCACTGAATTCACCAATTCCAACTCAAGTTTCTTACTTCTCCACCTCCAGAAAACTTCCTTTACTACACATAACCTGAAACAGGACCCGCTTTCTCACATTTTAGAAGTCCCTGAGATCCACCACCTTGTCCTTGGTTCCAGAAGAATTGGGCTTCACTATGGCAGCTGTGCTTGACCGTACTAGATCTAATATAGACATTTCTTCCTTACCTCTTGTCTGCTTCTGTCTGGGGTAACTCTTACATGAAGATTTGAAGTCCTAGGAACCCTCACATATAACAAACAGTTCCTCCAAACAGGGTGAGAAATTGTTTCACAGAAAGCTGTCAGAAAAAATTAAAATTTCTGTCACACCTATATCCACCCCTCCTCTTTCATTTAATGACCTTTTCTGTGACAAAAAGCTAATGTAAAAAGTGGTTAGAGACAGATATGGAGGCTTTCTATACTGGTTCTTCCATAGCATGTGCTACATCCGATTCTTTCTTCTATCCATAAAATGGGCACTCCACCTCTATATTTTGGATCCATGAGATCACAGTTGAGGGTGTTTTCAATAACCTTTACCATTTCTTCACCCCTTGGCACTCAGTAAATATGATTAAAATTCAGAGAAAATATATTCCAATTACCCACAAAATAGGAGAGGTAGAGAATTTGACTCAACACTCCTCCTGGGCCATAAGCTCTTTAACATCCCTCTCCTAAATAATACAAACCTGTCATTTTGCCTCCTGCTTCAGACTCTGACCTCAGACTACCAGATTTTTAAGTGCCATTTTGGGGATTGCTCAATCTGCATTCCTCTTGAAACTAGTTCAAAACTGCCACTTACAGCCTCTCCCATATAACCTTTGTCAAATGGCCAAGTGTCCCAAGTGTGGTGTTGCCATGACTTCCTACATTTTTCATATCACTCTCTTTGGCATGGCAAACAGCTTTAAGACATTCTGGACATATTCTGTAAGGGCATCAACACTCTTAGATTGCCACAAAACCCTAACCCCATCTCCACCTCAGCCTTGGTGCTCTACAGCTTACACCATTATCATTCTTTGCAATAATCGAGACTACTATCATTCATCTGCTAAACCATATTTCCCTTCCCCACATTGAGAGTGGTACATGAAGAACAGCCTCTACCAATTCTAGTTGTGGATCAAATAGCAGCCTGACATAATAGGGCAGTCCAAACCTTGTCTTTTCTGGCTGTAATAGAAATAACTTCCAGTGTTGCCACTGGGACAGCAGGGCTGACCTCTTTATTGACATTTTATCATCAATTTTCTTCCCAGTTCCTCCAGGATTTCCAACAGGTGACCTAAGCCATACTTAGCCTTCAAGGACATATTGACTACCTGGCTTTAGTGGTACTAGAAACTCAACAGAGAACAGATCTTACAGCTGAAAAAGGTGGCCTTTGCCTTTTCTTCCAAGGAGAATGTTGCTTCTATGTCAACAAATCAGTATAGTTAAAAGCAAAATCCAGTAACTTCAAACAGACCTCCAAAAACATAAGAACTCTGTCTCCAGCCCCTGGGCCTTTGAGAATCTCATATGGAAGTGAATACTGCCCTTCCTAACCCCTTTACTTCTTGTTTTTACTAATTGTACTCCGCATTATCAAGTTCTTCTCTACATTTCTCCAATGACAAATAAAAAAAAACTTTTATGAAACAATTAATCAGTTATTTTTACAGGACTGTCAAACCTTAGCCACAGATTTGGAGGCTCATGATTATGTCCTGACAGTGAGGTTCAACAGTTCCCCAAAGATGTTGATGACCTAAAACAGCAGGAAGCAGTCTAAAGAGCATGGCACCCCCACTCATACCTTATCAGTCATGCCTAAATATTTCCTCACCTTTATATAAGAAGGAAGGATGTTAGATACATCCCCACTTAAGGCCACCTTTGGTAACCTAGCAACAGCAGCAATGTCATTACCAGCTGCCATGGGTGACACTTTTCCATTGTCGCATGTATTATACCCCTTATAAAGCCCACATCTTTATGGCCTCTTCTCTTTCTCCTCTCTCACTGAGAGGCAGATTGTGCATAACCCCCATCTCACCCCCCTACACACACCCTCACACAGCCCAAATAAATTTCTTGAGTGAGGCCTGTTGCATGGTGTAACTTTGTGGTGTTTCTTGGACCATATCCATCAAGGTAACTTTCCCCCTGCTGAAAAACCTTAGCAAGTGCCACTCCCTCTGAGCCTATTAGGGCCATTTTCATTCTAATCACTATACCTAATCTCCTGCATGCCTGGGGGGCAGGGCCTGTATGTCATGGATAGACAGTGGGCAAAAGAGGCATTTCCACCCTCAGCATCCGGAGTGGCTGCTATCATATGGTGGCCTCCATGGATGACTTTGGCCAAGAATGGGAGACAGCCCTGGAGAGGAATGTCAAGGGCCAAGCAGTGGGAGCTCAGCACTCTGCTCCACAGCCCTGCACTTATTTTAGAGGAAGCTTTGTCTTTAAAAGATTTTCAACAATAATGTAAAATATGTTGTATGAAAAGGTCTGTTCCTAGGAGCTGATCTGTGGCAGATAAGAAAAGAGAGATTCTCCTTCACTGAAAGCAGAACACAAACCTAGGACTGGAGAAGGGTTTCCCTCTTTAATCATTGAAATCATCAGCTCCTCCAGAGGAATAAATAGAAAAGGTGTTTCTGGATTTATTTCCAGAATGTGCATTTTTGTGTATGTGTACATGGTTGTATTTATAGGAATGTGTATGAGTGCATGTTTGCCTGTGTGTATAATTTGTATGTATGTGTGTGTGGGTGTATGTGTGTGTATGTACACACGTGTGTATATTTTGTGGGTATATGTGTGTTGTCTATGCATGATTGTGTTTTGGGGGAGAGGGTTCAAAGATGAAACCTACCTTATTTGTAACACAAACACACACACACACACACACACACACACACACACACACACAAACACGTGCAGGTACAGCAGAAGAGACTGGCTCTGGCCTTAGGTGGAATGGATCAAAGCAAACCATGAGGATGGAATAGCTAAGAGCATCTGAAGTTCAAAGACTCCTTTGAGAACATCACTCTTTTTTAGAAAGTACATGGAAGACAAACCAGTTTACTCTGCCAGTGAGTCAACCTTATATGAGGATCCGGGCAGCCTGCATCTCAGCTTTGCCTCTCATGTTCTCTTCCTGCTGAGACAAGCAAAGGTCCAGCAGAACTCCTTACTCAGGAACCCAATGACCCTGCCTGCAGTCTTTCCTTCACTCTCACTACTTATACACACACAGGGAAAAGAATTCTTCCCCTTTCAGTATGTGTGTGTGTGTGTGTGTGTGTGTGTGTGTATGTGTGTCTGTGTGTGTGTGTGTGTTTAGGAGGGGAGGAAAAGTACTTCTGTTCAATCAGTCAACATAAAATGTTTCCCTAAAGAGATGATAAATAAAATATTTACCTAAGAAAGTATTTCTGTGCCACATCAATTTATATTTAGAAGGGATTTTAATGACCTTTAGGAACACGACCAATCAACTTTGGCCACAGAAATCTTACACAGAATGTCCATGTTGCATTTCTGTCTCCTCGTCTGGAAATTTATTCCCCAAAGGCCTGAGTTGATTTTTTTTTTTTTTTTTGTTTTTGTTTTTTTCATTTTCTGTTTGTTGAGTGAATGCTTTTTGGAAAAACAAACATGTCGAGTTTCTTAAAGCTCGCAGGCAGCCTTTCTGTTTGCATCACATTCCCCATAGTCAGGTACCCAGTACAATAACTGCCCTCAGGGCTTCACGTAGCCCAAGCTAGCCTCAAACTTGCTATGTAGCTGAGGATGATACTGAACTTCTGATTCTTTTGCCTCTAGCTACTGAATATTGGAGTTACAGTTGTAAGCCAACGAGCCTGTTTTATGCAATGATGGAGATTCAATACACATGAATGTCAGGAAAACACTTCCCCCACTTAACTACTTCCCACTCCCACTGATGTGGAATTTTAAGTTAATGAATAATTAAGAGCAGCAAGGTCAACCTGAAGACCAGACAATCAGTTCTATGGACTAAATGCCATTCTAAATGAAGATTTTTCCAGGTCTCCATCTTTACCTCAAACATTTCACCCATGCATAATTACTATGGCCAACCAAACATCAGACATGAGTCTTGGTGAAAAATAACCAATTCTACAGCAATAGAGAAAATGCATTGTTCATAAATGCCATTTCTGTAATTGGGGGTTCAGGGGAGTGGGCATTAGTGGAGTATACAGCGTCATTATGACAACATTAAGTGTGACTTAACCTTGACTACAGAGACCAAGAAGTCATGTAGGAGAGCAGAGAGAAAAGGCTATGACCTGTCCTCCTGTGTTCTAAAGGAAATGTCTTGGTTACTATGAATGAAAAATGCTGGCTGAAGCAGAACCTGTGGGAAGGGTGAGCTTTCTTCCTCCAGGAATAAGCCTCTGTGTTTTTCTTTTTGTGACCTTTCTGCATCTGCAGTCATTTCTTTGAAAGTCTGGACTTCTGCTAGACTTCAGGTGTCTTTGGTCCAAACTCTGGGGTTTGGAGAAGGAAGGCCATCTGGAACAGCTGCTGGAGATGGAGCTTAAAGCTTCCCCAAGGTGAGCATAAGTTTCCTCTTCTTATGGGAGTCTTTTTAAAATGAATCTGCTGTTGTAAAATGATGTTATGAATCTTGCTGAATGTTCTTTTCGGGGAATGATGTAGAAAAACCAGAAAGAAGTTGATAGTCCTCCACTGCATCTGACAGATCTGAGCTTGGTTGGGGGTGAGTTTACTGGGCTAGGTAGACCCAAAGTCAAGTAAACAGTTGGCTACAGCACAAAAGTAAACAGTTGGCCACAACACACACTAAATGGCATTTCATTGTTTCAGTGGAAAAATTATTATTGCATAGTCATTTATGTGTTATAATGCAATTGAATATTAATTTTAAAATATAAATAAAAACAAAATTAGAAAACATTTATGCTCAAAGGAGATATTACGTTCCTGTCCAAATCCATAGTTTTTCTCCCCAAGGGAGTTCTCTTGTTGTTTATTGTTTGTTTGGAAGGTACATCTTCTGCTTTGCTTACTGATGACATGTTCAGATTTATGATGTCAGGTGACCCTACTATCGCAGCTTCTTTGTACCACAAGCTCACCTGAAGTCTCCCTCTGCCTCCATTCTTCCTTTGGCCCTCTGTCCTTTCCTACCCTTTCTGCTGAAGGAAAGACTTTCTTAGGCTTTATTTTAGCCAACTGGAGGGCAGAAACCTCCATTATGAGGTTCTGGCCAAAACAGAAAGCCATCTCTCCAACAGATTCCACACATCAATCCTGCCACACACATGGCCCCTCTGTCCTCTCTATATTGTCTCTCTAGACTCTTCCTGCTAACTTAAAAGTCACAAGATAGAGAATTGAAACTTAAATTTCATTTTTCTTCTTTAGTCCCAGCTTTGGAACAAACATGTTTCTAGGCTTCTGATCTTCTAGTTTTCAGAAGAAAAGTGAATATTCTTTCTGACACCAAAGCCAGCTCTTGTGGAATGCTGATCAATAGATGGCAGTGGTTGCCCTTTCTGCTGTTGCCATCACTTAATTTCACATTAATAACTACTTGTACCAAGATGAATAAAAGAATGAAGGTAGAAACAGATGAACACATGAAGAACTCTTTCAAGCCATTCATTTAAAAATTAGTAAATCAGGTACTACCCAGCATGTTGGGTAGAAATGTAATCAAAAGTCTTACTTGAGCTGCAATAATGACATGCTGGGAAAACTGTGCCCTTCAGTGTGATAATGGCATCATTGCTGTGGGGATAACCAACTGCTCCTGACAAGGAACTGATGCTTGATTCTGTAAGCCAAAAGTCCATGCCTGGGAAAAGCATAAGCTTTAGGTAGAAAGCGTATTATTGTTGTTATGCTAAGTGTTCATGTTGTTAAACTGCCTTCTAAATAGTCTTGTTTACAACCATAGACTAGAGCTGTGGCCAACTGCCATCAGAGAAGCATCTTCCTACAGTGGTCAGTGGTGACTGCTCTTACATGACCAGACTGCTAAGAATAAGTGCTCGTCCTTATATGGGAGAGATTTAGCACCTTCTTCATGGCTTAGAGAACATTGCAGAAGAGGAAGCAAGGAAGATGTGAGTCTTAAATACCATGGGTGGAAGTTTAACTCACTGCTTTCATTTTACCTGCAAAATAAACCTGCATAACATTGGCCTCTCAACATTTCATCATGAACAGGGAGGGGCCCATGAGGAACCATTGGCAGTTAGAGGTTGTTAGGGGGAAGGATGTCATTTTTTTCAGTAGTGTAGCTGATAAATTGGGATACGTGTGGCCCTGTTGGAGTATGTGTGTCACTATGGGTGTGGGTTTAACACCCTCATCCTAGCTGCCTGGAAGCCACTATTCTGCTAGCAGCTTACAGATGAAAATGTAGAACTCTCAGTTTCTCCGGCACCATGCCTGCCTAGATGCTGCCATGTTCTCATCTTGATGATGATGGATGGAACCTCTGAACCTGTAAGCCAGCCCCAATTAAATGTTGTCTTTTATAAGACTTGTCTTGGTCATGGTATCTGTTTGCAGCAGCAAAACCCTAACTACATTCAACTTTCTCATTTTCTAATCTTTTTCCAAAGCAGAACACAATGTGAGTGCACCCCATTTTAAAGAAGTCACTTGAATTATTTTGTATTAGGACTTTTGTCTTTTTTGAGACAGGATCTTGCATAAATAACCCAAGCAGTTTCTAACTATGTTGCCAAGGCCAGTCACGAACCCCCAATCCTCTTGTCTATACCTGCCAAGGCCTGCTTCAATCAGACTTAATCATGCCTGTATTGTTTGATGTGACTTCTCTTAGAAGCTTCTCATCATGTGAAGAATTTCAAAAAACTGCAGGCAGCATTTATACTTTTATGGTAACACTACAGGTTATGGTGACATCTGTATTTCATGAATACACACAACTGTTGCTGCAAATCAGACAAGCAGACAGGACACCCTCTCACACACTTCCCTGTTTCTGTGTCAGGAACCTGGAGTAACACCCAGAACCTCAGAAAGTGACCACATTTGCAGTTAGGGCTGCTGCTGCTGCTGGAGTTGGGTTAAAACAAGGCCTTAGTTCAGTGTGACTGCAGGAAGATAGGTCCAAGAAGGTCAATCTTGGACCTGCACAGCTTCAGGGTAAAGAAAGCTGAGGGTTGCCAGAAAGTCAGCAGAAGCTGGAGAGGAAGGAAAGATTGTCCTAGAGCTTCAGCATGAGCACACTGCCCTGATTGCAGGTTTGCAGTTTCTGCAATTACAGAGCAGTGAATGTCTGTGGTTTAAGCGCCCCAGTTCGTGAGAGGTACTTTGTTATGTCAGCCCTAGAAAGCTAACCTATGCATTCCAGACTGCTGCTGCGAGCCCTCACTGGCCGCCAAGGGTGTATCATGCACCAGGAATCCTCACAAGCCTGTCAGGTATTTCCTAGTGTTCTTCAGGTTTTACAGATTAAGAAACTGAAAGGCAGGGAGATAAGTCAGCCGACCTGGGCCTTCGTGCCTAGAATGGGGCCGACTCTCATGGGTTGGTTTTGATTTCTCCTCTGAGCACAGTCATCATTAGTGCAACTTTGAAGACGAGGAAATGGAGAGCAGAGAGGGGAGTGACCCTCTCCTTATCTTTTTGAAGCTAAACACACTCATTTCCTGTGCACTTTCCCTGGAGGTTATTGACCCACATAGTTTCCTTGTTATTTTTGGCCTTGCCTGATTAGACAACCTACAGCTCATTTAAAGACCTCCGAATCAAGCAGGAAAGCTGGTAAAACTGTGACCCACTGGGCAGACATTAACCATTCCAGCACCTTTCAGTCTTACTGTTGGAGAACACAGGAGCCCACAGTTTCCATGTTAAAGTGATACTGCCTTTGGAATATAAAAATAACCACCGTTTATTGAGCACTACTATTTTTAGATACTAGGCCCCTGTGCAAATTCATTGAAACTTAGCAAAAGATGTGGAGGGTTGGTCATTATTATTGCATTATTTTTAATGTAAGACAACAATTGGGTCTCTGAGCTCAGTCCTCAAATATCCTTGGATGGAAACTGGAGAAATGGATGAATGAAATAAGCGGGTACATTACCTCACACACCACACCTGAAACATCACCTTGCACATCATCATCACACCAGAAGCAGCGAGCTTTCCCTAGTTACAGCCAACACCAGTGAAGCAGATCCACTTTCCTTCCTGCAGGATGAAGTTAGTGTGCCAACCCCAGTCTTCTTTCCCCACACAATCATTAGTGAGACTCACTGAGGACCTCAGAAGAGAGTCTGTGGCAGTGTTTATCAAAAACCGGATGACTGTACTGATGGCCCTGAAATCATGTTAGTGTGGTGTGCTATTCTCTCTCAAAGTCAAAAAAGAGGAAACATAGCAAGGTAGATCCCCATAGTAATTAGAATGATGTTTTTCAGAAAATATGATTGGTTATACATCAGCAGAATGAGGTAAAATGTGTGCTACACTATGATTATGAAAAAAAAGGACAGCGTATACAGTATCTAGAGCTACCTTTGCCAACTAGGCCCATGGAAATTCATATAATATTTGGTTAAGTTCTCCTCTGGCGCCAAGATCAACCCTAAGGTGATTCAAATTACCGTATACTTATGGATTCAAAACTGCATGTGTTTGCAAAATGTCTACATTTCTAGTATCTTATTCCTACTATAGTCCCCTCCAGCAAACTGGCCAAATCTGTTTTCTTCCAAGGGCAAAGGGAATTCCTGGAAGAGTAAAACAGACTTTCACAGGTTGCTTGAGACCCTCAGCCTAGTGACAGGCCCTTTCATACTTCACACTGGTAGCTCTCAAATACTGGTCACCTAAAGAGTTGTCTCAGAGGTTTGTTAAAAATCCAGAGAGCTGACCTAGTTTAAGGCATGACCCAAGAAGTGAAACATCCAATATTTCCCAAGAAGCTCATACTAGCTCTGTTTTGTACATGCGGTGGTTGCTGGCAAACTATCTTAGATACTCATATGAGGCCTGAGAAACAGTACCCAGAGAAGCGGAGAGTTAAGAGGAAAAAGAAAAGAAAAGCAAGGGCTTAGATGAGACTCACTTGATAGTGTGCTGGTCAACACTGCATAGGCCTTGGCTTCTGTCCCCAGCGAGTAAGCCAAGCATGATGGAACACACCCAGTAATCAGTATATGGGATGTAGAGGCAGGAAGATCACAAGTCCAAGGGTATCCTCCAACATCAGCTAGTTTGAGCCTAACCCAGGCTCCATGAAACCTTGACTTACAGAGGAAAGAAAAGAAAAACACTAATTTCTTGTTTGAAAGTTTCTTAAAGTCAGAAGACATGCTGATTTTAAATTGCCTTTAATAGGTGATGCCAAAATACAGAAACAGACGAGGTTAGTGGATGAGCTGCGAGGCATTCACGGCTGTAGAGTTTCAGGTCTACCCTAAGCCTGCTCCTTGAAACAGTGGAGAGAGATGGCTGGTGACATGGAGTTTAATTTTAGCACCCTCTAGAAACACATTCTCCTTGGAGAGGCTACCTGTCAGTCAAGCACGTATCCTCTGAGCTCTAATGTTCACTGTGAGGGTCTGTGAGCTTTTCTAACTGGGTTAGGCAGCTGATGCTGTCTCAAGCTCAGATTTCCTGTTTTCAGAGCTGGGAGTTAGCCTCTAACTCTCCATACCATGGCATTCTGTAATTTTAGAAACCGGGGCTACAGAAAAGACTTCTTCCGGAATTAGGCTTTTTAGTAGAGAACTTCCTTTTGGTTACACAGTGGAATAGCTTTCACAGATGCTCGAATCCTAATTCCCACAATTCTGGCGCCTTCTGAAACCATGTGGTTAATTGAGCTGTGTTTTTCTCCATTAATGAAGATATTTCATGGTTCTAAGAAAAAAAAAAACCACATCTCAAATCGCCCCCTCCTTTTCTTCCTCTTCCCTTTCTTCCTTTCCCTTCACCTTCTTCTTCTCTTCTTCCTCCCTCCTCTTTCTCCTCTTCCCTTTCTCATATTCTTCCTTTTCCTTCTGCCTCCTTCTCTCATCTTCCTCCTTCATTTTTTCCTCCTCCCTCTTTCCTCCTCCCCATCCCTCCTCCTCTAACCAGCATGTAGCTGTCTTTGCTCTCTGTAAGACTATATTCTGTAAAAGCAGTAGGGGGATTCTAAGTCTGCTGCAGTTACTAATTAATTGCATGTTCTTCCCAGACTTTAAAGATAGCATGCTTTTGTTCTGAGATCTAACCAACGAAGTATCTAAATGAAGTGTTGAAAACATGTAATCTTCAGACTCGGAACTCACTGTTGTATTTTGGAAGATTACATGAGCCTCTTCTAAATAGTTGCCTCCCTGTCATGTTGTCTTAAGAAAAGATCACAAACTCTACAACAAGTGATTCAAATTGGCAGTTTGGTGGCAGGAAGAACAGCTGGTTGTGTCGCAAGTCAAGTGTAAAAAAAAATCTCAATGATGGGTGCTGGGCACAGGGGTACTTGGTGCAAAGTACCATCTTCTCTCAATGTTTAAAAATGTTTACAATGGTGCTTGAAATTTTCTGCTGCTAGGATATATGTTTTCTATACATACATCAGAGATATTAATAATAAAATCTTCCAAATGCCGCAATGACTTGTATTTGTAATTCTTGAAGATACCCTAAGATGTGTTCTTCCCAATTCACCCAGTGTGGCTTTTATTCCACTGCTTGTGCTTTATACTTTCACATAATCTGGAACATTCCATCATGATTGTGGAGCATGTCAAATTCACAGCAGCTGCAAACAGGTAGCATGTTAGCAGCTCCCAGTGGCACTTAAGAGTGTTCAGAATTGAATGGAAACATAATTTGACTGTAAAATTCGCTCAGTGTCTTGTGATGCTGGAGTCAAGATGGGAAATCTTGCAATAGGACATGGCCCGCTCCATCTTCCCATTAAAAAATGTCAGCAGCCTGAGTAAGTTCCATTAGCCTGAAGGTCTCCTGGGTGTGTGTCTCTGGCATAGGCACAGCTCTTGGGTTAGATGAACTAAATCACAAGTTGTTTGTCAGTGCCAGTATTTTATTGTCTGTGTGAAGCCGACAGGTTGTGGGCTGTGTTGGGTGGACAGCTGCAACCTTACCACATCAAAGATCAGGGGAACAGCCTTGGCCTGCCATCTTGAAAGAGACACCTGTGGTACACTGGAGACAGCAGTTGCTCACAGGAATGGGAGTGGTATCCTCTGAAGAAGCTGAACTGTGGACATGATCATAGGAGGCTCAAGGAACCAGTCTGTCCTGGTGTTCGGTATGTGAAGCAGCCCCACAGCACTGAGAAAACTCAACCGAACAGGCAGTGGTCAGAACAGGGTTTGGGGTAGGGTGGGGTATGGGAGACGATGGAGGGTATCACTGAGAGACTTGTTATACTTTGAGACATACTTGAGATTCCTTCCGGCTTCACAAATAGAATATGGAACACTATGAGGTGAGATTTATGGAGAAATGCTAAGAGACCAAGACTAGGAGCTCAAGAGCATCATATCACCCCACACACACAGGAGTTCAAATTTCTAATATTCATCACGGATTGTAGGGAGCCGTTTGTGCTGCACCCAAATGTGGTGCCGGCTTCCCGCCGAGAGCTCAGCAAACAGAGCTGCTGCCCAGCCAAGAGACTTAATGCGCATGCGCCACATACGTCATCAGCCCGCTCTCGGGGCATACTATTGAGTTACAGGAGGGCACACCAATGAGGTAGCGACACAAGTCTCCTAGGCATATATAGCAGTGCATTTCTTTCCCCACGTGGAGAAGAAGAAGGAGAAGAAGACGGAGAGACCCCACGTGGAGGGATGGCGGAGAGGACCACGTGGAGAGAGACTTGGTAAAATAGATTGCGGGAGGTCCCGCGTGGACAGAGACTGGACAGAAAGATCGTTCGTGGGGGACTGCGCGTGAGAGGCCGTCTAGACAGTAGAATTCGGTAGGGAGTCCCCGGCTGAGAGAGAAGTTTCCTGCTCATGAAGCCCCTGCTCAAAGTGCTGTAGAATAAAGGTTATTCCGCAGAAGAAGCTGTTCGTTTGTTGCACGCCTGTTCCTAGCGGCGGGAAGCGTGGGCGTGGGACAACGAATTGTTATTTTTTTTTTTTTTTTTGGACAGGCAAAGGACTGTTTATTAGATAGCCTTGGCTAAGTCTGAAATCTATTTTTCCCTGTATGGGGATAATTTCCTCTATGGTATTTAGAATAGAATCCAAGGCACGATGCAGGCTGGACAGAGTGAATGCGCCACCAAGCTACATTCTTAGCTCCAGTTTTACCTCTTATTTATTGATGTTTTACTTCTAAAAGTTACGTGTACGGGTATTTTGCCTGCAGGTATGTTTGTACATCAAAAGTGTAGTGCCCATGAATGCTGGAAGAGGGTGTGGGAATCCCTGGGGGCGGGGGAGTCATGAACCGTTGTTCTCAAACATGTAGCTGGGAATTGAACCTGGGTCCTCTTCTCTGAAATAACAGGCCTGCTCCACCAGCTCAGCTTCCTTCTGTCCTTTGTTCAAGTCCACACCTCATCCTAATCCACACAAGACTGCAATATTTGAAATGCAGCTGACATGTGTTGTAGATACTTCAACTAAAACTTCAGTTTATGTGAGCAGACACTACACACACACTTCTCTTGGTCCAATCATTTGCTACTAATCAGATGTGTGCATTTCAAGATAACAGGATGTCAGAAATCCTTGACCATCAAACAACTCTGCTGCCATATCAATGTCTCTTGTTCAGGGAGCAATGGCTGCTAGCTGCCTGTGTATGGCTTCAGTGGGTGTGCTGGCTGAAGTTTTGTCAGCTTGATGCAAGCTAGGATCATCTGGCATGAGAGAACCTCGATTGAGAAAATACCTACATCAGACTGTTTCTGTGGAGGCATTTTCCTGATTAATAATTGATGGGGGAGGGCTTAGCTTGAACTGTGGGCAGTGACACTCCTGGGCAGGTGGTCCTGGGACACGTACACAAACAGTCTGAGTAATACAGTAGGCAGTACCCTTCCATGGTCTCTGCTTTAGTTTTTGCCTCCAGGCTCATGCCTTGACTTCTTGACCTTATTTCCCTTCATGATGGATTATAAGCTGAAAGCTGAAATAAATCCTTTCTCCCCAGGTTGCTTTTGGGCGTGACATTTATGACAGCCATAGAAAGCAAACTGAGACAGGAGGAAAAGCCGAACACTGATTTCCAAAGCGTCTTACATATTGACTTGCTGTCAATCAGAGCTGTGGCTATCATACAGCATGACATCATCTACGTTGTATCCTATGATTCTTATTATTACAAGAATCTTGTGGGACAAGTAGATCATAGTGTGTGTCATTATCACTTACAGTGAAGGATTTAGCCCTGCATCCCAGAGATGCTAGATACATGGTGTATTCTTGAGGCGTATACTTCTAGCCCCTGTACTATTATTCTGATAATATAGTTGGAGATCAGAGAATTTTCTGAAATTTCCAAGGTTATCTCAAATTTGTGATTGATGATATTGAACTGTAAGGGATATGGGTAAGTGATTCTGGTCATCCCTTTTTCTGAGGGGTGGACAGGAAACTCAGTTACCGTCATAGTTTTGGTTCCTGTGGTTTCTGTTGAAGCTCGTGTTGGTGCAGGGGTTGAAATATTTCTTATTTTAACAATTCTCCTAAAAATGGACAGAAGACTTTTCAGTATACTCTTTGGAGTGTCGCCTGTGTGGGGAAAAGGAGGGAATGGGAGTCGATAAAGTTATGCATAATAAGGACTCAGTGTCCAGTAGTAGAGACTCCTTTCCCCTTAGTTTTCCCTCATGTCAGAAAATAGTAAGAACAGTTTTCATAACTGCTCAGATCAGCACTCAGCCCTATGATGTCACACTCCAGAGTGAACCCACCAGAGCCTGACCCGTTTTGCTATCTCCTCTCAGTACCTGGTGCATGCTGATAACTTTTAGACTAGCCACCTCCACAGTATCCTGGCTGCATTGCGGTCCTTCTCCAGTCATCATCAACCGAGGAGCCACATTGTCATGTGAAAACAAGGGTCAGCTCACATTTCTGCTTAAATAAGGTCTTATCATGATTTTCCGAGCCCCACATGTAAGTCAGAGAGTTCTTAGATTGTCCTACTCGTGTGGACCACTGTCCTCTCACCTTCAATCTCCCGCACCCTGTGTCCCAGGCCTGCAGCACTTGACTCTCCCCGTGACACATACAGGGTGTTTAGCAATTATTTCTTGAGGGACTGTATTCACTGAAAAGGGAGTTGATTCATTTTTGATGAATCTTATCTGTATTTGCTGAATCATTAAGGGAAGCCATCTGAGGACACATCCACTGAGCTTTCTGTCATTCCAGTTTCCTTCCTCCATGTCTGTTCCATTACTCATTCATCTCCTCATAGCTGGGTGGTCAGCTTTGCAAACAGTGGTGGATTCCCAGTATTCCAGGGTTGGCCCTGAGCCGGTGCTAAGTTTCACTCCTAAAGATTTGGCCTGTATATTGCAAGCTACTTAGGCGTTTGTTCTGGAAAATGGACATAGAAAACATTTCCTTAAAAGAGATATTGGTCATGTTACCTGAAAGAGCTCATGATTAAGTCAACATTTAAATGTCTTTATTACATGCACAAATCACTCTGTCAAGGTGGCTAACAGGCAGGTTTTGGTTTAGATGATACCCTAACCTAACCATCTTTCAAACAGTGTCTAGAGTTTTGGTTTTCAGACTGTATCCCACATAACAATATTGTATAGTGGAATCTTTCTCAACCATATCTGGAGAAGAATGAGAGCCTGGCCTGGCTATCTGTTAGTTCATGTCATTAACTTACTCATGTCACTGCGCTGGATTAGAACCCACTATGGGCCAACCTCCAAGAAACCAGGGAAATAGACAGAAGAGAGAAATCCACAGTTAAGAGCACTTGCTGCTCTTTCAGAGGACCTGAGTTAAATTCCCAGCACCCACATTTATCTGTAACTCTAGTTCCAGAGAACCTGATACTGACCTCTGTAGTTACTGCACATCTGGAACACAGATAAGAGGCAGGCAAACTATCATACACATACAACAAAATGAATCTGTAAAGAAAAATCACAAGTGGGAGTTAATCACTGGAATCAGGAAATACGCTTTGATTACTGTAATCGCAGTGATCAAAATTAAAGGGAGCAATCAGAAGACAGTCCTACCCATCAGGAAGTAAGAACACGATGGGAAATGGATGACGAAATTCATTTGTGTTTCTGTGGGGTCAAGGAAGTAAGTACAAAAAAAAATGGGGGGTTATTCATGGATTTAATCTAGATGCTAATTGAGGACAATAAACTCACACTGAAAATGTGTTGTGGTTTAGGGAATCTCACAGGGAGCAAATTTGAACAGTTAACTATAATGGTATAGGTGGTACAGTGAAAAAGTCTGTTTCCAGAGTTTGTCTCTGCAGACTAGACGTCTCTAATGATAAAGGGAAAAACTGTAACTAGATAACTTGCATTCCCTATGAAATCACTGGGTATCTACTGTGCTTTGGTTCCTGGGCCAGGCACTGGGATTGACCTAAGCACAGATAGCATTGTGGTGATAAATGGGAAAGCAGGAGTCTGATGAGTTCTCAGGCTCTGGGGAAACAAACAGGAAACTGGGATTATTCAAGTCACTTTTAGAAAGCTTTCAGTCTGGAATCCATTTTTTTTAAAAAAAATAAGCAATCCAAATGAACAGAATAGAAAATTTGAAATATTTAGGTGTTTTTTTTTTTTTTTTTTTTTTTTTCTTTTCACAATGACTCACGGAGGAAGGATTAAAATGCCAAGGCCACCTTTACATAAGCTAGACGTTACACAAAGAGAAGGGTAAGGGAGAGGAAAATGGAGGAGAAAGAAGAGGAGGAGGAAGAGACAGAGGAGGTTGGGGTAATTCAGAGGATGAGCAAGCTCCTCAAGGTTCCTTTTGCATCTTGCTGGGAGCCCTGCGTGTAGGTTCTTAGAAACAGGATGTGCCCTGGCACACAGACTGAGCAGGATGGGGGGTCTGAGAGAGTTCACCAAAGCCCTTGGGAACTGGCAGGAAGCACAGAGGCCAAGGAATTAGAAGCATCTGATAGCTCACAGGAAACCTGGTGAAGAAGGAAGCAGTTTAAAAGACCAGTCACAAAACAGGCTAGAGGCTGCAGGAGCCTGGTGAGAGCATGGGAAAAAGAAAAAAAGCCTGCCAGAAGCCAGTCCAGCTGCCTCTCCTATAGCTCAGGGTTTGACTTTGATGGTGTTGGCATTGGGTTTTCAGGGGTGGAATTAAGATGTGAACCTTGGTTTCTGTATCTAATGATTCTGAGCCTTTGGTATGTTTCACTGTTGTATCCAAATTCAGATATGGAGACACTCCATTGCCAACAAAGAGTGAAGTCTGTTTCTCCTGAACTGGTCCTGAGGAGCCCCTCCCACAGGCTGGGCACATGTCATTTCAAATTCTGTTCCATTTGTAAAAACACAGGGTTCATAAAGCAATTGTTATACCTACTTCACCATGACTGGCACAGGTTTTGTAGGTAAAACATTTTAACTCACTGACGTATAGATTCTTTATTCAAAGTGGAGAGAATGTGCTGTTTTGATGGAATTTTCAGAATGCTGAAAAGAAAGATCCAGCTTGCCATGAAAATTGGCCAGTCATCTGAAGTGCTGAATCTGGATTCTCTGTAGGAAGACACACTCAAGTGCCTGTGTACTTGACGAAAACCATAAATGGTGTATCTGGCCTCTCTTCTGCTTACTTCGATAACCAGGAAGATTGATGCATTAGACAAAGACACAGGACGTGACACAAATACTTTTTGTTTTTTAAAAAAAAATCATGATTATGGCAAATGTTATTTTAATCAAACAAATTTGATTATGTGAAATGGTTCATACTATCAACTTAAAAGGTTCTAGACTCTAGACTCTAGAATCAATTCTGAGCATGCTGTGAGGAATCATAGAGATTAGGTTCATTCATGTGGGAAGATCCATCTTAATTATAGGTAGCACAATCCCATGGGCTGGAGTCCCAGACCAAGAAAGGCTGAGCACCAGCTTTTGTCTTCTTCCCCCGATGGTCGTGCACCCAGTGTGAGCAAGTGCCTCAAGATCCTACCGCCAGGCCTTTCCTCAGCTGTGGGCTATAGTCAGCCCTCCGTCCCCTTAAGATTCTTCAGTAAGGCTTTTTGCTGCAGCAACAGAACAAGAAAACAATGCAGTACTTGATCAGCAGAATGGGTGCTTTGGATTGCAACCTATAAAATGTGATGGCTAGTGTAGTATAAACAGTAGGGCATTTGCATTGTAGGATGATAGGTTAGCAGCAGAGCCCTGACTCTGTGATGTCATCAACATGTCTTCCTCAGTTCTTGTCCTCTGGGACGCAATGGTCTTTGAGGAGCTCCTGTTTCATCAGTGGACGCTGATTCATAACTGAATGGCCTGTTGGCAGAGAGACTGGAGGTGGCTAGGAGGTAGGTCACTGGGATTGCTCCTTGAATGCTCTTTCTTGCTCCAGTGCCTTCTTTCCTGTCTTTCTCTCTGCTTCCTGGCAACCACAAAGTGGGCAAAATTCCTCCACTGATGTCTGGAGCACATACAACCAAATAAGTGATCATAGGCCCAAACGAAGCCTCTATACCATGAGCCAAAATTAATCTTTGCTCCTTTGACTGCCTCAGGCATCTGTCACAGTGATGGAAAGGTGGCTGGTGCTCAGAGCGATGGAAAGGTGGCTGGTGCAATCTGCATTACGTTGATGCACCCGGGACTCTTCATGAGGCACAGGCAGGAACAGCATGGCTTCCTTGGGTTTCTGTTTCTGCTAGTGAGAAAAGCTCCTCTTCAACTCAGAGCCACGCTGGTCAGGACTGGTTCTATGTCTTGTCATTCTCTCATTAGCTAGCTGCAAGCTTCCACAGTGGGGTGTACAGGTTCTTCAAAGCAAGAGTCCGTGGCTGAAGCAAGTAAGCAGCAAAGCTGTCACAATTAGATTTATGCAGAGTGTATTCCGGGTTCTCTAGAGTCACACAACTTATAGATAGTCTCTCTGTATTAAGGGAGCTTCTTGCAACCCGCTTCGGAGCCTCTCACTGGCTCGGGTTAAGCCCAGCTCAGCTCCTTGTGGCTGCAGCGGAAACGGAGACAGGCCAGACCCAGCAGCAGAAGCAGCAGAAGTGGTTCCCTGTTCCC
Organism: Micromys minutus; assembly: GCF_963924665.1. Classification (NCBI taxonomy): domain Eukaryota; kingdom Metazoa; phylum Chordata; class Mammalia; order Rodentia; family Muridae; genus Micromys; species Micromys minutus. The sequence continues at coordinate 36,957,539 of NC_137984.1, read as the reverse complement.
TGTCCAGGGCTTCCCCTCTCTGCCTGAACCCACGCACCCAGCCGGACCCAGCAGCAAAGGTGGCCGAAGCCACTTTGTCTCTGACCAGAGATCTCTGTGGGGCTCCCAGCACTGAACCAGACCCGAAGTCCCACAGCCACTACACAGAGGAAAATTGTTGATTCCCTTGTTAAATCTTGCCGTGATGGGCCTCATTCTCGCTTCTCATCCCTTGGTGTATCCCTAACCTTACTGCCTGTCTCCATCTTCACCAGCCATGTTCATAATTTTGGCCGCCTTCAAGCAGCCTTGGAGACCACAAATTTTACTCCCAAATCTGTACATTTTAAGATATTGTCATGTCTATGGGTGCCTCTTTCCAAACTGTGATAAATGCTTTACACTGTAGGTTTTCATGTCCCACTGAAGGTTGGGAAATGGGCTGTAGGCTGAGCAGTGCACAGTAAACACACACACACACACACACACACACACACACACACACACACACCAGCATGACATGTTCAAGAACAAGGTTACAGGAACCATGTTACATGCCTAATTCTGAGCTGTTTCCTGGAAGTGGTTAGAGGAGGAAAGAGTTCTTTCTGGACTTTATCGATCAACAAGTTGAGGAGTAACAGGCTATCTCAGGCTCCTGGTTGGGTGTTCAGCTGGGGTCTCTCGAGACCCACAAGAGCTAATGGTTTCTGGGTGGTGCCCCTACACCACCCCTGTGGGGAGCTGTGCTACTTTACTCTCTACCAACACTGCAGCCGTAATCTGTTTTGGGGAGCACACATTGTCATATATCCCCATCAAATGTTGCTTCTGGGGAATACAACTGTCTCACCTTCCTGTTTTGTTTTGTTTACAATTTGACACAAACTAGAGTTACCTGAGAGGAGAGACCCACACTTGAGAACAAGCATAGCCATTTGTTATGGGGCATTTTCTTCATTAGTGATTGATGTGAGAGGGCCTGGCTCGCTGTGGTTGGTACCACCCCTGGGCAGGTGGTTCTGGGCTGTATAAGAAAACAGGATGAGAAAGCCATAAGGAGCAAGTCAGGCAGCAGCATCCCTTCGTGGCTTTGCAGCAGTTGCTGCTTTGACATCCCTTGGTGATGAACTGTGATGTGGAACTGTAGGTTGGAATAAGCCCTTTCATCCCCATGTTGCTTTTGATCATGGTACTTCATCACAAGAGAAATCCTGACGATGACAGCGTTTGTCAGTTCTTCTAAAACTAAGGACATGGGGTGTCACCTGCCAAATGTGTAATTGACTCTTTCAAGTAAGAGAGAAGGGTTTTCACTGTCTTCACACTTACCATCCATGAACCTTACCATGTAGCATGATACTATTTTTTGGATAGGTATAGGCTATAGAAAAGCTATAACACACTGTCATGCTCCATCTGTGGGCTTCAGTCGGGAGAGCTGTGTGGGTCTGAATGGAGGGGTGATGGGTGTTTTTATTAGGACAGCTTGAAAACAACTTTCTATCAGCTCAGCACCCTTTCAAGACTGTATGTCTCAAGTCAATCAGCATCACCTTTTTAATCTGAAGTTTATCCTTGTTTACCTAGCAAGAAGTTAAGAGATGTCATTTAAAGATTTTAAACAGACAAAGCAGACGAAATCAGTGTTTTGAAAATATTTCTGAGCAAAGTGGCAAATGTAGCAAGAAGGGGCACGAGACTGGAAGAGATCTGACAAAAATGCCTGCAGAAGCATGGTGGGAATGGCTTCCTCTGGAAGTAGGAACAGAAGGGTTCAGGCGACCTAGGAGGTGGCACACACGGAGATAGGTTGTTGACATACTGAATGTCAAAAATTGAGTGAGGGCAAGGTGTCTGTTGAGGCAACTTCTTCTCTGTCCTTGGAAGCTGGGTTGTTGATGGCAGCCTCCTAGCACTTCCTTCTTGGGAACTGCCCTCTGCAGAGCATGCTGGGATTGTTAAGATGCCCAGTAAGATCAGCTCTGTCACGGAAGAGGGGGGTTGCTTATTATTGGTTCATTTTCACCTGAGTGGTGGGGAAATAAAAGTCCTGTTGCCGCACAGGTTTGCAGAGAGGGATGAATCATGTTGCTGCCCATGACTGCTAAGAGGAGCTCATTTCCTGATTCGATTGCATCAGGATATCATGGCTGTGTGGGTGGTGTGCGTTCAGCTACAAAGCCTTCTGGGGCCACTGAATTCCGTAGCAAAGCTGATCACTGGCTATCTAGTTTCTCTCTCTCCTTTTGGCAAGTGTTTTAAGCCTGAAACTCCATTTAGATACACACAGTCTTGGCCTTTTCTTACTAGGCTCCCCGTGTGTCTTCATAATATAGATGTTATTCCACGGTTCTCAACATTCTGCTTGTTTCCATCAGTTTTGAACTCCGCACACTCTCTAAATTACTTAACTAATTTCTTCAACCTTTCGATATAGTTTTCTTCCGGTCTTTGATCCTCCTGGTTACCTGCTTCAGCTAATCCGTAGATATTCTAATCTTCCCCTTGCAAGAAGCCTTAAGCTCAGTATCTCTTTCGCTCCCATTCACTCTGTTATCTTTATCTTTCTGTCAGGTGCATCAGCAGCCGCATAGAATTAGTTTCACCTTACATACTTTTAGAGGCAGGTGATACAGTAGCCATTTTCACAGTTAGGGAGACAGCTCTTGGTTAAAAATGGAACACCTCCACTGGAATATTTACAGCCTTTGGGAGAAAGTTAGAATTATTTATTTATAACCATTTTCAGAAGACTTTGCTTAAAAGCTGCTTGCCAGAGATATTTGGGGGCAGGAGCATTGTTTTTTTTTTTTTTTTTTTTTTTTTTTTTTTTTTTTTTTTTTTTTTTTTTTTTTGTGGGCTTTGTGGTTATTGTTTTGCTAGTTTTCCCCAAGGATTTTATTTTTAGGATAAACAACAACTTCTTTTTCTCCTCTTCTTCCTTCTCCTTCTTCCTCTTCCTCCACTTCCCCCTCCCCTCCCTCTCCCCCTCCCCCTCCCCTTCCCCCTCCCTCTCCCTCTCGCCCCTCCTCCTCCTCCTCCTCCTTCTCCTCCTCCTCCTCCTCCTCCTCCTCCTCCTCCTCCTCCTCCTCCTCCTCCTCCTCCGTCTTCTTCTATCTGTGGCCCTTTAAAGTAAATTTTAGTTCAAAATGTCAAAATGTCACCTTTTCTCTCAAGATTCTATCTTGCTATTTGGGCTTACATAAAATCTCAAAGAGAAATGTTTGGCTAAATATTATGCTAATGCGATTGCACTACAATAAAATTCTAGCACACTTTCCAAATAGGGAAGAGGGAGGTAGGGCAGGATTGGTGCCATTATGAAGGCCTGGTCAATGTCTAGCAGTGTGCAGCAGTGTGTCCTCTTTTACAGCACGGCCATGGGGTCTAAGCAATAGAAACATTTTTCATGGAACTCCTCAGAAACATTGCAAGGATGGCTGGCATTCCTGGGGTGGGGGAAGGGGGACCTAGAGGAATTTATGATGGTCGTGGGAACGAGTTAGGACCTTCTAGGGCCAGAATGAAGCCTCCACCGAGTCTTCCTTTGAATGGCTCCCCATTTCCTGTTCTCCTCACAGAAAATCTCTTCTCTCTGTGTCATTTTTCTCTTAGTAAAGAGTCAAAGACTCTGTGGATAGAAATTCAAATGAGCGGAAAGCAATGCTAGAGAGACAGGAAGAGGATACTAAATTTGAGAAGTGCAGCCATGTGTTTGTTTTTCAAGGACCTGGGAAAACATCTCTAAGAGAATAAATCATTTCTAGTGATTTCCATGTCTTTGGTACACAACTGACTTCACCATGGGGGTTACAGATTCTAGGTCGAGTTCAAATGCTTTTGATTTCTTGACTTTGCTTTTTATTTAATTGTCCCTTTGAACAAGAGTATGATGTGTTTGGTTGTGTTACAAAGATGTTTACCCATGTGGTAAATGGAGTTTTGGAAACCTAGCCTCCGTCTATTAAATAAACAAGTTCATACTAAAAGACTCAGGCTTAGAACCTTGTGGAGCGTGGAGCTCAGATGCATAAAAAAAAAAAAAAAAACTGAATTGTGATGCTCTAACATGGGGTTAAAAAGCTTCAATATAGGCAGGAATGGCATTTTTTTAAATGAAGGCAGTTTTCAAAATTCAAGTTGTCTTCAACTTTTTAAATATTCCGCAGAATAGATTCTGTGGAGAAAAGGGGGCATGACTTTGAATATCATGTCCCCAAGCCAAGTTTTACAAAGAACCATCATTAGCATACTGCCCTCTGTGGTACCCAGATTGCCTCTCTAGAGACCTAGTACATTTGGAGAGGCATCAAGCCCTGAGCTTGCTGGTACTCTGAACCTATGGGGATTTGAGTAGGGCAGATCTCTCAGTGTGTGTGAGACACCTACTCAGTCCCACAGAACTGCTCTCCTCCGGACGCTTCGGTTTCCCTCAGTTTATCCAACTGCATCCATTTTCCTTTTAATCCCAGGAGGCAGAAGAAGGTGGGTTTCTGTGAGTTCGAAGTCAGACTGTTACACAGAGAAACCAGTCTTGAAAACTAAACAAAACAAAACAGAGAAAGGAAAAGTCTTGAAATAAAATTACTGGGCCAGTGACTGGCCATTCTATGCAGTGCTGATGTTAAGCTGTCCTTCAGAGAAGTCAGGAAAGGGGTGGAAATTCAAACTCTGCCTACTGGCAGTTCTTGTATGTTGATCACAGTAGAGCAGAACCTGGGAGGCTGATGGGCAGAAGAATCCCAAATTTTAGGTCTGCCTGGGATGCATAGCAAGACACTGTGTCGTGAAAAAAACAGTGTTCTTCTGTCACCCAGAAACCCACTTCTTTACTCACACTGTTTCCTGAAGTTCTTTTTCTCTGTTACTTTTAAGAAATGACTGACATTAAATTACTTAGGACTGTTCGTTCAGGGCAGAGTGTTTAATGCATCTCTGCTTTGTTTGTAATGATTGTCTGTTGTTAATGTGTGTGTTAAACCTGGATAGAAATTCATGCCAGAGCTCACTATTATTCTGTATGGATATTGATGCTAATGTACAACCAAATTTATCATTTCCCTTAATCGGTTTCCTTCCTACTTGACGATCACTTCAGTCTTGTCCTTCTCGAAGACAGCAAGTTAAACCTTCACCCACATGTACTTCTACCTAATTTGCTATTTCTTAAAAATAGATGTTAGCCAAGAATAGTAGTTAACAGAACTGACTCACACAAATGTGGATTTAAAACACCATCATTTAAGGTAGGAGAGTATTACAGGCCTTACATCTGAGATGCTATGTGCAGAATCTTATGGAGGCCTGGCTTATTAAAGAGTGGTATTGTAAGATTATCCATTAAAGTAATTAACTTGTATCATGTTGTATGAATATGTGTGTTGGGGGTGTATGCACACAGTGCAGTGCCCACTGAGGCCAGGGGCCTCAGTTCTGTTGTCAGCTGGAGGTCCAGGGGTTTGTGAGCTGCTCGTTGTTGGTGTTGTGAACTGAACTCAGGTCCTCTGCAATAACAGAATACTTCTTTTACCCCTGAGCCATTTCTTCAGACTCCAACTCATCACTTTAATCCTTTATACTTAGATTTTTTTATTCATCTAGAAGAGATTAATAATTTAAATGATAGACCAGAAACGCTTTTCTTTAAATTCTTTTTAATTGTGTTTTGCAAGTTTATGTGATGAATTTTAGTCATCCTTGTTCAGACATCATCTTCCGATAGTAAAGTTCTTTCACAGTGCCTCCCAGTCTCCAAAGCAGAGTCATTCTAGAGCCATCACCAGTGGGCTTTTCTGGCTTCTTTGTGTGTCAGTGAGCAACCTTATTTACAGTCTTAATTTACCTAGTTACATACAATTCTTTCCTTAGTGGGATTTGCTCTGTGTCACTCTTGTGTGTAAGTGGGTGTCATTTTGTTGTATTTATTTTCTCCCTGGAGTCTTTTCATTTCCCTCTGAACATGTTAAACTCACCCTAAACGGCCCACATCAAGGATAACTTACCCACTGCTCCCTCCTTCGTCTCAGGGGTGTTCACGCTGTTCTACTACTCAAAAGTACAAACTAAATCTCTGCCTTCCACTAAGAGCTTGTTGGAGATATTCTATTATGTTTGTTAATCTTGACTCCTTAGTTTCAGACAAAGTAGAATAGAACATACTTAATGGACAGTACACCAAACACACATTTAATTGAGTGTGGTTCTCTTTGTGAAATATATGTATGTGTATGATGTTGTGTGGTCACTTCTTCCAAACTGAAAAGTCCACTCCAGGACAGAAATGGGGTTTTATGAGACCTAGGAAGGAAACAACTCCCAAGTCACAGAAAGTTCCCAAAACCAACAGATTCACAAGGTTCCTGCTCAACTATTGGAGAAGAGACCAACCATCAAGGTAACTAAAGGAGACTCTGTTACATGTTGAGCTGCTTGCATGTCATCCAAGGAGCTCCATACTGGGTAGCTTTCCAGAAATGCAACTGTCTTAGAGTCACCTGTGCTCCTACAAGTGACCCCAGTAAACTCAGAAGTCCACTATGTTGGACTTAGTGAAGTCCTTGTTATTCTGTTGTTAGCTCTCTATCTAAGGTAAGCAGATATTCATTCATTGATATCCTCTCAGGAAAATGCGCACAACTAGTTCTCTTTTCCTATTCCCCTGTTTCATTTCTTGCACATAAATATATATGATTTCCTCTATATAGCTTGGCTCATGGAATTTTGGAAGGTTATGCTCGATTTCACCAGAAAAGCTGTAGAAAGTCAAGGAATTAACACTTTTGTTAAACCTTGTGTTAGATAAAACCTTGAGTCACGGGAGCTTTTATATGTAGAAGAACAAATAGCAGGTTGTGGTGGGGCTGTGGGCCAGCTGCCCCTATGGCTGTGTCTTTTCATTAATGTACATTGAGCTCTTTTGGGAACTCTACACTCTAGAAAATCTAGTTGCATTAACACTCCACACAAGAATTATGAAACTGTGGAGAGTTGCGCTAAAACTTCCGAAAACCGGAGACAAGAGAACATGTAAGGACTCCTGTGCATGAGGCTGTGAAACTGAAGCTCAAGTTGAGTTGGAGATGTTAAAGCATCCAAAGGATCATGGGATGTCTACTGAAGAAAGCTGCAGCCATCAAGAGGAGCTAGCCCAAGAGAAAGGCCACACAAAGGTGAAAGGGCAGGGCTGCTCAAGTTCCTCGGGTCCCAGATGATACATCCAAAAGCCTCAAATGCCAGATGTGGAGTTTAGTGTCTGGCCCACTGGGCTTTGTTTAGTCTCAACTTTCCTTTCCACTGGGATTCTGCTCTGAGTCTCAGAAGAGGCTTTGGACTTTAAGCAGTAGGAATGTAGGTATACCAGAGTGTTTGATGTTGGATTGGCTGTGTTTTGTAACAGGAGATGTAATACGAGTTCTCCTGTATTTTCATTCCTAAAAAGTTTGCAGGCACTTCCAATGTCACAGACTCAGTGTTCCTGCTCTGAGACTCACTAAGAAGGGCTGAACTTGAAAGGTTTCGTTCTGTGGTTTGCTTCTGTGTCTCTAAGCAAGGCTCTTAAGCCCCAAGCCTTGGTCTTATCATTTTTAAAATGGGCTTCACAATTAAGTTGCAGAGTTCAGAATGCAATAACACTTACAAGAGTCACTCCTACACTTGAGGTCACATCTTCTCCCTCTTCTCATTCCCTCTGAGGAAGTGACACATGGTTACACAGATCTCCTTTCCCATCAGTTCTAAACATTTCTACTATCCTATTCATGTGTGAATGTAGCAAAGGTTGGGAGTGCATGCCTCAGCACCAAGAGCCAACAAAAGAAGGAATTACAGACCTCAGATACTGAGCCCATTAGTCAGTGCCAGTAGCTATTCTAAGTTCAGGCTGCGGCTGGTTCCAGTTTCAGACATTCCTTGTTCAACACAGACTTCCACTTCAGAGTAGTGCTAAGGCCCTCGCTCCCATCCGCATTATCTCCCCATGTGGCAGCCATCATGTCTGATGCTATCCTGGCTCCTCCATCAAATGCACAAAGGAGCCCTATCTCCGCCTTATTAAGCATCCTTTCAACAGGCCCCGTGCTTGGGAGAGCGTAGAGTTCGGCTCCGTCGATACCCTCAGCCAGGAACTTGACCATTAGCAAAATTAATTGCACAAAGAGAAGCCACAGGAGCTCGAACAATCTCTGATGAGAGATTCCTCCTAATTTTAAGTGGATTCATTATGTGCCAAAGCCTGATTTGTTCAGTTTCCTTTAAAGTTAAAGGAAAATCCCAGAGTTGCCGAACGACTCCACCACTTAGGTTATTGGATGAGTTCTCTATCTTTGACTCGTTTGCTCTCGACAATGAGGGGCTGTGTTCACCCTGACCTCGCTTAGTTTCCCAAGGGTGAGGCTTAGCCATACAGTGAAAGCAGAACACCCCTCTGTGATGTAAACCCTCTGATGGCTGATAGATCAGTATCACTCACTGACATATTATCTACCAGGATTCCCCCAAAGAGGCAAGGAAAGCAAGAGAGAGCCCTTGCCTCTCCTGACACGGGACCTTGGAAGTTTTTGGAAGCCAGGTGGGCTCTGCCTGCCACCCCTGGAAAGCGATTTCACTCCTTACTTGGAACACTTAATTACTCCCAATTGGTTTAACTCTCTGAGACTTTTTCTCCTCCGGTTTCTGGCAGTCCTATCCCCACTCAGCAGCGGGGCAGGAGGCTGAATAAGTCTGGGATGTTGTCAGTGACAGATGTGGGGCTTCTGTGCCGCCGACTGTACCCGCCTCACTTTGACATGCCGTTTCTTCCCATCAAAGAGAAAAACAAACCATGGAGAACACGAAGAGAAAAACCCTTTGTGGCTCATCTGACACGAGACGGGTCACCCGGGCCCTCGTCAGCAGCATGAGTAGTAGAAAATGAGACCAGGGAATTGGGATCACGTAGGTCTTTGTGTCTACGCTGCACAGCGGCCGAGGTTTCCTAGAGGAATTATGGGATGTGCTGCCTCCAGCTGAAAGTGTTCTGCTTCCTGTGGAAGAATAGCTTCTGCTCCCTTACAGTGAGTACATCAATCTCCATTCATTCTCTCTGCTCAATTAAACAATAATACCCTTCTTGCTGACTGGAACTTGCGTGGCTCGGCCACACCTCTCAAGTTATGTTCCGTTGCCTCTGTGTCAATTAAGAGTTCAATAACTCCTCTCCAACGTTTTCAAAGGGAGTCCTCCCTGCCCTCTCCGAGTCAGTACGCTTACCTACCTGGGCCACTGCACCAATTACAGCCGTCAAGTTCTTTTGGGCATTTTTGCAATAACATCATCATTGTCTCTCCCACCGAAGGCTTTTCTACTCTCCCAGACCCAGCTCCACGGGCACAGCATGTCGGGAGCAAAGGTAAAACGGCGATAATAGGAGAATAAAATGAAAAGATACAAAAGAACTGCGTCCTAAGGGTCCTCTATTTTGGAACTTCTGTGTGAGCCCCATAGCTTACCCCCTCTTTTTCTCTGTGCCACAAATCCAGGACTCCCTCGTATAAGTCTAGTGCTGATAAAGGCTTGAGCGAGCACCAATGCTCCTGGGTTACAATGCCCTGAGTGAGATTCTCAAGGGCACAGCAAAATAAAATGACAACACACAGAAACACCAGAAATAAGACAGGCAAGTAGTCCCCCCCCCCGAATATTTCTTAAGTGATTTCTTTTTCTTTTATTTCCTAAGAAAGGAAAACAATACCTTTCGTCACTGACCATAAGCAACAGCAGCATCTTCTCACTTATTTTTATCAACTTGTACACAGATACGGGCAACACTGTAAAAAAGTGAAAGGGGGGGCAGGGGGACTTGGGCGTTGAGTGAGCATTCTAGTTTACTCTGAGAGAATTCAAGTCTTCAGACCTACCCTGGCATACCCAAGTTCCGTGCCCAGAGCAATATAATAAGGACAGGCACTGCAGTGCATGCTCTGGGGAGGCAGAGATACCCTGGCTGGCCAGCCTACCCTACTCTGGCATGTTCCTGATCAATGAAAGATCCTGTGTCAAAACCCAAGATGTGCAGTGCCTGAAGATAACACAACACACATGGGGGGAGCAGACAGACAGACAGACAGACCCAGGATGTAAAGTCCAGAAAACCTCAGCTTTCATGGCTATCTGGTGACTTCAGACCAATGTGCAAACCTAGGGTCTCCCATTTAAATCCTGCTTGTCTTTTGAAACCCATCCATCTCTTCTCCTGTGATTGACTTTGAGCACAACTGGTTCATTTTCCCTCATTTACAGAACAGGGTCTCAGTGTGAATGCATCTTTAGACACACTTTCCTGTGGTGTCTGGTCTGAGAAACAGCCAGAGGGTTACTGGCTGGGCCGTGTGGAGGCTGGGATACAACCTCCCCCTGACGACACCAGGAAGGCAACAGAAGAGTCGATTTCCAGGATCGTGACTAACAGATTCAGGAAGGACATGTGCATGGTTCTGACTCTGAATCATCTGGGAAGATTAATGACATTTAAATCAATTCTTCTAAGATGTGAGCCAGGCAATCCTGGATGGCGGCTGGGGCTTTTGTGCCCCACAATAATTAGCCTGTAAACTTCTCTGATGAGGCTGCAAATAGCTCGCATGAATACAGTCTCAGTTCAATTTGGAACCAAATTACCACTTGCAGTCTGCTGGCTTCCGCCTGACACTGTCCTGTGGACTGTGTCTTTGTTCACCCATCTAGTGATTTGCTCATTCACTAATTCATTCAATCATTTCTTCACATAACAAGTCCCATACTATAGTCTTGTGCACTGCATAGTGATAAGACCCCACAGGGTAAGTCCATGCTGAGTTCCAGCCACAAGGATGCTGTGGAGATTCCTAGCACTGCCCTTTGGGAGACTGGCTGAGGCAGGGCTGCTGTGTTCCTGTACTTGCGCTCTCTCCTCTTTGAAAACAGAGGAACGGAAACACTGTAGGGAAAATCGATCAGGCTCAGTTTAACCTTTACAAGCAGAATTCCAGAGAACCTCAAGTTCTTTTCCCAGCACTCATTTCTGGTAGCGCAGAATTGCCTGTGACTTTGCTCCTGGGAATCCTATCTTGATGAACTACTTTAAATTAATTCGTGTACATGTAATAACCAATAAATAAAAATGCTGTGTGCCATGTAATATCCTCACAGTCCAAGGCTCAATCTTGGTTTTCAGCATTTTCGTTTTGTTTTGTTTTAGATTGTTTTCTCTATTTACCACATTTATACGTGTGTGCCTATAGGAGTTTATGTGTGTTGTGTGCATGCATTGACAGAGGAGGCCAGATGAGGGCAGCAAATCTCCAGGAAGAAGCTCTCTTCCCTGCCTTTCACATTTTTAATTCTGAATGATTTAGAGCAGGCATTTGGGAGAATTTTTATTCAAAATTTTTAACTTATTTTACCTCCCCTGTCACATTTTCCTTTTCTTCCTCTGCTCCCCGTCCCTTACTGTCCTCTCTCTGCCCCTTCAATCCTTCCCCTCTCTCTCTTCAGAAAAGGGGAGGTCTTCTATAAATATCAGCCTTCTTTGGCATATTGAGTTACAGTAGAACTAGGCTCACCTCTTTCTGAGGCTAAGCAGGGCAGCCCAGTTAAGGGAAAGGAATCCAAAGGCAGGCAACAGAGTCAGAGGCAGCCTCCGCTCCCGTTGTTAGGGCCTCACCATGAAGATCCAGTTGCACAACTGTTACAAACGTGCAGAGGACCTAGGTCAGTCCTGTGCATACTCTTGGGTTTAGTTTAGTCTCTGTGAGCACCTATGGGCCCATGTTTAGTTTAGTTGCTCCTATAGGTTTTCTTGTGATATCCTTGACCTCTCTGGCTACTTCAGTTCTCCTTCCCACCTTTCAGTGGGATTTAAGGTAGGGGGATGCTAGTTTTTAGAAACACATTAATGAACAAAGTGAGATTGCATCTAACTTAATTGTCCTACAGTGTACTCGGCAACAGCTTTGATCTTTTTACGGCACTGTGGGGTCTAAGAGTGTCAGTTCAGCTTTCTACCCTGCTGTGCACATTCCTAGAAGTTTTGTGTAAAACAATGTGGGTGGGGGTGGGGAGGTGGCTCAGTGGTTCAAAACACTTGCAGTTTTTCCAGTGGGCATCAAGTTCTGTTCCGAGAACTCATGCCTGGTAGCCCGGAACTGCCAGCAACTCTAGTTCTGGGGATCCAATGCCCTCTTTTGGCCTCTGCAGACACCGTACCACACTCAGATGTCACACACTCACATAGATAGTTGTACATACACATAAGTAATAAATCAATGAAGGGAGTGAACAAAAGAGTAAGTCTTGAGTAGACTGCTAGCCTAGCATGCATGCCTCATGTCCTGGGCTTGATACTCAGCACTGCTAAACTAGACTTGGTGATGGATACCTTCTTTGGCATAGCAACTTACAGTAGGGCCTGTGATCCACTAGAAGTGGAGGCAGGAGGATCAGGAGTTCAAGGTCATTCTTGGTTACACAGTGAATTGAAGCCCAGCCTGGGTTCCGTGGGAGGGATCTTGTGTTTTGTCTGTTGTTTGTTTTTTAATGGGGAAAGAGCATCCTCTCCCTAGAAAGCCTCTGCTGCAGCCTTTACTGTGTGTGGTCGTGGTGAAGCTCTGAGGCAGATCAGAGGCCTCTGGAGAACAGCACACTCTTCAGGGACTGTCTGACTTTGCCCAGCAATGCCTCAACACATCAGTACATCCGCACCTTCTCTCTGCGGCAGTTGAGCAGCTGGCTGTATCGAGAAATGGAAGCATGGCTTCTGAACCCACCCCTCCAACCCACAGGATGCTGAGAGCAGGAAGGCAGAGACTTCATTTTCACTCATGTGTAAACCTCAATCGATGCTCACAGGGCCACTCCAAATGACCTTCATTATCTCTTCTGAACTACTATACTCCTGATTTGATACGTCAGCAATTTATCCGACACTTGGTTTCGTGAACTGATTTCAGGAACACTTTCATAAATAATAAATAATACGCACTAAAGAGCATGGCTTAATTTCTGGCTCAGTAATCAAGTCCACAGAACACAAGGTATGAAGTAAGTCACTCACAGAGCAACAGCGACAACATACTCACACACACACTCACACACACACACCACCACCACCACCACCAACAACAACAACAACAACAAACTAAGATCAATTGTTTCTTTTTTTTTTTTTTTTTGGAGAACTGTGTACTCTTTTCAAACAATAGCCCTTCAAAACTTACATTTCTTGTTCACTTTCTCACTGCTGCTACAGCTTGCATGGGTCGATTAGAGAACAGCACAACAGAGTCTGTTCTCTTCTTCCACCATGTGGGTCCAAGCGATTGAATTCAGATTGTTAAGTTTGTTGGCAACTGTCTTTACAAGCAGACCCACTTCATTAGCACCCGAAATAGTGTGTAGCACTAAATTCTAGATAAATCAAAAAGAAAAAAGAAAAGAAAAGAAATGTGTAAGAAAGAAAACATACCCACGATGCATTGCAAAAAAACATGGTGCCATGGTCAGTGTGGTTTTGAGTAGATGGTATTTCATGTCTGTGCACAGATTTTTGCTTACCATCCGGAGTATAGGCTCTGAGACAGATGTCACCAGCTAGTGTCATGGCTAGGCTTCATGCCTTCTGGGGGAACATTCAACCCAATCAATTTCCATGGCCTTTCTGACTTGGTCTAGAGGACACCTGTATTCTTAGGCTTCTGACGCCTTCCATTTTTCAGTCCTACCAGGGTTCAGCTCAGTCCTTCCCACGGTAGTTCTCCGACCCTGTCCTTACCATAGACTCCTCAGACTCCTCCTCTTCCCAGTTTAAGAACTGTTCATGTGCACTGGTCTATTCAGGATAATCCTGCTGTCTGGAAGAGCACAAGCTCCGTATTATCCTCAGCTTCTCTATAGTCTTAACTTCCACCATATGTCAGCCTCTGACTGTAAAATGGTCCTACTTGGTCCTGATGTTGTAGAAGGTTTCAAAATCTTTAGGAGATGAAGGAAGCAGGCCCCTGGGGGCCACCCTACTTCTACCCACCCTTCACCTCCTGACTGTTGATGCAATGTGACCACTCACTGCAAACTCCTCCCTCTTTAACTTCCAACCATGGCAGAGCGCAATCCCCTGAACTAGAAGCCAAGAGAAACCTTTCTTGGCTTAAATTACTTCTCAGGCATAGCAACAAGAAAAACAGGGCTGCATGATGGAGGATTCAGATTTTCTGTCTGCTACATATAGAGAATGAAAAAATGTGGGCGTAGCGAGCCATCTTGACAGCTGGCTATTCAGAGCTTGCGGTCTTTGATTTATTGTTCTCAGGATGGAAAACACAGCACAGCTCTGGGAGTCCCTGTCAGCCTTGGGAACCAAGGAGAGTGGCAGCTGCTTCTGAGACATCTCTTGGCTTTGTTTTGGTCTTGTGGACTCTGTGACTATGTTCCCCATTTCTCCATGGCTCTCACAGAGCTAAGCTGTTTTCCACTACTCCTGCTCCTTTTCCTACCCCATGTCTGTTTCTGTTCAAAGATAACTGTTTCCTCCTTCCAGAGTTTCCTTCCTCTACACATTTAAAAACAAGGGCAGTGGGTGACGCTTGGCCTGAGATTTAGCACAGCTGACCAGCTCCATGGGAAGCAGAGTAGCAGCACAAACAGTACAAGCACACACAGTACAAGCACACACAGTGCAAGCACACACAGTACAGGCACACACAGTACAAGCACACACAGTACAAGCACACACAGTGCAGGCACACATATTACAAGCACACAGTACAAGCACACACAGTACAGGCACACACAATACAAGCACACACATTACAAGCACACAGTACAAGCACACAGAGTACAGGCACACACAGTACAAGCATACACAGTCCAGGCACACACAATTCAGGCACACACAGTGTGCACCCAGCCAGTGAAGCAGTGGCTGTACCAGCATGGGCGGGACCCACTTTACCAGCCTTCGGGGACCTGGGGGGAGGCAGATAATGAAGCATTGCATGGGACATAAGATCATGAGAGTGTTAAAAGAACTCTAATTTCTTTCACGCCCTTGGAGATTCATTAGAAATGCGATTTTTAAAAAATCCCTGCATACAGCTCCATTGGAAGACATGTACGCAGGGAACTCCGTGGATTTCTGGGTAACACTTCAGGTCAGGCAGGACTCAGGTCTAATGTTAGAAACATTTGAAAAATCCTCTGTTGGTTTCATTGGCATTATTTTCGAATAGGAGCAAGGTTTTTGTTTGACAAAATTACTTCTTAAAATATTCCCCTGTCTGTCCATTCTCAGTACTGACATGAAAAGTGCCCTGTACATTACCATAGATTTTCTATACAGAAATCATTGGCATTTTTGTGGTTCTGGAGAGTCTACATTTTTATATTTTCTGTGAATTTCCCAAGTACTTTGTAGCTAAGGAGTGTTACATTGTTGCACATCCTGGGACATCAGTTATGTCTGTGACAGAATTGTTTATCTTGGCTTCTCTACTCAGAACCTCTTTCTGTCCCTTCGTGGGCCTTTTCTGCTTGAGGCTGTACTCCCGATTCCTCTTGTGAGATGACATTCTGTGACTTATAAAAACATAAAGAAATATAGAAAAGAAACAAGAGGGGGGAGTGACCCCCATAGGTCCTGACAGTAGAAATTCTTTTAGTTGAACCCTGAAACTAATTCCCAAGGAAGTCGGTCACTCTCTGGGATGTAGGGATGGCTTAGGTACAGGCTGGTTCAATCCTCAGCCTTCTCCTGACCCCTAGTGGCCACAGCTTCCCAACTTCCTGTACCATAGATCCTGCTGTGACCTAAAGCCAGGGGCTAAGACACCCATTCTCACCTCCCCTATTCTTTGAACGGTGTTATGTTCACCAAACTCTGTGTAGTAATGCTATTTCAGTTTGAATAACCCGAAGATCCCTGTGTTTTTACATGAACCAATTTCTCCTCCGTCCCTCTAGTGGAAAGCAAAGCCTTTTCTCTAAAGAGGGGGCCCGCAGAGACTTGTGTCTCCCGATTGTTTCCTGAACCTAGAACCCAGGGCGCCACAGGAGCTAGAAAAGCATTCTGCCACCGAGTTGCTCCCAACCAGGTTGTATTCTGCTGTACAGAGTATAGTTAATGTGTAATTTACATTTAAAGCCCACTAATTGGAAACGGAGGATTCAAAGAGCACCACCAACTTAGAACCGGACTGCTGCCCGCAAACAAGTGCTGGGCTTCTAAGCCATTGCGCTGTTTCTTCCAGAATGCAACTGGCCACTCCACTTCGGATTAACTTTGCACACCTCACGCACTATACAGTCTGTAGTACATGGTCTGCTGTGACGGCTTACGTCCCTTTTCACGATCTTATTTGTTTGTTTCTCAATAGTACGGCAAGTGTCGTTCCGTTCGGAGCTGAGTAATACCCCACGGTGTGGACATACCACATCTTGCCGCCGACTCCTTAGCTGTCTGGTGAATATTTAGCTGAACATATGTTTGCAGATTTTTCTGGGCACACACCCAGGGGTTGGATCATGTGATAAGCCCACATTTAATCATTGGAAGAGCTGCCAGACGGACTGCCTGGGCAGCTGGCCCGCTTAACATCCTCCCCATCAGCTTAATATTCCCAAAGGAGTGCTGTGCACTGTAACCACAGCTATCCCTATTTCTAACAATGAATCTGCTCTGGAGAATCCGTGTCTTAATGGTCCTTGATACCGACCTCCATTCCTTCTCCTCTTTCCTCCCTCCCTCTCTTCTTTCCTTACTTCCTTTATTATTTTTCAAGCTCCATATTTTTTTGCCGTCAATAAGAAATTTACTTATTTTTAAAAAATCCAAATGCTGGCGTTGTCCAGAAAATTTAACAGGTTTATTTGTAATTGTTATAAAGTTGAACTGTTGAAATGTGTTCACTGAAACATTTTGCTTGCATTAATGCTTTACATCTTGCATTTATATTAAAAATTCACATACAAATGAACGTGGAGAAACTGCCAATACCTGATTCTGTCCCCTGTGTTTCCACTTGCAATCATATACTTAGGTACCTTTGACCCCATGGAAAAAATATCTAACATTCAGAACTACTGATAACAGGAAGAGGAAAAAAAATTTTTGAGAATGAAATGTTTCCCCTCATAGTGGACTCATAGTGGACTCATAGTGCACGTTCCCCGCGTATGCGGCGTGCTAGCTGGATATCTTTTGGCATAATTGTTACACGTTTGGCATGGATAGCACACAGGTTGGTATCTTCAAAAAGGCCAACCAGACAGGCCTCGCTTGCCTCCTGCAAAGCACCAATGCTGGGCTCTGGAAGCGCAGGTCTGTTTTGAAGTCCTGAGCAATTTCTCGCACCAGACGCTGAAAGGGGAGCTTTCAAATCAGAAGTTCAGTGGATTTCTGATAGCGTCTGATTTCACGGAGTGCCACAGTGCCAGGCCTGTAACGATGAAGTTTCTTCACTCCTCCAGTAGAGGGCGCACTCTTGCGAGAGGCTTTTGTAGCCAGTTGTTTCCTGGGTGCTTTACCACCGGTGGATTTGCGAGCAGTCTACTTTGTAGGAGCCATGGTGTGGGCACCTCCTTACTTTTCCCCTTCTCCTTCGACTGGAGCTCAGCAAGGGAGAGGCGGCGCTGGCGTTAGAGAGCTCCGAACACAATTGAAAAATCTCAAGCTCCAATTACTAATTTGTTACTCTTTAAGACCTGAATTCAGACTTAGAAGCAGACCGTCTCTGAGGACAGCCTACATCTCTGGGTGATCTGTTCCTGGTGGCTTTCTTTGGCTTCCCTCAGTCTAAGCATATTCTCTGTATGTTTCTTGCTGTGTTGTTCCTTCAGAGTAAGATGCTGATGTATGTGTTGAAGGACACGTGGACTAACAAGATGCCATATCCAGATGCTTTGCTTCTGGGATTCTGATTCTCTGTTTAAGGGCTTTCTCACAGCATCTTGGTAGACACCATCTTCTTCAAATAATGACAGGTTTTAGGGTTCTGCTGGCTCTTTTGGTCCCAGCCACTGAGGAATGGTAGTGTCTGTCATTCCAGGAATATTTTTCCCTCCTTGTTTTTTATAAACAATAGCCAAATTGAGAATACCCTAACTGACATCCACAATGCATCAGGGAACAAACTTGCATTTCCTCTCTCATTCCCTTTAGTCTACAGCAAGAATGCCCCTTGATCAGTAGCAAACACATTCTGCCATGGGTATTCCTACCACTGATTTGGACCACATAATTCTTCCCACTCTTCACCCCGGGCACCAGCCACTACTTCTGTGGCCATGTGCTTCTCACAGAAAGCATGAAGCTTGCACTCACAAACTACTTCAATGAGTTTCTAAAAGCTGGCACACACACACACACACACACACACACACACACACACACACACGTCTCCATCTTTGCTTTTGAGACAGGAGCTCACTAACCGTGATGTAATTGTTATTTATCATGATGGTCTTCATGGGCTCACTGTATACACCAAGCTGGCCTTGACACTCTAATCTCTTGCCTCAGCACCCCGAGGGCTGCGATTACAAAGGTGTGGCATGAACCTGGCTTCCCCATCTGCTTTGTACACTTTATCCAAGCAGCTTAGTTTGTTCTCAGTGCTACCATTGGGTAGATACCAATTACTGAATAAATGAAGAAATTCCAATTCCCAAAGAAAGCAGGACTCTGTGGTCGGCTGGATCCTCATAAGGGATAATATGCTACTAGGGTCTGGCACACAGACTCCTCTGTGGCTGGTCTGTGTCTCAAAAATTCTGTACCCGGTCAATGACCTCTGTCCTCGTTCAGTTTGGACAATTCCATATAGCAGCCAGACTGAACTTTCTACATGAAAAGATAACCTGATTTTCTCAGTGGGTTGAGTGTCAATTGACTCTCAGGGATGTAATCATTTCCGGAACCTGTTTCCACAGCCTCCCTCAGGAAAACATCCTTTGCGGCAGTGACATGACTCAGTTGGTAAAGGTGTTTGCAGCCAAGCCTCATGACCTGAGTTCAATCCCCAAGCTTACAGGATAGAAAATGAGAACTTGCTCCTGCAAGGTTTCCTTTGACCTCCACCTGCACTTCATATTCCTTACACCAAAATAAAAAAAAATAGAAATAAATAATAATAATAATATTAAGCTGTCATTTGCAAATTGAACAAACAATTTTAAGATGAAAATATGAAGCACACAATGACAAATGTCCTCAGAAGAAACCCAGGATACTGACACCCTGAGAAGCTATGGTCACAAGTATGAATCTGCATGCCAAAGAGTTTCTGCGGCCATTGTACAAACATTATGGCTGGCACGAGGAGTCCAGTATCCATGTGTGCATTGAGAAGCACATCCACTCCAAGCAAAGGACTCTGAAGTACAAGCCAGAATAACAAAACGTGGTTCTCGGTGACATAAGAAGCTTACACTGGGCTCTCTCATTGTCAATGTTTTAGAGGGAGCTTATCAGGATACCTACTGCTTTGTACAGAAAAGATGTTCACTGGGCTCTCAGCTTTGGATTTGGAAAGTCCAAGACTACAGTACATGTCACAGTACAGGAATCTATAGAGTATGAGGCCAGGCCTTCTTCCTGCATCCAAATATTACAAAGAAAAAGACAAGAAACCATTCATGCCTCTCTAGTTTCTCTTCCTGTGAAGACCCGAATTTGGAACAACCCGTAAAGGTACCACTGTCCAGTGTTCTAACCCAGGGATTTGGTGGCTAGATTTCCTTTCATGAACTTTTAGTCGCTGTCCCATTCCAGCCATAGTACTCCTGTGAAAATTTTTTAACCACTTTGATGTTTTATTCATTTGGTCTTTATTTTGCTTTTATCTTTTTCCAGGACCTAGAATAGAAACATGGAGCCAATCATGAATAAATATATAAAATTCTTGAAGACTGGAGGCTTGGGATATAGTGTAGACAATATCTTCAGAAAAGTGAAAGATAGGAGGACCAAGGTATTGTGTTAAAACCTAGAGGTTTAGTCTTGTTTGGGGATGAGGCGGTTATTCTTAGAGAATTAACTCTTAAATAAATATACAATTATGATTACAATAGGAAGAAATAAAGCACTTCATACAGATACATACTTCATGGACCCATATCTCTAACTGGGGTAAGCTGAAAGGTCAACTAGAACTGCTGATCAATTTTGAGGAGGATGAAGGTGACACCAGACCTACAGTTGCAGATTCCTCTGGTTTCTGAATAAACATGGTCACAGAGAAAGTGTCTAAAACCCCACCCATGGGGAATGTTTGGACCTCGGAGATGGTCACAGAGAGAAGATGTTAGGAGGACATGCTACTACATTAAGAAAAACAAATTGATGAATGACTTGCAGTAAAAGTTGGGAGATTAAAAAAAAGACTTTTGTCACAAAAGAACACACATGGTACGCACTCACTGATAAGTGATATTAGCCCAAAAGTTTGGAATACCCAAGATACAATTCACAGGCCACATGAAGCTCAAGAAGAAGGAAGAACAAAGTGTGGATGCTTCAGGCCTTCTTAGAAGGGAGAACACAATACTCAAGGGAAGAACTAGGAAGACAAAGTGTAGAACAGAGACTGAAGGAAAGGCCATCGAGAGACTGCCCACATCCATAAACTGCCCCACCTGGGGATGCATCCCATATACACCAAACCCAGACACTATTGCGGATGCCAAGAAGTGCTTGCTAACAGGAGCCTGATATAGCTGTCTACTGAGAAGCTCTGCCAGAGTCTTATATATAGAGGCAGATGCTCACAGCCAACCATTGCATTGAGCATGGGGACCCCCATGGAGGATTTAGAGGAAGGACTGAAGAAGATAAATGGGTTTGCAACCCCATAGGAAGAACAACAGTATCAACCAACTAAACCCCCAGAGCTCCCAGAGACTAAATGACCAACCAAAGAGTAAACATGGAGAAACCCATGGCTCAAACTGCATATGTAATGGAGAATGGCCTAGTTGGATATCAATGGGAGGAGAGGACCTTGGTTCTGGGAAGGCTTGATATCCCAGTGTAGGAAAATGCCAGGGTGAAGAGGCAGGAGTGGGTGGGTGGGGGAGCACCCTCATAGAAGCAGGGGGAAAAGAATGGGATAGGGGGTTTCCAGAGAGGAAACCAGGAAAGGGGACGACATTTGGAATGTGAATAAATAAAATGTCCAATAAAAAAAAAAGAATTTTTACTTTGATTAGCTGGGGTCAATAGTCCATTTTACAAAGAAAATGAACCTTTCACGAAATGCAAGACCTGAGAGATCCAAATGTTGGCTAAGGTACTGAAGCTTAGGTTAATAATCCATGCCCACTTTAATCAATGCTGGTAGAACCAATGAGAAAGCAGTCACCAGCACCTCCTCCTCCTCAATACTATTAGAGTTAAACATGTAACATCTTCCGCCGGTTGATCTTTTAGACAGGGTCGATTCTAAGTTCTACTTTCCTCCTGAGTAGAATGCACACACATGGCTGCCTGTGGCGCATAGATGCTACCATCTTCCAGAACATGCCACATGTTCTGGTGGGACTCCCTCAACTCCTCCCACCTCAGCAATCCTGGTAATGGAGGCATTCTTCTTTACAGGTGATCAATCAGAATCTTCTCTTACACAGGGAAGTGGTGTGTGTGTGTGTGTGTGTGTGTGTGTGTGTGTATCTGTGTGTGTGTGTGTGTGTGTGTGTGTGCTTAAGCATGCACAGACAGTACCTACAGGACACAGAAGAGGGCACAACAGACTCTGCAGCTAGAGTTAAAGCCTCTCCAACATGGGTGCTAGAAAAGAAACTTGACTCTTCTGCAAAAGCAGAAAATGCTCCTAACCACTGAGCCATCTCTAGCCTCAAGCCTTCCTCATCTTTATATACTAAACCTGACTTGCTCTTTTTTAATCTCAGAACAGGTCTTACAGTTGCATTTTAACTAATAACAGTGTAAAGCAAGCAACTAGTATGTCAAAATCACAACTAGAATTGGAGTGCTACTCCTGGGACAGAAGGTGACAATCACAGCAGTTTAGAAAGAGCTCAGCTTCCTCATGCCAACCTGAAAACCACAATAGCAGCCCACCCCAGGAGCAGTGGCTCCTAGAGAGGGTCAGGGGGCATGGGGAGAATTCACAAACACAGGGGACAATGAAATCACAGGGGAGATTTCCCAGAGACAAATAGCTTTTGTCCTTGACCTTGTATTTTCAGGGCCTGCAGGGCCCCAGGAAATTGCTTTCTTTATTTAATTAAAGATAAAGATGGAAGAAAATTGAGGAAAAATGAAGCATTAATGGAAATACTTTATAAGAATAGAAGGGCAAGAGAAAAAGCTTTTAAATGAATTCTCCAGTTTTATTACCACATTTTATGTCCCAACCCATAAACTGTGTCATGTTTCAAAAAACAGTGTCAACTGTTGGCAAGTTTGGAGTGCACGGTGTAGACTTGGCTTAGAGTTACCCTGGAGCTTGGTGAACTCAAAGCCAAGTTCCTGATCCAAGGACAACTGGAAACTGGGAGCTCAGGTTTTGTTGCAAAGGCCCATCGACTTCTGGCTGAAGCCCAGTAACCTTGACAACAAATGTAAACATTAGCAAACTCAACCATTTAGGCCCTAGATTCTAGGGCTTCAAACCCAGCAAGCAAAGGTGGTGTACAAAGCAAAGGGGACCAGGGAGGAAGGAGGGATACAGAGAAAGCGGCCTTGCCTGCGATGCTGAGTCCTAAGCTTGCATGTCTTCTCTGGTACAAGCATGAACAGTTTCTTTTCTTTTTTCTTCCTTTTCTTTCTTTCTTTCTTTTTTAAATTTTTCTTTGGTTTATTTTTTGTGTCATTGTTGTTTGGGTTTTTTTTTTAATTTTATTGGATATATTTTATTTACATTTCTAATGTTATCCCCTTTCCCAGATTTTCCTTCATATCCCCTATGCTATTACCCCTCACAATGATTCTATGAGGGTGTTCACCCACCCACCCACCACCTCCTGCCTCCCCACATTAAGCATTGGCAGGACCAAGGACTTTTCCTCCTGTTGATGCTCAACAAAGTGATCCTCTGCCACATGTGCAGCTCTAGTCACAGGTCTGTCCATATGTTACTCTCTAGATATGGTTTAATCTCTGGGAGATATGATTGGTTGCTATTGTTGTTCTTATGAGGTTGCTAACCCCTTCAATTCTTCCTCTAACTCCTTCATTAAGGACCCGGTTCTCAGTTCTATGGAAAGAAGTTGAATTTATTTCTTATGAGGCTTGAAGTTCTTGTCATATAGGTCTTTCTCTTGTTTAGTTAGAGTTACACAAAGATGTTTTATATAATTTGTGGCTATTGTGAAGTATGTTATCTCCTTAACTTCTTTCTCAGCCTATTCATCATTGTGTAAATGAGGGCTACTGATTTCTTTGACTTAATTTGGTATCCAATCATTTTCCTGAAGCTGTTTATCAGCTGTCGAAGTTCTCTGGTAGAATTTTTGGGGTCACTTACCTCTAATATCATATCATCTGTGAATAGTGATACTTTGACTTCATATTTTCCAATTTGCATTTCCTCATTCTTCTTTAATTGTCTTTTTGCTCTAGTTAAACTTCAAGAAGTATATTAAAGAGAAAAACAGCTCTGAATTGTCCCAAATTTTTAGTGGAATTACTTTAAGTTTCTATCCATATAATTTAATTTGATGTTGGCTATAGGCTTGTTATATATTGCTTTAATTGTGTTTAGGTATGTGCTTGATCTCTCTAAGAATTTTAACATGAAGAAATGTCAGATTTAGTGAAAGGCTTTTTTAATATCTAATAAGATGATCATGTGTTTTTTTCTTTAAGTTTGTTTATGTGATGAATTACATTGATAGATTTTCATATATTAAACCATCCTTGCAACCCTGGGATGAAGCCTACTTGATCATGATGGATGACACCTTTAATGTGCTCTTACATTCAGTTTGTGAGTATATAATTGACTGTTTTTGCATCAATGTTCATAAAGAAAATTGGTCTAAAATTTTCTTTGTTGAGTTTTTGTGTGGTTTAGGTATCATGATGACTATGGCCTCATTGAATCAGTTTGACAATGTTCTTTCTGTTTATATTTTGTGGAATAGTTTGACAAATAATTCAATTAGCATATCTGTTAGAATTCTGCATGAAAACCACACAAAAAAGGCCCTGAACCTTTTTTGATTGGGAGAATTTTATTGACTGCTTCTATTTCCTTCGAGGGTATATGACAGTTTAGTTTGTTTACCTGATCTTGTTAAGTATAAGTTATCAATAAAATAGTTTATTTCATTTATATTTCTTAATTTTTGTGGAGTACAGGCTTTTGACACACAACCTAATGGTTGTTTAGGTATATTGTGCCTTCATTTTCATTGAAGTCTGGAAAGACTTTAATTTCTTTCTTTATTTGTTCCTTGACCTAGTAGTCATTGAGTAGAGAGTTGTTTAGTTCCCATGTGTTTGTAGGCTTTCTGTTGTTTCTGTTGTTGAAATCCAACCTTAGTCCATGGAGGTCTTATAGGATACAAGGGGTGATTTCCATCTTCTTGTATCGGTTGAGGTTTGCTTCGTGACTGATTATGTGGTCAATTTCAGAAAAGTTTCCATGTAGTGCTGAGAAGACGGTATATTGTTTTGTGTTGAATGAAATATTCTATAGATAACTGTAAGGTTCATTTGACTACAATATATGTTAGTTTCATTATTTCTCTATTTAGGTTCTGTCTCAATGACTTGTCCATTGGTGAGAGTGGAGCGTTGAAGTCTCCCACTATTAACGTATGGGGTTTGATGTGTGATTTAAGTTTTAGTAGTGTTTCTTATACAAATATGGCTGCTCTTGCATTTGGGGGCATAAATGTTCAAAATTGAGAAATCCTCTTGGTTGATGAGTGTGAAATGTCCTTCCCCATCTCTTTTGATTAATTTCAGTTGAAAGTATATTTTGTTAGATATTAGAATGTGAATCTTCTTTTTCTATTTCTATTATTCTTGGGTTTTGTCTTTTCAAAATTTCCTGATGTCATGAACTTTTCGGATTTTGCATTTTCTTTGACTGACGTATTGATTCCTTCCATCTTACCTTCTCTTCCTGAGACTCTCTTTTCCATCTCTTAGTTGTTGCTGAGGTTGGTGACGCTTGTGTCTGTAGTTCTTGTTCTCTTTCCTAGCTTTTCTATCTCCAAAATTCTCTCAGTTTATTTTCCAGAGAAACTAACTTCAGGAATTTCTTCTGTTAATTGTCTTTATCCCCTCAACTTTTAGTCATTTAAGTTTTATTGTCAAGTAATTATTTTTAAGATGACAGCAAATATACTCTTCTTGTGACATACTTGGTTATAACTTGTTACAATTCCTAGTCCCTTCCCCCTCCCGTAAAGATTAAAATAAAAAATTTCAAATAACATTGTCACTTACCTACCTTTGTGATGGGATTTTTGACTAACACCTGGACCTATTTAGTGATGAGTTAATGACTAAACTTCCTTTGAGTTAAATCTTATGATGGCCGCTCAGATGTTACATTTACACTTACAATAATGTTTCCTTATATGAGCGAATTATTATAATAACAATGTTTTTATTTTATATTGACAGCCTGTTTGCCTAATATAAATTTTATACAGTAGGAGCAAAATTATTGTACAAAATTGTCATCTCTCTTGACTGGTATACAAAAAAATATATATATATTAAGATATTCTATTCTTAATATGAAATAGTATAACAGTTTCCACCAAGAGTCATATTAATTTGAACCCACAAAATGTCCCTTATAATTTCAATCTAATTACCTAAACTCAATTGCCAACAAAATATTTCTTGCCATAAAATGATTGCAAAGACATATTCCAAATTTATAGAAAATAGTTCAATACTGAAAGCAAACAGCTGAAAAAGATGTAGAACAAATTACTTTTGAAAATATAATCTTAGATAACATAATGAAAATATAAAGTAATGCTTGGGCTGAAAGCATTTTTATCTGTGGATCTTTGACCATTAATGATTGTTTAAGGAGCCTTTAAGTGGCCTAAAATTATAGTCTCACCTTCTAAAACCATGATAGATATGTTTCCATCTTATATTACGTTGCAGAATTACATTTCAAGGACATGCACTTCTGAAATATCATTAAAAAATCCACACTGGTCACATTTTTCCAGACACTTTCCATAAATGGAAACACATGGGAGAGATTGCTTGTCATTCAAGATGGCAGGAAGAAGGAGGTCACATTCTAGATCCATATGTTGCATGTGAAAGTGGAAGGTGTCAATCACTTCTTTGCCTTTCTTTCCCAGTGAATGAGATTTATCTGAGTAAAGTAAGTGTTTATATTGCCAGGCTTATCACATGAGTATGATGTGCTATAAACTAAAGCTGGTGTATTTTTTTATTGCTTCTATTTCCATATGCGGTTCTTAAACAGTTTTATTCATATCCATCATCTCTTTGTATTTTGTTGTATTTCATTATATTTATTCATTTCCTTCAAAAAGGCTTCTCTCATCCTTATGAGATTGAATTTAAGATCATCTTATGCTTCAGTTTTGTTAGGCTATCCAGGGCTGGCTATAGCAGGATATCTGGATTCTGCGGGTGCCATATTGCCATCTAGAACTCTTGTGGATGGCATTCTTACTTTGTCTGTTAGCCATCTGTTTTTCCCTGGTGTTGGCTGAATGGTCCTGATTCCTTCAGGACTTCTCAGGAAGGCCCATGGGATTAGGGCGACAGAGGGGGAGACTGGACTCCACTAGCTGTGCCTCAGGTGAAGCCAGTTGGCAAGAGATTAGTGGGATAGTATTCCAAGCTGGTTGTTTTGAGGCCCCATGGGCCTCTATGGGAAGCAGAAAGTTCGAGGAGTCTCTCAGGGCTTCTCAGGGAGACAGGATAAGCCCAAAGCCAGACAATGGACTTTATTTTTTAATACTCCTGACCCATCTATGGCTCATGTGCCCCTTCCTGTTTCTCTCTTCCTCCTCCTCTTCTTACTTCTTTCCTTCTTCTTTCTTATAGAAAGATAAAGACTATGATTTATCTGATCTGGGGATAGAGACATAGATCAGCACCTAAGAGTAACTACAGCTGTCACAGAAAACTAACTCAAGTTACGTTCCCAACACCTACACCAGTTGGCTCACAGCTTCCTGTATCTCCACGTTCCAGGGGTCTGACTCCTGCTAGACACACATGACTTATTTTTTTCTAACAGATGTGGTTGTCACTGTCTACGCAAGACTGAGCTATTTTCCTGCCAGTTCCTCTTATATACCCAGGCATCTCCCAAGCTCAGGGATACAATAGCATTGCTGTAAGTATGCTTGTTGGCTACCCAATGCCACAGACCCACCACAGGACAGACCCAGAAAAACGTGGAGTTCATTCAGAGTGTCTCCTCATGGGAAATCAGCTGTTGAGATTCGTTATGTTCTGCTATTTCTTCCTAGACACAATCTTCAAAAATTTGTAAAAGGACACCCAACTGATTTATACCAGGGTTCTGCTTAGAGGCTATGTGAGCCTTTGGAAATAAATGAAAAAACAAACAAAACCTCATGGTGTAATCTTGTGATGTTATCTAGGAAAATCTCTTTCATCTGCTATTTATTATGGATGCCAAGTATATTAGTGATGTGTTCATGTATGCAACATCAACAATATTCAGGCTTAGCATGGCATAGAAAATAAGCAATATTTTAGGCTATTTGTATATTGAGAAACCTTTAGTCTTAACAATATTATGTTCCATAGGAAAATACTTTGCATAATTTTACATTTGAATACTTAAAATCAAATAATTCAATATTTTATAAAACAAACTAAATTAATTTTAATAGCTTCACACAGCTAGTGGGTTCACACTGGACATTCTGAATTTCAAAATTCTTGCTTTATTAATATTTTCTCTATATATACCCATAAGCACATATACATATACTTATTCATTTGTACATATGCATATATATATCCAGCATGTATACATTTTTACCCCTGGTCAATTCCTAATTACTAGGCATTATAAAACACCTAATGGAATCATTTCCATGTTATTTACATCTTTAATGATGAGTACCTAATAGACAGTAGTATTTCTGTGGTGGGAAAAACTGAGCTGCTTAAGAAATGGAGGGTATCAATTAGATGCCAAGACTCTTCAAACTGGGAAGTCGTCTAAACATGACTGTCATCTCAAGTTTCTATATGAGAACTACATTTTTACTTTAAATGCATTTCATTTTTAAGTAGAAAATTTTAACACCATCACTTCCCAAACAGACAATGCACTTGGAAGATGGTGGGCATTGAGGCTCCAATACCCAGATTCTAGGCACACCAGCAATGAAGTAGCTGCCATACTGTTTGGTTTTACTGTCAGAATAAAATGAAAACTATTCTTCTGTCATCCCCGTGTTTAGTAACTTGGTGTCTCAGATAAATGTGCATGAAGGCCGTGCTTAAGCCTATTTATAGTCAGTACACACCTTTCCCTGAAGGTGTGTGTATGTACGTGTAAGTCACATTCATATACCCTTGGTGTCAGGAGCCCCAGAGAGTCCCATTTCAGAGCTGTGGTCATCGGTGGGACAAGTAGTGGCTAAATTGGGTAAAGAGAAAATTTGTGAGGAAGACACTGCTTAGTTTTTTTTTTTTAACTTTTATTTTATTTATTTATTTTTTTAATTATTCCTTATCGCTTTATTTTAAAAAAGGGGGGGGATACGTTTACAGATTTTTAAAGGCAATTTGGCATAACATTATATGAATAATTTTGTCAACATTTAATTCTTTTAGAGCTTGAATAGCATGCATAGAAATCCCACTAGTGATCATAAGCATGAAGTACATGTAGGACAGAACTTAACATGAAAACATTTCTTGTTGGGTATGGATTAAGCATAATGATCTGTGAATATCAAAACTTGCCACAAGACTATTATCTTAGCTCTTGGATTATTAATGATTTGAGGTCCAGGTGTACCACACTCTGAGAGGGTGCTATACATTTTTTTTCCTTAAGAAAGACAAAGGCATTTTTTTGGGGGGCTTTGTTTTTCTTGAGGTTCATATAGTCTGTGAGTTGTTTCTGGGGTGTTCAGAGCTTTCTGGGGTTAGTATCCAATTATCAGTAACTGCATATTGTGTCTGTTCTTTTGTGACTGAGTTACCTCACTCAGGATCATATTGTCTAGATGCATCCATTTTTCTTAGGAATTTCATAAACCCATTGTTTCTGATAGCTGAGTAGGACTCCATTTTGTAGATATACCACAATTTTGTATCCATTCATTTACTGAAGTACATCTGGGTTCTTTCCAACTTCTGGATATCATAAATAGGGCTGCTATGAACATTGTGGTGCATGTTGGAGCATCTCTAGGGTAAATGCCCAGAAGTAAAGTAACTGGGTCTTCAGGTAGTACTATGTCCAATTTTCTGAGGAACCACCAGACTGATTTCCAGAGTGGTTGTACCAGCTTACAAACCCCACAAAAGTGAAGGAGTATTCCTCTTTCTCTGCATCCTCGCCAACATATGCTGTCATCTGAGTTTTTAATCTTAGCCATTCTGACTGGTGTGAGGTGGAATCTCAGGGTTGTTTTGTTTTGCATTTCCCCGATGACTAAGAATGCTTCTCAGCCATTCGATATTCCTCAGTTAAGAACTTTTTGTTTAGCTATGTACCCCATTTTTAATAGGATTGTTTGATTCTCTGGTGTGTAACTACTTGAGTTCTTTGTATACCTTGGATATTAGGCCTCTATCAGAAGTGGGGTTGGTAAAGATCTTTTCCCAATCTGTTGGCTGCCGATTTGTTTTTTTGTTTGTTTGTTTGTTTGTTTGTTTGTTTTTTGTTTTTGTTTTTTGTTTTGTTTTTATTTTGACAGTGTCCTTAGCCTTACAAAAACTTGCAATCTCATTAAGTCCCATGTGTAGATCTTTGACCTTAGAGCACGAGCCATTGGTGTTCTGTTCAGGAAAATTTCCCCTGTGCCTATGTGTTCTAAACTTTTCCCTACTTTCTCTTCTAATATTTTCAGTGTACCTGGTTTAATGTGGAGATCTTTGATCCACGTCTACTTGAGCTTTGTCCAAGGAGATAAGAAAGGGTCTATTTTCATTCTTCTGCGTGCTGAGTGCCAGTTGAACAAACACCATTTGTTGAAGAGGCTGTCCTTTTTCCATTGAATGTTTACAGCTATGTTGTCAAAAATCAAGTAACCATATATGTGAAGGTTCATTTCTGTATCTTTTATTCTATTCCATTGATCCATGTGCCTATCTCTGTACCAGTACCATGCAGTTATTAACACAATGGCCTTGTAATATAGCTTGAGGTCAGGGATGGTGATTTCCGCAGATGTTTTCTTGTTGTTGAGGACGGATTTCACTATTCTAGGTCTTTTGTTATTCCAGATTAAATTGCACGTTGCTCTTTCCAACTCTATGAAGAATTGGATAAAATTTTGGTGGGGATTGCACTGAATCTGTAGATTGCTTTTGGTAAGATGGCCATTTTTACAATGTTGATCCTTTCAATCTATGAGCATGGGAGATCTTTTCATTTTGGGAGATCTTCCTCGATTTCCTTCTTCAGAGTTTTGAAGTTCTTGTCATATAGGTCCTTCACTTGCTTAGTTGGAGTCACACCAATGTATTTCATATTGTTTGTGACTATTGTGAAGGGTATCTTTTTCCTAATTTCTTTCTCCACATGTTTGTCCTTTAAGTAGAGGAAGGCTACTGATTTGTTTGAGTTAATTTTATACCCAGCCATTTTGCTGAACTTGTTTATCAGCTGTAGAAGTTCTCTGGTGGAATTTTTGGGGTCACTTACATACACTGTCACATCATCTGCAAACAGTGATATTTTTACTTCTTCCTTTCTAATTTGTATCCCTTTGATTTCCTTTTGCTGTGTAATTGCTCTGGCCAGGACTTCCAGTACTATGTTGAATAGGTGGGGGGAGAGTGGGCAGCCTGTCTAATTCCTGATTTTAGTGGGATTGCTTCAAGTTTCTCACTATTAACTTTGATGTTGGCTATTGGTTTATTGTATATTGCTTTTATTATGTTTAGGGATGGGCCTTGGATTCTTGTTCTTTCCAAGACTTTTAACATGAAGGGGTGTTGAATTTTGTCAAATGCTTTCTCAGCATCTAGTGAGATAACCATGTGGTTTTTTTTTTTTTTAAGATTGTTTATATGGTGGATTACGTTGATGGATTTCTGTATATTAAGCCATCCCTGCATTCCAGCGATGAAGCCTACTTGGTCATGATGAATGATCGTTTTGATGTGTTCTTGGATTCGATTTGCAAGGATTTTGTTGAGTATTTTTGCATCAATATTCATAAGTGAGATTGGTCTGAGGTTCTCTTTTCTTGTAGGGTCTTTGTGTGGTTTGGGAATGAGCGTTATTTTAGCCTCGAAAAATGAGTTAGGTAGTGTTCCATCTGACTTTATTTTGTGGAATAGTTTGGAGAGTATTTGTATTAGGTTGTCAATAAATGTCTGATAAAATTCTGCACTGAACCCATCTGGACCTTTTTTTTTTTTTTTTTTTTTTTTTTTTTTTTTTTTTGGGTTGGGACACTTTTTATGACTGCTTCTATTATCTTTAGGTGTTATAGGATTATTTAGATGGTTTACCTGGTCCTAATTTACCTTTAGTATCTGGTATCTGTCTAGGAATTCATCCATTTCCTCCAGATTTTCCAGCTTTGTTGAGTATAGGATTTTGTAGTAAGATCTGATGATTTCTTGAATTTCATCACTTTCAGTTGTTATGACTCCACTTTCCTTTCTGATTTTGTTAATTTGGGTATTCTATCTTTGCGCTCTAGTTAGTCTGGTTAAGGTTTTATCAATCTTGTTAATTTTCTCAAAGAACCAGCTCTTGCTTTTGTTGATTCTTTGAATGGTTCTTTTTGTTCTATTAGGTCAATTTCTGCTCTGAGTTTGATTTTTTTCTTGCCGTCTACTCCTCTTGTGTGTATCTGCTTCCTTTTGTTCTAGAGCTTTCAACTGTGCTGTCAAGTTGCTAGTGTATGCTCTCTCCAGTTTCTTTTTGGTAGCACTCAAAGCTATGAGTTTTCCTCTCAGTGTTGCTTTCATTGCATTCCATAGGTTTGGATATGTTGTGTTTTCATTTTCATTAAATTATAGAAAATCCTTAATTTCTTTCTTTATTTCTTCTTTGACCATGCTATCATTTAATAGAGCTTTGTTTAGTTTCCATGTGTATATGGACTTTTTGTTGTCTTTGTTGTTACTAAATATTAGCCTTAGTCCATGGTGATTTGAAAGGATGCATGGGAGTATTTCAATCTTCTTATATCTATTGAGGCTTGTTTTGTGACCAATTATGTGGTCAATTTTAAAGAAGGTGTTGTGAGGTGCTGAGAAGAAGGTGTATTCTTTTGTTTTAGGGTGAAATGTTCTGTAGATGTCTATTAATTCCAATTGGCTCGTAACCTCTGCTAGTTTCACTGTGTCCTTGTTCAGTTTCTGCTTCCATGATCTGTCCGTTGATGAGAATGGGTTGTTTAGGTCTCCCACTATTATTTTGTGGGGTGCAATGTATTTTTTGAACTTTAGTATTGTTTTTTTTATGAATATGGGTGCTTTTGTATTTGGATCATATATGTTAAGGATTAAGAGTTTCTCCTGATAAATTTTCCATGTAATGAGTAAAAAGTGTCCTTCCTTATCTTTTTTGATAACTTTTGGTTGAAAATCTACTTTATTCCATATTAGAATGGCTACTCCGGCTTGTTTCTTGAGGCTGTTTGCTAAGATAGTTTTTCCCAACCTTTTACTCTGAGATAGTGTCTGTCTTTGTCTCTGAGATGAGTTCCCTGTATGCAGCAAAATGCTGGATTCTGTTTATGTATCTAGTCTGATTGCCTATAACTTTTTATTGGGGAATTGAGTTCATTTATGTCAACAAATATTAAGGAATAATGGTTGCTTTTTCCTTTTTTTTTTTTTTTTTTTTTTTTTTTTGCTTTCAGAGGTAGAATTGTTCCTGTGTGTCTTTCTCTTTTTGTTTTTGTTGCTTAGTTTTTTTCTTGTTTTTACTGGAATGTATTTTCCCTCCTTGTATTGGGTTTTCCACCTATAATTCATTGTAGTGCTGGATTTGTGGTCAGATATTGTGTAAACTTAGTTTTGTCCTGGAGAATCTTGGTCTTTCCATCTATGGTGATTAAGAGTTTTGCTGGGTATAGAAACTCTGGCTGGCACCTGTGCTCTCTTAGGGTCTGCATGATGTCTGTCCAGGCTCTTCTAGCTTTTATAGTCTCTTTTGAGAAGTCAGGTGTGATTCTGATTGGTCTGCCTTTATATGTTACATGACCTTTTCCCCTTACTGCTTTTAGTATTCTTTCTTTGCTTTGGACAGTTGGCGTTTTGACTACTATGTGTCAGGAAGAATTTCTTTTCTGGTCCACTCTATTTGGAGTTCTGTAGGCTTTTTTATGCTCATGGTCATCTCATTTTTAAGGGTAGGGAAGTTTTCTTCTACGATTTTGTTGAAGATATTTACTGTGCCTCTTAGTTGATATTTTTCACCTTCTTCTATTCCTATTGTCCTTAGGTTTGGTCTTCTCATTGTGTCCTGGATCTCCTGGACATTTTGGGTTAGAAGCTTTTTGGCTTTTGCATCTTCTCTGACTGCTTTTTCTATGTTTTCAATGTGGTCTTTGCCCCTCACATTCTCTCTTGTGGTGTTGTTATCAGTGATTGGTTCACTTCTCTTTCGTTTTCCTGGCCTGTGTCCGTGGATCTCTGCTGTTTTAGGTTGCAAATGGCCTGAGCGTTTGGTCCGCAGACGATGGCTTTCCGGGCGGATAAGAAGTCCCTATTCCAGGGTTCCTGCTCCCCTGAACCAATGGGGGGGTGTGCTTTCTGCACACTCAGCCCAGACCTCTCTGCATCCTGGCCACTCACAGCACAGTCTCACTAGGTCTGCGTCCCTGAATCTCCACTTTTCCAGGTGGCAGATGGCTTGAGCGTTTAGTCTGCGTGCAAGGGCCTTCCAGGTGGACACCAAGTCCCTACAGCAGAATTTCTGCTTCCCTGGACAAACCGGAGGGCTGCACCTACCAAGTGCTAGGCCTAGCCCTCTCTGCGCCCCGGCTACTCACAGCACAGTCTCTCCAGGCCTGTGTCCCTGGATCCCCACTGTTCCCGGTGACACGGCCTGGTTCTATGAATCCTTAGAAAGCAGCAGAAACCAGTCTTAGGGATTACTCTACATCTTTCCCCATGCCCTATCAGGCCTCTGCCCTCGAAAGTCCCTACTTGGTGTTGCTGCCACCCATAGCAATGTTATTCCCATGAGTCACCAGGCCTGAGTATGGCCCTACTGGGTCGCAGTGGATTGTTCTGAGCCAGCCGTCTAGTCTCAGCTGAGTTTGATTCAAAGTCTAGGATGGGTGTGTGATCCAGTCCAGCAGACAGACCCAGACACTCAGCACCAAACAATTGTTTCTCACAAACTCTCAACTCAGGATTAACAGACCTGGTTTTAATCAGGAAAACTTCAGGTTTTTTTTTTTTTTTTTTTTTTTTTTTTTTTTTTTTTATGAGATGCTAACCATTTGTCAAGAGGGGTGCCAAATTCTAGCAATTTGAAAAAGTTCCACATGTAACTGGCTCCTGCTGTGAGTTTGGGTTGAAGTCAGTTGTTTTTATTTTTGCTGTAGGCAGTAAAATGTCCCCAAGGAGCACAAGCAAGCATAGATGGCATCCCACATTTGCCTGAGCTATGTGGAAGATGGATACCAAGAGGTGACACACAGGGAAAGAGAAACTGCCTCATCTCCACGAGAGCTTTTGGATTGACATCAGGAACGAGAGGATAAGGTGTAGGATCTCATGGTAATGGGGTGAAGTAGACAATTCGAAAGAATAGAAGACAAGGTTGGCTGTGGTCTCCTGGCATCTGTAAGGGCAAGAAGACATAGGACTTAATGGGACACTAAACTAGTTGCATAACTCATTTGGTAAAATGTTTTCTGTGCAGGCATGTGGACCTGAACCCAGTCCTCAGGACCCACACAGAAATCTGGGCATGCTGGTGCACGCTTGTGATCTTGCTCTGGAGAGGCAGAGACAAGATCTCTGGGCTTGCTGTCCAGCTGGCCTAGAGTATACTTGAATATCTCTAGTTATAGACAAGAGACCTGTTTCTAAGAACAAGACATACATTGAAGTTGTCTTCTGGCCTTCACACACACACACATACACATACACACACATACACAAGCTTGGGCATACACACACTTGTACACAAACACAAGTGAACATGCACACACATGATAAATAAACACAACAGAGTAAATTAAAGGAAAACAGAGTTGATGTACAGATGGGCATCTAAGTAGCTGTTGGGGAGCCAGTGAAAAGCCACAATGGTGTGTATGTGTGAGGGGGGGGGGGTGGATGCTGACTGAAGTGTAAAATGTTAAATTTGAGCTCAACTCTTTTACCAGTAACAACAGCTGAAGGGGGTGTTGGGTTGAGAAATAGGAACCCAAAAACATTTACAGCAGTCAGCAAGGGTTTTTTTCTATCTTTGTGTGTGAACACTTTTATCTTCAGTTGCAAAAACTCCCGACTTGAGATGAGTTTCCAAAACAACCCATCCCCATTTCCGCTGTTCCCATGGTCTCTTCTGTTTTCAGAAATGACACGGGGCTTAGTGACGGATATGTTTTACTTGGTATTAAGAATATTTTAGTAGTGATTAAAGATCATCTTGCTCTCTGCTAAGTAGTTACAACCTGATAAACTTTAAGCTCACAAAACATTCTCCTGTCTGTGTTGCATGATTGAGGAGGAAAAGTCTCAACATTCAATCTCAAGATAAAATACAACTCTGAGAAACAAAAAAAAAAAAAAAAAAAAAAAAGAATTCAGAAAACTTTCCAAATTGGATTTGTTATGGGAAAAGAAAAAAAAATGTATCAACTTCCAAGGATACATTATTGGAATTTGAAAACAAACAGACACACATACACACACACACATGCACACGCACATCCCCCCCACACACACATCTTTCACTCAGTCCAGCATTCACAGGCATTTCCATGCAGATGCACTTCCTCCAGGAGAGTCAGAACACCTGGCCAATTGGCTTGAATAAAAGCCCGGATCGTGGGAAACGCTGCTGGAACTGGATCTCCAGAACCCCCGGAGACTCCAGAATGTGTGTTTAACTGTCCTTCGAAGCTCACTTTAACAAGGCCTATTCAAGAAAGCCCGTGATAAGATTGCCTGCTGCTCCATGGGATCGACTGTTCTCAGTTACCTTTTCAAATTGTATGTCATTAGAACCAACACCTCTTCAGTGGGACACACTCAAAACACTGAATCAAGATCCATACCATATATCTGCAGACTCTAAGCACTTAACATGAGCATGAATGTTCACACTGTCTTCCCCCATAGAGCACATTTTCCTCTCTTGCTTTAAGGAGTATGAGTTCCCACACACGCAGCAAAGATACATTCTACCTTATTAAGGCCAGAACAAAAACAATGGGCTGTTCTAGCCAAAAAAAAAAATTGTATTTTAGAGACACAGATTGGCTCAGAAATTTTCCAGTAATAGTTAACGATGCTTGGTCTTTAAATTAACTAACACTGAGGTTTCTTTGAGCAGTGAGTGAAGATTTTAAATACACACACACAAATCATATGTGCACAGAGACAAATGTGCACACATAGACATAGACATATACCACACAAACACATGCCACAAACACCACACACACACACACACACACACATACACACACACACACACACACATACACACACACACACACACACAGACTCACACATACACAGACCACTTCACACACACACAGCCACACACACAGCCACACACACACACACACACACACACACAGACTCACACATACACAGACCACTTCACACACACACAGCCACACACACAGCCACACACACACACACACACACACACACAGACTCACACATACACAGACCACTTCACACACACACAGCCACACACACAGCCACACACACACACACACACACACAGCCACACACACACACACACACACACACACACACACACACAGGGGGGTACACTTACAGAGCAATATGAAAACCTTTGAGCTTTTGCCAACCAGTTTATGCCACCTCACTGTCGAGAGTTCTAACTATTGAAGCTTCTGTATTTCACCTAAAGCTGAGGAAGACTCTCCGGAGTAGAGTTACCAGCTCCAAACACACAACTGATTAGACTTGGCCCTGACACATAGTTGTTGCTTTACACACATAGATATGGATACAGGGAGTTCTAAGGAGCCTCTAGGTCAGTAGAGCATCTTGGAGCCTGAGAACCTGAGCCAACAAGTCACGTGTCTCTGTCGGTCATGACTATAGAACTGTGGTGTGCCTTGCCCAAGTGGTGACAATTAGAACATGTGATTCACTGTTGGTTATATACATCCCAACTCAGCGGACTATATTGTAATTATTCAGTCTAATATTATGGAGAATGATCAAGAATAATTTTTCCTGGAAACCAAAACACCAAGACTGGGTGGCTGAGGTACCAGGTGAGAGGCTTAACTCACGCCAGGCTTCAGGCCAGCTTCTTTCTAAGACTCACAGAGTACATCTGAATAGTTTCTTCTAGGCAGCAGGTTAGATACTGAGAGAGAGGGTCAAGGCCATGTGAGGTGCCACAACAGACCCACAGACAGCATGAGACAGAAACATGAGAGCAACAGTGCAACGTGGTAACTTGACTTTCTCCTGGATGTGAGAGCCGCTTACTAGAGGCTGGGCCTACAGGCCGGCTGCTGCAGCAGAAATGGGTAACCTTATCCAATGGGCCGTACAGAGCCCTGGCAAGCTTTGTTTAGGAGACTCTTGGAGCAGCTGCGACACAGATGGCTAGGAGGGGTCAGATCAGCTGGCAGAGAGCCCAGGTGGTGGCTGGGAATGTCGACTTTATGAGGAGGATTAGGCACTCTGTGAGCATTTCGGTAATAGAGAGGGAGGGGGAGGCATCCTATCTAAAAAATAGAAGCAAGATGGCATTGTGGATGTGAGCCTGAGGAAAGCAGGAAGGAAATGC
This sequence comes from Micromys minutus, assembly GCF_963924665.1. Classification (NCBI taxonomy): domain Eukaryota; kingdom Metazoa; phylum Chordata; class Mammalia; order Rodentia; family Muridae; genus Micromys; species Micromys minutus. The sequence continues at coordinate 36,919,422 of NC_137984.1, read as the reverse complement.
CTGGCTCTTCATGAGCAGGTGCATGAGAACCCACCCAGCTGAAAAGAAAACCTCCTTAGACAGCTGAACTTCAAATTCTGGCGGATCACGAATTCTGCCAATGAGAAAGCTGGCTTCCGTAGTAAAGAGCTGGGCATAAACACTGTTCCTAACACAGAAAGGCAGTGAGTTTGTTTGCTGAGTCCCCTCCAGGGAATGACTCTCCTTAAGCCATTTCTTAACAGCAGCAAATGATCTAAGGAACAAACAGAAACAGAGAAGTTGAAAATCAAATGTGAGGTGCCCGAGGAGGTGTTCTGTGTCCTGATCAATTTCTCAAAAGCTGCCCTGTAGAAAGCTCTTTCTGTACGCTAGGTGAACAGACCTTCCCTCTCGTGATAAACTGAATACAGTATTAGCTCTAAGCTATGTTCCAAGGCCACAGTCACTGCTGCTTCAGGCCACTCCGCATTGTGGGAACTGTTACTACTCAGACTCTACACAGTGACAGTGAGCCAGAGTGCCACACAGGAGCAGTGGGGCTAAAACTTGATCTTTGACAACTTTTCATTTTTTTACATTTTTTTTTTCCTTTTTACTTCGTGCCTTGTGCAGCTCAGGGTTTCCTTGAACTTATTCAGGATCAGGATTAGAAACAGGTCCTGGCACGCCTTTGATGAGTCCTAGGGATGGACCTCAGGGTTTCATGCATGCTAGGCAAATATTGTGCCAGCTGAACCACATCTCCTGTGGGGTCCTGGAGAGTCTTACTGTGTAGTCTGGGTGGGCCACCATTTCAGGAGGCTGTCTTCCTCACGTGTCCGTCTCCAGGTACCCACACTTCCTCTGTGTGCCAGCATCGTTTTACAATGGAACCCAAGGCAGTCACGTGCATTACACAGGGATATTCTATGAAACAGCCTTTTAGAGTGTTCCAGACTTTAACACAAACAACAAAAACGAACAAAAGAAACTGCTCAGTTTGACAAGCCACTGAGGAGGGGTTTTGAGTGGAAAGATCTACCTAAAAGCCCTGGCCGAGCCTGAAGTAGCAGACATCTGCTCACATTTCAAATCAACTCAGTGACTAGCAGAGACTGAGTTGGTCCCTCCTTCGGTTTGTTCTTGCTCAGCACACAGTTTTCAACCATTGTGAGTATTTTAATTAATTTAGTGAAGTATTATTATCTAAATAAGTACTACCTTGTTTAATGAAATAGTTCTCTCCGGTCAAAATATGTGATCAGATATTTAAATAAATCTTAAATTAAAAGGCAAAATTATGACTCACTTAATAATTTGTGATCATCACAGTTCATAGTTTTAGCAAAAAGACCCACAGTTGGACAGTGTTGGAATTTAGTCCTCAGCTGGGGATGCTGTTATGGGAACATTTAGAAGGTGCAGACTAGCTGGAGAAAGTGGGTGGCTAGGGCACAGGGCTAGGGTGGATCACTCATTCCTGCTTCTGTATGTCTGCTGAGAGAGAAGTTCCAACCACATTCTCTCTGGCACAAACTCCAGGCTGCTCACACCACAATGGACAGAAGTTTTCAAACCGTGAATCCCAGTAAGTCTTTCCTCTTAAGGACACTGTCCTTAACCTGTCCCAGTGACAAGAGAAACCAACTCAAGGAGGCTTCGGAAGCCATCCCAGAAGTCACAGGAGTACTCTGGAAATCTGAGAAACTCTTCCAACCGCTGGGAATCAGAAGAGCTATAAAATATCAACTGGGTCAGGGCAAGAAGAGGGGCTCTTCCACACGGGTCTGCGGATGAGAAAATGACGGTGGTTTCTACGTAGCTTTCTTAGCTCGTGTTCTTGTTCCCGCTGCAAAGATGCATGCCTCCTTTTCACACACGTGAATGGTACTGGAGAGAACACACATTCGTATTTATTGAATGCTACGAGATCAGTGCTTTTCTAAGTATTGTATAAGCATTATTTGAAGTTTTCCTTAACCCTTAAAAAGCAAGTATTCGGAAACGCCTCCCTTATCCCTACCAGGATAGGCCACTAGCTTCTGTGTTCGGGTTCACAGCTGGGAAGAGATGGACAGTTTTGAAATGCTGAACTGAGTCTTTCCTGTCGTGTACTTTCGTTATTTTGAAATCATGAAGAACCTCCCCCGACCTTCCCAAATTATCATGAAGTACCCCTTGCCGGGCAGCACAACATCTCTGAGCCCAGACTGTGGTCCACGGATGTGAACGGAAGCTCTTGGTTCTGGGAAGCAGTGTGAAGGTGGAGATGCTTCTCCAGGTGTCTTACTGCTCAAAATACAGCACTTGCAGTTCTTTCAACATAAAGCAAATACAGGAGAGACACTGAAACGGAATCCGCTCTTCTTTGTTTCTTGACACGCACATTTGTCCTTTGCAAAGGTATCCCACGTGTGAGGTAATCCACGCCACTTTCATTTTTAAGGTATCGCAGCAATTTTAGTTTTGGGCAAAAATAAAAACCTTATTCGTTCCTTTCTCTTCCCATAAAGTATGCAAGGGTGCTTAGGTAAGGAGTCTGAAGCTAGTGACATTGAGTTGATTTCTGTCCCTCCTCAGTACTCAGGGGACAAACTCAGCATTGCAATACAGGACAGTGTGCTGATGGTCCCAGGTTACAAGGTTCAAACCTATCAGCTCTTGATTTTAGGATGCAGCAAAGGCAGTGCACCTGGGTGAGCCCACACTCCCGATGTGAGTGCTGATCACTTCTGGAGTGGAAGTTGCTAAGGCAGCCCTGTTCTTGCCTGTCAGGAAGGCCAAGCCTGGGCAGCAGGCATCGCAACTGTTTAGGATGCAGCTATGAAAAGAGATGAAACAGGCTTTGTTGTAGACAGCCCTGCCGACAACAGGCTAGGGTGATGCTTTGAGCACGTTTAAAGTAGAACTCACTTCAATATTCTGAAAGTTAGGTATGTTAACCGCAGACTGAGCTTCTAATATTTTCGATTACCATTGTAATTGAGGAGCACCTCTGATATCAAGCAGAAACCATGGCCAAATCTGTGTTTCTCTAGTGTAAATTAACTTGTGATACTAATGGCTTTTATTAGTTATGAAACCAAGATACATGCTTGCATACATGTCTACACAAATGCACACAGACATCAGTGTATATGTGGAAGAAGGGCAAACAGCCCAACCATTCTGCAAATAGCTCTGCAGTCCCTGAAAGAGTCAGGCAGATGCAGCCGACACACTCTGAGATAATTTCTCAAGAGAAAAGAGAACATCTGTTCCTACAAAGATTAGCTCATGGAGGCTCACAGGAGCTTTCCCTGTAATGACTCTCAACTGCCTAAAAACTCCCAAGAGTTAGTTCCTCAGCAAATGAACAGATAAATGTGTCCTGTGATGTGCCAATCTTCAGATAGCACTCCACAATAAAACAAATGCACTGGGAAAACTTCAAAGTCAGAGCCCAAACAGTCATATAGGACGCTCAGGCTAATTAAGAGTGCCAAGAGAAAGGTGAACTTGGGAAAAGTCAGTCAGGATGGAGAAAGAGGAGTGTGCAGAGGACCGTGAAGAGACTTTTTGGTGACATGCAGCCTTTGCTGTGTTGATGATGTATGGCCTGATTTTACAATTTAAAATTGAGCTATGTAATGTTTATATTATAATTAAATAAAAATATATGGTTTTAGGGCAGATTCAACAAAAAAGAATGACTGCAGAAAACAATTCAAACTCTCTGTGTGTGTCTGCACACACACACACACACACACACACACACACACACACACACACACATGGTCATGTGCACACATGCGTGTGTCCTGGTGTCCAGGTGCAGGGGCAGAAGATCACAAAAGTCCACAGGAACTGGATCTGCAGATGACTGAGCTTCCATGTGGGTCCTGAAAACTGAGCCCAGGTTTTCTGTGGGACCAGCCAGTGCTTCAGCCATCTTTGTATGTCTTTTTTAAAAAAGATTTATTTATTTATTTATTTATTTATTTATTATATATAAGTACACTGTAGCTGTCTTCAGACACACCAAAAGTGGGCATCAGATCTCATTACAGATGGTTGTGAACCACCATGTGGTTGCTGGGACTTGAACTCAGGACCTCTGGAAGAGCAGACAATGCTCTTAACCACTGAGCCATCTCTCCAGCCCTGTTTGTATGTCTTGATAAGAATATTTAAAATAATCTTTCAGGGGGTCTTTAGTACTTACCGTGTGATTGACTCACAAGCCCACCAAGTGCATCCCTGCCTCAAGTTTTCCATAAGAGTTTCTGAAAGGAAATTTTTAACACCTTCCAGGGAGAGAAAACTGCTTCTGCCATGAGATTATTAAATTATTGATTTTTTTCCTTTCCAGAAAAATCACCTCAAACTACTGCTAATTTCTAGAAATGGGCTGGCTGTACTTTCTTTCATGTAGATGTGGAGAAAAGAAAATTATATCTCCATCCTCAATTCCCTTACTGCTAGCCCATTGGGGCAAGCCAACTGTCAGCACTTGGAGGCTGAGATTCAGATATTACAACTGAGATGTCAAGCAGCTGAGGGGCACCTCTGGCTCCCCCTAGTGGTGTCTTCTGTATTGGCATTGTGATTTTAAATCGGCTTTCAGCTCTTTAAAACATTATTTTGACAAAAATTACAAGGTAACAGTCTGTCCCATTTAAAGTGGTATTTCATAAAACTTCTAGTTTCTACCCCTTTCTATTTTTTCATTCTTACTAGTATTGTCTTTAATCCTTGGTTTTATTTGATTTGTGCTCAACTGGAGGAAAATAGACATCTTTTATTGGGAAAGCATAGTGAAGTACGCTATCATGTTTTCTAAGGGAGTCTGTTATTGAGTCTAAAAGCTTCTTTATATGTGCAGAAACTCAAGGTGGAACATAACAGGTCTGTCTTATAAATCACGCAGAGCAGCAACCTCAGGTTTCCCAAGTCAGTTTCCTGTAGCTGTTTGATTCTGGCTTCCTCAACAGAGTATCAGGTTTCTATTTTGTTGTGTTCCTAAAGGGCTGACAGTCTGCTTTTGGTCCTAGTGACCCCTTTGGAACTGTGTCTTCAGAGCTCAGTCGCCAGCTCTCGAGGACTCCTTGAGTGTGACAGGTGGCAAAAGAGGAACTTGTCCTTGGGGGAAAGTCAGAGTGGAAAGGCACGAGGTGAACTCTGCCTTAACAAAGGTCATCACCAATGGATGCTGAGTGGGAAACACACAAACAATTGAGCACGTGAGTCTTCATTTTGTCGCTGATTTAACTGTAGACATAGATATGTGTCTAAACCTCAGAAGCATCAAGATACAGACCCAGAGTCAACATACCTGCCCCGGATGCTTGCTGACCTTTCTTAAGGCAAACGAGAATGTCTTATACTGATGCTAAGCTAGCTACTAAAATCCAAACACAGAAATATTGAGAGGCTAAGACACACAGAGACCTGGAATTAATCATTTAGACTTCATTCATGGCCTTCTATCTTCTTTGCCTCTGTCACCCCATGTCTCTCTGTGGGCAGTCTCCCTTGTGAACCTGAGAAGGCAGTATGCACATTGCCTATCTTGTAATTGATCTGAACTCTAAATTCTCGAGAGAATCTGTCAGGCGAGGCCTGACTGTCTTCACCCGGCCAAGTAAGCTGTATTAAAATGGGACAGAGCGTTAGTGGAAACAGAGTAACCAGGGCAATGTTATCACAATGCATAGGATAGCAGTGGCATTTATGGGGGTTTCTCTGTACCCACTAACCTTGGGCCCCATACGTAGACCACCTGATTCACTACTTTTCCAAACTACTGAAAGCCCCCAACCATCTTTAGGTGGTCACAGCTTTCCATAAAGTCCCATGTAGGCCTGGAGATTCAGTTAGTTGACAAATGCTTGACCGAGTGCCTGATGCCCTGGGTTTGGAAGTCCAGTTCTGTGATAACCGAGGGCGGTAGCCACACCCCTGTGGTCTTAGCACTGGGAAGCTAGAAGGATCATCAGTCATCCTCTTTTATACTGGGAGCTTTGGCTAGCCTGAGCTACACCAGACCCTGTTTCAACAACACAAAAGTGACTTGAGGTATACAGATATGGCTGTAGCTTAGTGTAGCATCTGTTAGTGTGCCCAGATCCTAGCTTGGACCCTCAACATGACATACAACATGATCTAACCAGAGAGACTTCATTTCCGTGGTGTTATTTTTGATGGAATCCACCTCTACTTTTAAAAATCAATATCTGATACAAAAAAAAAGCAAAAAAGCTTCAATAGCCAAAATAATACCCCCTACTGTGGACTCACTGTAACAATGTAAAACAATACAAATGGGGCCTACTGTGTGAGGGATTCCCTGTGCAAACACGGGGATCTGTCTCCAGCATCTATGCAGAAAAAGAGGTGAGCCTGTAATCTCAGCTGTGGGAAACAGACAAGCCAGTTTTGCCAGCTGACGAGTCTCAGGTTCAGTAGGAAACTGTCTCAGAAAACAAGAGGAGGTAGCTCAGTGGTTAATGTAATCCCTGTGCTAGAAGGTTCTCAGCACCCAGGTCAGGCAGCAGAAAACATGCCTGGAACAACTCAAAACATGCCTGGAACAACTGCAGGGGAACTGGTGCCCTCTGGCCACCACAGGAACTTCACACATGTGCACAGCCTCTCCAACACACACATACACACACACACACACACACACACACACACACACACACACACACACAACGTCCATTTCTCTGTAGATTCCAAGCAGAAGAGCGTGGCTTCTAACTCACGTCCATGCATTTTGATAGATTCTGTCTCATATGGAAAGCTGGAGCAGTCAGTTTATTCAAAGGTCTTCTTTATTAACCTACATTTCTTTCTTGTTCATTCCTACACATACATATTCTGTATGTATGTGTGCAGAGCTGTGTGTGTATGTGTGCGTGTGTGCGTGTGTTTGTGAAATCCACCCTGGTCATTGTTTCTCAACCAGTGGGTTGGCGATTGTGGCAAATGACTGTTTTATAGGGGTCGCCTAGGACCATAGGGAAACAGAGATATTTGCATTATGACTCATAACAGTAGCAAAATTACAGTTGTAAAGTAGCAAAGAAAATAGTTTTATGGTGGGGGGGGGTCAGCAAAACATGAGGAATGTTTTTTAAGTATCACAGCACTAGAGTAGTTCCATACAAACTATCCACTTGTCTTTTTCCAGACAGGACTTCACTTAGGCTGGGCTGTCGAGGCATCAGGAACCTGCCTCTGAGCACAGCACAGAGATGGCATGCCTGGGCCCCAATGCCCAGCTTTTCCACGTGGCTACTGCAGATCCAGCAGGCAAGCACTTTACCCGATAAAACATCACTCCGTTGGTGCACTATATATTGGTTGACTGACGAAGTGGTTGGGTGGTATTTTCATGCACACACAATGTGGTTGTGATGTTTTGTCCTGGTTTTCTTACCACCACCACTACCACCTTGCTTTCAGGAGAAGCTGTAGAAGCACGACTCCATCAGACTAAGATCTGTGGGCTCCCCCACTGTGGCTGTCCTTCACTCAATCCTGCCTTAAGCAGCCCTGGGGCTTGGGCCAGCCTCGGGGCAGCAGACTGTCCCCAGTTCTGTCCTTCCTTCAGAAGCTGTTTCCCATCTTCTCATCTTCCTCCTGGACATTAAACTTTCTCCATAAAAGAAATGTAAAACCCGGAGAAGACTGCCAAACCCTGCATATGTAAGGCTGGAGAGGACCTCTTTCATCCCCAGAGACTTCTGGTTTTTAATATTGACTCTTTAAATATATGTCTCTTTTCAATTCATTTCCCCTTAAACAAATTGTTGTGAGGGTCCCGAGCTTCTTGTGCAACTTTTCAAACCACTTCCTCAAACCTGCCTCCTCTCACGGGAGCATAAAGCCTCAAGATATCTACCTTCAATAACGAAGACAGCCGCTGATCTTTAGCTCAAGCGATATGAAACATTTCTGTGAAACCCAACACAACTCCAAGAAGGCTGACACCATCCTGTTTCTCAATATGTCCACTGGAGGGCAGCAGTGTCTCTATTTTTATTTCTGAGACCGAGGCTTCATTGCAGGAAGTCTGTCCTGTCCTTCACTGTCTCCTTCTACCTTGGGACACTCTGTGAAATCACAAACAAAGGAATCCTCACAGAGACCAGAATCTCCTCAATGCCTTGCTAAAAGTTGTTTCTGACAACAAGCACATCATCTTATACATCACAACAAAATACATATATTTAGGCTATGATGGCAGTGACAAGGTTAAATGAGAAATAAAATATGATTCTATTGTTTGTACATGATAAAATTTACAAAGGGGCTTTGATGAGTTTAAGTAATTTAGGTTTGATGGGAGATTCTGTGGTAACTATAAGACTTTTTTTTTTCTTTTTAATTTCAGAGGTTAAAGAATTCGCCAAAGCAGTACAGGGAGAAACTAAAGCTTCTCTTGGTTGTATGACCACTCAGCAGGACTTCCCAGGATCCTCCGTCCCTGAACGAATCCCTTGGATTTTAGAAATACAGACTTCTTAAAGGTTAAGTGCTGCTGAACATCTGGGTCAGACGCAGAAGCAACACTGCAGTGACTCACATCTGCCTCTTCTGCAGATGGGCTTAGAGGCTGGAAGTTTCCATCACTGGAAACATGGATTGGACCATTGTTTGGAGCAAAGTCCCACCAGCTTTTCATACGATGTGGCTCTAGACACCACCAAGCTGTATAAATGAAGGCTAGTCCCCCGTGGAAACAGAGCTCGTTTAATCTAAGCATCTGCCCCCTTGGAATATTAAACTGCCTGGGTGACTGAAGAAGCTGTCAGCAAGACTGTGAGCGCAGGGATGTGAACACGTGGCTACTTCCACTTAAACAAGGTCCAATTAAACACAGGTCAAATGGTGTACTGAACAGGCGGCAGATAGAAGAAAATTAAGTCTAGAAGCCACTGTCATATAAAGAAGCCAGGTTGTCTTTTATTTTTGTTTTTGTTGTTTTTGGTTTTTTCAGATTGTCCGGGCCAGCAGCCTGTCCTTCTGCTGACAGAGCCTGGAGGCTAGCCTGTGCTTATGCCAAAAAAAACTGAAGAACACACAAGGTTGGAGAGGCAGTAACACGCAGCATACCTGTTCTCACAGTGGCACTGGCTTTGCTTAGAGAAGTCAGAAGGACCTGCACATACAAGTGCCAATGACACATGATGACAAGCTGCCCATGGTGGCAAGATCCCGTGAGGCAGGAGCTGCAGAGGGATAGTCTTTGAGCCCCGTTGTTCGGGTCTTAGCCTCTCCCTCCGCAGTTCACCTCCTTGTGATAAATAGAAGCACTATTATCCGGTTGAAGAGAAAGACGTTAGTTTTAGTTTTTGCAGAGTTAATCTTTGTTGCTGGTTTCCAGTGGTTGCCTGGGAATGAGACCGAGGAACCGACAGTTCACGGGGCAATGTGGATCCTGTCACGTCTTTTCCTCAGAGAGCAGGAAGGATGTAGGGTCATGTGCCTACTCTTGATGGTTTGGGAAACACAAAACAAGGATTTTTTTTCATTTCTGCTTAGCAAATGCATAGTGCGGTGACATGTCCCCAGATATCTAGTTACAAACCAGAGTTCAGATATGAAACTGTGAGGTGCCCTGACCCTCTCTTGTAACTATATTGACAGAATAATGAAATTACTGAGCGAATTATGGCTCCTCATTCCCAGTTCCTGACCGGCCAACCTTCCTTTCTAGACTTTAAAAACAAATGAAGAGGCAGTCAAAATGGAGTTCTTGTAATGCTCTCAATGATCCCTTGTTCAAGAAGGGCCAGCTGACCACAGGCCTCACCACTGGAGACTGGACCTGTCTGGACCTTGGTGTGGTCCCTGGAGTGGTGACACGCACATGCTTTTGTGCACAGCTCTCCCCAGAGCTACGGGCTGGACATGAGAGGCAGAAAGAGAGATTTACAGACCAGCATCTGACCTTACTTCATGTTGACCCTGGGCACACTCGCTCCCTTCTTGATCTCCATTTCATGGTTTGCAGCAGGAAAGTTTAGTCTGACTGACATGCTGTTTCTTTGTGGTTTTAAAATCCTGACTCTAAATATTTATTCTTCAGCCTGCCTGTTCCCAGTCCACAGGCAGGCTAAGTCCCCTATAGTGGCTCCTCTTACAGTGGCTGAGTTGGGCTCACAGCTCACTCTGTGAACTGAGAGGAACTGGTCACAGGTAGGAAGGAGATAGAAAGAAGGGCGGGGTCTCTCACCCACCTTTAGTCAGTTCCCAGAAGCAGTCATCTGCTGTGGAGGTGTAACTCAGGGGCAGAAGAGCATCTCCGTCAAAGCATCCCAAGCCCACAGCTTGCACTGAAAGAAGTTCAACTTAGGCATCCAACCCATGAGGCACTGTCTTCTTTGGAGTGTGAGACACAAGTACAGCCTAAATATTTGCTGTTTGAGGTTGGGGATGAGCCTTTGGCTCTATGCTTCTAAGTAGGATTCTGCTTGCATACTGGCTGAGTTGCAGTATACTCTCACAGAGAAACAAACAGACTCTGGGAGCATCAATTAGTCAAGATTGGGGAGTGCTTCATAGTTGGTTACCTGTTATGCTAACAGCACTGACTAATGTAAGCAATACCGGACCGAGAAAAAGGTTATAGAGCTACATATATGATCAGAGTCACATCTTTCAAGATGGTCTACATTTGTAAACATCCTCGTGTCATTTTTAGAACCCCAATGAAGCAGTGAGACAGCCATCTGATCACCTGCTGTGTGCATCAAAGGCGCTAACAGTCAAAAAACTCTAGACTGTCCTTGGGACCTCTGATCTGCTCCGTTTCTACTGACTGACAGGACCCACTTGAGTTGCTTCATGTCCACTCATTCATTCACCTATTTGGAATCAGCCCTATACCTCGTCTCCACAACCTTTCACCTCCCTGTCTTGACTGGAGTCTGTGGCCCAAGTGCAACCCTTGGAAGCTCAACTTCAGGTCTGAAGATAGACACACACTATCACATCCCTCTGCCACTTTGAATTTCTTAAACTACATCGTGAGCTCTTTAACCCTCCTATGGTCATGCTGTAACTTGGGAGGATGGAAAGAGGAATGGATAGATGGACAGATGGACAGATGGGTAAATGGATAACCTAACCTTTGACATGTGATCTAAGAGTTATTAATTGTGTAAGAATTGTACAAAAGAACTTATGTTTGCCAAAGGCAAGCTATCAAGAGAGATCAGAACCATATGACAGATTGAAGCCAATGAAACCAATGTAGCTTGTGAACTGATTGGTATTCAATAAACTGCAACATTATGGAAGCACAAAAAATTAAATAACCCATAATCAAATGAAACAGCTTTTGGATACTGGGCAAATGCCATGACAGATTTGGCTATGGGAACCCTGGGAAGTTCTATCTAGTTCTTTCCAAAGAAAGGTGAAGAATTTCTAAAGAAATAACGGCCATACCAGGACTGACTATCAGAAAGATTACTGTGTCTCTCCCTAACAAGAGAGTTCATCTGGCTTCAGTGCTTGGGGGGAAATGGAAGAAGGTTCTATAAACAGACTTCCATTACTGTGTCGGCCCTAAACTCTGACACTGAGAACATATGGGGCACTTTCTGGTAGATGGCTGAGTCAAAGCTCACAAGAGTGCCTGCCTTGCCTTAAGACCATTTCCAAGGCAAGCAGGCACTATATCACAGGCAGTGTAGCCCTCTCTCCCTCTCCCTGTCTCTTTCTGTCTGTCTCTGTCTCTGTCTCTGTCTCTGTCTTCTCTCTCTCTCTCTCTCTCTCTCTCTGTGTGTGTGTGTGTGTGTGTGTGTGTGTGTGTTTGTGTGTGTAGAAGGTTCATGGACTTTGTTGCCAGTTTAGTAAATGCTTTACCCACAGAGCCATCTTCCTGACTTACACATTTCAATGATGAAGTTTGTGCTCATTTTGACATTTTGATGACATTTCATTACATGAGTTTCATGTGTTGAATCTTTTCCGTGGAAACTGCTTTGAAGTGGTCCTGGGTCAACCATTTCACTGCTACAGACCACTCATGTCCTACCTTCCTCGGAAAGTTACCAGGTTGCTTCATTGGCTATTCTTATGTTTTTCAAGAATGGGGGTTTCCTATTTGAAAACTCATACTGGAAAAAAAATGATTCTTATATTTGAATTGTGCTGTGTTCAGAAGATGTTGCATACTTTGGATGTCAGTTACTTTACTGAAAACTGCATAGAACTTCTGACAACTAAAATAGTCAATCTATTTTTATTTCTTACCCTGCAGGTTCCCCTGTCCTCTGAGAACACCCCTTGCTATATGGACTCTTATTTCTTAATGAATCATAGGTAAACCTGGGGAAAGGACCTGCATCCTATCTCTCCAACTGACAAGAAGGGATAGCTTGTTCAGTGGTCCTAGAGATGATCAACAAGGGTAGATAATCGTGACCCAGTTTGCCAACTTTGAATCAGTGTCAGCTGCATTCACTTCTGTCTTGTCTCTGTAACAATACACTTGATAAAAACAAGGTAAAGAAGGAAATATTCCCATTGCTGATAGTTTGAGACTCTAGCCTAATGTGGCAGGAAACTCGTGGTCACAGAACGAGCGTTGCTCAGCACAATGTATCAAGTATCAGGAAGCAGAGGGAGATGAATGTTTGCTTGGTGTGAGGCTTGCTTTCTCCTTTTCCAGCCCAGCCCACATTTAGATGGCTCCCCTTACCTCAATTAAACTAATCTCTTGAAGACTCACTCAGAGATTTGCTTCCATGGTGATTCTGAATCCCGCCGATTTATACACAGCATCAGTCACCCCATCAATGAAGCAAAGGCTTTCTTTCCCAACATCTCTGTTCCCCTCAGCACTCCATCTCGTCTCAGAGAAACCCTCCATCTCCACTGTCTGCTGTCCCACTCTGAAGCTACATGTGAGCAAACATCCCAGCCACACTGGAGCCTTTGGTGCCTCCCTGCTGTGCCCTCTCCACAGGAGTGAGAAACAGCATTGACAGCTACTAAACCTTGCCCAAGGCATGGTGTCTTGGGGTGTCCATGATGAATAGCAAACACTCACTTCATAATTGGAACTTTGCTGGTACCAATCCCTGAAGGTATTCTTGAGGTAACTATGGTGAAGCAGCCGTGGCAAAACAACCTGCTTTTCTACCATTTGCTCATTTTAAAATTAAGATTAAAAGCAGAGTTTTTTTTATGTTTCCTGAAATGTTGGTTTCACAACTCTGGGTTTATATGAAACTCAATTCCTATGGGGCAGAACTACATTAAAACATAAATCAATTTTTGCAGAAGCCTTTCAGGGGGTCTAATAAATCTATTCTAAGCCTCACTTTGAATCTATCTTCCCGTTAGGGATAAAGTTTATAAAACCAATAGAAAATTTTTGCCTTTGATTGGAGTTTTATTTAATGAAATCTTGTTAGATTCATTGTCTTGCTCCCAGACAAACCCCAGAAATGTTTTGAGCTTTATATTTTTTTTTTTTCTATTTTAACTTTTGTAATGGAATTTGGAATGCAAAACCATGAAGTCTAACATAAGAGAGGAAAACGGGGGATATAAAACTCTCCCTTAACTTTTTTCTTCATTAGAGAAAAACTAGATCAAAACTATGTTGCCACATATACCACACGAATTGGGCATGACAATGTAAGCAGCCACAGCGCAGAGAGGCTGCATCCTTCCTTGTTGGCCTGCACGTACAGCTGCTACCAGTGAGCCTGTAACTCCAATTCTGCATTCATCCTACTTTATTTTATTGTTTTGTATCATTAAATGGCATGCCAATGTCTTATCTGCAATCTGAAAGTGGTCAGTCTGCACCAGAGCCCCAAGAACCTAAAAATTATTATTGGTGAAGGGGCAATCCAATACTGAAGCATGCCTACAGTTGCTGTACCCCCACAGCTGAGACATGACGCCATCTTTGGTACCCCCATGGCTGAGGCATGACGCCATCTTTGGTTATCAAGTATTCAAGTACGTTTGAGGCTAGCTGGTGCTAATTGGCAAGATCTCACCTTTTTTTAAAAAGATTGATTGAATAAACAGTGTGGGTAGAGTGTAGAGGAAGTTAAGGTAGAAAAGACCAAAGTATCAGATTGAAGATCCTGCACCAAATGGGAAGCTCAGTGAGGGAAGGCATGGGAACAACACATTTATTCTAGTTGTTTTAAAGAGGTAAACGAACTCACAATGGGGGGAAGCTTATGGATGGAGGATGTATGGGAAAACCTTTACCACTTATAGTGTGATTTTATGACTTGAAATTCACAATACTGGCAAGAAATCCTATACATGTACACAGCAAAAGCCTTCCTTGTGTTTTCTTGCCTTTTAAATATTAAAGTCTATTTTTTTTCTTAGTGAAAGTACAGTTACTCCTGCTATTTTTTTTTTAACAATTCCATTTCCTTGGAAAATCATTTTCCATACTTTCACTTGATGTCTCTGAGTGTGTTTCCTGGTGAGTTTCTTTTAAGGAGGATGTTACTGAGTTGTCATGTGTAATATACATCCAATCTGGTCTTTATCTTGGTATTTCAAATTATTATTCAAAGCTATGGGCTTATGTGAATCTTTTCACCCATTTTCTTTTTATTACTTCTGGGAATTCTTCAGTTAGTTCCTAGCCTCCACCTCTGACTTGTGGTTACTGTGCTGCTGATGTTTTTGTTTCCTTCGTTTTCCCACTTTACTCACCTGCACATGCTCAACTACTGAGACTTAACGCTTACCCTGGTGGTTGTCATCTCCTCTTCTTCCTTTTCCATTTCTGGGTATAGGGTTATCATAAGCATTTTTAAAAATAAAATCTATCTTGGCCTCAAGAAGTCTCTCATGTTATACTTATCTATATTTCTTCATTTCTAAAGGGTGTTCTTACAAGGCATAGTAATCTCGGTTGGAAGATTTTCCTTTATAGGTCATGTAGTACCCTGCCCTGGTTTCTGCTGGCTTGGATGTTGTCTGCTGTGAGTCTGATATTAGTCTAAGGGACTTGTCTTCAAGTATAACTTGATTTGGTTCTTGTCCAGATTTTTCTTTCTTCAAGCTGTGCTTTTCTGCCTACCCTTGGGACTTTTCCTTCTGTTGGATTGCCATGCCCAGTTTCAACATCATTGCTTTTTCTTCATCATGTTATATTTTATTTTGTTGCATTTGGTTATTTCTTAGATGCCTGTGATTTTTCATGAGAGACAGAGAGTAGATCTGGTGGGGAAGGAGGTGGGGCAGAGCTGGTAGGAGTGGGGGATGGGGAAACTATAGTCGGATATACTGTGTGCAAAAATAGTCCAAAAAAAAGAGAATCATTCTTTTTAAGTGGAAAATACTTATTTTTCTTGTTGTTCAAGCCCAGTTTTTGAGCTTGTTTATCACCTTTTTAAGAAGTGGGTAGGTATTTCAAATGTTTTATATTTAAAATATCGATGTGTTCACTGAATCACGGTATTAGTCTGCAAAACACTTTTGTAACAATGGACGGACATAAAATTTCAATAATTTTAACATTTAGAAACTCAGTTACATATTTGACATCTCTTCACATACTATGTTTGCATGTTACATGATAAATATTTTTTTAAAGGTGAAGAATAGGAATGCTTTTTCTGCCATCTTCCTGAACAGTCTCATGCCCAACGCTAAACAACACAGAACAAGGATTAGGTTGAGGGGTTTTATATAGTGCTGGGAGCCATTCATCTTCACACAGCATGATTCTGTATAATAAAGAGACACTCCCTGTGTTTGTAGTGGTTAGACATGTCAGAATAGAAGCCTAACATGCACGTTCCACTAAAATCTGCTTTGAAAAGAAAGGTTGTTCAACGTTTATTGACATTCACAGGGCAAGAAAAACTCTGACACATGGCGTTAGTCTCTTTCCATGATCTTGCTCATTCCTGGAGGAGGCTTCTCTGCACGACAAACTTTTGGCTTTTCTTTTTCTTTGTCTTGTTTCTCTTCTGCATTCCTGGAAAAAGCAATGGATCTGGTCCTCTTAGGTCAGCCTCGGGTGATAAAGGTGGCTAAGAACCTGCACCACATACAAGAGCTACAAGGGAATCTGCTATTTAAACACTGTCTGTGAAGACACCGGTCTCACATCATAGGCTTAGGCATTATTACACTGTCCATTAGGATGAAGGTGTTTCCCAGGAAAGGCATCTTGTAGACATCCATGGCCCTCTCCCATGGAGTCTCATCAGGCCAGGGATAGACTTCAAGGCCAACCTTAACAGATGAGCTGAAGAGAGAATTAGAAGAGAAGACGATGGAGCAAAAGTGACTGGTATGTGTTGCGTGTAGTTTTAAATTCATGCTTACTCCTGCCCGGTGCCTGGAACACCCACGGCTGGTTTCACCAAGCCACTGTGGTCTCAGCTCCGCCAAACCGCTGGCTCTCCCAGTCTCATTCAGCTCTGCCCAATGGCTAGCTCAGTTTTCCCATAAAATCCTAAGCTGTGCTCCCTCTGCACGCCAACCACCCAGCTCCGCCAGTGTCCGTCCAGGTCTCAGGTCCACTAAACCTGGACCAGCTTGTGTTTTTTTTTTTTTTTTTTTTTTTCCCAAGAAAGCAGCTCCGTTCCTCTGTGTCCATTCCTCCGGATGCTTAAAACTAGCCAGATAACTCAATGGCTGGGCGAAGAATCTCTATCTCTAACCTCATCCACCATTCTTGCCACCAGTTCTAGTAGTCTCCAGGCCTTCCGTGGTTCGTGCTCCTTCCTCCAAAGCCTGGCCTGAAAGGCCCTTCTCTATCTCTTTCCCTCCTCTTCCTCCTGGGACCCAAAATTCCCACATTACTTTCACCAGTGCTTAGCTTCTGCCATCTTTCACAGAGGATGGGGACCCAGAAATTCTTTCTAGACAATAGAAACCATACTGGCCCCAATTCTTAACCTGCCACCTCGACGGGAGTCTTTGTAATTTTTTTCTTCCTAGAGACTCTTGATGTGAACATGGTTTGTTGATTTGATCCTTTCCGTGTGGGAATGAACCTGTTTCTCACCCACTGTTGAATATGGGAGCCAAGAGATGTTGGTCGTTTTTAGATGCAGGGCTGCACTCCCATTTTCTTTTTCACTCAGTAAATACCTGGAGCAACCAGACAAGTATTACAAAGAATTAACAACTTGCGGCTTAGAGATGGATTCAAGACCAGAGGAAGAAACCAGACTCAGTGTCAGTAGTTAACAGTGACCATTAACAGTGCATGGCAATAAATTTCAGGAGCCACCCTGCTGTAGTATTAGAAGCAAAGGTGAGCTCCATGAAAGAAATTACCATGAGGAATCAGCACTGGCAAGCCATTAGCCAAGCACAATGTGTGATGGGACTTACACAGCAAACGCCAAGCTCGTGAGAGTGAAAGCAACCCCGCATGAGGGATGCCTTGGGTCTTTACACCCTGTGATTCTATGATGTTATCTGTGTTTATACCTCAGAACTATTGCCAGGGGTTGGATAAGCCAAGATCTCAGAATGAATCCAGGAGTTGTGAGAGTAGCATCCTCAGTCTTTCTACTTGATGCAATTCAATGGCATTGCTCTGACCACCCTCCAAAGCCAGGAATGTGCTCATGAAAGGACAAACCTAACCCAGCAGAGGCAAGAAACAGCCATGAAACAGGACCAAGCTGAAACCACCAGCAGCCCTGATGTCGTATCCAATAGGGCTCTGGTAATCAGAAACCCTGCTCTAAATTGACAGGTCTTATCCCGAGTCTACATCAGCAAAATAGAGAAGGAAAAAGTGAAAACTAAGCAAATAAAAACATCTTCAACACAAGCCTGCAAACCAAATTCCAAAGCCCAAAGAGGAACAACGCCACCCACAGCCACGACACCTGCCATTTTAGTTATTCCATGGAAAAAATATGGAGTAAACATATTAAAATGGTTTACTTAAGATTTTCACTGCATCTGTTTTTTCGTGACGCATGATACTGTACATTTTTGGGGGTCAGAGGACAACTTGTGGGAAGTGGTTTCCTCTCCTTCTGCTATGTGAGTGAGGTCCAAAAGATGGAATTCAGGTTGTCAAATTGACATATTTACATACTAAACTGTCTTGTTCAATGGCAACTTCAGTTGGGGGGTTCATATTCTATCACATCTAATATTGAAAGTCACCTCACATTTTTAAAAAGCTTTTTATAGTCTATGCAATTCTGAATTTATAGATTCATGCTTGTCTTTTAGTGGACTTGACAGACAGTAAACTAAAATCATCTGACTGGGGTGACCATGAAGGAGTTAGGGTTTTGGGTGCATTTTCATTCATACATTCATTACATTCATACATACATTCATACATTCATTCATTCATACATTCATTACATTCATACATTCATTCATACATCATTCATGCATTCATTACATTCATACATTCATATTTCATTCACATATTCATACATCATTCATACATTCATTCATATAGCCATATATTCATTCATTCACATTCATATATTCATTCATTTATTCATACATTCATTCATTCATACATTCATTCATACATTCATACATTTATTCATTCATTCACATTCACACATTCATACATTCATTACATTTATTCATACATTCATTCATTCATACATTCATACATTCAATCATGCATTCATCATTCATTCATTCATGCATTTCTACATTTATACATTCATTCATTTATACATTCATACATTCATTACATTAATGTCCCTCACAACCGTCTCGCCAGCAAGAACGACTCGGCACACAAAATAGGATTCTTCTGCAGTAAAGCTTTAATGCTCTCGAGAAGCAGAGCATAAGCTTACATCAAGTAGAAGCGAAGACCCCGAACTATCTAGCCCGTCCCCTTATAAAGGGATCAGTCCTCGCCTTGGACGTGGAGCCCCCTGATTGGTTGAAACTCATCAGGCCATATGACGCCATGGGAGAGGCAGAGCTCAAGGAGTGGAAAGTTACCCAGCGCGTGTGCACATGACTTGTTTACTGCTAACTCCAGCCGAATGTCAGTGCCATCTTGTAATGGAGAATGTGCAGGCAGCGCCCCACACATTAATATATTCATAAATTCATTCTCACAGTTCCCATGGAGTCCATGTCCCATAAATGTCAATCAGAGCTCCCCAAGATTCACCAGATGGATCTCTGATCCACCAGAAGGTGGATTCCATGATTCCACGGATCCTTTACGTCAGGCCAGCAAGGATCTCACATTCCCATAGGTGTTGGATGTAAGATTAGCAAGGATCACACAGTTTCCATGTATCAGTTTCTGTGGTTCCATGCATCAAATGTGGAGTCAGCAAAGACCTCAGAGCACTGGAGGTTTCCATTTCCATAGATTCTGGGTGTGGGGTCAGCAGAGGGCAGTAGAACCCTGAAAATGGGAGTGGACTTCCTGTTCCTGACCTGTACTGGGCAGGTCTGTGCATTATCACCACACCGCTCAGAAAGACATGGCAAAGAATAATGATACTCAGGTTTCATTGAGCAACCACATATCAGCTTTTGACTGCTGTATAATCATTTTGTAGTGGTTTTTAATACAGTACAAAACTGAAACCAAAGATGAGCGGTAAGCCTATGATGGAAGTGAGGGGAAAACTGAGCCCTCTTAAAGAACTCTGGTTGTTGCAATTGCCACAGAGAAAACAAACGTTGGTGTCACCAAACATTCTCACAATTCTTATAAACATCTGAATAGAGCTCGAAGCTCAAAGATAGCTTCCTGTTAAAGACTTTGAAAAGTTTATCTTGTGTCATCGATGAATAATCCATGAAGGGATAGAAACACATATGGGGTAGCACTCAGGTCTTATCCACACTGTAGAGGCAGTGAACATAGTGTTGAAGGAGGGGTGATTATTAGGTTTTTGTTTTGTTTTAACTCAGGATCCTGCTAGATATAAGCCAGGCAGGCCTTAAGGTAGAGACTCTCCTGCCTCAGGAGGCTGGAATTGCAGGCAAGCATTATCATACCCAAGAAAAAAGGCACCTTTTGGGATCTTTTCTTCTTTTATATGTATGTGTGTGTGGTGAGTGTGTTTATGCATGCTCCCATATTTGTACATGTGTGCAACTGTGCGAGTGTGTGCGCATATGTGGTTGATATCAGGAATCATTCTTAGCACCTCTATCCTTTTCTTTGAAGCAGAATCTCACAGTTGATCCCAGATATCAGTGATAGAGCTAGCTTTACTATCCTGCCTGCTCTTATTATTATTTTTTTCCAGCTCTGTCTTCTGAGGCTAGAATCACAAACCACCCCACCCATCTGGCGTTTATGTGGGTTGTGGGGATTCAAACTCTAACGTTGTTGTTTATGCCACGGCATCTTTAACTGCTGACTTATCTCTCCACTCCTTTCCAAAAGAGATACTTTGTTGCCATTGTACCCTTTCCTATGTAAAGATCTATGGAGATGTAGTTTACATATAATACTCCTTGTACTTTTAAAAGGGTATGATCTAATAGGTGTATTCACCCAAGTGATGAACACATTGAATTAAATAGAAACTTTCTCAGAACGTGCTCCTGTATCTCTTTGCAGTTGGATCAGGGGCTCTTCAAACCTATACAAGTGAATTGCACAAAGCATCCTCTTTGGGACTGACTGACACTAAGCTAAAGTGCATCTTATTTGTAAAAGCACTCACACAAGCAAATGCACACTTATTTATTTATATGGGCATGGTTGTGTATTAAGAATTTCTTCCTGCCTATGGTTGAGGGATGCTTTTTACATAAACAAACTGCAATATGTCCACACATCTACTATTGACCAGACAGGGAGTTTCAGGTTGGAGTTTTATACGTTAGAATGTTGGGGACATTCTTGCCGGTGTCCTTTATTTTGGTTGGACATGGTTTGCTACAAACTTGCAGTAAGCATGTGAAGCATGTAGACAAAGCTTGCTCACTGTCTTAGTAAATGCTTGGTTTTCTTTGTTTAGCTTTGGAAGGATTTCCACAACTTTCCACTCCCACCAGTAAAGCATTAGCCTTCCAACCACCGGGTGCTCACACCAACTTCTGGTTTTGACAATCACCTTAATTTTTACCATTCTAGAACCTGTTAGGATGTTTCACTGTGAAATGAAATCACAGTACTTACGTTAGTCTTTTTGACTGGTGGTGCCCTGTCTTTTTGAATCATATACATGAATCATAATATTTCAGAAAACCGCGAGCTACTTTTTGCTTTGCCATGAGCTCCTTGGGTATTTTGTTTGTGCACACATTCACACGTAGACATGATATCAGCTCTTGTCACTTGTGTCACGTATATTTTCTTCCTGTCTGGTGGCACAGAACCTTTGTGTTTTATGTGTGTCTTTAAATTAAGAGACACAAATAGCTTTCATGAAGTGGATTTATGAAACTTGTAACTTGGTGGTTGACTCTAAAACATCTTTGTCCATGCGATCGTTATGGATGTTCTCACGCAAACTCTTCCGGCACAGTAGATGGTGTGGTGTGCTTAGAACTGTTTCTCACATTGAGCCATTTGTCATAGTTGCTGAGAAATCAGAATGAATTTCTTCTCTCCACTTGAATAACTGGTTCTTCTGGAACCATTAGTTGGAAAAGTGCTCTTCTCTTTCAATCACATTGGCTCCTTGTGAGCCCTGTGGGGCCTGAGTTTGCTCCAGCCTAGCAATGTCTCTTCTCGGTTGTGCCTCACTGCCCTCACTGTCTTCCTTATGTGCTTTTATTGACACACTTCTTGGGGCTGGGACTCCAGGGGACCTTTGCCAATGTCTGGAGACTTGTTTGCTTCTCGCCGCAATAGGGCATAGAGGAGGCTCGGGGCACTGGAGAAAGCATCTGTGCTAAGGTGCTCAGGATGGCTCCAAGCAGCAAAGGACCATGAGAGCACCCAGACGGAGACGACTCACTGCAGAACCTTACAAACCAGTCACCAGAACACAAAGGTTGCTCACTGTAAATTTACTGCTTTACATTTCAGCCGATCAGTGGTTTTCTTTTTTTATTTTTTTATTTTACAACTTTATTTTACAAAACAAAGATAAATGTACAGATTTTAAGCATTTTTGCATAAAATTATACAATACATTTTTGTCAGTACTTTTTTTTCAGATTTTAAGATAATTTTTACATGAAACTATATGAATATATATTTTTAGTCAGTACTTGATTTTTTTAAAGGTTTGATAGTATGCATTGAAAACTTAATAGTTACAATGAGCATAAAGTACATGTAAAACAAAATGTAACATGGAAATAGTCAAAGTTTTCTTGTTGTGTAAAGATTTTTTTTTCTTCTGTTTTCTTTATTTCTTGGACTTCATACAGTCTGTGAGTTGTTTCTGGGGGAGTGCAAGCCTCTGGGGTTAGCATCCCACTATCAGTGAATGCATATTATGTCTGCTCTATTGGGACTGGTTATCTCACTCAGAATGATATTCTCTAGATGCAGCCATTTTCTTAAGAATTTGGTTAAGTCATTGTTTCTGGTGGCTGAGTAGTATTCCATTGTGTATATGTACAACAATTTTTGTATCCACTCATCTTCTGAAGGACATCTGGGTTCTTTCCAGCTTCTGGCTATTATAAATAGAGCTGCTATGAACATTGTGGTACATATATCTTTGTTGTGTATTAAAGTGTCTCTGGGGTATATGCCCAGAAGTGGAATAGCTGGATCTTCAGGTAGTACTATATCTAATTTTCTGAGGTATCGCCAGACTGATTTCCAGAGTGGTTGTATTAGTTTGCAACCCCACCAACAGTAGAGAAGTATTCCTCTTTCTCCGCAACCTCGCCAGCATCTGCTGTCATCTGAGTTTTGGATCTTGGCCAATCTGACTGGTATGAGGTGGAATCTCAGGGTTGTTTTGATTTGCATTTCCCTGATCGCTAAGGATGTTGAGCACTTCCTCAGATGTTTCTCAGCCATTCGATGTTTCTCAACTGAGAACGTTTTGTTTAGCTCTGTACCCCATTTTTAATAGGGTTATTTGATTCTCTGGTGTCTAGCTTTTTGAGTTCTTTGTATACCTTGGATATTAGGCCTCTATCTGATGTGGATTTGGTAAAGATCTTTTCCCATTCTGTTGGTTGCTGTTTTGTTTTCTTTACAATGTCCTTAGCCTTACAGAAACTTTGCAATCTCATTAAGTCCCATTTGTTAATCTTTGACCTTAGAGCTTGAGCCATTGGTGTTTTGTTCAGGAAATTTTCTCCTGTGCCTATGTGTTCTAAGGTTTTCCCTCCTTTCTCATCTAATAGTTTCAGTGTATCTGGTTTAATGTGGAGATCTTTGATCCACTTACACTTGAGCTTTGTACAAGGAGATAAGAAAGGGTCTATTATCATTCTTCTGCATGCTGAGTGCCAGTTGGACCAGCACCATTTGTTGAATAGGCTGTCCTTTTTCCATTGAATGTTTACAGCTCCTTTGTCAAAAATCAGGTGACCATATACATGAGGGCTCATTTCTGGTTCTTCTATTCTATTCCATTGATCCACATGCCTATTTCTGTACCAGTACCATACAGTTTTCAGCACAATTGCCTTGTAATATAGCTTGAGGTCAGGGATAGTGATTCCCGCAGATGTTTTTTTGTTGTTGAGGATGGATTTCGCTATTCTAGGTCTTTTGTTATTCCATATGAAATTGCACATTGATCTTTCCAATTCCATGAAGAACTGGGTTGGAATTTTGATGGGGATTGCATTGAATCTGTAGATTGCTTTTGGTAGGATGGCCATTTTTAAAATGTTGATCCTTCCAATCCATGAGCATGGGAGATCTTTCCATTTTCTGAGATCCTCCTCAATTTCCTTCTTTAGAGGTTTGAAGTTCTTCTCATACAGGTCCTTCACTTGCTTAGTTAGAGTCACACCAAGGTATTTCATAGTTTTTGTGACGATTGTGAAGGGTACCTTTTCCCTAATTTCTTTCTCCACATGTTTGTCCTTTGAGTATAGGAAGGCTACTGATTTGTTTGAGTTAATTTTGCATCCAGCCACTTTGCTGAACTTGTTAATCAGGTATAGGAGTTCTCTGGTGGAATTTTTGGGGTCACACAAGTACACTATCATGTCATGGGCAAAGAGTGATGTTTTAATCTCTTCCTTTCCAATTTGTATCCCCTTGATCTTCTTTTGCTGTCTAATTGCTCCAGCCAGGACTTCCAGTACTATGTTGAATAGGTAGGGGGAGAGTGGGCAGCCTTGTCGAGTCCCTGATTTTAGTGGGATTGTTTCAAGTTTCCCACCATTAAGTTTGATGTTGGCTGTTGGTTTGCTGTATATTGCTTTTATTATGTTTAAGTATGGACCTTGGATTCCTGTTCTTTCCAGGACTTTTAACATGAAGGGGTTTTGGATTTTGTCAAATGCTTTCTCAGCATCTAGTGAGATGACCATGTGATTTTGTTCTTTGAGTTTGTTTATATCGTGGATTACGTTGATGGATTTCCTTATATTAAACCATCCCTGCATCCAAGGGATGAAGCCTACTTGGTCATGATGAATGATGGTTTTGATGTGTTCTTGGATTCAGTTTGCAAGGATTTTGTTGAGTATTTTTGCATCAATGTTCATAAGTGAGATTGGTCTGAAGTTCTCTTTCCTTCTAGGGTCTTTGTGTGGTTTAGGTACGAGGGTTATTGTAGCCTCAAAAAAATGAGTTAGGTAGTATTCCATCTGATTTTATCTTTTGGAATAGTTTGGAGAGTATTGGTGTTATAGCTGCAATAAATATCTGATAAAATTCTGCACTGAACCTGTCTGGACCTGGGCTTTTTTTGGTTGGCAGGCTTTTGATGACTTCTTCTCTTTCTTCAGGTGTTTTTGGGTTATTTAGATGGTTTACCTGGTCCTGATTTAACTTTAGGATCTTATATCTGTCTAAAATTTTGTCCATTTCCTTCAGATTTTCCAATTTTGTGGAGTATAATTTTTTGTAGTAAGATCTGATGATTTCTTGAATTTCCTCAGTTTCAGTTGTTATGTCGCCACTTTCCTTTCTGATTTTGTTAATTTGTATACTCTCTCTTTGCCCCCTAATTAGTCTGGCTAACTAATCTTGTTGATTTTCTCAAAGAACCAACTCTTGGTGTTGTTGATTTTTTCAATGGTTCTTTTTGTTTCTATTTGGTCTATTTCTGCCCTAATTTTGACTATTTCTTGCTGCCTACTCTCTTGGGTATATCTGCTTTATTTTGTTCTAGGGCTTTTAGCTGTGCTGTCAGGTTGCTGATGTAAGCTCTCTCCAGTTTCTTTTTGGAAGCACTTAGGGCTATGAGTTTTTCTCTCAGTACTGCTTTCATTGCATCTCATAGGTTTGGGTATGTTGTGTTTTCGTTTTCATTGAATTCTAGAAAATCCTTAATTTATTTCTTTATTTCTTCTTTGACCCTACTATCGTTTGACAGAGCGTTGTTTAGTTTCCATGTGTATGTAGATTTTTTGTTGTCTTTGTTGTTGTTAAAGACCAGCCGTAGACCATGGTGATCTGAGAGGATGCACGGGAGTATTTCAATCTTCATATATCGATTGAGGTTCGTTCTGTGTCCAATTATGTGGCCAATTTTCGAGAAGGTGCCATGGGGTGGTGAGAAGAGGGTGTATTCTTTTACTTTAGGATAATATGTTCTGTATATATCTATTAATTCTAGTTGGTTCAAAGTCTCTGCTAGTTTTGCAGTGTCCTTGTTCAGTTTCTGTTTCCATGATCTGTCCATTGGTGAGAGTGGGGTATTAAAGTCTCCCACTATTATTGTGTGGGGTAAAATGTATTTTTTGAGCTTTAGTAGGGTTTCTTTTATGAATGTGGGTGCTTTTTTATTTGGAGCATATATGTTAAGGATTGAGAGTTCCTCCTGACAGATTTCTCTGGTAATAAGTAAAAAGTGTCCTTCCTTATCTTTTTTGATAACTTTTAGTTGAAAATGTACTTTATTCGATATTAGAATAGCCACTCCAGCTTGCTTCTTGGGGCTGTTTGCTTGGAAGTTTTTTTCCCACCCTTTTACTCTGAGATAGTGTCTGTCTTTGTCTCTGAGATGAGTTTCCTGTATGCAGCAAAAGGCTGGATTTTGTTTATGTATCCAGTCTGATAGCCTATTTGTGGTTTTCTAAGGATGGAAAAAAAATCAAAGTCTGGTCCGGTTTGAATTGAAATGCTTGTTCAGTCTATTGGTTCCTTGAGAAAAGCTGACACATTTTTATCACGTTTTTTTTCTTCTCTTTTTAGTTTGTAAGTATCACATGTCTTCCCATACAGAACAACAGCTTCATCTTAGCCAAAGAAACATAGCTTGTAAGAGTCGAGTCTACGGTGCTGTGTTTAATTAGACTGAGTAGGCTGGCTGCCTCTTCTATTTTGTTCAAATGACAATTATTGTACATCTTTTCATTAATGAGCTGTTACAGTATTCACAAAATAAACAAACACTTCTGAACTAATGGAGAATCACTTAACTCTTTTGGATTGGTTCTGTTTTAAAGCCTTTTTATAAACCCTATTTTCTGTATTGTCTGAACATCCAGTGAATATGCTCCGATTCCATTCTCCTCAATGTTGTTTCTTTGTCTCAATGTGCCAAGTGAACCAAGCCTCCGAGGGAAGAACTGACAGTGACTGCAATGTTTGCTCATTATTGAACTCAGGAGAACCTGTTCTATCCTCACCATTAAATACAATGTTAATTCTGTGTGCTTATAGACAGACTTCATCTAGATTGTTATCCCTCAAGTCATTGCTAGCGGAGGGATTTTTTACCAGTTGAAATGATCTTCATTTTTTCCTTATTCTGCTGATGTAATTAATTATACAGCTGGATTTTAAAATTTTAGACAATTGTTGCATTCCCAGGATAACCCTTTTTTAAACATGGTTTATTGTTTTTTAGATAATAATATGTCTAATGAGCACCAGTGTAATTTTACTCCATCCCAACCACATAAGAAGAGGATGCCAGTTTTTCACATTCATTTTTAATGAGTTTTAAAATGTTTTGTCTATAATATTTTTCTCCAGAGGTACTTGTATTTAACTGTTCAAAAATTTCTATTTTGTTCAAATTTAAGACATTACCAAGCCAAGCAAACACAGAGACCCACATTGAGGAATTAAGCAGAGAATAAGAAAACTTGGAACACCATCCTAAACAGGAAGTCTCCATAAAATCCCCCCCTTCAGCACTCAGGGAACCAGCCCCTCAGAAAAAGAGGCAGAAAGAGTTTTAGAGAAAGAAAGACCTTCTAAATCTACATGAGCAAATCCCCCATGAGCTCACAGAGACCAAAGCAGCATGCACAGGGTCTGGACGTGTTTGTACTATGTCCTCTGTGTAGATGTGATGGCTTCCACGCTAATGTTGTATGAAATGAATGTGCCAGTGACTGGGTCTCTGCTTCTTGTGCCTTCTCTTGGGCACTTTTTTTTTTTTTGTTCTTGTTTATGTTGTTCAATTCCATCGTGTTAATTTTTGTTTTGTCAAATTATTATATTATATTATATTATATTATTTTATATTATATTATATTATGACATAGAAGTCTGCTCATTTTCTAATGAAAGACAGAAAGAGATTGGATCAGATGAGAGGGCAAGTAGGAAGTATTGGGAAGAGAAAGGGGAGGAAAAATCATAATCAAGATATATTATGTGGGAAAACTCTATCATCAATATAAGAGGAATAAAGAAGACATTGCCCAGCTGATTTGCCAGATATTCTCTTCTGAGATATTCTATATTCAAATTGCTACCTTTATTTTCTTTACAGAACACTGCCCTGGTGTACCAGGGTGGAACTGTTAAAATTCACGGGTTTCTATTTTGACTGAAATAGGTCTTTGCAGTTAGAGTCTTTTCCTTTGTCTTGCTTTAGAGTTTCACTGTGTAGCCCAGGCTGGCCTCGAACTGGCTGTGATCCTGTCTCAGCTTCCCTTGTGCTGGGATTACAGGTGAGAATCACCATACCAAGCTCTCAAGGGGACCCTAAGCTGAAATGCCTATTTATAGCTTCTTCATATTGGTGTTTCTGCTGTGACAGCTTCTCTGATAAAAATAGCCATGATTCCCTCTGAATGACTTTGAAAGTTATGGATAAATCCTAGAACAACATACATACTAACCCCCATGTATTTTTCCACTTTTTTGATGTACATTGGGTTGATGTATGTTGGGTGGTTTGACATTGAACGTCAATAGATCTCCACTTTAATTTTTTGAAACATGGTCTTTCTCTGAGC
The DNA here is from genome assembly GCF_963924665.1 of Micromys minutus. Lineage (NCBI taxonomy): Eukaryota > Metazoa > Chordata > Mammalia > Rodentia > Muridae > Micromys > Micromys minutus. The sequence goes on along the minus strand of NC_137984.1, from coordinate 36,891,246 downwards.
TCAGGGCTAAGTGATTAGCAACTATCTGTTTAGTGGGGAAAACAAGTCTTCCTGCCACCCACATGGGATACAGACGTGCTTTCCCGGTGCTTGAGTGGTAGGCATTCACTGGTGGCCATCTTGTCGACCACCCCATATCTTTACATCCTGACACTGATTGTTATCTAATATTTCTAGAACCTGACCTAATGTGTTCAATAATGATGTGCAGAAGAATTTAAAATAGTATATCAAGACATCTGGATTTTTGTAGACTCGCCCGCATCTTCTGTCTGCTAGGATTCTAGGACTAAATCGTCTTCCTTGCTCACTTCTAGGACCATGTTTTTCATAACTCTCCTCTTGTAAAATTTATCTATATTATAAATGTAAATGTAATCCCTCGACAGTAGACATAGCCTTGTCTTTCCATTGGAAAAGTAGATTCTTACTTGGAACTGTGTATGGAGTCGGGATTAAGGAGCTTTCTTACAGCAATGATTTAAGATGGCAGAAATTTCCGGTACTTAAATAGTTTAAGAAAGATGAGGCAGAAACAAATCTTCACCTCCCCTGAAAATGATCCCTTTCTCTGAACACATTCAAGGCTGACAACTGCTGCTATCTTCTGGCCCAACAAGATCTTATTTTGAGCAAAACTATGTTTCCTTGACTTTTAATGTTATTATAAGTCAATTAACTTTGTCATAAAGAGTTTGAAACTATTTAGGGATTTTAAAAGTTATGCTAAGAAATGTTGTTGTAAAAAACGGAAACTCCATGATGCCATAGCAATGGGTAAGATGCTTTAATGACCGTGTCTGTCTCTTGGTCAGTATCTTTGGAAGGTGAGAGGGACATTGTAGGATGGTTGAGTACCAACTCTCCGGCAGTCACCCTTGTTTCTTAACAATGATGGTACCTCTTCTTGTGGCTTTCAATTTGAATTCACACTAGTCTTCAACACACAAAGGGCTAAGCAGTTAGTTAGGTAACACAGAGCACCAGCTTCCTTCAGCTAAGCATCAAGAAGCTGTAGACCCTCCAGTCAGAACTGTAAAGGACTTCTGCTTTAGGCCTTTCTTCTATTTTGGGGGTTAGTAGTTCACTGTAGCAGAGATTCCCAAATTCCTAACCCACTTTTAAAATACAGTTTGCCTGTTTTTTAAGACTCATTGGAAAGATAGCAACTGAACGAGCCATCTAGTCATTCCTACTGTGATTTTTATGCCAGTGCGCTGGCTTTTACATAACAAAAAGGTACCTGTTTGCTTTTTCTTTTATATTTATCCCCAGAACAATATTGGAAACATAAAGTTTAATTATAGTTTTCTTCTTGACAATTTCCTTAGTAATTTTGGATTTATATACTAAATATACTAAAATGCAAAGAACTATAAAAATGTCTTTATTAAATGTCTGTCATGGTTTTTTCTTGACTTTCCAAAGGCAATTCTCATATTATGCACATCTTGGTTAAATGTCCCCTCTGTGTTCTCATCTCACTTCTGTTATGTTCTCTCATCTGAGAAGATGAAGTTTTCTGTTAGATATAAACAATAAGCTCTAAAACAATTTTGACTTTTGCCACAAACTCTACGTTCCTAAGATTATAAGAAGAAAACTGTCTAGACTTCAGATGGTCACAGCTAGGACTACATCCTCAGTTTCTAATGATGAGCTTCCTGATTCAGCTTATTCTTGCCCAGGAACAGATAACATCTGTAAGAAGCTGTGGGAGTCAGTGTGCAGTAATGGGAAAGCAGAGAGAAACACCAAGAAAGCCAGCTTCTGAATCTACCAAAGGGGATGAATATCTACTATGGCTTATGATTCTGAATATCAACCAAAGACCAGCTGTTCACTGTTTAGTATTATTAATTATCTGTTTTATGACCTCTAAATGTACTAATTATGGGCCCAGTCAATAACATGTGTGCCTTTCAAATGCAAAGGCTTGAGTCTGATCCTCCAGAGCCCACATAGAAATGTTAGGTTTTGTGGCCCATGCTTGTAATGATGGTGCTGAGAAGACAGAATCTGGAGTTTCCTGGCCAGCCAATCTAGCATAATAGGTGACATTCAAGTCAATGAGAAACTCTGTCTCAAAGGATGTAGACAGTGTCCCTAAGGATGACACTTAAGGTTGTTCTTTGGCCTCCACATGTGTGCATAAACACACAGATACACACACATGCATGTGCACAATGCAGTGCTCCCACAGACATGAACAGAAGCACACATGCACCCATTTAGAGAGGTGATAGCTGAATTATCCAGATTCCTGAAACTGATCGTTTTTATAATTTTAGATCATTCATCCAGGAAAGATCTGATGTCAGGGTATATTAGGAATGTAATTCCTAATTAGGAGTGTTTCCAGGAAGATGTTCAGTTCAATGTTCTCAAGACTATAACAAGCAGGAAAGAGCCTGTAATGACTGATCCAAAGTGTTTCCCGTTACCAACCAACTAGAAAGCCTGGGAAGAAGCCCTGCAGTGGCTGACCACAGCACATGAAGTGTGCATAGTTAAATAAAGCATGCCTGCACCTACTGTCTTAGCCTGATGGGTGTTCAGTCTTGACAGTTGTTGGCTGGCTTTGGAGGCTGGCGGTCTGTCTAGTACCTCCTTCCATTCTCTGCCGAGCCCTCTCTGATTCAGTTCACCAGCACAGACAACTCCCATTCCACAAAGTCCACAACACAGACTTTTGTATGAAACAAAATATAAAGTGCAGAGACAAAATGCTGAGTCAAGCATGTTACTGACAGGAAGTAAACGACAAAGCACACAGCTTCAAGCTAAATCACCCCCTCAGCTAAGACACCACAGCTAAGCAGGGACAATTCTACATGACACACTTTACATAACAAGAGCTCAGTGTAACCAAACCCAAGAGGTCCAGGACTCTCACACAAGGGGATGGGGTGTAGACAGCGGTATGGACATTGAGCCATAGCCTACCAAGTGAGGGCTTTCTAAACTACATTAGTTGTGAGAAAATGAAACCTCTGATTGAATCTCCAATCAAAGCTGAACTTCTTGCTGTCTTAAGTGAAATAAAGACATGGGTTGATCAGATGTAGCCTCATCCAGCTTTACAAACCAACTTTTCTGCAGGGCTTAGGGAAAGAGATGGCTTTGGTTTGTTTCTATCAGGCCAAGAGTGAGTGAGTGACGCCAGCTGTAGAACTGTACTCTGTGATGGTTACCGAAGTGTTGTGTTCGTTGCAGCAGAAGACTGTGCTGCTGTTGTTCATAATTTACAAAGATAGCCAAAGCTCAGCATCAGCAGCAGATGTATGCTCCCTGAAGTTAGCTGACTGCCAGCTGGGTGACTTTCAATGTATGAGGTCATTCCTAATTGATTAGCCTTCAGGGACATGTTCACTAAGGCAAGTTGTCATTGCTCAATTAGATTTAAATCCAGTTCTGGGTTTAACTTGTTACCGTGGCTATAGAACAATCATTGCTTCCTTAGACAGGTAGAAACCCAGTCCTGGTGGCTGTTTTTCTTCTCCATGGCAATTAAACAATCTATCTTTTCTTGGCAGCCCCCTTCCTTCGTATGCTATAACCAGAGCCCATCCCATCAAGCATCTTTCCAATTTTTTGATAGTAATTGGTGAGAACAAGGAGGGTTGTAACCCTGAAAGAAGGATAGGCATCAATGATGGGTTTGAGTAATTAGTCTGTCAGTCTGTGAGCTGAACACTTCCCATGCATCATCCTCTGTAATTCTGACAATAGCATGCTGCAGTATCACCATTCTCCTGCCAGTTTTGATTAACTTCAAACCAAACAAAGCTGAGTGATTCGAACAAACTCTCACTGACAGTACATGGAAGAAACTCAGATTCAAACCCAGGTGTTCTGATCATGCAAGTCTGTAAACAGGGACTCATGCTGAGGGAGTATATGTTTCTCTCTTTTTAACACCAACTAAATGCATAGTCTTTCTCTATCTCCAGCAGACCCTCCTCCAACCATTATTAGGAACCCAGAGGTCTAGAAGCTATGTGGTAATGTAACTACAGCCTGTGAACTGGCCAGACACACTAGCCAAGTACTTCAACATAGTCCACAATAATTTTTAATGAATGTCTGCTTGTTTTGTTTCAGGTCGTCTGTGCTTTATGTAGGAGCTGTTTCAGTTCTCTGTGAGTTAGACATTGTAAAGAAGCAGCCCAAATATATCACAGCTGAAGTCACATGGGGATTGCCACAGAAGAAGCCAGATGTGCAGTGCTTGCAGTTGAATGTTTGGCCTCATGCTTATGGAAGAGCAGTGTTATTTCTGTCATGTAATGCTTTATGTCTAGAATCTTGCATGGTATGTTACCAGAGTGGTACTTGGTGATCTTCCCATAGTCTGTCTTCCATTGTCATTGAATACATCAATCACTTTTTTCAACTGACTACCATGTGTATAACTAGATAAGATGGTGATTATGGAGAAAAAGGCAAAGGTAAAAATTATTGAGTTGGAAGAAGACAGAGTTACCAAGCTTTAGAAAATTTTATCTAAATTCAGAACCAACAATTCCAAGAGGACAGAGAGTTACCCGTAGAATTTACTTACTTTTCCTACTCTATTCTCCTTCCATCGAGAATGAACAGCTTCCCCTGTGTAGCATGGTTGTCTACCATGGTGCCTTTCCAACATGGTGCCCCATGATCAGATCCTACAGTTGCTGCAGTGTGCTGAGTTGTAGTACGTGGTATGCCTTCTCTTTAAAACCTTCTTTCTTCCAGGCTTCTCCCATGGTGGTCTTCTTCCGAGCCACAGCTTTCATGTCACATGTCGTCCCAGTTGTCTCTGGAGTCATTCTGAAATAGACTTGATTTTGTAGAGAAGTGTTGAACTCACAACTACACTGAGAAGGTGCAGAGGTCTCCCACAGGCCCAGCCTCGTCCATGCTCAGAAGTTCCACATAGCAGCACACTTGATTTGAATAACGAATCTACACTGACTCATCACTATCACCCAATGACCACAGCCTGGATTCGGGGTCCACTTTGAACACTGTGTATTCTTAGAGTGGGTTATTCTTCTTGTCACTGTCTTGTTGCCTTATTTATGACCCTTCTGCCTCCTTCTCTTACTGTCTATGTGTTTGGACATCCTCTTCTTCTACCTTTCTCCCTGCTTTATCCTCTTTCTTCTTTCTCTCTTCCTCAGTGTCTTCTGCATCTAGTACTGGGTTGCAAATGTAAGTATACATAATCCATCAAATAAGTAAAAGGAACTAGATCTATATAACTATCAAAACACATAAGCTCTATGTAACTGCACCTGGATGGACGATGCCGGTAACCTACAAGTAAGACTCGGTGGCCTTAACTTGAAGGCAGTTGGACTTTTGATAGAATTGGCTGGAACATGAGAAGCCATGAAGGAAGGCTGATGGGACTTGTACACTGTCACTCTTATTTGCCTTTACTAGTGCTAGCGAGGTGTTTGTGTGCTTTCCATATGCATTTATCTGAGTCCATCTCAGCCATAGAAGCTCTGACTTCCCAGCTCAGGCTAAAGTTCATCCTATTTAGCCACTGTTTCTCTCCCTCTCCTATGCCAAATCCATTCATTCTTTGTGTGTAAAGAAACAATGGCTGTCTTCGGAGCATTAACTGGACTGAATAGATTCTCATTAACTTTTCAGAATGTTTTCATGTGGGCTTAATTTTGCCTGGACTCTTTCAATGCATGCTCATTTGCTAAATGATTCATTCTTTAAATCATTTGGGTCTTATTCCCAAGCTGAAGAACCCACTTCTACAACAATGGGCTTTTATTCATATTTTCATTGTAGCACAGTACTTGCTTCCTGCAAACTGCCAAGAAATTCTGTCTACCACCTTTCTCTCTCTCTCTCTCTCTCTCTCTCTCTCTCTCTCTCTCTCTTCTCTCTCTCTCTCTCTCTCTCTCTCTCTCTCTCTCTTCTCTCTCTCTCTCTCTCTCTCTCTCTCTCTCTCTCTCTCTCTCTCCCTCCCTCCCTCCCTCCCTCCCTCCCTCCCTCTTCTTCCTTTCTTCCAATCTATCTATCCATCTAACATCTATCACTTATGTATCTATCATCTATCAATCATCTTCATATTTTCTACCGTCTCTCATTTATTGATCATCTATTAACTATTTATTTACCTATCTACCTACCATCTGTCAGCTATCTTCTATTGATTGACATTCTCAGATTTTGATACTATAATCTGGCACTGTGTAGGCAGGCAATGTATAATTTTATTAAGTGGTTAAAGATTTGTACCACTGCATATACATTTTATTCTGGTATTTGTTTTTTCTTAGCTGATCGAAAGTAGCCCTGATCTGAAATAACTCAAACATGTGACAACACATTATAGCTTTTTGTTTATATACATTATACATTTTAAATGGAAGTTTCAACTTTTCTGTAAACATTGATAATAATTATATTCCACTCTTAGTTGTCTTTCATTATATTTATATGTAGTTACAAAGCCTTCAGTATTAGAATATAATACTTCAAAGTACCTCAGTGCAAACTTCCTTTTCTGTTATTTTAACCCTAATTGGAATTTTTCTGTCCTGTGTCTTCCTTCTGTTTGTAGTTTGTGATTACTGGCCTATCTGTAGTCTGTCTGTTCAATGTGCCTGGTCGATGTGACTGATGTCTGTCCCTCTACTCCTAAAAAGAGATTTGTTTTGTATTTATTTAACAGCAAAGAAAGAGTAGCATGGGAAAGAGATGAGGGAACTTTACCAGCATCTCTAACAGGGTTTTACAAGAAGAGAAGTCATTTTCCTGTCCTCAGCTGACCCAAAGCACTCAGTGCCACAAACAATGTCTGTGTGTTACTGACAACACTTGTGGTGTGCATTTGTTCTATAAGTTTGCTTCTAACCTGTCGATTGCTTTTAGCAAATGCAGAGAATAAATTAACTTGTCTCTTTCTAATGCATGACACAGCCATTATCCACATAGACTAAAATGGTTTACCAGATTTCATGTCAATAATTCCTGCCAGGAACACCATACTTCTCCTATTCTTTCCTTATCTTTAGGCATATTTTGGTATTTTATTCACTACTTGTCTATAATCAATTATGAAATGGATTTCCTCAGATTTATGAAGTCACAGTTGACAAAAAACATAACATGTTCCATTATCTTTAAATTTAATCACTTTGATTGCCAATATCTGAAAGGCTACATAGTGTCACTGTGACTGGGGAGACACATGAAGGTGCCTTAGTATTTTCCTTAAGAACAGTGACAGACTAACAGTTTAAGGACATGCCCCCCAATAAGCCATGATACTGAATCAGGTAGGTTTGAAAGACAGCCAATAGTGATTGCCTAGGTTTACACCAATATTAATCACCATTAGTTAGCAAGAAAATTTGTGGAGTTTTTTCAAACTGCAACAGTAACCCCAAAGTCATTTCTTTCTTTCTTTCTTTCTTTCTTTCTTTCTTTCTTTCTTCCTTTCTTTCTTTCTTTCTTTCTTTCTTTTTTTCTTTCTTTCTTTTGTTCTTTCTTTCTTCCTTCCTTCCTTTCTTCTTTCTTTCTTCCTCCCTCCCTCCCTCCTCCCTTCCCTCTTGCTCTTCCTTCTCCTCCTCCTCCTTCTTTTTCTTTTTCTTCCTTTTCTTCTTCTTCTTCTTCTTCTTCTTCTTCTTCTTCTTCTTCTTCTTCTTCTTCTTCTTCTTCTTCTTCTTCTTCTTCTTCTTTCTCTTCCTCTTCTTTCTCTTTCTCTTCCTCTTCCTTCTTCTCTTCTTCCTCCTCCTCCTCCTTCTTCTTCTTCTTGATTGGAAATATTGAAAGTCAGGCAATAAATATCTGTTCTATTGAGGTCTTAGGAAGAAATTAATTTCCCTTCAGGCCAAATACAAAGAGCAGTAACACCCATCACTACCCTGCTTCCCTGTGTCCTTCCACCCCTCAGACAAATATTAAACAGGCAAAGGTAGGCACTCAGAAAATCTGAGCCTTTCATTTACTTGCACCAACCAGAAGAAATTAGGATGGAACAAAGAGCTTGGGAACTCTGGAAACTAGGAGATCTGATTTCAGGTTTTTCTCCAGATAGGTTCAGCTTGCAGGATTAAATAATTGGCAGTAATTTGGGGTTTATGTCCATGGAGCCTGTCTCATAGGCACCATGTGGCCACTATTAGCAGTTTGTAAGGGATTTGGTAGAGATGTGCTGCGTTGTCAAAGACTGTTGATGATGCAATTCAAAGTGCATATGTTGAGGCCCAAGGTTGGGATTTTGCAAATTCTTAAACTTCAGATCTCCAAACTCTACTCTTCAGTTATCTTCTAGAAAACAACTTTTAGTGTGGGAACATGGTTTCTTAAAGTTGGGAATATACTTTAACATGCCTCCCAATAATTAAATTAAATAATTAAAACTAAATGCTTTTTAGTTTTATTCTAGAACATGTAATTGTGATTGCTTAAGAATGCATGGTATAGTACTTACACATAGGAGACATGTGTTTAGTGCATGATCAGGTAGCAAAAGGATCCCAGAAAGCATCAGCTGTCCGTAGAAATTCCCTCCTGAGAAAGACTGGTCTCCTCCTAGGACAATGTCTCTTTGCTGACAGACTGGAATGCCATGACGTCACACTCAGTGGACATTTCCACCTATGATGATAATGATCATTGTTTGCTGGATTGTTGAAGCTTGTATGTATCTCAAACGCAGAAAAGAAAAAGTTTCCTGATTTGCAGATAAAAATTCTTTGTACCCTGGTGTTCTGTCTGGAGCCTGACTTGAGGCAGATTGCACACTCAAGTAATTTGAGGCAAACTTATTTAATAAATCACTGTTTAGAAGAGTAAGGGGCAAGTAAGGGCGAAAACTGAGGTAGCTCAGAAATTGTTAGAGGGAAGAAGAAACCGATAATAGTCAAACAATACAAAGGGGGAGGGTACACTTTAAACATTCAAAGAGGGGGTGGCAGAGATGGCTCACTGGTTAAGAGTGCATATTGTTCTTACAGAGGATTTCATTCACACACCCCCACATACACACATCTGTAACTCCAGCTTCAGGAAATAACTATACGTAGGCATACATAGAGCTAGGCACGATTTTTAAAAGTCAATTTCTTGTTTTTAAGAATAAATAACATCTTATCATAATAAGTGAGCAAAATATCACAGAACCGCTTCCAGAAAGCCCCCTAAACATTTGCCAAACTCAGGGAATCTCCGTTGTCATCCTGACGTATGGAGTGTCACTTTAGGGTTGTCCACACTCACGATCAATTCCATTTCCATTCAGTTTTCCACCACAGGAGGGAAAAGGCTATGGCAGAGCTGTAACTAGAGAACAAGATGAGAGTTTACCATCCTCCCTCATGGCTGATCTTCCAGGTTGAGGAAAACACCTAACACAGAGACAGCACTGGCCCCCACAGACCTGCCATCGAACCACCTGCTGTCCACAGGGAGAGACCAACAGAGCAGTCTCAAGGGCTTCAGATTGGCTTGCTTCCCACTGCTGACACAACCTACTTGAACTGACATCCCTTTCTTCCACCAACCCATGCATCTATCTTGACAGGGAACTGACCTTCTCCTCTCGACCTCTACCTCTGCACCCCAGAAGTCTTCGGTGGGGTATCATTACCTAATATGCTCAGAGGTTTGCTGTGCATCTCTGGCAGTCTTCTGCCTCTGCTGCCAGCAAGGCCTCTTTGGACTTCTTACATTCTGCTGTGGCCTCTTTAACACTTTCAAGCTACTCTCTGTATATAGAAGTATATTTACAGTGTGATGTGTAATGCATGATTGGAGAAAGAACCCAAGAGAAATTGGGCCTACTTGGAAAATCCTGGCCATCAAGGCTTGTTCCTTGTGAATTTTTCATCCAGTAAATCCAGATGTTGTGGGGAGATGCAGGCATCTCCCTCTGTCCATGTCAGTGTGCTAACAGTATGTCACCACCTCCCTTGTCCTATAAGGTATGGCAGAGTGGGCTTCTGGGTAAGTGTCCTGCAATGTACGAGCTATGGGATGCGACCTCTCATACTTTGTCTCCTGAGGAAGCCAAGGTTCTGAGAGCTTCTGTGCCAGACATGGTGCTGACTTGGGGAAAGAGGAAAGACAGTGCAGTAGACATGAAGCTGTGTTTCTCACCATTTTTACGAGGCCTTCCTTTGGGTCTCTGGCTTGTGTCAATGCTGTGAGGTTTCCAAGAAAAGCTTCTGCTATGTGGATAGGTGCAGTGTGAACTTCCTGTGGTGTGAGATAGAGGCTGAAACTATTCAGTTATCTTCTCTAAACACTCCCTGAAGCTGGAAGAGCTTCAAGCAGTGAGGAGCAAGCTTAAATGGGTGCTGGGTACCAGACTTGGGTCTGCTGCAAGAGAAGCAAACTCTTCACCTCTGAGCCATCTCTCTAGTCCTGGCTGCAACTGTTCATAATAAGCAACTACAAGGAAGAAGAAGAGTGGAATAATTTGACACCCCCTCCTCCTTCACTTTTGTTCTTGTGCAATGAGTGGGTTGTGAGAAGCCAAGATCAGTGGGTCAATCTAAGGCATACTTGGTGAGCCCTTGGATCTATACATTTGCTCTGAATTTCAACAGCAATATGACAACTGCCCTATGGCAGACACCATAGGGTTGTGCAGCCCGTGGTGGCTGATCTGATAGCCAATCCTAAGGGACTAGGAATACAAAAGCAAACCTGAAGAGGGTCTTTTCTGCAAAGGAACATGGACCTCAGATGACATTTCCTAGTGCTGTGCACTGGCGTTCTAAAGGCTGTATATCCAACACCTAAACTCTTGCTCTGGACGTTATTGGCCTGGTCACTGAACTTGCCACATAGCACAGCCTGTTTGTGTCATGGCTGGAGAACTTTTACTTTCCTTCCTCTGCAGTTTGGAGTCAGCTCAGAGCCCTGAGCAAAGGCAGGTTCCAAGACTCCACATTGTTTCTTTATTCTGATTAGTACAGCAGCCCCTTTCCAACCTACCTTATTCACTGAGCCCAGACCTCCTCATTTTTAAACTGAAAGTAAACTTCTTGATATGTGAACAGGCTATTTTCTGCCCCTCACCGTTTGAATTTGGCAAGCGCAGTACCAGAAAAGCCAACGTCTACTGCAAAGGCCATTCAGGCATATGCTAAACTCTCAGCTGGAGCTGGAATGTTGCTTAAGGTGCACAGTGGATGGAACAGTGTGTTGGCACCCCTGCCTTGGTTTTTATAGCTGGCCACACTGAATTTTACACGAAGATGTTTGAGCAATAAATAACATGACCCTCACTGGCAGTTTGCTGCAAAGTGACTCCCAGAGTGGCTTTGGGAGACTGGCCAAGAGTCTGTCTTGATGCCTCCTTCAGTTAGAGAGGGATGTGGACGAGTAAGCAAGACATCTGTGAAGAAACGATGAAGTCTGCACATTGAGTGGGATGTAAGGCTGGAGCCAGACAAGGACACGGTCACGAAGGAGTTCAAAAGGCACTAAGCCCTTTGCTGGTGTGCTGGAAAATGTCTGAGCACAGATCTGAAAAAGCAATCGATGATTAACTGAGAGTTGTCCTTCTAGTCTTCCTGACGACAGCAGCTATCGCACAGGTTGAAGAGTGCACACCTCTGTCACAGCCTCCAGTCCCTTTGTACATGTTCACTTCCTCCACAACTCTTAGACCTTTTGAAAAAACTAGGATAGAAAAGTGTGTGTGTGTGTGTGTGTGTGTGTGTGTGTGCGCGCGCGCTTGTGTGTTAATAATTTTACAGGTATCCTTCATCTTCATCAGTCCTACTGAGCGATTACCTGCCATTCCTGGTTCTCTAGACAAGCCTGCCAAGACATCCACCTACTGGGCCACCCTCGCTCCTTGGCAGCTTCTCCCTCTGCATGCCTCCTTCCCCCAGCATTGAAATATGACTTCATCTCTATTAGCCTTGTCAGGCAGCGAGGATTCCTTAAATCTGTCTTTTTGTTTTTTAAAGAAATATCAGTAGTGTTTCTTTGTTTTCTTTTTATGCTTTATGTATTCATAACTCAGACTCACAACTCTCTTTCTGCATGTTTCAAATAAAAGCACAGTGCACATAGACTGTGCCATTGGGTGGTGACACAAACGGAAGTGACTACTTCTCCTCCCCTGAGCAGGAAATGCTCCATTGACTTGAACCCCAAGCACCTGAGGGCGAGAGAGAGCTTTACATGGTGGGGAAGACCCAAGTGGGGACAGGTTGGTTTATCATTAGAGTTCTAGGCCTTTTCACAAGCTCTTTCCTAGTGAGTGACAGTGGCTGTGCTGTTGGTGGCAACTGGCAAGACAATGTTGGCTAAAGCCAGACAATTGAAAAAGAGATCAGGGAAAACACAGAGCAGTAAGTCTTCCCTCGGGAAAGGGCGCGCAGGAGGCCTGGGTTCCTGTTTCAGGGTGGGAGGGTACTACAGTGCAGCCTATAGAATCACACAGCAGTAAGGAAACCTTGGCACAGAGTTCAGGGGAAGATGCAGTCTACAAATCGGACAAGGTCTGACATCTTCATGGTGTTTTGGCAGAAGTAACCAATATAGTATTTCCTCTAGAAAGTGAAGGGATGTGAATGTCATGCCTGTATCACCATTAAATTTGCTGCAGATGGCCATTCTCACCTCTGCACAGGTGTATGAGAGGACAAAGGTGGTTCAGTTCACGCATACTTCTAAGATATTTCTTTCATTATTTCCACCAGGGAGGTCACGTAACAAAGGATGTACACATTGAACAATCACATAAATTAAGTAAACTCATAGACCAGACGTTGTGGGCTAATCATTTGGTGTGTTAGACAGAATTAAGCTTGGTTGTGACAAAACTTTATCATGCCTCCACATGTAATGGGTCTCTTATGGGATCTGGCTGTTGCTTGGCAAAAGGTTGCTTGCCTGTTGTGCTTAAGGCCACACAGTGAAGGAAAGCACTATGGTTTCCTACCTCAGCATTGTAGAGAGGTCTCTGAGGTACCAGGACTCCTTTTGGTATTTTGATTTTTCCAGGCCTTTCCTCTGATCTCAAAGGAAACTAACATCATTCCAGGCCAGATGTTTTTCTGTGTGATCTGATGATGATGGGAATCTATCATGTTATCTATCCTTTTACCGGTGCATAGCTGATGATGATGATCGTGATGTTCATGATGATGATCAAGATGATGTTCATGTGTGTGGAAGAGACACACATTCACCAGAGGGGAGGGGAGCAAGCTCACAGCTTGTGGGAGGGGCACATGTGCCTTGGCAGGTATGTGGAAGGACAGAGCACAACATATGAGTTGATTTTTCTCCTACTTCACATGGGTTTCAGGGACTAAACTCTGGCTGCCAGGTTTGCATGACAAATGTCTTTGCCCACTGAGCTACCTCAGGAGATTTTTATTTACATCTACTTTATGTCTTGGGCTCATAATTGTCTCAGGTCCATAGAAGAAGAGGGGAGGAGGGAGTTTTGGGTAGCTCTCTAGGGTGACTACTTTGATAATATTCTCAGAAGCTAGATATACAAAGTTACTTTTTTTCCAATAAAGTAAAGATCTGGGGCTGAGGATATGGGGACATTGGGTTAATGACATTTAAGTGTCTGCACATATAAGAACAACTGCATTTGAAACCCCCTCACATATGTAGGTGGCTGTTGGATAAATTAAGTATAGTTCTTTGGTCTCTTGCACCATATGGTAAGTAAGCTATTACATAGCTCTGTCTCTAAGATATCTATCTATGAAGTCATCACAAAATGTAACCTGGAAATGTCAAGAAGATAGGATTGTATGTAATTCCTTTAGTTCTGTTGAGCATTTTCTCTGATTCATTGGAACCCAGTCTATAATGTCTTATATTCTAAACCCAATGCACAGGTAACATTTGAATATAGTTAATGTTTTAAATGGAAAACACTAACCTTGAATGTGCTAAAAAAGAAAACATATTTGCTATTGGGAATGGGGCTAGGTGGAAGAAAGAGTTTTCTAAGTCAAAGTAGCATGATTTTCTTCAAAAGGATGCCTGACCAGGAGGCCTGAGTAGTGGTATAGTGGTTAAGGGAATTTGTACTTCTTGCAAAAGACCCATCATCAATCCTCCACCTGTCATGACCCCAGGAACATACCTAGCTGCTAGGAGACATGCCCTGCCCCTTGAGTTCCATTGTCCAGCCCAAGGCTGCCAACCAGAAGCCTTCTGCACAAAGAATATTCAGGGACTACCAGATAGATAAAGGCCAGTTAAGAAAACAATTGACAAAGCTCAAGGCAATAAGGCACCTTCAGAGCACATCTATTCTACTACAGCAAGCCCTGGATATACTTACACAACTAAAGCTTTAATAAATGAGCTCAAATAGAATCTTATAAAGATGATAGAAGTCTTTAAAGATACAATGAGTAAATCCCATAAAGAAATACAGGAAAATACAATTAAACAGGAAAGAATTGAATAAAACTGTTCAAGAGTTGAAAATGCAAATAAAAATATTAAAGGGAAGTGAACTAAGGGGATCCTGGAGATGGAAAATCTAGGAAGAAGAACAGAAGCAACATCCACGAGTATCACCAACAGAATACAAGATACAGAAGAGGGAACCTCAGGATAGAAGATATGATAGAATAAATTGATATATTAGTCAAGAAACTGTAGATCTAAAAAAATTTCTGACAGAAAACATTCAGGGAATCTTCGATACTTGTGAAAAGATTTACCTTAAGAATAATAAGAATAGAAGAAAGTGAAAAGTCCTAGATCCAAGGACCAGAAAGTATTTTAAACAAAATCATAAAAGAAAATTTCCTCACCCCCCAAAAAATGGGTGTCCATAGAAGATACTTACAGAACACCAATTAGATTGGAGCAGAAAAAAATTACTCCCACTACATAATCAAAACAGCAAATCTACAAAACAAGCAAAGAATATTAAAAGCTCCAAGGGGAAAAGGCCAAGTAACATACAAAGCAGACCTATCAGAATTGCACTCAACTTCACAACAGAGACTCTAGAAACTATAGGCCTAAACAGATGTCTTTCAGCTTCTAAGAAACCACAGAAAACAGCCTACACTACTATACCCAACAAAATTCTCAGTCACCATAAATAAGGAAAACAGGATATTCCAAGACAAAACCAAATTTAAACAATATGTATCACAAATCCATCCCTACGAAAATAATAGAAGAAAAGCTCCAGCCCAAGGAAGTTAAGTATACTCAAGAAAATACTAAGAAAATACTAGAAATAAGTAATTCTATACCAGCAAAAATAAAAATCTCTCTCTCTCTCTCTCTCTCTCTCTCTCTCTCTCTCTCTCTCTCTCTCTCTCTCTCTCTCTCTCTCTCTCTCTCTCTCACACACACACACACACACACACACACACACACACACACACACCTGTTAAAACCTAGGTAATATATTAAGGTCTAGATGGAATGTTAAGGCATAGGTAAAATGTTAAGGCCTAGGTAACTGTTGCCTGGCTAGTCTGCCATTTAGTTCTGTTTCTTATAAGGAAATTTTCTTATACATTGTTTCTGTTGTTACTAGGCAACTTTCTTATTCACAAGTTAATTATATATTTTGTTACGTTCTGTGCCCTTGGAAACTCATCATGATAAAAGTCAGTAGAACTGCTTTGTGTAGTTACCCACAATAAGTTTATACCAGAGCCAACCACCCAGTAGCACTTCATGTACAAACAGTAAACAGAGAATAAATGAAACCTAACACATTCCTACAGAACATTTCACCCAAACACAAAAGAATGTACTTTCTTCTCATCACCTCAAGGAACCTTCTCCAAAATTGACCATATATTGGTAATAAAGCAAGCCTCAACAGGTACAAGAAAATTGAAATAACTTTTTTGCATCTCATCAGACCACCATGTATTAAAGCTGAACTTCAAAAACAGAAAGCCTACATATTCATGGAAACTGAACCAGTCTTTATACAATAATCACTGTGTCAGGAAAGACATAAATAAAGAAATCAAAGACTTTCTAGAATTCAAAGAGGATGAAAGAACAACATATCCAAACTTATAGGAGATAATGAAAGCAGTGCTAAGAGGAAAATTCACAACATAAAGTGTCTTCATAAGGAAATTGGACAGATCTCATACATACTAGCAATGTTAAAGTGCTCCTGAAAGCTCTAGAAAAAAAATAGAAGCAAACACATCCAAGAGAAGTAGAAAGCAGGAAATAATCAAGTTCAGGGCTAAAATCAATCAGTTAGAAACAAAGAGAACAATACAAAGAATCAAGGAAACCAAGAGCTGGTTCTGTGAGAAAATCAACAAGATAGACAAGCCCTTAGCCAAACTAACTAAAAGCAGAGAGACAGTATTCAAATTACCAAATGAAATGAGAAAGGAGACATAACAACTCACACTGAGGAAATCTAAAGAATCATTAGGTTTTACTTCAAAAACATGTACTCTACAAAATTGGAAAATCTAAATGAAATGGATGATTTTCTAGATATATATCACTTAGCAAAATTAAATAAAGGTCTAGTAAACTATTTAAATAGTTTTATAACCCCTAAGGAACTAGAAGCTGTCATTTAAATCTCCCAAGAAATGTCCAGGGGAATATTGTTTTAGTGCAGAATTTTACCAGAGTTTCAAAGAAGAGTTAATACCAATACTCCTCAAGCTATTCCACAAAATAGAAATGGAGGTAGCATTGCCAAGCTCATTCTATGAGGTCACAATTACCCTTATACCTAAACCACACAAATACCCAACAAAGAAAGAGAATTTCAGATCATTTTTGCTTATGAACATTGATGCGAAAATCCTCAACAAAATACTTGCAAACTTAATCCAAGAACACATTAAAATATCATCCACTATGATGAAGTGGGCTTCATCCTAGGGATGCAGAATGGTTCAATATCTAAAAATTCATCAGTGTGACCCACCATATAAACAAACTGAAAGAAAATAATCACACAATCAATCATTAGATGCTGAAAAATGTCTATCACTCCTTCATGTTAAATGTCTTATAGAGATCAGGGATACAAGGTTCATGCCTAAATATAATAAAAAGCAAAATGCACCAAGCCAATAGCTAACATCAAATTAAATGGAGAGAAACTCAAACCAATTGCACTAAAATCAGGTACAAGACATGGTCTCTCATTTTCTCCATATTTACTCAATAGAGTACTTGAAGTTCTAGCCAGAGCAATAAGACAACTAAAGGAGATAAAGGGGATACAAATTGGAAAGAAAGAAGTCAAAGTATTGCTATTAACTGATGACATGACAGTCTACATAAGTGACCACAGTAATTCCACCTGAGAACTCTACAGTTGATAAATGCCTTCAGCAAAGTGGCTGGATACAAAATTAACCCAAAGAAATCAGTAGCCCTCCTTTATAAAAATGATGAGTGAGAAATAAATTAGGGAAACAACAACCTCTACAATAGCCACAAATAATATAAGATATCTTGGTGTAATTCTAATCAAACGAGTAAAAGACCTGTTTAACAAGAACTTCAAGTTGCTGAAGAAAGAAATTGAAGAAGATATCAGAAGATGAAAAGATCCCCCATGCTCATGGATTGGTAGTATTTTAATATAGTAAAAGCAATTTACAAATTTAATGTAATTTCCATCAAAATTCTAACAGAATTCTTTACAGACCTTTACATTGCAATTCTCAACTTCATATGTACCCCTTGCACTCCCTCTCCCCGCAAAATCAGGCTAGATAAAAGGATCCTGAACAAAAAAGAATTTCTGGATGTTTCACCACCCATGATTTCCAGTTATACTTCTGAGCAATAATAATAAAGCCATTCCATTTCTGGTATTGGCGTGAAAATAGAGAAGATGATCAATGGAATAGAATCAAAGACCCAGAAATCAATGCACACACCTACAGACACTTTATATTTGACAACAAATCCCAAGGTATACATAAAAAAAGGAATCATATTCAACAAATTTTGCTGGTCTAACTGGGTGTCTGAATTTAGAAAAATGCAAATAGATCCATATTCATCATCCTGCACAAAACTAACATCCAAGACAATCAAACATCTCAACATAAAACAGGGCACACTAAATCTGATAGAAGAGAAAGTGGGGGAACTGGCTTGAACACTTTGGCTCAGTAGACAACTTCCTAAAACACTAATGGCGCGGGTTCTAAGATCAAAACTTAATACACATGACCTCATAAAACTGAAAAGCTCTTGTAAGGTTCTAAGGACATCTTCAATAGAACAAAATGTCAGCCTACATATTGGGAAAATATCTTTAGCAACCCTATACCTAACAGAGGACTAATATACAAAATATTTGAAGAACTTAAGAAATTAGATACCAATAAACAAAACAACCCAATTAAAAAGTGGGGTACAGAGCTAAACAGAGAAATTCCCAAAGGTTTCTCCAATGGCCAACAAGCACTTACCAAAATTTTTAACATTTTTAATCATCAGGGAAATGCAAATCAAAACACAGAGATTACATTTTACACCCGTCAGAATGGCTAAGATCAAAAACTCAAGAGGCAGCATCTGCTAGCAAGGATGTGGCGCTATAAATACACTCCTCCATTGTTGGTTTGAGTGCAAACCACTTTGGAAATCAATTTAGAGATTCCTCAGAAAGTTAGGAATAGCTCTAACCCCAAGAGCCACCTATACCACTCCTTGGCATATATCCAAAAGCTGCTCCACTATACCACAAGGACACATGCTCCATTATGTTCATAGAAGCTTTATTCTAGTAGCCAGAAACTGAAGCAGTCTAGATGTCCCTCAACTGACAAATGGAGAAAATGTAGTATATCTATGCACTGGAATACGATTCTGCTATTAAAAAAAAGAGATCATGAAATTTGCAGGCAAATGAATGAAACTTGAAAATATCATCCTACATAAGGTAACTCAGACCCAGAAAGTGGTATGTACTCACTTATAAGTGGACATTAAACATAATGTATAGGTTAGCCATGCTACAATCCACAGATCCAAAGAAACTGGGTAATTAGGAGGACTGAAAGGAGGAAGTGGATATGTGAATCTTCCTTAGAAGGGGAAACAAAATAGTAATCAGGGGTGGGTGGAGAGAGGGAACTGGGTGGGAGAGGACATGAGGAGGGGAATAGGTATGATGATCAGGTGTGGGGAGGAGGTAGGGGAGGATTAGGAATGAGAATAGACATCTGTGTGGAGCATCTCTTGGACTAGTTGGTGGTCTGGGAAGGGGGAAACTACAGTGAGTCTACAGGAGTAACCCTAGCTGAAATTCCTACCAGTGACTGGGTGACCTCCTCCTGTAGCCAGACCGGACTTCCAGTGGAGGGAGAGGAACATCAACCCATTCACAAAAACCTTCAGCCCAAAGTTTCTCCTGCTTGTAAGATGTGCAAGGATAGTGGCGGAACAGAGATCGAATGAATGGTCAACCAAAGACTGGCCCAGCTTGAGACCCACCCTGTGGAAGGAAGCCAGTCCCTGACACTATTAATGATGCTCTGCTATTCTTGTAGACAGGAACCTAGCACAACTGTCTCCTGAGAGCTTTTATCTAGCAGTGATGGAAACAGATGCAGTGACCAACAGCTGAACATCAGGCACAGTCTTGTGTAAAAGTTGGGGTTAAAAGTGAGCAAGCTAAACACACCACAAGAACTATAGACACACCTAACCTGGGCCCATGGCTGCAAGTAGAGACTGAGCCACCAACCAAAGAGCTTGCAGGGGCTGGACCCAGACCTGCTATACATTTGTAGCAGATGTGAGCTTGATCTTTATGTGAGTCTCCTAACAATTGGAGCGGGGTTGTCTCTGACTCTATTGCTGCCACAGAGCCATCTTCTTCTACCTCGAATGCCTGACTGGGCTGCTCCGCTGGAGAGGATGCTCCTAGTACTGCTGCAACTGGATGGTCCAGAGTGGGGTGATACTCAAGAGTGTGTTCTTCTCTGAGAAGAGGAGGGAGTGGTGGATGGAGGGATTTGTAAGGGGGACTGGAAGGAGGAAGGAGGTCTATGATCGGGATGGAGAGTGAATAAAAAATTTACTGAAAAACAAAAAAAAAACTAAGTATTTTGAAAACATGTTAGATTGTGGTAAGACTGAGTCCAGAAGTTAAGAAGAATCAAAGACAAACTTCCAAGAGTGTATAGACAGGGAAAAAACTCATGGAAATGATACTGCAGAGTACTGACAATGTGTTTATTTTCTATCTCTGTTCTTTTAATTTGTGATCCTCCTGCCTCAGCCGCCCACTTGCTTAGATTACAAGTTTTGACTTCACACTGACTGACAGTGTGTGTTTTCCACAAACTGGTGTTACCAGGTCAGTAGTCCTAGGGTATGAGGCAAAACAAAGCCAACCATATATCTTTTCTTTTTTTTTAAACTTTATTTAAAACAACAAAGATAAATAAACCAATTTTAAGCATTTTTGCATAAAAGTAAATGAATAAATTTTTGTCAGTGCTTGGCTTTTTTTCCCCAAAGGTTTGATACTGTGCACTAAGGTCTTACTAGTTACAATGAGCATGAAGTACATGTAAAACTGGATGTAACTTGGAATTAGTCAAAGTTTTCTTGGTGTGTAAGGATTGAGCATAATGATTTTTTTCTTTTCTTTTCTTTCTTATCTTGTCCTTCACACAGTCTGTGAGTTGTTTCTGGGGTGTTCAGAGCTTTCTGGGGTTAGTATCCCATTATCAGTGACTGCATATTATGTCTGTTCTTTTGTGACTGGGTTATCTCACTCAGGATGATATTCTCTGGATGCATCCATTTTCTTAAGAATTTGGTCAAGTCATTGTTACTGATAGCTGAGTAGTACTCCATTGTGTAAATATAGCAAAATTTTTGTTTCCATTCATCTACTGAAGGACATCTGAGTTCTTTTCAACTTCTGCCGATTATAAAATAGAGCTGCTATAAACATTGTGGTACAGGCGCCTTTGTTGTATATTGGAGTATCTCTGGAGTATATGCCCAGAAGTGGAATAACTGTATCTTCAGGTAGTACTATGTCCAATTTTCTGATGAATCACCAGACTGATTTCCAGAGTGACTGTACCAGTTTACAACCCTACCAACAGTGGAGAAGTGTTCCTCTTTCTCCACAACCTCACCAGCATCTGCTGTCATTTAAGTATTGGATCTTGGCCAATCTGACTGGTGTGAGGTAGAATCTCAGGGTTGTTTTGATTTGCATTTCCTTGATGGCTAAGGATGTCAAGCACTTCCTTAGATGCTTTTCAGCCATTCGATATTCCTCGATTGAGAACTTTTTGTTTAGCTCTATACACCATTTTTTAATTGGGTTGTTTGATTCTCTGGTGTCTAGCTTTTTAAGTCCTTTGTATACCTTGGATATTAGGCCTCTATCTGATGTGGAGTTGGTAAAGATTTTTTCCCACTCTGTTGGCTGCCGATTTGTTTTTTGACAGTGTTCTTAGCCTTACAGAAACTTGCAATCTCATTAAGTCCCATTTGTAGATCTTTGACCTTAGAGCATGAGCCATTGGTGTTCTGTTCAGGAAATTTTCTCCTGTGCCTATCTGATCTAAGGTTTTCCCAAATTTATCATCTAATAGTTTCAGTGTACCTGTTTTAATGTTGCGATCTTTGATCCACTTACACTTGAGCTTTGTACAAAAAGATAAGAAAGGGTCTATTTTCATTCTTTTGCATGCTGAGTGCCAGTTGGACCAGCACCATTTGTTGAATAGGCTGTCCTTTTTCCATTTAATGTTTACGGCTTTTTTGTCAAAAATCAGGTGACCATATACATGAGGGCTCATTTCTGGTTCTTCTATTCTATCCCATTGATCCACCTGCCTATTTCTGTACCAGTACCATGCAGTTTTTAGCACAATTGGCTTGTAATATAGCTTGAGGTCAGGGATAGTGATTCCTGCAGATGTTTTCTTGTTCTTGAGGATGGATTTCACTATTCTAGGTCTTTTGTTATTCCAGATGAAATTGCACATTGCTCTTTCCAGCTCAATGAAGAATTGGGTTGGTATTTTGATGGGAATTGCATTGAATCTGTAGATTGCTTTTGGTAGGATCGCCATTTTTAAAATGTTGATCCTTCCAATCCATGAGCATGGGAGATCTTTCCATTTTCTGAGATCTTTCTCAATTTCCTTCTTTAAAGGTTTGAAGTTCTTAACATACAGGTCCTTCACTTGCTTACTTGGAGTCACACCAAGGTATTTCATAGTTTTTGTGACTATTGTGAAGGGAGCCTTTTCCCTAATTTTTTTCCCCATGTTTGGCCACTGAGTAGAGAAGGCTACTGATTTTTTTTGAGTTAATTTTATATCCAGCCACTTTGTTGAACTTGTTTATCAGCTGTAAAAGTTCTCTGGTGATATTTGTGGGGTCACTTAAGTACACTATCATGTCATTTGCAAATAGTGATGTTTTTACTTCTTCCTTTCCAATTTGTATCCCTTTGATTTCCTTTTGCTGTCTAATTACTCCAGCCAAAACTTCCAGTACTATGTTGGATAGAGTGGGTAGCCTTGGCCAGTCCCTGATTTTATTGGGATTGCTTCAAGTTGCCCACCTTTAAGTTTGATGTTGGTCATTGGTTTGCTGTATATTGCTTTTATTATGTTTCGGTATGGGCCTTGGATTCCTGTTCTTTCTAAGACTTTTAACATGAAGGGGTGTTGAATTTTGTCAAATGCTTTCTCAGCATCTAGTGAGATGGCCATGTGAATTTTTTCTTTGAGTTTGTTAATATGGTGGATTACATTGATAGATTTCCATAAATTAAACCATTCCTGTATCCCAGGGATGAAACCTACTTGATCATGGTGAATGATTATTTTGATATGTTCTTGGATTTGGTTTGCAAGGATTTTGGTATTTTTGCATCAATGTTCATAAGTGAGATCAGTCTGAATTTCTCTTTCCTTGTAGAGTCTTGTGTGCTTTAGGAATGAGGGTTATTGTAGCTTCTTAAAATGGGTTAGGTAGTATTCCATCTGATTTTATTTTGTGGAATACTTTGGAGAGTATTGGTGTTAGTTCGTCAATAAATGTTTGATTAAATTCTGCACTGAACCCATCTGGACCTGGGCTTTTTTTGGTTGGGAGGCTTTTGAAGACTGCTTATATTTCTTTAGGTGTTATGGGATTATTTAGATGGTTTACCTGGTCCTGATTTAACTTTACTACCTGGTATCTGTCTAGGAATTCATCCATTTCCTCCAGATTTTCCAACCTTGTTGAATATAGGCTTTAATAGTAGGATCTGATAATTTTTTGAATTATTTCATTTTCAGTAATTATGTCTCCACTTTCATTTCTGATTTGGATACTCTCTCTTTGCCCTCTAGTTAACCTGGCTAAGGGTTTATCAATCTTGTTGATTTTCTCAAAGAACCAGCTATTGGTTTTGTTGATACTTCAAATGGTTCTTTTTGTTTCTATTTGGTCTATTTCTGCATTAATCTTGATTATTTCTTGCTGTCTACTCCTCTTGGGTGTATCTGCTTCCTTTTGTTCTAGAGCTTTCAACTGTGCTCTCAGGTTGCTAGTGTATGCTCTCTCCAGTTTCTTTTTGGAAGAACTCAGAGCTATGAGTTTTCCTCTCAGTACTGCTTTCATTGCATCCCATAGGTTTGGGTATGTTGTGTTTTCATTTTCATTGAATTTGAGAAAATCCTTAATTTCTTCTTTGACTCTGCTATCATATAATAGAGAGCATTGTTTAGTTTCCATGTGTATATGGGCTTTTTGTTGCCTTTGTTGTTATTGAAGACCAGCCTTAGAGCATGGTGATCTGAAAGGATGCATGGGAGTATTTCAATCATCTTATATCTATTGAGGCTCGTTTTGTGACCAGTTATTTGGTCAATTTTCAAGAAAGTGTCATGAGGTGCTGAGAAGAAGGTGTATTCTTTGTTTTATGATGATATGTTCTGTAGATATCTATTAATTCCAGTTGGTTCATAATCTTTGCTAATTTTACAGTGTCCTTGTTCAGTTTTCCATGATCTGTCCATTGGTGTTAGTGGGATATTAAGATCTCCCACTATTATTGTGTGGGGTGAAATGAATTTTTGAGCTTTAGTTGGGTTTCCTTCATGAATATGGGTTCTTTTGTATTTGGAGCATTTATGTTAAAATTTAGAGTTCCTCCAGACAGATTTCCCCTGTAATGAGTAAATAGTGTCCTTCCTTATCTTTTATTATTATTATTATTACTATTACTATTATCATTATTATTATTATTAACTTTATTTTTTTAAAAAATAAATGAACAAATTTTAAGCATTTTTGCATAAATGTATATGAATACATTTTTGTCAGTGCTTGGATTTTTTTTTTAAGGTTTGATATTCTGCATTAAGGTCTTACTAGTTACAATGAGCAAAGTGTACATGTAAAACAGGATGTAACCCAGAATTAGTCAAAGTATCCTTGGTATGTAATGATTGAGTATAATGGTTTTTTTGTTTGTTTTTTGTTTGTTTTTCTTAAACTGCACACAGTCTGTGAGTTTTTTCTGGAGTAGGCCGAGCTTTCTGGGGTTAGTATCCCATTATCAGTGACTGCATATTATGTCTCTTCTTTTGTGACTGGGTTATCTCACTCAGGATGATATTCTCTAGATGCAACCATTTTCTTAAGAATTTGGTTAAGTCATTGTTTCTGATAGCTGAGTAGTACTCCATTGTGTAAATGTAGCACAATTTTTGTTTTTATTCATCTACTGAAGGACATCTGGGTTCTTTCCAGCTTCTGGCTGTTATAAATAGAGCTGCTATGAACATTGTGGTGCATGCGTCTTTGTTGTATATTGGAGTGTCTCTGGGGTATATGCCCAGAAGTGGAATAGCTGGATCTTCAGGTAGTACTATGTCCAATTTTCTGAGGCATCGCCGGACTGATTTACAGAGTGGTTGTATCAGTTTACAACCCCACCAACAGTGGAAAAGTGTTACTCTTTCTCCACAGCTTTGCCAGCATCTGCTGTCATCTGAATTTTGGATCTTGGCCAATCTGACTGGTGTGAGGTGGAATCTCAGGGTTGTTTTGATTTGCATTTCCTGATGGCTAAGGATGTCGAGCACTTCCTTAGATGTTTCTCAGCCATTCCATATTCCTCAATTGAGAACGTATTGTTTAGCTCTTTACCCCAGTTTTAATAGGGTTTTTTGGTTCTCTGGTGTCTAGCTTTTTGAGTTCTTTGTATACCTTGGATATTAGGCCTCTCCTCTATCTCATGTAGAGTTGGTAAAGATCTTTTTCCATTCTGATGGCTGCAGTTTTGTTTTTTTGACAGTGTTCTTGGCCTTACAGAAACTTGCAATCTCATTAAGTCCCATTTGTTAATCTTTGACCTTAGAGCTTGAGCCGTTGGTGTTTTGTTCAGAAAATTTTCTCCTGTTCCTATCTGTTCTAAGGTTTTCCCTACTTTCTCATCTAATAGTTTCAGTGTATCTGGTTTAATGTGGAGATCTTTGATCCGTTTACACTTGAGTTTTGTACAAGTAGATAAGAAAGGGTCTATTTTCATTCTTCTGCATGCTGGGTGCAGTTGGACCAACACCATTTGTTGAATAGGCTGTCCTTTTTCCATTGAATGTTTATAGCCCCTTTGTCAAAAATCAGGTGAGCATATATGTGGGGGCTCATTTCTGTGTCTTCTATTCTATTCCATTGATCCACATGCCTATTTTGGTAATAGTACCATGCAGTTCTCAGCACAATTGCCTTGAAGTATAGCTTAAGGTCAGGGATAGTGATTCCTGCAGATGTTTTCTTGTTGTTGAGGATGGATTTCGCTATTCTAGATCTTTTGTTACTCCAGATGAAATTGCACATTGCTCTTTCCAACTCAATGAAGAACTGGGTTTGAATTTTGGTGGGGATTGCATTGAATCTGTAGATTGCTTTTGGTAGGATGGTTATTTTTAGAATGTTGATCCTTCCAATCCATGAGCATGGGAGATCTATTCATTTTCTGAGATCTTCCTCGATTTCCTTCTTTAGAGGATTGAAGTTCTTAACATACAGGTCCTTCACTTTTTAGTTAGAGTCACACCAAGGTATTTCATAGTTTATGTGACTATTGTGAATGGTATCTTTTCCCTAATTTCTTTCTCCACATGTTTGTCCTTTGAATAAATGAAGGCTACTGATTTGTTTGAATTAATTTTACATCCAGCCACTTTGATGAACAGGTTTATCAGCTGTAGGAGTTCTCTGGTGGAATTTGTGGGGTCACTTAAGTACACTATCATGTCATCTGCAAATAGTGATGTTTTTACTTCTTCCTTTCCAATTTGTATCCCTTTGATTTCCTTTTGCCGTCTAATTGCTCCAGCCAGGACTTCCAGTACTATGTTGAATAGGTAGGGGGAGAGTGGGTAGCCTTGTCCAGTTTCTGATTTTAGTGGGATTGCTTCAATTTTCTCACCGTTAAGTTTGATGTTGGCTGTTAGTTTTCTGTATATTGCTTTTATTATGTTTAGGTATGGACCTTGAATTCCTGTTCTTTCCAAGACTTTTAACATGAAAGGGTGTTGAATTTTGTCAAATGCTTTCTCAGCATCTAGTGAGATGACCATGTGATTTTGTTCTTTGAGTTTGTTAATAAGGTGGATTACATTGATGGATTTTCTTATATTAAACCATCTCTGCATTCCAAAGATGAAGCCTACTTGGTCATGGTGAATGATCGTTTTTGATGTGTTCTTGGATTTGGTTTGCAAGGATTTTGTTGAGTATTTTTGCATCAGATTTCATAAGTGAGATCAGTCTGAAGTTCTCTTTCCTTTTAGGGTCTTTTTGTGGTTTAGGAATGTGTGTTATTGTAGCCTCAAAAAGTGACTTATGTAGTATTCCATCTGATTCTATCTTGTGGAATAATTTGGATAGTATTGGTATTATTTCAGCAATAAATGTCTGATAAAATTTTGCACTGAACCCATCTGGACCTGGGCTTTTTTTTGGTTGGGAGGCTTTTGATGACTGCCTCTATTTCTTTACATGTTATGGGATTATTTAGATTGTTTACCTGGTCCTGGTTTTACTTTAGGATCTTGTGTCTGTCTAGGAATCCATCCATTTCCTCCAAAATTTTCAACTTTTTGGAGTAAAGGCTTTTTTAGTAGGATCTGATGATTTCTTGAATTTCCTCAATTTCATTTGTTATTTCTCCACTTTCCTTTCTGATTTTGTTAATTTGGATACTCTCTCTTTGCCCTCTAGTTAGTCTGGCTAAGGGTTTATCAATCCTGTTAATTTTCTCAAAGAACCAGCTCTTGGTTTTGTTGATTCTTTCAATGGTTCTTTTTGTTTCTATTTGGTCTATTTCTGCCCTAAGTTTGATTATTTCTTACCATTTGCTCCTCTTGGGTGTATCTGCTTCCTTTTGATCTGGAGCTTTCAATTGTGCTGTCAGGTTGCTAGTGTATGCTCTCTCCAGTTTCTTAATGGAAGCACTCAGAGCTATGTGTTTTTCTCTCAGTACTGCTTTAATTGCATCCCATAGGTTTGGGTATGTTGTGTTTTCGTTTTCATTGAATTTGAGAAAATCCTTAATTTCTTTCTTTATTTCTTCTTTGACCCCTATATCATTTAATAGAGCATTGTTTGGTTTCCATGTGTATATGGGCTTTTTGTTGTCTTTGTTGTTATTAAAGATCAGCCTTAGCCCATGTTGATCTGAAAGAATGCATGGGAGTATTTTAATCTTCTTATGTCGATTGAGGCTCGTTCTGTGTCCAATTATGTGGTCATTTTTCGAGAAGGTGCCATGAGGTGCTGAGAAGAAGTTGTATTCCTTTGTTTTAGGATGATATATTCTGTAGATATCTATTAAGTCCAGTTGGTGCATATTCTCTGTTAGTTTTACAGTGTCCTTGTTCAGTTTCTGTTTTCATTATCTGTCCATTGGTGAGAGTGGGGTATTAAAGTATGCCTCTATTATTGTGTGGGGTGAGATGTATCTTTTGAGCTTAATAGGGTTTCTTTTATGAATGTGGGTGCTTTTTTATTTGGAGCATATATGTTAAGGATTGAGAGTTCCTCCTGACAGATTTTCCCTGTAATGAGTAAAAAGTGTCCTTCCTCGTCTTTTTTGATAACTTTTGGTTGGTAATTATCTTTTTGATATTAGAATAGTCACTCCAGCTTACTTCTTGGGGCTGTTTGCTTGGAATTTTTTTTCCTAACCTTTTATTCTGAGATAGTATCTGTCTTTGTCTCTGAGATAAGTTGCCTGTATACAGCAAAATGCTGGGTTTTGTTTATGTATCCAGTCTGATTGCCTATGTCTTTTTATTGGGGAGTTGAGTCCATTTATGTTAATAGATATCAAGGAATAGTGGTTGCTATTTCCTGCTATTATTGCTTTTGTAGGTTGAATTTTGTCTGTGTCTCTTTTTTCTTTTGGTTTTCTTGCTTAGGAGTTTTCTTGTTTTTACTAGGACGTAGTACCTTTTCTTGTATTGGGTTTTCCATCTATAATTCGTTGTAGTGCTGGGTTTGTGCTGAGATATTTGTAAATTTAGATTTGTCTTGGAATATCTTCATCTCTCCATCTATGGTGATTGATAGTTTTGCTGGGTATAGCAGCTTTGGCTGGTACTTGTGCTCTCTTAGGGTCTGCATGATGTCTGTCCAGGCTCTTCTTGCTCTCATAGTCTCTGTTGAGAAATCGGGTGTGATTCTGATTGGTCTGCCTTTATATGTTACATGACCTTTTTTCCTTACTGCTTTTAGTATTCTTTCTTTACTTTGGGCACTTGGTGTTTTGACTCTTATGTTTCAGGAGAAATTTTTTTTCTGGTCCAACCTATTTGGAGTTCTGAGGGCTTCTTTTATGCTCATGGTCATTTTATTCTTAAGGGTAGGAAAGTTTTTTTCTACAATTTTGCTGAAGATATTTACTGTGCCTCTTGGTTGATATTCTTCTTCTTCTTCCATTCCTATTATCCTTAGGTTTGGTCTTCTCATTTGTGACCTTGATCTCCTGGACATTTTGGGTGAGGAGCTTTTTGGTTTTTGCATCTTCTCTGACTGTTTTGTCTATGTTTTTAATGTTGTCTTCGGCTCCCGAGACTCTCTTCCATCTCTTGTAGTCTGTTGGAAATGCTTGCATCTGTAACTCCTGATTTCTTTTTTAAGATTTCTACTTCTAGAATTGCCTCTTTTAATGTTTTCTTTATTGTGTCCATTTCTGTTTTAAATTTCTTCTTCCATTCCTTTATCTCTTTGGTTCTGTTTTCTTCTTGTTCTTTTTTAGTGTTTTTCTTGTTTCTTCTTTAAAAGCTTCTAATTCTTTATTCTTTTCCTCCCGCTCTTATTTAAGGATCTCTATCATCATCTTGAGGTAGGATTTCAGGTCTGAGTCTTCTTTTTCTGGAGTGTTTTGCATTCTGCTGTTTGCTGTGATGGGAGAACTGGGTTCTAGTGTTGCCAGGTTGTCTTGGTTTCCCTGGGGTATGCTCTTTCGCTTTCCTCTTACCATCTTGTTGTCAGTGATATGTTCTCAGCTTTCCCTTGTGCCTGGCCTGTGTCCCTGGATCTCCACTGGTCCAGGTGGCAGATGGTCTGAGCCCTGTTCTGCATCCCAATGCCACCGGGTGGTAACCGAGGTTCCAATGCTGATTTCCTGGTCTCTGGATCAGGCAGGTTAGGGGCGCACTTTCTATGTGCACTTGGCAGAGATATCTCTGCTCTCTGCCTGCTCAGATCTCCTTCTCACCAGACCGTAACTTCTGGTTCAGGTGGCAGATGGGCCGGGCCCTGTTCTGCGCCCCAATGCCACCGGGTGGGAACAGAGGTCCCAATGCTGGGCTCCTGGTCCTGGATCAGGCAGGGCAGGGGCGCGCTTTATGTGTGTGCTCAGCAGAGTTGTCTCTGCCCCCTGGTTAGTCTGTTCCCCTTATCACCAGGCTTTTATCTCTCCTTCCTTATCTTTTTTGATAGCTTTTGGTTGAAAATTTACTTTATTTGATATTAGAATGGCCACTCCAGCTTGCTTCTTGGGGCCATTTGCTTGCAAGGTTTTTTCCCAACCTTTTACTCTGAGATAGTGTCTGTCTTTGTCTCTGAGATGAGTTTCCTGTATGCAGCAAAATACTGGGTTTTGTTTATGTATCCAATCTGATAGCCTATATGTTTTCATTGGGGAGTTGAATCCATTTATGTTAACCGATATAATGGAATAGTGGTTGCTGTTTTCTGCTATTATTGGTTTTGTAGGTTTAATTGTGCCTGTGTGTCTTTCTTCTTTTGGTTTTCTTGCTTAGGAGTTTTCTTGTTTTTACTAGGATGTGGTTCCCTTCCTTGTATTGGGTTTTCCACCTATAATTCATTGTAGTGCTGGGTTTGTGCTCAGATATTGTGTAAATTTAGATTTGTCTTGGAATATCTTAGTCTCTCCATCTATGATGATTGATAGTTTTGCTGGGTATAGCAGGCTGGGCTGGTACTTTTGCTCTTAGGGTCTGCATGATGTCTGTCAGGCTCTTTTAGTTTTCATATTCTCTGTTGAGAAATCGGGTGTGATTGGTCTGCCTTTATATATTACATGATCTTTTCCCTTTCTGCTTTTAGTATTCTTTCTTTGCTTTGGGCACTTGGTGTTTTGACTACTATGTGTCAGGAGAAATTTTTTTCTGGTCCAACCTATTAGGAGTTCTTAAGGTTTCTTTCATGCTTGTGGTCATCTCATTCTTAAGGGTAGGGAAGTTTTCTTCTACAATTTTGTTGAAGATATTTACTGTGCCTCTTAATTGATATTCTTCTCCCTCTTCTATTCCTATTATCCTTAGGTTTGGTCTTCTCATTTGTGTCCTGGATCTCCTGGACATTTTGGTTTAGGAGCTTTTTGGTTTTTGCATCTTCTCTGATTGTTTTGTCTATGTTTTAAGTTCTGTCTTCGGCCCCTGAGATTCTCTCTTCCATCTCTTGTAGTCTGTTGGAAATGCTTGCATCTGTGACTCCTGATTTTTTTTTTTTTTTAGGTTTTCTACCTCTAGGGCTGTCTCTTTTAGTTTTGTGTGTGTGTGTGTGTGTGTGTGTGTGTGTCCATTTCGGTTTTAAATTCCTTCTTCCATTCCTTCATCTCTTTGGCTCTTTTTTCCTCTAGTTCTTCGAGTTCTTTGAGTGTTTTTCTTGTTTCTTCTTTAAAAGATAATTCTTTTCCTCCCGTTTTTATTTACAGATCTCTATCATGATCTTGAGGTAGGATTTTAGGTCTGAGTCTTCTTTTTCTGGAGTGTTTGACATTCTACTGTTTGTTGTGATCGGAGAGCTGTGTTCTGGTGTTGCCACAATGTCTTGGTTTCCCTGGGGTACGTTCTTTTGCTTTCCTCTTACCATCTTGTTGTCAGTGATTGGTTCTTGCCTTTTCCTTGTACCTGGCCTGTGTCCCTGGATCTCTGCTGTTCCTGGTGGCGGATGGTCTGAGTGCCTGTTCTGCACCCAAAAGTTGCTGTCTGGTAACAGAGAGCCCAATGCTGGTTTTCTAATTCCCTGGATCAAGCAGAGCAGGGGCGCACTTTCCGATTGCTCAGCAGAGATCTCTCTGCCCCCGGCTACTCGGAACCCCTTCTCACCAGGGCTGTGTCCCTGGATCTCCAGTGTTCCTGGTGTTGGATGGTCTGAGCGCCGGCAACCATATTTCTAAACTTTCACTGTGTAAGTTTTAAATATATTTTTTTAAATTATTAATATTCAAAATAAAACATGATGTGTTTAAGACATAATCATAAACTGTTATTTATAAAGTAAAATCCAAACCTTACTCAAATAATAATTACTTATATCTAAGGTTGAAAATAAATAATTTTATACCTGCACATATGCATTTACTGATATATTTGTTGTTACAGCAAATCATGAGGAAAAGGGGTTCTTGGCAAACAGGCTGCAGGAGGTGAGTTGGTGAGCATCTCTGTGGGGAGGAATGCCAGCCGAGGTCATTACAAGGAAGGTCTGCCAAGAGTCTAAGATTCTAGAGTCTTCTGTGAGGACATGTGACTGTTTCATCAGAGTCTAGCTGGAATTAAACATAATCAGTGAGAGGAATAATGTGTCAAACAGGCTTGGGACTATAATCCTAGCACTTGGGAAGCAGACACAGCTCCACAGTGAAGTCTGCCAGGGCTGCAGGAGCCTGTCTAAGACATTCATACAAAGCACATTTTGTTTGATATTTCCTTTCACTGTAGTTCTGGCTGAACTCAGACTTGTGAGGATCTTCTAGCCTCGGTCTCACACATGCTGGGATTACAAGTGTGTATCACTGTGCTTGGTGTGATGTCCGAAAGAGTAAAGACAGAAGATCTATGAAGAGCAAGTATTCCGTTTGCATGTGCTGCTCAGCACAGCCTTCTAAAACAGCCCAGGGATCCCTCCAATCTCTCTGCTGTTTGCAGAATGCTACGTGTCTATTCCAGACACTGTCTATGCTGAGCATCAGCACACAGCACGGTACATTTTACAGGAACATTTTCTAAGCAGTGACTTTGTCTCTGAAGGTCACCTATCGATACCGTCCTGTCATAGAAGTGACTGTAGTTACCTCTGAAAAGCTTTGCTCTTTAGAGCTCTTCAATAGCTAAACGAAATAAATGCAGCTTTTGGAGATGGGTAGGAGAGAGATGCAGGGAATACAAGGACAGGTAACCCTCAGAATGAAAACAACTTCACATCTACAGCTGCCACAGACTGAGCTTCTGAGCAAAGAGCTCGCAGAGTTGTTCCAAGAACATTGAAAACCCAGACTCATGTTCTTCTGGTCTGTGCGCCCGCTAGCGATTTTCCAGACGGAATCGAGGTTTGTGCTTTGACACAACCTTCCATACAGTTTTAGGGAGGCCCCGTGCCATGAAAGTGCAGCGTTTCCATCCAAGTCTTTCCTGAGGGCCGAAGGGTATGCCATTCTCTTCGTGGGATGAAACACTTATAAATCCCAGTAACGTAAGCAATTCTAAAATAAAACCAAATTGTTTTATGGAACCGTTCTGCAGCTGCTTTGCCCATCATTCTGAAGATTTTTGGGGAACCGGGACTACATTTTCCAGTCTACCTCACATCTCACACCCGCAGCAGTGTCCCTCCTGCAAAAGGGTGTGCGACCACATAGCCACCTGAGTGGGTACATTGGGGAACCCCGAGAAATCCTGTGGTCATCAGTCTCCTGACAAACGTGATTGAGCGGAGGGTGAACATCCCCCCTGTGGAGTTCTTGCCTCTCTGTGACTTCTTAGGCTCTGAAGACGGAATGTGATTTATAGTCTTATAAATTTCATTGCTTCAGACGTTCAGTTTTGTCTAATCACAGCTCTGAAGACAGCTCAGAAGTTCCATTTCAAGTTTTTTTTTTTTCTCCCTTTAACCAAACACAGAGTGCATAAATAAAAACCCGGCTCAACCTTTCAAATGTGTGCTGTCCCAGAAGAACAAAACAGGCTGGCTTGAAATTAAAGAGAAATGGAATGCTGGTTTGATGTGTTCCAAGACGGATCATGAAAAGACTGTGTGAAAGACTGTGTACTGTGCGGTTACGAAGGCAAAAGCAGACTTTCCAGGGCCTGCGATTTCCCATGAGCTCTGTAGAGAGCTAAGGGAAAGATTTTGTAGATGCCTTGTAATTTTTAACTGGGAAAGAAGAAAGGGCTGAGAAAAAAAAAATTGTGTTTCCTGGGGCTCCAATTAGCAGGTGCATTGCTGTGCTATGTCACTAAAGCTGGTCGCTGTGATCTGGGTGGGAGCGAGGACAGAGGCTCTGTGGTACTCCTGCTGTCTGTGAGCCCCGCCCTCTGCAGCCTGACTGGTTCTCAGGAAAAGGAGGGACAGCGGAAGATGATAGGATTAGATACCTGCCATTGGGTTTCGGGACAGGAGCTTCTTGGCAACAGAGACTTGAGTTAATTTCCCTGCTAGGCCCGTGGTCTGGGTGTATGCTAAGGGGTTTGTCTGTCCTCAGACTGTGGCCATGGAAGACGTCCATGGAAGGAAGTGACCCTTCAGTACAAGTGGGGTTCTGTCACAGCCAGGGGAATGTTGTGAAATTTGAAGGTCCTCCCACTTTGGGAAGGCAATATGCCAACTTACAGTACTGAATAGGGAACCTGGACCTGTACTCCTGGGCGAGTCAGGGCTTCACACTCTAAGCAAGCGCTGTGTCCCTAGGGACATCTTTAGCCCTTCGGCTTTCTGTGGTGCAGGGGGTCTGAACATGGGCTGTGTCAGGCAACCCTTCGGCACCGAACCTAGACCCTATCGTGAATGGTGCGCACACGTTTACTCTCTACAAATGTATTCGCCTGAGCAACTTCTGCTTTTCGTATGATGCTAGTGGTGTGCCCTCTGGCTACATTTGAAAATGTGTGTAACAAAAGAAGGCATACTAAAAGCAGTTCTGAAGCAGATTTTCATCTGTGCTTAAACTAAAATTAATTATGAAGACTGTATAACAAGGTAAATGTCTGTGTAGTGAACAATAGACTCCAATGTTTTGAGACATGTAACAATTGTAAAATTGTGACGTTAAGCACAGCTGATTGAGAATGCACTGTCTTGCTTCTCCACCATCTGTATCTTTTTCTTGTGCTTGATCCCTTTACGTTCTCACTGTTTGCCAGATAAATGGATAGACTATATTGGATTATATTGATTGACCAAAAATTTCCTTCTTTTTCTATGTTGCTGCGACCCCAAGTCAATAAAAATTATTTTAATATGCAAAACTAATTTGAATGAATAATGACTACCTCGGTGCTCCCACAGATTGCCCGGATGTTTGGGAGACATTTGGTGATGTGGGTAGGTTCCTTCCGGTCAAAAGAATATACTGTATGTAGCAAAAGCCTATGATACCAGGAGAACATATAGTAGCAGCTGGATGCCACTGTTCAGAGTCCACCAATCCCTGTTCAGCCATCTTCTATCCTCAGGACAACTGCTGTGGTCCTGGCTGAAATTTTATATTTCTCCAAATGTTAGCTTCCTGAAAGGCAATGGATGGCCAGGAGAACTGTGGGAAGTAATACCTCGGTTCATTGTGTGCCATGACTCAACAAACGTTCACTGTTGAAACCAAGGGAACACCGAGGATATAAGACACATGATGTGCCCTTTTCCTAATTCATAGATGTGAAGGTCCAAGGGGTTAGGTCTCAGTGTGAGAACTGCCTGTGATTGGCTAATACGGGAACACGTTTCTCAGAAGCTATGAACCATTGGTACAAGCCTTAGGAGGAAGAGGTCAGGATTGGGGGTGAACACTTGAATTTATGGTCACTTAAGCCAGGAACATAGACACAAGTACTGGGCCACCGAGTACCCTTCCAGAACATTCATGAGAATTACGGAAGCATTGTGAAAGTGCAGACCCTGGAGCTGGGAATCAACCTGACCAATAAAGCACCTTAATGAACTATTTAAACCGATAAAAGGGAGTGCTGGCACCTCCAGAAATGCCAAGATGTATGGTGGAGACAGGTGGATTCCTGGAAGCTTGTGGGCAATCGCCAGGCTAACAAGAGACCTTGTCTCAAATAAAAGGCAGACAATGCCTCGGAATCAATGCCAGACTTGTCCTGTGACTCCCACAAATGTGCAGTGTGAACAGTTGTGTTTTCAATCCACACATGATGCACCCAAACCCCATCCCACAACACACACCACTGATTCTGATCGCCACCCCAGAGAAACCAAGTCAGAAATCAGCAGTTTTGTAGTAGTGGCGCGGGCATTCTAAGTCATACAGTCCGATGACCACAGCCAAGTCTGAAAGCCTGTGTCTTGAAGTTGAGGGTTGCCATCTTAAAGGATAATGCCTGGATAGGAAGAAACGGGAAGATGGCTAGCTATGAGGAAAAGCACCATTAAAAATAAACAAATTAGAAGTCACCATAAGAGCTAAAGTTAAGGCTAGTCCATGCTAAAGTTAAGGCTAGAGAAGAAGGAGCACTGTAAAGAGGAGCACTGTGAGGAGGAGCACTGTAAGGCGGAGCCCTTTAAAGAGGAGTTCTGTAAGGAGGGGCATGGTAAGGAAGAACACTGT
Organism: Micromys minutus; assembly: GCF_963924665.1. Lineage (NCBI taxonomy): Eukaryota > Metazoa > Chordata > Mammalia > Rodentia > Muridae > Micromys > Micromys minutus. The sequence continues at coordinate 36,855,227 of NC_137984.1, read as the reverse complement.
AAGGAGGAGCACTTTAAAGAGGAGTTCTGTAAGAAGGAACACTGTAAGGAGGAACACTGTAAGGAGGAGCACTATAAGGAGGGGCATTGTAAGGAGAAACACTGTAAGAAGGAGCACTATAAGGAGAAGCTCTGTGAGGAGGAACTCTGTAAGGATGAACACTGTAAGGAGGAGCACTGTAAGGAGAAGCACTATAAGGAGGAGCACTGTAGGAGGAGCACTGTAAGGAGAGGCCACTAAACAAAGCAGCAGTGCTTATAAAGATGAGCAATGTAAAGGATAGCTAGCTCAATTTCCCTGAAATAGGCTCAGTTTTTACCTATGAAGAATGAAAGACTCTTAAATATTGGGATGAGAGAACTCTACTATAGGTTCCTCCAAGCGCAAAGCTGTTGTCTTACTGCCAAGCATCTGGCCCGGACATTTGTGCTCCAGTGATCTAGGAACAAGACAGTACAGAGACTGCACGTTAGAGCACTAAATAAACTATGTCTTAGACATCAGCCCGTCTGTTATGTCTCTCACCCAGCAGCATGACAGGCAGACATCACTGTACTTAGCTTCCAGCTGGAAGACGTTTTCAAATGCAGAAAAGAGACCACTAATTTTCACAAGAACTACAGAGTCTGTGGGTGGGCTGTAGGGAACCCAAGCAAGCAAGGTCCCTGAAACAACTGTCTGTCTTATCTTAAATCTCCAGAGAGCACACTGGGGAATTCACTGCTGAGAAGCAATCACGATGTGTTCTCAAGTTTAAGTTCATGTGATCCAAACTCCCCAACCCCTTCTGAGCTGGGTACATATGTGTGTTTTTTCTTGTTCCATTGAGACATTTTTCCAGTGTGTCTGAAAGATGTGTGATGTGACAAGTGTCTGTCCCTGATGTTCTCACTTTCCCCAAATGACCTTCATGTCATCCTATAGTCTGGAAGCTCCATCCTCTACACTTCTGTGTGGTTTATTTGTCCCCGTGTAGATGACTAATCTTGATTGTCAACTCAATTGAACCCAGACTCAATGAAGAGGCACAGCACTGGGTGTGTCTGTGAGTGCATTCCTAGAAAGAATTGACTATAGGGAGAAGATGCCCCTCTAGAAACACTTTTCAGACATAGTCAAAATAGGCAGAAGCCTGAGGGCAGAGCTGTGCTGCCTTTTCTTCTTACTGCTGAGCATCAACCCTGTGGCTGTGGCTGTCACGCTTCCTAACGTCAGAACCCACTTCTCTGGCTTTCCAACTTAGACTGAAGATGATTGATCCTCTAGGATGCCTCAAGTTCTTCGGTATCAGATTGAGACTACTGAGGCTTCCCTCCTAGTAGAGTGGACAACTTTCAGACTCTTCCTTGTATAGACACCCACTGGACTACCCAGGGACATTTTACCTATCTCTTTTATCCTCTGTACTTATTCCATCTGTCCTGTTCCTAGAGAGTCCTGATGAATGCACTCTGTATGTCTTGAGTAGATGTACATTCCTGCCCTGAACTTTACCCTTGTATGTCAACAGGCAGGGATATTATGACTGGGTCTCATCTCCAGGGAAAGTGAGTTTAGACAAACCTGTGATAATCTGAGCTTAGAATTCTACCTTGGTATGACCCTGGTCACTGGATTCCTTGGTCATTGAATTATGACATTTTCAGTAGAATCATAGACTAAATAGATCTGGGAATATAAAATGAGCTTTTATGACCAGGTTATGTGTAAACTGCTCCTGTGTAAATTCACCTATAGCTTCACAGAAAAGCAGGAGTCATATGTGGACACTGGCCTAGGATACAGAAATCTTTGCTTTGTGGTAATGTTTCTCTAGTCCTCTGTCTCTGAGAAAGGGAAGGGTTTCTTATCTCATAACCCTGTGTGCAGAATAGAATGTGCTTGATCTGTGAGAGACAGAAACCGATGGGTTATGACTACCTAGGTAGAAAACAAGAAGCATACACTAACATCTTTACAATCCATTGAATCATAAAAGTCCTTTTTGATCATTTTATGTTAACCACCCAGAAGACTCCAAACTACTCTATAAGTGAAACCCCTTTTGAGCAATTGAAAACCATTTTCCTGTGACTTGGAATAATGTAAAGCTTGGGAGATAGGAACCAGGCCTAAGACAGGCTTTGATATTCTAATGAATGAACCCCAAGATGTCATTGATATGTTAATGAACCAGCCATAAACTGTAAGCCTAAAGCTAAGGCCAAATGGAAAAATACAAAAATTGGAACCTTGGAGATGGCCTCTAGGATGCTGCTGTGCTACTGAGACACAATGTCTGAAGTCAAGAGAATTCTGGAACTGCATAACTCTGACTTCGGTGGCCATCAAGATTCTGGCACAGTAGCTGAATTCACACATGCCAATCTGTCAGCACTAACCAATGGCCAATGCTCCTAGGGGCATTCTGGGACCTCCAAAAGTTCCATCCTCAGAGCCTGCCACAGCTGAAGGACTTCATGGCAGATGCTTGAATGCTCCAGAAGCAACTTTCACCACTGGGGAGATTCTGTGAATCATTATCTGCCCCAAGTGTTCCTGCTAGGTGAGATGTCTGTTTATATAATATGATCTTAACCTAGATAATAGTATGGCATTGCAAGGAATGTCTGTGTGAATAAACTCATTATATTTTTAAAGAAGTCTCATTTGGATATCCTAATTGTGAGCACCTCACAGCCCACCATGCCATGATCTCCATGATAAGGAATGAAGAACTGAATACTCCAAAACCATGTAAGTTCAACAGCCACAGTCCTGATTAAAAAAATCAAGTATTATGACCTCCAGTGATCAAGGCTATTGAGATTAGATGATTGTCACATGTAAGTAAAACTTAATGGAAATGAATACATAAAAATCATTAATCAAAACAACCAGGTCCTCCCATCCCTTCAACCCTCCAGTTTGTCTTCACTCTATTCTGCAACGTGGCACCACTTGGTGTGTGAGTCCCAGCATTTTCTTCTCCTACATGATGCCTGCCCACAGAAGCCATTTCATGATCTGGTAGACCACTGGCTTCAACTGATAGTGGCCAATCCACTTCAATCCTTCCCATAACATTTTTAAAAGTTGAAGACCTGTAATATTCTTCAGCCCCACAGGCAAGGAAGAACGCCTCCACATGGCACTTGAACACACTATGGTTGGCACTAGTAAACACATACAAACTGTTTTGTTTTGGGGAGAAGCAGACTTCTCTGCTCAGAGCACGACAGATACACAGACAAAGAAGAAGAACCACAATGTGACTGTGCCAGGAAATCCATCAGGTGGGCTTCCAGTTGTCTTTCACAGTCAGTTATAAAAGGACACCAGGTAGCCGGTGCCCTAGAGCTTTCATCACAGTTTATCTGGTGATGTTTCCATTGAAATGTGAGTCAGTCTGTCTTCACATCCAAAACCGCTTTTGAGCTAAGTTTCTGTTTATGTGTTAACATGAAAGGGGCCTCAGGGTGCAGAGAGGGAAGATCATTACATCACCAGCTCACATCACCAGGAGTCAATCTTGCCCTCCTTTCTCTTTCAACATTTGGTCTAGCCACAGTTTCAAAGCCTCAGAGGTGTCTAGCCATCCTCTCCCTGAAAGTGTTTATTCCACATTTAATAGTTTTCACAATCAGAGGACTCCTCCTGAGAGTACCTCTGTTAAACTTCCTTCCATGGTTATTTAATCATGGCTCAAAGTTCTAAGAACCCATTCAATGGCAGTGGGCTTGGAAAAGTGAAGTTGTATATACATCAAGTATTTATGGATAATAAACCATTCACATATAGCCTTTTAAAAATAGATTTATTTATTTATTTCATGTATGTGAGTACACTGTTGCTGTCTTCAGACACACCAGAAGAGGGCATCAGATCCCATGGTTGTGAGCCACCATGTGGTTACTGGGAATTGAACTCAGGACCTCTGGAAGAACAGACAGGGCTCTTAATTACTGAGCCATCTCTCCAGCCCCCACAAGTATTCTTTAAACAGGTATATGATGGTTAAAGGTGAAGGCAAACTGAAAATTCGCTGAGATACATATTCTTGCTTGTTTTTACATACAGAATTAAATCCTGTGCCGGGGAGATGGCTCTGAAGGTAAAAGTGAGACCCCACGTAAGAACTCCGAAGAGGTGGTGTGCCTCCATAATCCCAGTGCTTCTAAGGTTTGATGGGAGACAGATTTATCCCAAAGTCAAGAGGCCAGCTACCTGAGTCTCCAGCTCAACAGAAAGTAGAGTGGGAGGTGAAAAATTTGCCCCAACTAGATGAGAGAAGAGAACAAGCTCATTTTTAAAGCGGCCCTTTGACTCCACATACACACATGCCATACGCATCATTTTGTGCATAACACACACAACAATAATATTTTTTAAAAAAAAACCCAAATCTTGACTATATGATACTGTTAAACATGAAGCATTTTGAACATCTGAGCAATCCTGGGGTTGATGTGTGGTTTGTAAGTGTCAATGCTGAGACACTGTTTCACATGAACAGACACGGAAAGATGATAAAAGTGTGTCACTTCAGAAATCCTTGAAAAATCTGCCAGAACCCCAAGTCAAAGTTGACTAGTTTTATGACACTCAAGCCAGTATATCAAACAACAGTCTTTAAAACTAAATGTTCTACCACCACGCAAGCCAAATATTCTGGTTTTATATATGCGCCAGGAGACAGTAGGTAGTCTTTGTTTTCTGGGATTATTTGTTTCTGTGGGAGCAGAATCCTTGCGCAGGCAGCAAAGATGGTGAAGCTCGGAACACAAGGATGGTCAGGGTCTGAGCTCGGGTACTCCAGGCAAACCTTCTTGGCATTATGAGGCATGAGGACAAACACAGTGTGAATCAGACATGGTATATCTTCAGACCCAAGGCCCCAGTGAAGTCACATCATGGAACATAGGCCAACACTGGCAGAAATAGTCCAGATTCATTTCTCTTTGGTTTTGAACCAATAGTGATTCTGTGATCATAAACCTTTTGCTGCTGACAATTTCTTGTGACTTCTAAGTTCAGCTCCATGACATCAGTCTAAGAAGTTGTCACCAGTGTCAATCCTAGGTGAGGAAGAAGCTGACTTTCTTTTCCACAAAGACTGATCCTGTTTGTGAGTCACTGTGTATTGCTATGGGAGACACAGGGCAATGACAATACAGCCCTCATCAAATTCCTCCTACTCCCAAGTGCCCGTGCCTCCACGCCGCCTAAGGTGTGCGCTTCTCTGTAACCTTTGTAACCAAGCCTCTGAATTTATTGATAAAGCAATGAATTAGAAATAGATAAACAAGAGATTTACTGATAAGGCCTAACAAATCTTGTCTTTTTAGTTTTCATGTTTGTGTGGCATTGGTGATCAAAGCCAGGGGTCCAAAACTGCAAGGCAAAACTCCTTCCAGAAAGCTACACCCACAACCTCAACCCCCCTTTTAAAGTCCAGAACTCCAGTTCTACTCCTTATGTGCTATGCTAGGAAGATTAACACCTTTGTCTTCCCAGCTAGGTCTGTGGACAGCCCCAGCCACGGGCTGGGTTGGAGTGAGTACCCTCAGTGGATACTTGGTGTTTGTAGAGAATCGCTCTGAGTGTGTGCATGAATGTCCAGAGCAGATAGAGGAGCTGTTATGCATAGAGCCTGGTGAAGAAAGTTAGATGATGTTGGATGTACCCTGAAGGAGACTGGGACTTTGACCCCTTCCTATACACTGTCCCTTCTTTGCTTCCTGGCCACCGAGCTGTGAACATTTATCCTCGTTCATGTACGACATGCAGACAGAAGCCTAAAGTATCAGGGCTTGACAACCATGACACCAAACCATCTTCCCTTGTTAAGTTGATTATCCCATATGTTTTGTCACCAGGAAGAGAGCAGGCTGAGAGAGAGAGAGAGAGAGAGAGAGAGAGAGAGAGAGAGAGAGAGAGAGAGAGAGAGAGAGAGAGAGAGAGAAGTATTCGGTGAACAATCACTATAAATGGAAGAGAATTTTAAGCATGTCACGTGGAAAGATTTATATTGATCTAATGCAATAAACTTGGCAGTCTTCTCTGCTTAAAGGCTACATACGTCTTTTCTGCTACATGGAAAGTTTCCTTGGTAGGAAAACCAACCGACAGCAGGCCCTGTTAGTCCCAAGAGACAGAGTGGCAGCTGCAGGTCCTTGAGGAAGGGCTGGGGAAGAAAGGATTTGTCCAGCTTTCCTTCACAGTAGCCATCAGTCCAGTGGTGTGGGAGTCAGGGTGCCATGCATGTCATCGGGGAGAAGGCCAGAAGCACTCAGCTGATGCTTCACCCCGCCTTCCTTTTGGAAGGACAAAGGACCGGCCAATTCTGCAGCCTGGGTAAATAGGCTGCTTCTGTCTGGCTCAGCAGAGCTTCACTGGACAAAGGCAGTACACCTTTAGTCCTCTCATCAAAGGCCCCCACCTCAGAGACCCCCCAAAATTCCAAAGAGAATTCCTAGATTAAAAAAAAAGGAGGTATAAGCTTTGGGTTGAGTTCATTCCTGCATATATACTATTCTGTAGAGAAGGGCAGACGACCAGGACGTCTGTGCAGCAGGCAATGATAGGCAAAGCTGGGATCTCCTGGAAACCTTCATTGCTTCTAGAGTCATGCCGATTACAAAGTTGCAAGTCTGTGGAATTGTCTCAGAGAGTGCCACACAGTGTGCAGACCTGAAGCGTCCGAAGCACAGACAACCCTCCAGTTCCTGTGTCTGAGTTCCATAGCCCACAGTTTTGGAAACCAGAGTAAAGCTTTGTATTCATATTATGAAAGACATAAAAAAAGGGAAGTGAATTTTTTAAACTGAGGAAACATTGTTCGATTTTTGGTTTGGGAAATTAATTCTGATGGCAGAATGGGTAATGTGTCAGAGGTAAAAAGAATAAGGCTTCCATCTGTTCGTTGCCACCTGATGTCCCTGTGTGCTGGTACCCTATGACAGATCAGCAGATGGATGAGCAGGTGAGTCACACAGAGGCTCAAAGCAGCTTCACTAGAGTCATAAACTAAATGAATGATTGTAGAGACAGGAAGCTCAACCACTTATCCAACCCTGTGGACACAGAGCGACCTTCCCACTGACATAGTCAGACATCCCCTTACCTGACATCCCAGAGAGACACACACAATGTTGGCTTCTTCTTCCCTGCCACCCGCTTTGCTGATCCTTCTAGAACTTTCATCATTCTTCTCCGCCTTCTTACCTGTTTCTTTCTATTGCTCATAACCAGCTGCAGTACTTTTGTGCTTCCTCATGAACTTCTCTCTCTACCCTTTCTAGGGAATGACCTTTAATCGCCAGCAACATCAACTTGAATTCTCTTCCTGACCTTAACAGCCAATTTCTTACTATATTTCAACTATGCCAACAAACAGTTTAAATCCTCAAATCTTGTTTCCATTTTTGTTTTCTCTGTTTTGTCCCATTATTTCTAAAGATTTAGTCAGTAGTTTCTTTCTTTCTTTCTCTGTGAGTTCTTGTGTGTGTGTGTGTGTGTGTGTGTGTGTGTGTCTGTCTGTCTGTCTGTCTGCCTGCCTGCCTGCCTGTGTCCATGTACACACATAATTGAAGGTGCGCATAAAGACCAGAAGAGGACATCAGATTTCTTAGGACAGAATTAACAGGTGGTTGTGAGCCATCAGACATATTCATAGGTGCTGGAAACCCAACCTGAGTCCCCTGCAGGATCACCAGATGCCCTCCACTGCTGAGCCATCCCTCCAGCCCCACACCATTATTTTTAGTCACAACAGCACCCCACATTGGTTCTCTACTGCCACCCATGCTCTAGATTTTATTTCCAACACATAAACAAACTCAGGTCATTGTCATGTTTGAAATCTGCTAGGTTGCTTTAGAGTAAAGTCCCAAATTCGGACTGGGACCTGTAGCCAAGTGATTGGCAGCCTGCTGTGCTTCTGTATTTTAGTTCTGGTTTTTTAACCCCATTTCAGTCCTTGTGTATTCCTCATCACCTCTGAACTGATTTAAAAAAAAAAAGCCCAGTGAGGTTGTGAGTAATGGGCTCTCTATGAAGAAAACCCAGTCAGAGGCTGACTGGGACCTTTCTTTTTCTTTTCTTCCTCTTTTTTTTTTTTTTTTCTTTTGTTTTTAAATTTCAATCTGAAACTGGATTTTTAAAAATTAGATACTCTGTATTTACATTTGAGATGTTATACCTTTACCCCGCACCACTCCCATCCCTCTCCCCCTTCATTTGCCTTCACAAAGGTGCACTCCCTTCTGATCACCCTCTCCACCCTATTTCTTGGCATTCACATGCCCTCTCTGGAACAAAAGCCTCTTTTCACATTGATGCCAGACACTGCTATCTTCAGCTACATACACAACTAGATCAATAGGTCTCTCAAACTGCGCACAAAGGTTGGTGTTTTACTCCAGGGGAGTTTTGGAGGGTTTGGTTGGTTGATAATGTTGTTCTTCCCATGAGATTGCAACCCCTTTCAGTTCCTTAGGTCCTTTCTTTAGCAACCTCACTGGGATCCCCCAATTCAGATTGATGGTTAGCTGCAAGCACGCTCAGCTGTATCTATATGACTCTAGCATAGTCCCTGAGGGGGCATCTCTGGTTTCTGCCAGTAAGTGCTTTTTGAGATCAGCTAGAGTGCTTGGTTTGGGTGACAGCATATGTGGTAGATCCCCAGGTGAGGCGGCTTCTTAGTGACCTTTCCTTTAATCCTCTATTTGACCTTGCATTTCCTCCCATGAGAGTTTTGTTCTCTTTTCTATGAAGGACTGAGGCATCCCCCCCCCCCAATTTTTTGAGCTTCATAATGTATGTGAATTGTTTCTTGGGTATTTGGTATTCAGAGCTTTCTGGGGCTAGTATCCACTTATCAGTGAATGCATACCATGTGTGTTCTTTTGTGACTGAGTTACCTCACTCAGAATGATAGTCTCTAGTTCCATCCTTTTGCCTATGAATTTCATGAAATCATTGTTTCTGATAGCTGAGTAGTCCTCCATTGTGTAAATGTACCACACTTTCTGTATCCATTCCTCTACTGAAGGACATCTGGGTCCTTTCTAGGTTCTGGCTATTATAAATAAGGCTGCTATAAACATGGTGAAGCATGTGTCTTTGTTATATGTTGGAGTATCTTTGGGGTATATGCCCAGGAGTGGAATAGCTGGGATTTCAGGTAGTACTATGTCCAATTTTCTGAGAAATGGCCAGACTGATTTCTAGAGTGGTTGTACCAGCTTACAACCCTACCAACAGTGGAGGAGTGTTACTTTTTCTCCACATCCTTGCCAGCATCTGCTATCCCCTGAATTTTTGATTTTAGCCTTTCTAAATGGTGTGAGGTGTAATCTCCAGATTGTTTTGATCTGCATTTTTCTTATGACTAGGGATTTTGAGCATTCTTTAGGTGCTTTTCAGCCATGCAATGTTCTTCAGCTGGAAATTTTTTGTCTAGCTCTGTATCCCATTGTCTAATAGAATTGTTTGATTCTCTATAGTCTAGCTTTCTGAGTTCTTTGTATATATTGGATACTAGCCCTCTATCAGATGTAGAATTGGTAAAGATACTTTCCAAATCTGTAAGCTGCCATTTTGTCTTCTTAACAGTGTCCTTAGCCTTACAGAAGTTTTGCAATTTCATGAGGTCCCATTTGTGGATTCCTGATCTTAGAGCATAAGCCATTGATATTCTCTTCAGGAATTTTCCCCCTGTGCCTATGTGTTCTAAGCTCTTTCCCACTTTCTCTTCTAATAATTTCAGTGTACTTGGTTTTATGTGGAGGTCTTTGATCCACTTGCACTTGAGCTTTGTACAGAAGATAAAAAGGATTGATTTGCATTCATCTGCACGTTGACTGCCAGTTGAACCAGCACCATTTGTTGAACAGGTTGTCATTTTTCCATTGAATGTTTTTAGTTCCTTTGTCAAAGATCAAGTGACCATTTATGTGTGGGTTCATTTCTGGGTTCTCAGTCTTTTACACTGATCTACCTGCCTATCTCTGTACCAATACTATGTGGTTTCTATCACAATTGCTTTGTAATATAGCTTGATATCAGGGATGGTGATTTCCCCAGAAGTGTTTTTATTCTTGAGAATAGATTTCACTATTCTAAGTTTTTTGTTACGCCAGATGAATTTGTAAATTACTTTTTCCAACTCAATGAAGAAATGAGTTTGAAATTTATGGGGACTACATTGTATCTGTGGATTGCTTTTGGCAAGATGGCCATTTTTACAATGTTGATCCTGCCAATCGATAAGCATGGGAGATCTTTCCATCTTCTAAGATCTTCTTCAATTTCCTTCTTCAGAGTCTTAAAGTTGTAAGGCTTCTGTAAGGCTAAGGACACATACAGATCCTTCACTTGCTTGGTTAGGGTCACCCCCCAAGGTATTTTATATTCTTTGTGACTATTATAAAGAGTGTCAATTTCCTAATTTCTTTCTCAGCATGTTTGTCCATTGCATAGAGGAAGGTGGTTGATTTGTTTGAGTTCATTTTATAGTCAACCACTTTGTTGACGTAGTTTATTAGTTTTAAAAGTTCTCTGGTAGAAGTTTTCAGGTCACATATCATATCATCTGCAAATAGTGGTATTTTGACTTCTTCCTTTCCAATGTAAATCCATTTGATTTCTTTTTGTTGTCTAATTTCTCTGACTAGGACTTCCAGCACTATTTTGAATAGATAGGGAAACAGTGGGCAACCTTGTCTAGTCCCTGATTTTAATGAGATTGCTTCAAGTTTCTCTCCATTTAGTTTGATGTTGGCCATTGGTTTGTTGTATATTGCTTTTACTATGTTAAGGTATGGGCCTTGGATTACTGATCTTTCCAAGACTTTTTTTATAAAGGGATGTTGAATTTTGTCGAATGCTTTCTCAGCATCTAGTGAGAGGATCATGTGGTTTTTTTCCTTTGAGTTTGTTTATATGGTGGATTATGTTGATAGTTTTCTATATGTTGAATCATTCCTGCATCCCTGAGATAAAGCCTATTTGGTCATGGTGGATAATTGTTTTGATATTCTTTTGGATTCAGTTTGCAAGAATTTTATTGAGTAGTTTTACACTGATGATTATGAAAGAAATTGGTATGAAGTTCTCTTCCTTTGTAGTGTCTTTGTGTGTTTTAGGTATGAGTGTAATTGTGGCTTCAAAGAATGAGTAGAGTAGTGTTCCTTCTGTTTCTATTTTATGGAATAGTTTGGAGAGTATTGGTATTAGGTCTTCTATAAAAGTCTGATAGAATTCTTCAGTAAACACAATTGGTCCTGGACTTTTTTTGGTTGGGAGGCTTTTGATGACTGCTTCTATTTCTTTAGGTGTTATAAGACTGTTTAGATTCCGATTTAGCTTTGGTATCTGGTATCTGTCTAGAAATTTGTCCATTTCCTCCAGATTTTCCAGTTTTATTGATTATAGGTTTTTGTAGTAAGATCTGATGATTTCTTGAATTTCCTCAGTTTTTGTTCTTATGTCTCCCCTTTCATTTCTAATTTTGTTAATTTGGATACTCTCTTTTTGCCCTTTAGTTAGTCTGGCTAAGGATTTATCAATTTTGTTGATTTTCTCAAAAACAAAAATCATCTCTTTGTTTTGTTGATTTCCGCTCTGAGTTTGATTATTTCCTGCCGTCTACTCTTCTTGGGTGTATCTACTTGTTTTTGTTTTAGGGCTTGCAGCTGTGCTCTCAAGCTGCTAGTATATGCTCTCTCCAATTTCTTTTTGGAAGCACTCAGAGCTATGAGTTTTCCTCTCAGTACTGCTTTCATTGCATCCCATAAATTTGAGGTCTTTCTTCAAATACATTCGTATGGACATCTTACTGAGTGTTCTTTAGAGAGCAATGGGTGTTCCTTCTCTGTCTTCCCATTTGTTTTTCTTCATGAATCTTGTTCCACTAGAATCTCTACCTTGTACTGAAGATAGTGAAGATACATTTACTTCTTGTTTCTTCTTTTCCATGAAGATTTGACAATGAGTGTTTTTATTATTACTCCATAAAACAATATACTTTGCAATATCAAGTATCTTTGAGTAAAAATAATAAACAAATAAAATCCATAAAATTGCATTTAAAATAAACTGCTGAGAATTTGAATATTTGCATATAGTAGATTTCCAAACCATGATTAATTTCTAGCATTGATTTACTTATGCATGTTTAATTCTCAACATTTTCATGAGTTGAAAATCAGTGATCTATTCTGTACTTTAGAAAATAATGAGACTCAAACATCTCTGGCCATCTACAGATTCTACACACTGGAGGTGTGTGCAAGGTGTGTAACTTATGACTTGAGGCTCCTTTCCACGAGGTCTTCTGAAAACAATTTGAAAACACCAAGCAGTGCTTGACAGAATTGTGCATTCACATTGTTACATAAAAAACTTTTTGCACGATAATCAGATCCTGTCTTGGGGGAATATGATAGAGATTGAGTCAGAAAATGCATGCACCAATCTGACTGAAGCAGAAACTCAGACTGTAACCTTGAACACACCCTTGACCTTTTCAGTGTCTGTCTCTATAAACTAGCAATCTTTAAGCACGCATCTGGAACAGTGGGATGCCAATGATTAATGGTTACTGTCCAGAAAGAATTGTCTATGTACTAAATAATATTATCATTGCTAACATCTCTGGAATTCTGCTTCAGAACATTGGCTGTGGGTGAAAACCTAGTCTAAAATGTCTTAGAGTCCTGAACCTTTAGCCCTGGTCTTACCATAGCATTCTTACTCCTGCAACCTAAACAATGTATTTGGAGAGTTTATTCAGTGAATCCTTGTGAAATATTCAAATCTCTGCCTTTAAAGTGATGCCTTTAAAGGGAAGTGATTTATCCAGAAAGCACAAACGGCCCATGGGAGCAGCTGATACTTTAATAATCTTGATCTTTGGACTTCATACTCTAGGATGAATGCTGTTAGTTTTCTGAATACATAGATAAGCCAGATCTCACAAGGGCAGCAGAATTCCTGAATACTTCCTGCCCAATGGATATAACATGAATATAGAACAAGAAACTGGGGACCCACTGACAGGAAAATGTGCCATTAAAAGCAAAATTGATCTAGAAATTCAGTAACAGGCTCTGAATGAGTTTAAAGTAATCCACTGTGGTGGTGCCCCCTGCAATGAGTGTCTCCATGCAAAGCCTGTGTAAAAAGTTTCACAGAAAATGATCAGGTCTCATTTCCTTGCCTATTTCTTGGCTGCTTTCTGGATCATGAGGAGTACATTAGACCCCGGAAGCCAAGTAGTAAAGATACAAACAGAGACACAATAAAATACTGACAACTTATCCAAGAGGGGACATGGAACACCCGAGTTAGAAGAGGGCTTATTTCCTTTTTGATTTAAAACATGCCTATTGCAATAGCTAAGGAAATAAGCCTAAATCAAACTGCCTGAGTCAAGCTCTACCACTACCATTTATTAACTGTGTGGTTTTGGGCAGGTCACTTAACTTTTCCTCCATTAATTTCTTCCTTACAAGACGGGAATCATAATGGAATCGAGTTTGTTTGGTTGCCAGGAAGATTAAACTGTTTCCTGTGTATAAAATGTCTAGAAGAAAACTGTTAAATGATTATTAAATACTATATTTAAAATAGCTTGGTCTCTCCCTGGTGGTGACACAGCCCAGTATTTTAGTGAAATCTAAATTGGAATGAGTATAGAAAGTCTAAGGGTCATTGACAGTGTTAAGCTCTGAGCAGAGTCCTGAAATTTTATCACTCTGAAGACAGGAAAATGGAGAATTGGAAGTAGCTGGGGCTCCATGGTAACCACAGGCCTCTGAAATGTTCTTGGTGAGGTTAAATACTGCTTCTGGTTGTTTTTTTTTTTTTTTTTTTCAGATATATTACTATTTGAAAGCTTCATGAACATGGACAGAGACTTTATCATTCTGCTCTCCCGAGATACCCAGGTAGGAAGTGGGGGCCACAGCTGTATTTACCTCTCACTGTTGCAATAAAGGATTAAGTCACTCAAATACTTTCCAGAGAGCACAGAATCAGTCGATAATATTGCCACTTCTAATATGAAAACTATAGTAACAGAAGAGCCAAGCTTCTGAGTATTTAAGAACAGTTCATTTATATAATTTTAAAGTATAAAATGTTTCCTCCTCAGTAAACATAAATGATTTTAAGAATAAATCAATTAAGCATTTTTAAGTTAGGTGGTGTTAAGTCCACAGCCAGTATACCCTCTCACCGTGGGTGAATGGTGCTCCCTTTCTGAAGTTTCTTTTTGGTCACGAACACTGTGTGTTGCACCTGCACACAAGCCCAACAAGCTTTCCCGAGCTGTGACCTGGGCTGAGCTGAAACTCCAAGGAGAAGAACATGAACATAGACAGATAGACAGACAGACAGACAGCCTGGCGAATGGTTCAGTTCTGAGGGCCCCACCTTGGGGGGCTGCATCTTGTTCACAGAGAAGTTAGATTGCCCACTGTCACCCAGTGATCTGTCCCAACTTATGAAACTGTTGTCTACTGACAAGTGAGGTCTAGGTTTGGGGAGATGCTTGGCTTCTGTAGTCTCACAAGCAGAGTTTCTAGAATGTTCCCTACTCACCTTGGTATTAATAGCAGCAATGGATACTCACATATTTCCTGTCCTACTATACTGCTCTTTCTAAACTTACTAAATTCTTGTTTACAGCCACCATGTCTCAGGACACACTGGCTTCCTCCATCTGTCCTAACACAGACCCAAGGGCAGACAAACTGAGACAAACAGACTTGGGTCTGTGCTCCCTGCCTAGTCAGAGATGACAAGCAAATCAGCTGAAATCCACTAAGCTTGCTTTGTGACATCGTGATACAGAATACATATACACTGGCATGGTTTGTTTGTTATGAGTTAGCCTCTAACCTGGGTGCATGTTGGATGATACCCTGGAAAGAACTCACACACAGGACCTTGGAGGAAGCAAACTTCTACTATACACAATGGGGTCATAATAAAGAAAAATACAGGAGACACTGAGAGAAACGTCAGCACCAGAATTCTTACATACAAAGCTGACTATGTGACCAGAGGGACAAGACCAGCCCTGGGATTGATTGACAGCCTTGGTTCAGAGTCTCTGTAAAGTTGCTAGCTAAAGGGAGGACAGGGAAGGTGGGTAGATCTGTTGGGGCTGTTACATAAGTCTCTCTTCCAAGATCGCCTGACCTCTGGATAAAGCACAGCCTGGACATCAATTCCTGTCTCTGCGTTTTGGCTCTTCAGTGGCAAGAACAGTGAACTTTTCTATTCCTGTTACTATCAATCTCAGGCTAGATGGACGTTGGAGAGGACAGCTTGGTTCAGACTCGAAAGGCAGAATGGTTTCCATGAAGCATTACAAATGTTGCAAAATTGTGGTTTCCCCCTTAAAACTTGATTATTTAAACTCCTACTAGAGACTTTACCAAGAAAATGTCTTGCTAGTAAGAAATTAAAAACTCGACCTTCTATATGTTTTATATTTCATTCATTCATTCATTCATTATAGACAGAAACTCATAAAGCCCAGGCTGGCCTCAAACTTTTCCAAGGGTGATCTTGAACTCCTCATCCCAGTGCCCTCACCTCCTGAGATGTAGAATTACAGGCATGCACCATAATGGCTGGTTTGTGTGTTGGAGACGGAACCTGGAATTCTCTGTGGTCTACGGACTGAGACACATCATGTCTCTTTACTGTTCTCCAGCTGACAGCGGTTGTGAATAGCCTGCATCTCTAAAAGGCCCCAGTGAAGATGCACAAGGACTCACTTGTCCTTTATTCACTCTCTTCCTGGTGGAGTTGGACCAGTGGAGCAGCTGCCTCCGTGTGAAGGAGCCTGCAGAAGTCAGTTAAAAGAAACATCTAAAATTATAAACTACTATGAACATTTCTTTTAAATCTTATCTCAACAGAATTTTCCACATTATTGTCCAGCAGTGATTTTTACGTGAGTGTGGTTTTGTACCTAAACACTGCCCCACACGCCTGCATCCCATACGGCAGTCTCCAGAGCACTTTTTTTCCAGTGATGGTGCCTCATGGACCACACTCTGAACTCTCTGGAATCGCCCTCGGGAATGACCTTATAGCCATTCTCATTTCCAAGTGAAAAGAAATTAATAATGTTTTGAATAAATGCCTAATCTCATTGCACGCATACACACACACGCGCGCGTACACACACATACACACACATGAAATCTAACTGAGCAACTATAATCAATTTTCAACATTGTTTGTTTTGGTTTTGCTTTTCAGACTCAGGCAGAATGTAGATCCCTTCCAAGAAGGACTCACAAGAGACACTGTGTCGTCAAGGAGTGGCTGTTACAAGGTTTTCCGAACGGGGTTTATTAATCACTTTTGAGTATCTAGAGAGTGCTTCCCTACCCTGTAGCAATTTGGACCAGAGACTCGGTGGCAGTCATTGGAATATGAGTCACCTGATGGGCTTAAAGTCAAGATGGCACCAGAGGAGGGTAAAGTCGGACTTTTGTCAAGCTCTGGATGCTTATATATCTCCAGCTAATGCTTCAATTTATTGTTTTCATATTTCTTCTTAAAGTTCTTATGCTTCTCCAGGAAGTCGACAATTTCTTAGAAAAACTGGATTGTTTTTGTTATTATTATAGATGCTTAAATTTGTTTTGGAAAATACTACTGACTAAACTTTTCTTAATCAAAGATCGTAGTTCACAGCTATCTTGATATCTGAAAGCCATGGTGAAGACCATTTCCACCTAGAAAGCAAGGCAGTGTTTGTATAGTAACATGTGTTCAGCTTAATGTTGCTCCAATTACATCTGTGTGTTTCTCAAAATCTTTCCTTGAAGTCTCATTTGGAATCAGAGTTACTGAGATAGGAAAGCTTCTTAACACTTCAGGCAGATCTGAGATTGCATGCGTCCATGATAAAGGTTGGGAAGGAAGCTAGACTTTAGCAATAGGGTGGGTGAGACACGTTGGCACCATGAGCCATTTGATCAGAGATAAACATTGGCAGACAGGCTCTCTTTTAACTTCCATGACACTTATCTCTATGATATCTGGAAACAAATATAATTTAAAAGTCAGTCTCCCAATTTCCTTACATTCTACTGTGGGTGTGCCCATTGTGACAGCAGGAGCATGAGGCAGCTGCCACAGTGCGTCCAGTCAGGAAGCAGAGAGAAGTGAATGATGCTGCTTAGCACCAGGTCTCCTTTGTGTGGCCTAGAACATACGCCCAAGAAACAATGTCACCTACTTTGGGGGGACATTCTCTCACCTCCATTAATCTTATGTAGATGAATGCTCACAGGTGTGCAGTCAACCTCTTCTAGAAAAACAACTCAGAGTTATGTCCAAACGTTTGTCTACTGGGTAACTGTAGATCCATCAGATTAGATCCCAGCGCTTACCACCACACTGTTGTCAACATTGTCCTCTTCGTTTCATCTTTTAGCCACAATTTCATTTATCTCTTTGAACATATTTAATGAATTTGACTAAAAAGTCTTGGTGGCTACTCAATGCCATGGCCAAGTCTCCTCAGGAATATTTTCTATTGATTTATCTTTCCCTGGAAAGAGAGAAACTTATTTCTTGTTGTAGTACACCAAATAACTTTTAAGGAAAGCTAGACATTTTGGGTGCCGGAAATGGTAGACCGTTAAGAGTACTTGCTGATCTTGCGGAGAACCCTGTTCAGCTCCCAGAATTATATAGTGTGACTCACAACTGCCTATAACAACACTCCAGGGGATACAATGTTCTTTTTCTGACCTCCACTGTTGCGCGTGCTCGCGCGCACACACACACAGACACACACACACACACACACACACATACACACACACAGACACACACACACACACACACACACACACACACACACAGGTGCACAAGATTGTGCACTTCCATGAACCCACACATGCACATGCATGTGTACATACAAATGAAGGTAAATTCTATAAAGACTAAATGTTTTGGAGTTCAGAGTGTGACAGCTCTGGGAGTCAGATGATCGTTACACGTCAAGTCTTCTCAAAGTTGCCTGTGTTTTGTTGTTGTTGCTATTGCCATAGCTGTTCATTTAATTACTTTTCTAATCTATTTATAAAGCCTGTCTTTTTTTTTTTTTTTTTTTTTTTTTTTTGTGCCGTGTGGCCACTGACATCCATGTTCCATTTAGTACTGTGAGGATGTTAAGCAATAGAAAACAAGAAAAGAGAAAAGGAAACAGTACACTTTCCCAGCCTTTGTGCAGTACTTTCATGGGGAGCTGCTTCCAACTGCATAGGGGTTTTGATTGGTTCACATTTAGGTCTTGAAAGGGAACTGGGGGAAAGCCATGAACTCCCTCAGGAGCTTCATCCCTGGTGTCTCAGGGAAGCGGCTAAGCTACCAGTGTAACAGTTCTCCCCTTAAGAAAATATACTATTGGGACAGAGGACACACATGCACACTCACATAAGCACACACACAAACAATGATGCTTGCTGATCTAAGCATCTCTCCACTGATACAACTGGGCTCACTTGGATGTCAGGAGGAAGCTGGGGTGGGGATCTGAGTTCACTGGCCGATAGACCCCCTGGCCATGGCTCTATTCCAAAGGGCATGCACTGCTTCCCCAGGCTAGCTTAAACCTTCTTGGGAGGTAGACAGAGCTAGAGAAGAGAAAGGGATAGAGACAGTGACAGAAGGGTGCACAGAAAATTAGCATGGGTCAAAACAAGCCACGTGCCCTCTCAGATTCCTGCAGTAGGAGAAAAGTTCTGTGTCTGGAATTGTCAGAAAAATTGAACCACCAGGGAAAACAATGTTCCAAATGGTGCAGAATGTAGCCAACCTTGCAACTCACCAACTATGTGAACTTGAGAATGTTACCTACGACGCCTGCCAGCTCCCTTGTTTCCATGTTTCCTGTCAGCAATGTACGTGTTGCTACTATCTGGAGACACCCTAGGAGACTCTCATTTCCCTATAAAAATATACCAGGAAACTCATACCAGAGCATCAATACTGCTTGCTGTCTTTCTATTTGTATATAAAACCGTGTGATTGTGTGGTCACGTGGAAGTCACATTTCGGGGTTAACTTCCATGTTCTCAGTATTAAAAAAACAGCAGATTTCTTTTAGCAATAAAATAGTCTGTCTTTGACAATTCTGCCTGTCATCTCTGCCAGGTTTTGCACCGGGGCAGTCCTCTCGGACAGACGTGGCCAGCAGGCTCGAGCAGGTGTAAGTTATGAAAGCTAGCAGCACTAATCCCTTGGAGTTTAACGAGCACAGGCCACATTCTGTATTATGTCACCTCCATGTCAGCTGCCTAGAAACGGTTTGTCTTAAGCAAACTATCAGCTGTTGCTAAGAGAGTCCAAATAATAACCACAGCCAGAGAGCAGGATGCTGCCACCTTTTGCTGGACACCTCCCCGACGGCCTGGTCTCCTCTACTAGCTGAACCTGTCGCATTTGTAGAGAAAGTAGTTGCACAAGATGTTGGCATCATGGAGCAAGGATATAGGTGCCTACCCTAGGTTGCAATAGGCATAATGGTCCTAGTTCTTGTTTATCATCCAAAGTTCAAGAGCTTAAGAGACTACTTTCTATAATAAGACCTAAAACCAGTTTGTTGGTTTGTTTGTTTGTTTGTTTTACCAAATTTAACCATTATTAAAATTTACCGTACACGGGGGATGGAAAGATGGGTCAGAAGTTATGAAAGCATACTTGTTCTCAAAGAGTACCAGAACTGAACCAGAGTTCAGTTCCCACCACAAACACCAGGCAGCTAACTGCCTGTACCTCTAGCTTCAGGGATTTAGACATTGCTTTCTTCCACAAGTACCTGCACTCACATTTAAATACCAGTATTTATAGACACACCCTGATACACAAACCTGAAATCCAAATAAACCACTTTAAAAAATACCAATGTACCAAATTGAT
Source organism: Micromys minutus (assembly GCF_963924665.1). Taxonomy (NCBI): domain Eukaryota; kingdom Metazoa; phylum Chordata; class Mammalia; order Rodentia; family Muridae; genus Micromys; species Micromys minutus. Next base: position 36,835,283 of record NC_137984.1, on the reverse strand, counting down.
AATAATCTCCACGGAGTAACGGACAGAACACATGAATGGCAACCTCCTCCTCTGTGCAGCACAAGGCTGTTCCTCTGATGTTTGAGCCAAGGGAAGCTCTGCGAGTGGAACCTCGCTGTAATTAACACAAAGACCCCTGAACAAAGTCCAAGTCATTGGACTGCCATCAAGAATGGAATGTTTGAACTCTGATCCCTGCTCTGGCCAAATCCAGGTTTGAATTATATGCTAAGACTTGTGGGAGGGAGGACGGGTCAGTGAAAACATGATGCCTCTACCAAAAGCAGATGGGAGAGGAAGCTCTCAAGGTTACAGAATTCCATTATTAATTTGATTATACTAATAGGCTTGCTACAGCTGATGTTTCCATACATTAATTACTCCTCTATGTACTTCTGCCAAGTAACTAGATGGTCGCCTGATTTAGACAATGCTGTTAGTCACAGTCTTGGCCTAATCAGAAGCTATTGTATTTCCCCGTTAAATTCTATACAGATTGTTTATAGCCTCTATAACAGACATGGTTTCCGCCATTTAAGTAATTGATCTACACTTTGATTTTCCCCAGTGTCCCATCCTTACCGTTGATGTATAGATGTCAGGGTTAAACTACGATGAAGCTGGGAAGCCATGGTAAGAGAGGCATGTACTCGGTGAATAGCTGTCAGCGGCAGAGTGGCTATTTCATGGCCCGTGTCCTTCCAACGTGTGTCTACTTCGATTTTCTGAGAAAATAAGTAAAAAATTCTTGCTGTAAACCTACTGGACCTCAGATTTAGGCATCCGTGATCATGAAAAGTTGTCTCGCCAAGAAGAAGGGAGTAACCACAGACTGCTTCTCTTTTCTCTAAGTCTTCACGCTAAGGTTCCAGCTACAACCCCATGCTTCACAATGTTGAAATCAAAACGGGAGTTCCAAGGCCTTCTCTCTAATGTGAATTAGGCCCTCCTTGACTGCATGACTAAACCATCTACATTATCTGTAAACATTGAAAATTTGTATTTGTAATAAGACTTTATTTAAAAAACATAAAATGTTAAGATTAGGGATAGAGGTATGTCTCCGTAGTTAAGAGAGCTTTCTTCTCTCCCTGGAGACCCAACATCAGCTCTCAGCCTCTACTCCTGCCATCTCACAACCTGTGAGGCTCTCCTGGATCTCTGTGAACTACAGACAGACCTTCCCATCTCACTTACTGAAAGGGCAAAACGGGGGTCCATAAAATACTTTGAGCAACACAACTTCAGAACACCAAAACATAGAGCTCTTTATAAAGATTAAAGTACAGCTCCTCCTTCAGAAAAACTCAGCCAGGCCCTTTTGAGTATGTAATATCCTTCCCCTCTTTTTCACTACTCCATCTTCCTTAAGACCCATGTTTAAACCACTGCTAAAATATCTTCTTAATACACTGCTTCATATCCACCCTGAAAGTCTTTCCTGTCATGCAGTCAAGAATCCTGGCTTCACAGGAGTGGAGGTCTCTGCAAAACTTCCAGAGGCTGGGGCTCATGTAGCATGGACCTGTGTCTCTGGCTCCTGCTGTGGCTGGCAAAACTTGGTTTAGTCTCTAAGGAGATTTACAATAGAGATCTACAGCGGAAATAAATCATGTAATACACACAAGATATTTTAAATAATAACAGGACAGTAAATATTTGTATTGCTATGGCAATATAAGCTTAATACTGTTGGTTTTGCATAGAGACTGTCTTCACTGGTCATGTAAATGCTGGCGACTCTTCTATACAGACAAAGTTGGGTCTTTGTTTTGTTGTGTTACTGGTTTTTACCCTGGTCAGTCAATTTTTCTTTAAAACTTTAAAATAATGCAAGAAGAAAACAATGCAGTAGATTTCCTTTATAAAATCAAATACTGGTTGTACTATCTTTCTTTGTCTGTTACTTGAAACTCATTTGAAAATGAATCTAGTTCAAACATGGTCAAAGTTATTGAATAGTCCAACTTAAAAAAAATTAAAACCTCAGCCCATAGTTGATGAAAGTTCATGAACCTTGGCAAAACTCTTATTGACCTATAGAAATGTCAGGCATATTTGGGACCAAAGCCAAGTGAGACTCACAATTTCATGTGAAGATTTCACAAAGCTCAACAAATAAACATGGTTTATGCAACAGAAGTATTTGATCCTTACCTGTTGCTAAGATTTCCGATTCTCTTGGCTCTTGACCTGTTTTCTGTGCTTGACAGCTGGAATTATGTAATTTTCAGTCTGAATTACCTTTGTTTATTTTGAAAGTTTACCACAGGGACACATATTTTTTATTTTAGATATTTACTTATCTTTTACTTATGTGTATGTGTTTATGTGAGTTCGGGTGTGCATGCATGTGTGTGTGCAGTTACCCACAGAGGGCAGAGGGGGACACTGGGTCCTTTGGAAAATCAGTGAGAACACTTAACCATTAAGTCATCTTTCTAGCCCTAACTAATATATCCTAATATAATAGATATATTTTACTCTACGCCTTTGACAATTGTGCTAAATTAACTCCTTTCACAAGAGGAGAATAATGGAGTAAGGATTTCTTCTTATCAAGCTGTTATTAAAGAAGCTTGAGTTTGTGGGTTCAGATTTCCAGTCTACAGGTAGGACTGAGCCACTGGTTGTTAGCTCTTCCTCATCCGCTCCCACTTAGATTAGTTCTTGCACATTTTCTAACCACAATGACTTTAATTTTATACATTCTCGTGGGGTGGCATTATTCAGTTTTACTTTTTGAGACAAGGTCGCACTGTGGCTATATAGACATGCTTAGACTAAATATTTTTTATAGCTCAAGGTACAGGTACCCTCAGACTTGCAGCAATCTTCCTGCCTCTACATACTCCCTGGCATTGGCCTTATGAGCATATGCCATCGTTCTTCAACTTGGTCCATTTTCTGTCTTTCTATTCTTTTTGAAAGGATTTATTTTATTTATGTGTGTGAGAGAGTATGTAGGCTGATGTCTATATTCAGATGAGGGCTGGCACTAGTTAGGTCAAGGTGACACATGAGTGTACAGTAGAGAGTGGGGCAGGAACAAAGTTTTTGTAAGGTGGGAGAGAAGAGGAAGGAAGGAAGGAGATTCAAGATGGAGCCAGAGCAGGATGATTCAGATCCAGGTGGTCTAGGTCCATTTTATCATGTCAAGGTGGGCAGTTTATATCTTTATCAATTGGCTTTGAGTTTATTGTGTGGATGTGTTGCAGACTAAGAATTTAGCATATAAACTTGATGGATAAATTACAAATTTCTAGAGCTTTGATTTTACTCAGCTGTGGGGAATGTGAGCAAAGTTCCTGGCTGGCAGAGAGACAACTGAGAGAGGATGCTGTAGAATGCCTGGGGCTGGTGTGGCATGGTGCCAAGCTGGAGCAGCTTGCAGAATGCAATGTGTTTATCAGGCGTGGCAACAATTGGCCAAGAAGACAATGTGAATGCCTCATGGCAGAGAAGTAGCTGGGGCACATGGATCTGGCTCAGTGGTTCGCAGCTCTGTGAAGATCCACATGGTCTGAGAATGTGCAGGAAACTGGTAGCCGTCGGTCATTTTTCATTTTTACCAAAACAAGCGTGTGTGTGTGTGTGTGTGTGTGTGTGTGTGTGTGTGTGTGTGTGTGTGTCTGAGTGTGTGTGCTAGTATATGTAATATGTGTGTGAGTGCCAGTGAAAGCCAGAAGAATGTTGCCTAGAGCTGGAATTGGAGGCACTTGTGAGCTATCAATATGGTGCTGGGAACAGCACTCCAGCCCTCCTGCTTCAGGACTCTTAAACCCCAAGCACCTCTAGCCCTGCATTTTCATTTTTTGATAGGCATCATATGACTCATGTATCAAAATTTCTCTTTTTTTTAACACAGGGGAAAGAGAAATAGCCACAAAAGTATCATAACAAAGTTCTAATTGGTTTCATAATATCACGAACCATAATTCTGCATTATTAATCTCCCAGTAAGAGCACTAACTAACACCTGAGAGTATAGATTTCTTGGTTGTGTTGGGTGAGCACCTAAATTTTCAGTGGGTTATAGGAATGTTCTTTTTTCTGTGAGATATGGTGGGAAGGAGAAGCGGTTTGGCTAACTTAGCAGCCACTAAACACATGCTTCTCTTAATGTAAACACATGGTGGAAAGCACCAAGGGTCATGCAAAAAGGCCCTTGAAAGGCTCATGGTATAACATATATGCAAAAACAACAAATCATTCGGAGTAAGACCAAATGGGTAAGGGATAAGAAAAGGCAACCAGAGAATTCATGTTCTTATGCATCTGTTAGGGTGTGGCTCATTCCTCTGGGCATAACTTGGTTGTCCCCACCAGGGAGCAGAGATGACTGTGAGCATCTGCAGCCCCACAGCCTTGGCTATGAAGCAAGCTAAACAGGGTAGTGGCCAAACATATGGGAAAGGCCTTGGTGCTGAAAACATTAGTGTAGACGGAGAAGGAAGTTGTCTTACCAGAACTTCATCTGGAATTCTGGACATTTCTCCTTCCTCCCAGCTAAAATGGCCTTGGGAGATGTTACAGTGTATGCCTGAAGATGAGACTCCATAATACAACATGAGGGTGGTCAGAACTCCCTGGCTTAACTGTTCTGCGATGAAGCTGCTTTTAAGTTCCCTGGGAACCTGTAGGTAACCTCTCACTTGTGATCCTGTGAACCAATAAAAATCTACTGGTTCATAAAGCTGAACACGGATGGAATTATTCCTCCAGTCTGTCATCAATGTCCTGCCCGGGGAAACAATGAATTCCACAGAGAGTTTAAGGGAGAGGCTGTGTTCGTACTTAAAAGTTCTGTCTCCGAAAGTGTTGTGTCCACACACTTGAGACGACAACCTCAAAAATATTAGTTAAAGGAAATACAAAGATAGAAATGAAAGCAGTCGTGGATGTGAAGTCCACATAGCCTTCAGAAGTAAACATTCACTCATATGCTGTGGTGACAGAAACAGGGGGGTTTCAGCTAGCAGTCTAGTTTGTTAAGTTTGGGTGAGCCTTCTGCTTTTTCTGGCTCACCTCCTTTTCAGAAGGAAACCCTACCTCTCTTTTACGGGGAAGCATTACTTCTGTCCAATTTCAGCAGTGCTCAGGAAAATCTCAGCTCATGACTCTACATCTGACTTTAGTCCTTGACCCTAAGAGTTTTGAGATTTTAAGATGGAAAGCAACTGTTTTCTTGATGTTGAATACAATCCTATAATAGGCTCTTCCAGGATACTGTTGATGAACATATGGTTTGTCCTTGGAGACTTATTTTTGTATGGCTACACACAGAACTGCTGTCCCATAAGGTACTTACGAGACTTGAGGAGGGATTCTGCCTTGAGTAACAAGGTTTTTATCCACACACTAACAGTGGGCGGTGTTCTTCTCTGCCATTCTGTGGTCTCCAGTAGTTGACTGAGGTGCCAATCACAACTGGCAGTGATTGTGTCTCTCCTTTGAGCTCCTTTTCCTCCACAGTTTAGCCATCTCTCTGTCACCTGTTGCACTGGCTCACTGGTCATTTGCCTGTTTTATTTATTAGGTTGTCTGCCTCTTAAACTTCTGGAGGCTCATAAGATGTAAATGAGTCATCTGACAGAGATATGAGCTGCAAACACCTCATCTCTTAATGTGGATTGGTGACTGAATCTTTGAAGGATGTTTTCTTAACAATGAGACTATTTCAATTTTAATGTCATTTAAATCATCAATATTTCCTTAAGGTGAAATGTTGTCTCTATCTTGAGTGATTATTTAGCTCATACCAAGCAACAAATAATGTCTTGATGGTTTTGTTGAGCATAAAAATAACTGTGGTGTGACTTTGTTTGTCAATTAGTAAAGATAATGAAGGGTCTTTGGGGGGGGGGAGAGATTTAGAAGCCGTGCTGGTTTTTACATAGAGCGGTAGTAGTGGCTGGGATGAAGCTAGAAGGCAGGAAGAAATTTATACCAGACAACTCATTTAATAACTGTGCGTGCCAATTTTGCAACATAAAGAAGGATGTGCTTATCTCTCTCTCTCTCTCTCTCTCTTTATTCAGCCCATCAACCCAGGATGGTGCAACCCATAGGAAGAGTCTTTGCACCTTGGGTAAACCTCTCCAGAAACTTGCCTGACTGGGACCTTCATGTCACTCCCTGCCCCAACACAAATCCTAAAATTCTGTGTGCATGGGGTGAGATGGAGTGACCGTGTTTGGAATAAAAAGAGAACTGAGCATCATTCTACTGGGTGTTTGGGGTTTCCACTCAGATCACTATTAGACATCTTTACTCAACACTTTTTACCAAGCTATCTCAATGTAGGGTATTCACATTTTTCTCAATCTTATTTTCTTTGTGACTGCCCATGTATTGGGATGATACTTATTTTTGTTGTGGAAACGAATCTGCATTTGTGAAACTTTTCAGATCACTTGCTTTCCTTTGAAAGATGATGATTGTTCTAGACTGATCTTGAGCTGATCAGTTCTGGCTTTGCTTGTGTACCAATAACAGTCAAGGCTTTGTTTTGGTTTGGATGGAATAACACACTGAAATGGCAAAAGAAGAAAATCATTAGTGAAGTATATGTCTAGTGAAGAAATTAATTGGTAAACAGGGAGCTTTGTGTCATGAGGAGGGAAGTAACACAAGGGTCCCAAGCAGCAAGAGAGGGAACTGACATTATCCAGACAGTGCCAATGTCCCCTAGGACACAAAAACAACCAGAGTTTACTGCTCAGTGAGCCTCAAACACTGTCAATCCCCAGCCTCAGGGCTGATCATTATCATGAGTCTGATCACCACAGAGGAAGTTAGAGAGGGCATGTGCAGGTGGGCCCTAGGAGTGAGAGCTAAGCAGTGACCCCAAGCAGGGAGGTCTCTACCATTACATAACCTCCCTATTAATGGCTAGAAGAATAAATGATTTTATTGTTCCTTTAGTGTTACTACCATCTTTATACCTGCTCATTTAAAAAATATTAAGTGAAGAGAAAGTAGAAAAAGCCATGATCTGTGTTGTTATTTCAACTTCAAACATATACAACTATGGAAGTCCAGATACACATTCCACAAGAGTTTCTAACTTAACAGAGTCTTAACCCCTGCCCTCATTCTTCTGTTTGAAGTACATGCCCCAGGTTTAGTTGATGAGTGTGCTGTCTAATCACTCATACTGGACACCCAGAATTCATTCATATTTTCTTCTCTTTCTTCAATTAATTTTGTTGACCTGACATGATTTAAAATCAACTGGTTTTGAGTTATATAAGTTTGAGAGAATTGAGACTTCCCTGAGGAAGACGCCAGTCCAGTGTGTATGAGGATGTTATGCTCACCTTGCAGGGACCCCAAAGACCACTGAGGAGCCAATTCTGATGCAAACACATAAGGGTCTTTATTATGAGTTCTTGAGCAAGGTCTCTCAAACTCTTACTGCCTCAGTGGGTCAGAGTGAGAGCCCGGAGTCTAAGGATTAAGGGTGTTTATTGTGGTTATGGCAAGCTTGGGGAATTTCTAAATGGGTCAACAAGTTAGTATTTTAAAAACTGCATTTCTGATGTAATGTGCAGGAAGTGAACATGAGGGCAAAACTACCCGGCAAACAGGATGCTCAGATTATCTGTTCTCGGCAGGATGTCTCTATGCACCTTGATTCTGCTATTGTAGCCCGACTGGCTGTTGCTAAGGGGAGGATGTCAGAGGATGGTTGCTCAGGTGGACTTTGTGATTTTTTTGCTGGAATTAAAGTTTAACCCTGATCTCACACAAAAGGGAGTTTCTCTGAAAGCAGAGTTGGTTGGGCTCTACAGAGACACATTCATGAAGAGGCCACAGGTCTCAGAGGAGCTGGGGACATCATCCAGGCAATGCAGCACTCTCCTGTGATTGATGCGTTATTTTCATTTATCTTGTTTTATTTTACTGAGACAGTGTCTCCTGTAGCCCAGAATGGCAATGTATTTATTACGTGACTGAGAATGACTTCCACTGCTGACCCTTGACCTTCCACCTCGGGAGTGTTGGGCTTGCAGGTGCACACCACCATTCCTGGTTTAGAGTGCTAGAGATGGGAGCCCAGGGAGGCATGCAGGGTGAGCACTCTATCACTGAGCTACATCCCTCGCCCTTTTTATTCTGTTGAAATTCAGGAAGTTGGGGCTACTACAGATTCGTGTGCAGGTCTTGCCTTGCTCAGCTCCAGGGGGGCATTCACTAACTCCAGAAAGGGAGCATTTTTAGCCCGTCTGCTCAGCAGTTTTGCCATCAAGAATGATTTGCAATTCAGGATCTGGATACTTTTTTTGGGGGGCTGTCATTTGGTGGTGCAGTGATGCATCAATCACAGCAGCCTAATGAGAAGCATTGCACACACATTTGGGCTCTTCGAACTGGCAATTGTCTCTCCTGGTTCCTTCTCCTAACTTTTGCTTTATTGACTTCAGTGTTGAGTTGATCTGGCTCAATGGACAGATACCAGAATTTGGGGGCAGGAAAGATTTGAGCTTCTATCTAAAACTTCTGGCATTCTACAAGAAGCACTCTAGCCAGGACCTCTTCTCTAGGTCTTAAAACAATGCCAGCATCAACACCAGCATCTGCCTCAGTTTTCCAAGGGTGTTCTTAGTAGTTCTGTCAGGGTGGAGGAAAAACTGCCTTCTTACCCCTGCCTGTGCTTCTGCATAAGCTGGATAGAGGCAGAGGTGAGAGGACCCAAGGGCCAGATCAAGAGGAGGAAGACTGAGAGACAGAAACAGTCTGAGATCCAAAGAGTCCAAACACTGTTTTGTTTGGCCCTCAGACATGGAAGCCCAGCAACAGGAAATGTCAGCTTATAAAACCTTCATGTGGCATTATCTGCTGACAGACATTAGACCCCCTTGGCAGGAACCCCAAAATCACCCCAGGGATAGAAAACAAAAACGAACCACTATGAATGTCTAGATACACTCCAAGACTTACTGGGCGGGCCATCTTGGCAAGCTGGTACCAGGATTAATCTGATTGTTTTGGCACTGGTTAGACAGTGCAGGAGGAGGGCTCTTCTCTGTCTCTGACACCAACTCTGAAATTTAGTGGTCATGGTGCAAGTTTGGGGGCTGTTGGGTGGATGAGAAGCAGGCAGTCAGCATGGAGGACTAAAGAGCTCATCAAAAGAAAATAAGCACTGTTGGTCTACAGTGACCACTCTAAATGCAGAGGGAGATGTTTCTTGGTAGAGAGGCTCTACCCCAAACCGTGGTTGTCAGCACGGGGCTTCCAAGATGGCCCATTTGCCGTACCTGTCACAAAGATGAATGTGTCACCATTTCTCAGACTTAGGGAACTCTCATTTGCTAGAACTCAAGCCTGTGAGGGGGAGACAGCCCAGTGACATCTGAGTCCTCTCTACCACTTCCTGACACTATTAGACTTTTAGTTTCCTCTTTTGTGTGGCAAGATCACTTGTCCTTGGTACGAGTCACAAGGTGCCATGGTGCTTCATCAGCCCCTCTGAAGATGCATCCAGTTGTTTCTTTTCTGTCTGGTTTTGCCTTTTGCCTCACTCAGTTCAGCTCTAGTGGCCAATTTTCACAGCATCTGAAGCCCTGCTGCTCCTAAAGCCAAAAGCAGAATATGAACTGGAGAAAGGAAAACAGCCATTATTAAGATGTCTTAGGATGTCTCCCGGGAAAGAAAGCTTTAGGTGTCAAGTTGGTACAACCTACAATGAACTTGGAAGAGAGTCTCAGTAAGGGATAACCTAGATCATGGTTGGCCTATGGCCATGTCTACAAGGGATTCTCTTGATTGCTTTGATATGAGAAGGACCAGCCTAACAGTGGACAGCCAGCTAAGCACTGGGCATGCAAGCTTCGTTTCTCTTGATGGTAGATGTGATGTGGCTAGGCATCTCTAGCTGCTGTGAACATCTCTGTGGTGATGAACTTTAGCTTGGAATTATCAGTTAAAGTAAACTCTTTATTTTCTAAGCTTCTTTCTCCCAAGGTACTTCATCACAGCAACAGAAACAAAATTAGAAAATCCCCTCCCCAAAACCTTCCTTACACATAGCAAAACACATGGCACCCAAGGCCTCAGACACATGGCAGTCCTGGGAGCAGGCTTCAGCCACAGCATTACTCATAGCTCCCCTGTTTTTTGAGTCTGCCCACTTGACACATCCTAGGAAAGCCAGGCCATGCAGATTTAGGCATCCAGAAGCCTACAGAAATCTTCTGAAAGCAGATAGTGGGCCCTGTGGGTCTCTGTGATAAAGAAAAGATTTGTGGCTTCAGTTCTACCTGCAGAACTTCCTCTGAATCAGCTGGAGAAGTTCTCACATACACTCCATTCCCTGGGGCTTTGTCACGGCTTCAAAAGGTCTCCTGGTCCCCACTGCCCTGAGCAAGCCATCTTCCCCTCCATGAGTTCTTCTGTTTTAACGAGCCTGCCAATCTGCTTTATTGCAGCTTTAGTCATGCCCCTTCCATAATTTCAACCAAATAAATACACTTCCTTTTAGATAAACACAATGTATTTTCTGCCACTACCACAGACCCTGAACCTTGAAGGGCTATTTGCAACACCCAATTCTATTAAAGGCTCAAAAGAGCCAAGTTCAAAGCTAGAAAACCACTGTTGATTTTCTCCATCCTGAATTCTCACTTATGGCATGAAAGAAAATATGTCCATCAAATAGCTGTGATCCACAATGCCCAAGGATCAAATGAGGCTAAACCATGGACAGAGCAACCGGAAACAGTGGGCCAAGGGAGATGGATCAAACAATTTGTAGCTACTGTTCGGAACCCATTCAGAGGATGGAGACAGAGAAAATTCAAAGGGTGAATTCAAGCTTGACTTATAATGACTCTGGGAAAGGATGTGGAGCAAGCACAAGAAAGGCCACATGAATACAGGGCCAAGAAACTGACCAGGGTCACTGCGCATAAATGGCTGAAAACAGAACCGCGTTCCCCTCCAGTGAGCCCCACAGCAGAGAAAAGGTGTGTAAGACAGAAAAGGAAGCATTCCAGCCTCTGCAGAGAGAAGCTGCTGCCTGGCCAGCTTTACTCCTGACTCCCCGAGACCTCCGGTCCCATCGGAAGCAGTAAGGGCTGAGATGCTGCTGGCTGGAATGGCAGCTACCTGCAAACTCCATGACTGAGCATCACCTTGGCACTGAGCAGCAGTGAGAGGACAGTAGAGCAACCCCCTTTCTTTGTTGGGATACACGAGCAGCCAGTGTCCTTGCTCAGTGACACTATGGAAACTGAAATGGTTGACTGGCTACTTAGGATGTGCAGACAGCACTTCTGTTGGCCCAATGCCAGTCAGATTTCAGACTGGGCTTGGTCTGCAAAGAGGAGCTTCAGAGACTATGCCAGGGTTACCCTTTCTGGCTCATCCTGGCTGTGTATTTAACCAGGACTTAAAAACAAAGCACCAAAGGATATTATTTTTCTTCCCCAAACATCAGTCTATCCATTGTATCAAACTTGAGTAGCAAAAGAGAGGCTGAGAAGAACACAAGGAACAAGCCCAGTGTTTCTTTGCTGGTTGTTTACTTTTGTTTTTCTGTTTTTATTTTGGCAAAGAATTTTGTTTGTTTTCTAGACTAAAACAGCCTCGTGATTCCCCTGTGTTTGAAAGAAAGGTCCTTTTCTACATTACAGCATGGCTTAGCCTGATCTCTCTTAAAGTATCCTTGCAGTCTTTGTTGAGTGCAAAATCTCACTGCGAAGTCCAAACTTCTCTGTTGGAATTCTAACAGATCACACAGCACATAAGAGGAATAAAACCTTAAAATTAAAACCCACACATCCTAGTAAAATGGATTTCTCTACACCATTAATAAGTCCAGCAGAATAGAAATGATGTGACAGATATTTACAAATAAACTGTGATTTCATAATACCCAGGCACTAATATAAAAGAAGAATTAGAATATATTCTATCTACTGTTTTTTTAGTTTTTTAAAAAAAATATTGAAAATTAATTAAATTGTTACTACATAAGAAACTACACATTTTCAAATGATTCTTTATTTGTAACTTTGACACTTACCCATCTAAATACCTTTCTAGTTTCTCGCTTTTGAAAATAATTACTAGTAGAAATTAATTTATTCAATATAAATTTAATAAGGAAAAATTTAAACCTTTATATAATTAAATAACCCAAGAGTTGAAATGGGAAAAGCTAAGAAATTGGTGAAGTCATTATTTATAATGTCAATTACAAGACAGAATAAGAAGGAGAAATTAAATGTTTTAGTTAAACACAGCAAATCCCATGCTGCTAAAATTACAGTCATGGAAAAGTTCTAGCAGGAAGAGATGAAGATGGTTTATTCTCACAGCTTTAAAAGCAAAAGGAAACTAGGAAACACATGCTCAGGAGTGTCAGGGTAACGGACATATCCTTTGCCACCTTCAACAACACCAAAGTAACATACTGCACCTACGGAAGTCCTCCATGCGCAGCTGCGGAAGTCCTCCATGTGCATCTGCGGAAGTCCTCCATGTGCATCTGCGGAAGTCCTCCATGTGCATCTGCGGAAGTCCTCCATGCGCAACTGCGGAAGTCCTCCATGTGCATCTGCGGAAGTCCTCCATGGGCAGCTGCGGAAGTCCTCCATGGGCAGCTGCGGAAGTCCTCCATGGGCAGCTGCGGAAGTCCTCCATGGGCAGCTGCGGAAGGCATCCATGTGCAGCCGCGGAAGGAATCCATGTGCAGCCGCAAAAGGCCTTCATGGTAGTGTTTTTTGTTTGTTTGTTTTGTTTTGTTGTTGTTTAAGTTCTTACAGACAAATAAGCACAATCTGAGTGTGCACAGGCGTGTAAGCAATGGGTGTGTGCTTACTTGTGTGTGATGTAACTGTAGGGGTCAGTACATATCCTCAAGTATTGCCCCTCGGACAATGTTGACCTTTGTCTGAGATGGAATTGCTTAGTGGCCTGAGACCTGCTAAAGGGAACCTCAAGTACTGGGCACGCTTCAACTCCCCAGCACTGACAGGACAAACTCCCACCACCAGGCTTGGCTTTTCTCATGGATTGTGGGGAATTGAACTCAGGTCTTCAAGAAGTTTATTGACCAAGTTATAATTCAGACCTTGCAGGAATGTTTCTGACACAGAGACGCTCCTGAAGGGAACTGAAACTTCCACTCCATTCTGTAATATGGAACTAATACCTTCTCAAACCAATGCTGGCCACATCCCATGTCCTCTATCAGAAGCAACCTGAGCAGTAGGAGCAACTCAAGTGCAAACCTTGTCCAGCACAGTTTCCGCTTCTACCAAAACGTCTAAAACAAAAGCCCTATCTCACGGTGGCTTCTCCTTCAGAGGTTCTCATTAGCCACAGTCTGTTTTCATGACTGTGCATGTCCTTGCTTCCGGCTACTCCAAGGTGTTCCCATGTGTGTTTCTTTCTTCTCTCATCCTCACGTCCTTCTTATCAATGGACTAGACGTGTGACTATCAAGAATGTATTTCCTTTCATGCCTCTCACTAAACAAATAGACAGAGATAGGAAATCCTTAGAGCTATACCAGCTAATGTTCCTCATTCTGCTTGCACTGTGTCCACAACCAGCATATAAGAAAGTGAGTATACACACACACACACACACACACACACACACACACACACACACACTGTGTCTACAGACTGCACATGAGAAGTGGAACATGCGCACTGTGTCCACAGACTCCCCGTGAGAGGCAAACACACACCACCATCATGAGGACCCATGCTTCCCTAATGCTGCCTTTGTTACACTGCGCTCTTACTTCTCCCAAGGCATGTTTATCATTGTAATTTAGGTTTGAGGTCCCCACACACAAAGGCTCACATGTTGGACGTCTGGGTTGCAATGCAGTATTCAGGATGGGGCTTGGGAGAAGTACCTGGGTAATAAGAGAGGTGGCCTGTCTGTGCCTTCATACTGCAGTGGATTATTGGCAGGTAATGAGTATTGAAGAAATTGGGGCCTGACTGGAGAGAATGACTAATGGCGAAATGCCCTTGAAAAGGATCATGTCCTTAGCCTCCTCTTCTCCCCTCTGCCTCTCGAATCATTTGACTGTGATAGAGTGAGTAGCCCCTGCACAAGGCTCCCACCAGCAAGGATGCTCTGCATCACCTCAGCCCAGCACAGTGAAGTCAAATTTCTGACACTGTGAGCCAAGCCAAGTGTCCCTTCCCCACTTAACTTGTTTGTCTGTGGTTTTGAGTCACAGAGATGAAAAACTGACTAATATACTCAGCAGGTGTCAGTTTGGTTTTGTTCCCAAAGTTGTAAGGTCTCCAATAAAATGACTGAAGAAACAAGTGTAGCCCAGAGAAAATGCTAAGGCTTAAAGGAGATTTTAAAAAATCTAGGAAAATACCATTGTCTGTCAGAGTGTTCTTGTACAGAAATGCCAGTGATGAAGCCATCCATACCCCTATCCATCCATTCATCCTTCCATCTAACCATCCCTCTCTTCATTCATCCCTCCCTCCATCCATTCCTCCCTCCATCCCTCTATACACGTGCTGATTCTCAAATCTATTCATTCAAAGCAATGCCAGTTCAATGATATAGAGGAATAAGATATCAATAAGGAATCTGATCATCGCCCCAGGAGCCTATTTCGTGGAGAAATGCGTATGTAAAGTGTAGGAATATGTGACATTCCTAGGATCATGTGCAGACCCAGGGAAAGCAATAGCAACTGGGTGAACTGTTGATGAAAACTGTCTAGAGAATTCATCCCAAATCAAACTTGCTTCTCATCCAACCCGCAGACTGTCCTTGTGGCAAAGAGAAACACTCACACCATGGACTCTGAGGCCGACAGAGGCCTTTTGGGGCCCTGAAAGATGAGGACTGGAATGGGAAAGGGAAGATTTGTGAGCTCAGAGAGAAGGGCTCCTGATTCTACACAGTGAGGGAAACATGGGAAGGAACTTCTGACTCTCCTGCAGAGGGAAGCACTGTTGTAGGCTTGGGCAGAGTGATCATATCTAACTGTCCTTCACACAAGCACAGGCTTCCAGATTGACAATAACTTGCAGAGGCCCAGGCCAGAGACTTGGTCTGAAGAAGACAAACAGGGTTGATAAAGGGGACACTTTCAGATGAACCTGGAAGTTATCCTAAGGCACCAGTTTAAGGAATATCATTTGAATGTTTTAACACTAGTGGGATCAAAAAAAGATTTTTACTTTATGTTTCTTGACACTCAACAAGGATTCCTTGATAGAACCACCACTTAGGAAGAGAGTGATATTCCCTAAAGCATGACACTATTATGCTGGCAGAGAAAATGAAATCATAACACAAACACATCATTTCTATGGTTTCCAGAGTTTTCTAATTTTTTTCTATTAATCAGCAATCCTCCAACCTAATTCTATCACATGAAGAGGTTTCTCTTATGGCTGCATATGTGGTTAGTGTGGAGTTTTGTTAGGCTGATGTTTTGCGACTTCAAAAGAAATTGAATTCATAATGTAAGTCTTTGTCAATATA
Source organism: Micromys minutus (assembly GCF_963924665.1). Lineage (NCBI taxonomy): Eukaryota > Metazoa > Chordata > Mammalia > Rodentia > Muridae > Micromys > Micromys minutus. The sequence continues at coordinate 36,819,791 of NC_137984.1, read as the reverse complement.
AAATAGAGTCACCTTGCAAGAAGAAACCTCAGTTGAGGTATTGCCTCCATCAGACCGGCCTATAAACAAATTCATGGAACTCTTTTTTTTTTTTTTTTTTTTTTTTTTTTTGATTAGTGAGTGATGTGGCAGGGCCAAGTCCAATGTGGGTGGTGCCATCCCTAGGCAGGAAGTCCTGGAATAAATAAGAAAGCCAGGGTAAGTAAGCAGTGTTTCTCAATGGTCTCTGCTTCAGTTCCTGCCTCAAGTTTAATTTCTCCTCATGATGGACTGGAAGCTGAGATAAACAATTTTCTACCTAAACTGCTTCTGCTCATGGTGTTTGCCAAAGCAAAACAATGCAAAGCAGGACAGCCACTCTTTGTAATGTTCAAATTTTCTCTAGTAATAAATCTAGCACCAAATAAGCATCTTTGGCTCTCTGACTGTGGATGGGGCATCGCTCTCTGGGACGTCCTTGCTGCTGTTCACAGCCACACCACAGTCACAGCACAAAGCTGCTGCAAGACCACGTTCTATAAGATGAATCCCCCCGATGTTTAGAAACATCCATGCATTCTGAGCATTTCCCCTTCTAGTCTGCACCCTCGCTGAGGGTCCACTCAGCGTGGAAATGGTGAGGACCAAGAAGGCAATGGGATGCAGGGACAACCACAACAGCAACTGCCTTGCTCTTTTCATTCCCAAAGATCTCTAAGCTGTAAGCAGGATGTGAGGCCTCATGAAGCAAGAGTGCAAACTTCCTACTGCCAGGAAAGAGAGAGACAAAGTGAGAAAGATCTCTGGGGGGTGGAGGGTGGGGGATGGGGGGTGGGCTGGAGCTCCAATAGCCACCTTCCCCACCTCTCTACTAATGCCTTTCATAGTTTCATTTCAGACCTCACACTTAAACCTGAAGGAAGTGAAACTCCTATTGTGGCTCTGATATGCATGTCCCTATAAACAGTGCCTAAAATCATGACCTATGGGACAGTGCAACCACCGGGCTCTCCCATCAAAGTGATCAGCAGGAATCCCACTCAGGATAAACTACTTGGCTGTGTTTTCTTCCTCTCACTCCTCATAGATGAAACACTTGCACCATATGTTGTTTCCATGCATTGCCTGTCTGGAAAAGTTCTCAGCAAGTAACTAAAATATTAAATTTGATAGTCAAGCTTGAGCCATGAAGGCAGGGGGAATCCGCAGTGACAGTTTCCTGGCCCGGGGGTCTGCACGTGAGCCTTCCACAGCAGCAGCTTGTTAAATAATTATAAATAAGCAGTTTGCTCGCCACAGAGAAAAAAACTCACATCCAGAAACTCTGCAGCCTAGGATTTAAGGTTTGAGGGGTTAAGACGCTGGCTGTCAGTACCATAGAGTATTCAAAAGCACAGGAGGCCAGTACTCAGGACTCTCGGTTTGAAACTGCTTTTAAGTGAAAAAGTTAAGAAGCAATCAAATCCAAACAACCAAAACCTCTCATTCTGAAGAGAGGAGGAAAGGGTCTGTTGTAATAGAACATCAACACACAAAATAAGACAAAGGAGAGAGTTTCCCTCCCTGTCTGCTCTTTTGATTCCATCCCAAACACCTCAGTTCTGCTTTATTTAATAACAAGATTCAAACCGATGCCAGGATACAGTAGGTTTCCTGGGTTTCCACTCACCTGTGGGTCACTGCTGCAGCTCGGACCCTCAGAGCCTGTGATCCTCCACAGAGAATTTGTACATATGTGGGGTGGGGGATGACCACTAAGGCACTGTTGCTGTCCTATGACATGCTCAGCCCATCCTTCTTCTGGCTGTGGTTATTTAAAATGTGGCAGGCAGCATACATCAGTTTTATTGCTGATAATGGCGACAATAAATCTAGATAGCTGCTTCCCAGAGCATGCTTCATAGAAGATTGTTTTTTTAAAAAGTGTTTGTGCGCAGATGCATAGCCAGTGATTCCAAATCTCTCCGGCTGGTTAGGAGGGAACTCAAATACAACAGAGTTGTTAAGAACCCTTTAGAAAGGAAATGCTTAGTTTATATATCTCAAGGTTTTCCGGACTTTTGTGCCACAATCTTTTGAGGAAGGGTCACAACAATACCTTCTTCAGTGCCCTCTGGAAAGCATAGATTCAGTTGTGTCTAAAAGCTGTGAGATAGCATCTATTGCTTTAATGAAACAAACTCAAGGGATGAAGGATGTATTTTAAACAACGTTGGAGAAGATACAAAGCGGGCAAGGGGTGGCCTGGTATCTCTGGTGGCTGCTCTTGTTGCATGCACAAGTCAAGAGATAGAGGAAGGACAGGAAGTGGGACCCAGCTATGAAACACAAGGTCTGTTCCCAGCTGCCCATTTTCTCCTAACATTTCCCCAACCTCCTCAGACAGCTAGGGAATCAAGTGTTCAAACACGTGAGTCTGTGGGAGACATTTCACATTCAAACCGCATCAGATACCGCTCATCATGGAAGATTATAAGAAGTTAGAGAAAGCGGTCACCCTATGTTCAGAGGTGGTGAGTACTCTTTCTGTTCCAACCATGACAATGTGGCATTTCTGGCTGGAAAGGACCCACGAGCAGAGTGAGTGAAGTTCACGTGCAGCAGAACAACCCTGGAAAAAGTCACAGTCTGTGTCTTAGGAAACTCTCCCCAAAGACTGTGCATACAGGTGCCGACTGACAGGGCCCGAGGAAAGCCCTGGCTCTGACCTACAGAATAAGAGTTCCCTGCCGGATTCGTCAGTGCCGCCGGCTGTCCAGTTTTGTGGTTGGACGGCCAGAGGTTCTAAGGAGATCCAGAACCATTCACTTTTGCTAGCTTTCCATTACGTGTAAATAAGTGCACGACACTTTACAGTTCCGTTTAAGTAAGTACATAACACTTGTAGAGTGAATAAGCTTTGACACAGATGCCAACATTCCTGTCAAACTCCCAATGTTGCCAGTGCCGAACCTGAACTAATGGTGCTTAGCATGCCGGGGCATATGCCACATTTACATGTTACATGGCTTTCTCCCTGCCCAATGGTGCTTCTTTACATACAATCCCTCACCGAGATCATGCTATCTGCAGTGGAAGGGACCACTGTCCAAGTTTCAGGTTCCTTTTGGTGGCAGTTCAAAGTCTTATAAGCTGGTCATTTAAAAAAAGCATAAAAAGACATAATTACCTTCTGGACAAATGAATCCTTTATGAATACAATGGGATGTTGATGACCCTAAATTTAGAAAATACGGACAAAATTTTTAGAATCCTCTACTCCCCAGCAAAGCCATGGATCTAGGCCTCCCTTTCTAAGGCCCAGCATTTAGCCCAGCCACCTCTACCCTTGTTGCTTGTCTATATATTATAGTCTGCAAGGAACCGAGGGAGAAGAACTCAGCCCCTGAGAAGATCCAAGACACATATGAAGGGTACTCCTAAATAATCTCTTCAACATTCCCATTATCACAAGCAAGGCTCCCCTTGACATGCTTTGGTGTCAGAGATAAAGGAACTTCAAAGGAGACTGGGAAATGAAATGAGGACATTTATTGAAATCATAGAGCAAGAACGAGAGAAGAGGTGAGCTGTAGTTCTCATCAGCTCCCAGCAGAAGGGAGGTGGGGTGGAGCCAGTTTCAGTGGAACTCAAGGGACTTGAAGACCTTGGTGAACAAAGAGCTATGCTGGCCATGCAACCCCAAGGCCACTGTTCCCTGCTGTCCCCATTAAAATTACAAGAATGCCCTCTTACCAGGGTCATATGGAACTTCGACAGGAAAACAGCAAGTTCCCCTTTTGGGCCAATCAAGGGGACAATTCTTAACCTTAATACTACCTGGACTAACCAGCTACTGGGATCTGAATTAAAAGGAAAAAAAAAAGAGATATCCGGTTGTGAGGAAATCTAATATCCTCACACGGGCCACCAATGTTGTTAGGAGATGACGTCCAGGGTTAGGAAAAGGATGAAGAGAGTAGGGGGAGAGGGATATGGCAATGACTCTGGGGCACCCATGTTAGAAACCCCTTACCCTGAGGGACCAGCCACACAACAGTATAGTACAGAATAGAGTTTATTCAAGTCATGGAAGAGTTAAGAGGGTAGTAGAGGCTCAGGGGTGGGGGGTGAGAGAGAGAGAGAGAGAGAGAGAGAGAGAGAGAGAGAGAGAGAGAGAGAGAGAAGAGAGGAATAGAGGCTGGCTATGAGCGTGTGGAGGGAAAGGGGGGAAGGGAAGGGGAAGAGGAGGGGTAAGGGGTAGAGCAAGACTGCAAGAATGCAAAAGACCAGGAGAGAGAGGAGGGGTCAAGCAGCACCTTTTCTAGCGTCAGGTCACTGGGGCAAAGTATACCTGGCTATTGCCAGGTAACTGAGGGGTGGGGTTTACAGAATCCCAACATGAACCTTAGTCCTCATCTCACAGCAAGCTCTCACATATAATTGATTTTTATGGTGTGTTCATTGGTGTTTTACCTCCAATTATGTCTATATAAAGGTGTCAGAAGCCCTGGAAGTGCAGTCACAGACAGCTGTGAGCCACCATGTGGGGGATGAGCCTTGAACCCAGGTCCTTTAGAAAAGCATCCACTGTTGTGTCATCTCTCTGTCCTAAGATTCTTTGTTATAGGGAGGGAGTTGTTTTAGAACAACCTATAAAGAGAGAAAGGAGAGCTTAGAGAGATCAAGTGACTAACACACACAAACACATCTTTAGCTGTGAACACAGTGTCCAGTAACCAAGGGTAGATTTCCTAAGCAGATCTCAGTCAGCCAGGGCTTCTCGGAGAATGTTGGGGGTCAACACTGAGAGCTTAATCCTCCCAAAGTGTGAAAACCAGGCTCCTTCAGTCCTCACTGTGTCCGTGGGGCAGTGCTTTCCGTGGTCACAACAAACCCAGACCCTACTCAGCCAACAGAATGACAGCAATTGATGTTTAATTGATGGATTTATGACTAGTCGCTTCCTGAGGAAATGTGTTTTCATTCAGCTTTTCTTCCTTCAACAATGCGACACACATACAAAGCTCACAATTTAGGATTTTCTTACCCCACCCAGGTCAGGCTCTCTACCCCCTGTCCCCACCCAGCCTTTAAATAAATAAATACTATAATCTAAATTCAGAGACTTCTGCTGTGTTCCCATTTCGAGGTTTGTCAATGTTACTTGCCTATTGCTGTTCTCTTTGTTTTTAGGAAACGAAATGAAACATGCTCTTAAAGGACGCTTGCTTTCAGCATCTAGGTGCTCCACTAAAGATGAAAACGGGTTGGGTAGCGTTCTTTGCTCACAGGCACTAAATACCACCACTACCAACATCCACGCCCTCACCCACGCACCCCACCCCCACCACCTACTCACCCTCCCCACCCTCCCCACCCCCGCGATTTGGGCCCTCACATAGCTTTCCCTGCAGGCTCCTTTTGAAGTTTGTAGTTCAGAATTACCACGCACCAGTACAGTACACTGGCTTATACCCCACACCCTCGGGTCCTGGTCTCTCTGTGTGCTTGGATGGGCTCCACTCGTATGGCGCTCCAAGGACCGTGACTGGGCTGAATGGAACTCGCGCCGCTTGGCAGGAGTGGGAAGACCCAGTGAAACCTGACTGCTGTCAAGGAAGCCAAAGATGGTTTTGTTTCACTTTTTAATGAATGAAAGCAGAATTGAAACCCATCCAAAGAGTGGATGTTTGGGCTTTTGAAGGAAGAAAACTGAAAGCGCACGGGGTGTTTTCCTCTCCCTTGGCAATGGAGTGCATCGAGGTATGGAGAATTCAGCTGGCCCAGGGCAGTCCAGGAAGCCTGTCAGAGGTGCAGGGGCTCTGGGCAGCTTATGCCTCTGACCCCATGTACTCATCAGCCGGAGGAAACCAGATTCATCTTCATGCGTTTTAAGGAAAACATCTAGATGTACGAGCATTCCCAGGGGCAAAAGCTAGACTATTTCCTGAAATATTAGGGGCATGTCCAAATAGTTTTAACATTTTCTTCTTTGTCTTGTTTTCTCTTTTCTTTCCAAAACCAGCAAGAAATAAAGTGCATCTGGTGCTGACTGACCACCCAGAATTCCACCCTCCCAAACGCACTTAGAACCATATTGTTTTACCTAGTCGTGTGTTCCCCTGTGTAAGAAGCTACGTGTGCCTGTGTGACCAGGACTTTAATGTCTCCCCGATTTAAGAAGAAAATCAACGTTATCACTATGCTTTCCTTTGCCTTTTCCCCAGTGATGTCGGAAGGACACTGCATCCCTCCAGCTTCTCCCAAACGCATACGGCTTCAGAGCATCTTGTTCCCTGACCTGTATAGGCTTGTCATCTCCACCTGGAGTAAAAAGGATGTGTTGCCTTTGTTACTAACCTCAAATTCGTTGAGATGTTTCTGTGTCTAAAGAGATGGCTCTGAGTTCCATCTTCAGAACACGGACAAAATAAATTATTCCAAGTGCTGGGAAAGCAGAAATGAGTGGATCCCCAGGGCTCGGGGACCAATCAGCCTTGAATGACATTCAAGGTTGTTCTACAGCCTCTCAAACACATGTGCACACATTTAAGCACAGACACACTCAGCCATCAATATGGTTACTTCCAGCAGCAGGCATCCATGTATCTCTTGTTATCTCTAGAGAGTGGACAAAGCTTGGCCAGGAAACACCCCTCCAAGCTAGTGTTTTCATGGAGGTTCGGGCTGTTTGCACTCAGCCTTGCCTCTAAAGGTTCCCTGAATCTAGAGGGCTAGAATTCAGGCATCAGGCTCTACAAGAAGAATCTGGAAATACTGCCTTCTAGAGACTGGGGAGTCAGTAGGGGCAAACCTTGTGTTTCTCTGTACATAGCAATTAGCTGGAGGGTCCATAGCCAGCCAGCTATGAAGCACAGTCAGAACTTGCTTAGGAAGGAGGATGCTCTCCCTTGTCTAGGAGACAGGATGGGCTCTGCCTTGTGGACTACACAGCTTTATTTTTCCCAGCTCTCCAGCCCTCTGTTTACAAGATGTGAATGCAGGCTTCAGCCTCCAAGGTGCTCAGTGATCACTTCTGAAAGTCTCTACAAAGCTTACAATTGCTGGTCCTTCATTGTCATGGAGAACACAAAGAGTAGTTTGTTCAAACAAGCACCTCACATCTTCAGTTCTAACGTGGCAAAGGTTCCACAGATGACTGCAAAAGCCTAAGGATAAAATGTAGTGAGTGACCTTTAGACCCCTTTGTTTGAGATATCTCTCAGTCTTGTTATACAGTATGCAATATAACATTTTTTTAATTCCACATACTACAAGCCAAGAAGGGTCTATTTAGTTGCTAAAAGAAGTAGTTTAATATTAGCTAATATTTTAAAAATGTTAGTGAGGTCTGTTTCTGGTAGATGAATCTTGTCTTATAACCTGATCATTTAGACTTCATTGGGACCATGTACATTTATAGCTCTTGTTGAGCACAACTTTCTGGTTTCTAAAATCTTGCTCTTTTTCCATCTGGTTATTTATATGTTAATAGGTTCTTTTCATTCTGCTATGTGTTGACTAATCTACTGGGTTGAACAGGACCCAATCTTTTATAGGTCTCTTTTGCTCATCTATTCTACCCATGGATTTTTTTTTTCTTTCTTATGTTCTTGTAATTAAGACTTTTTTCCACCTCTGTGTGTAGAGATTTTTTTATGTGTGTGTGTGTGTGTGTGTTTGTGTGTATATGTGTGTATATGTATATGTGCATGTGTGTATGTATGTGTAGGTGTGTTTATGTGTGTGTGCCTGTGTGTGTGCATGTGTGTGTGTGTAGTAATGGAGAAGTAAAAATCTTAAACATTTCTCCAGCTCAGCATTTAATTATTCATTCTTTTCTAATAAAGTTAGATTGCCTAAAGCAAAAAGAAGAGTAATTAGGTGGGTGAGAACACACAACAAGTCAAGTGAGATGGCGCATCCCCATTATCACTGCCCTGGGAAGCAGAGACAATCATGACTTTGGGGCTAGCACTGACTATGTGGCAAGATCATGGCCTGACTGGGCTGCATAACCTCAAAAATGCCAAGTGAGTATAGAACTATGATTGTAGAAGACACAGCCCACAAAGGATAAAGAAAACATACAAAGTATTAAATTTTACCAAGATTTTTAAGTGAAAGTATAATGGTCACAAATTTCACCAAGAAGTTTACTCTCTTGTGATGATTAATCAACTTTCATATTTGAAAATAGCTTAAGAAAGAAAATTTAGAAATTAGTTACAAGAGTAAAAATAATTTTCTGAATTCTAAATCAGGGAGTTATTATTTATGTTTATCCAGTAGAGTTAAGAGCAAGACGTTGAGAGAGAAAATAATATAGAATTGCTTTTTACCCCACAAGAAATATCTTTATATGACGTAGATATGTAATTCAGGTAGGCAGAAGAGTGAAGAATTGTGATATATTGTTTCTTTCCAGGGCCTGTGGTAACACTAAAGCTTAGGAAAACAGAAACATTCAAAGACTTGATAATGTATACTGTGCAGAAACTATAAAATATCCACATCCCTACCCCCAAATTAAAGAAACACAATGAATGGCTGCTGACAAATTAAATAAGGAAGTCTCACAAAAGTCAAACACAGGAAGTAAATATTAAAATCAGCTAGGGAAAGCAAGAGTTCAACAACTAAGGAACAGTCACATTTTCTCCAGAATTTACTGTTTCCAGCACTTTAGGTCATCTGTGTTAGTGTTTGGTTTTGTCTGTAGTACGGTGTTAACAACCCTTTCCCTCCAAGTTTTGACCAATCTTCTAGACAAAATTGATCGATGTCTTTACACAGTTTACTATCCTAATGTGTGAACATTTAAGCGATTTTAAATTTTAAAATTTTAGCATTTTAAAAATAACGATTACATACCCAAAGGGCTACCGCTGTGTCTTCTAAATACTTTGTACATGAAATGTTTCCACTTTCTTAGCTCCTCTTTCTTCTCTTGCCAGAGCTTTTGCTGGCACGGTTGAAAATTCTCTCCCGAGTCTGCCCATGAATGTGGCCGTGCCCGACGATGGCTTTGCCAGTCTCCATCTCTGCTCTCTTCACATGTGCCCACACTGTAAGTGAGCTCATTAAATTCTCGTATTTTCACTATATTTAATGCCCCTTAGTTTCCTGTTAGAACTCTGATGTGGACATGGATTCTAAGTGGTATTCTTCTAGAGGAAGTGATGTTGAGGGTTGTAAAACCCTTTTCTGAGGGTCTACAGTAAATAATGAAACCAAATGTTCCCAGTGCTTGTGGCATGCATGTTGCAGGGGTGGTGGTCCAAGCCTGACCCTTACAAATGTCAGTTTACCAGAACAGTCTTCACGCTGTCCTCAAAAGGGCAATGCCTGGTAAGAAACCCTTCTGCCGGGATACGCAGGACTCTTGGCTCTCCTGCACAGCAATATTTTTCTGACAGCTAGCCACATCACAAGACCTTAGACATTTTAAGAGTTAGATTTAATACAAGGGGCAGATACCAGCAATCACATAAATTCAAAGTAAAAACTTCAATGAAAATGTCTGTCCACAGAGGAAAGATTCCAAGAGGTTAGAGCTTGTCAGAGTTCCTTCCAACTCCTCTAAATCCGGAGTACGGTTGCCCAAATCTCAGCTTGTGTCTGATGCATGGGGAGCAATGCGGCTACGGATAGGCAGCCCCCCTCCCACTGGTTCACATCCCCCCCCCCGCTCCCGCCCACGATTTGGCCAGTTTTCTGGAAAATAACAATAAATTTGCCAGACTTAATCCGAACTTGCTGGGCTCTGCTGAGCCTTTCATCCGTGATGAATGTGAAGTCTTCACCCTGGTGGTAAGACACACGTGTCTTCATCTTGCTTTTCTTGTGGTTTGATGAGAAAAACCACAGACATTCACAAGTGTGCAGGAAATTCAGCGGAGCCTTTAAAAACGATCCCATTTTGTTTGGCACATAGATCCTACAGCCTGGAAGAAGCAAAAAAAAAAAAAAAAAAAAAAAAAAAAAAAAAAAAAAAAAAAAAAATTCCAAAGGAAGTTCAATGTGGTGATTTCATGAGAAACAAAACATCATCACATCAATTTTACCAAGTGAAGCCAGAAAGGACACAATGCTGTTATAACCCCAGGGGACTTGTGCCTGATCCCCATGCTCTTTACCCTACATTGTATGTAGTCAATTCAGTGGTATACATAGTGGAAGTTATTGAATGTCTTAACCACCTTGTAGTAACATACAAATCTTTGCACACACATGGTTGACTTTTTCACAGAAACAAGGGTAATTTCAATTCAGATAGAGGACTATATCTTTTTAAGTAGTTAATTCATTCACATGGTACAAAAGTTGCATTGGGTTCTAGAGAGAAAATGTTTATCCTGTCCTCCGAGTGATTCTCATTGTGGATAGTTGTGATGTACAGTATTAAACGACCCTCCTAGAGTTAGGATGGTCAAGTCCTCTGTAGCGGGAACCCACTGTGTGGACGTTTAGATATTTGCATACATTTAGGTAGCAGCTTTTATTTTAGTGAAATGATTATATGGGCCATTGTGCTTAGTTTTTGTTTTTCACTGAAAACCCATCTTTACATCTCTAGTATCGTTGCATAATTTTATCTCATTCATAATTTTGCTTCATTCATAAACAATGTGTGGTGATAAGGATTTCTGGTGTTTTAAATTGGAACGCTGCTTTAACCACTTCACCTCTTAATAGTATTATAAACCCCGCCTTACTCAGGAGGGGTTTGGGCCCGACTTGGTAGTGAGCCAGGAAGGAAGTGAGTGGAAGACATCGACCCCTTTGCTTCCACCAAACCCAGAAGACACCAAGGCCACCTCTCAGACAGAACCAGGAGCAACAGAGAGCTTTGCATAAACAGGTATCTCTGTCCAAGAAGAAATGTCAAGGGGGTATTTTCCAGAAAGGATGGGCAGTCACTAATCACTAAACTCTCTGTGGGGCTTTGTTTCACCATCTTATCAAAACCATCTGAAGAAATATTGATGTGACTCTTGAGTTGATCAGATATATTATAAAATATTGCTTATTATTTTCACTCACATTATTTTTGTTGTTCTTTCTTCCATCTTGTATTCTTTATTGTTTCAAATACTTGAACCCTGTCTACTTCTACAGTACCCAAAGGCTGTATGCCTTTAGAATTTCAGAAGCTAACAGATTGTAAGACTTTGACTTAGAGTGGTAGACCCTTCTAAAAAATTATGTCAACAATATGGGAAATGTTGAACATTCTCACAGCCCATAGACATACACCCGAGTCTCTCAGCCACCATTAGATTAGTGCACACTCCACACAGATATTCAGCCACACTGATGTCTACTCAACCAGCTTAGAGGCAGGCCTTCCAGAGAGACATGAGTCCCACTGTTAAAAGCACACGACTAGGTTGCCTGTCCAAGAAGATCTATCCCAGCTTGAACTCTCACAGTCTCTAGGGAGTGTCAGGACTATCTTTCTCATGGCTAGGAAGTCGCTGCTTTCTGTTCCGCTCTGGCAGACAGTGGCCATTGCTGTCTTATGTGGGAGCATTGGCCTAGCCTCACTTCTGTGCAAATCTTCTGGCTGTGGACGCAATGGAACTAGTCTCAGCTCCTGCCACCATGCCTTCCTTGTGAGCCAAAATAAACCCTCCTTTCCTTACGGTTTTGTGTGTAGCCATTTCGTCCTGGGGCCAAGTAAACCTGACACCATATAAAATTTCATTAAATGATCCTAAGTACAGCATCAGCAACAGCCGTGTAAAGAAATTAAACATGTGCTAGACGCTGCTAATTATGTCCCTGTCCCATGTAAAGACATCAGGCTCCGCAGCAAGTCCCTTTACCCAGTGAGCCATCTGGGCAGCTCGTGCTTTCCAGTTTGTATCAATGGAGAAATTGAGCCTTAAAGATAACAGTATCTTGTATGAGGTTTTATGCAAGTTAGATATGCTGCATTTGACCTTGAGTTTCCCTCCTCTCCCAGCTCTTAACCTCTTCTTCTTCTTCTCACCCTTTTTTTTTTTTTTTTTTTTTTTTGCTTTTCTTTCTTTCTTACCCTCACCCGCCTTGGGAAGCCAGCCCAGCCAAACAGTCCCTGTGACAATGTAGAGGGGTCAGAGTGTGAAGTGTGTTTTTTCTATGTCCCATTTCTCTCAAGCCACTGTTTGCAAATTATTGCACAAGATGCCCCGATATCCCCCTGTTGCAGCAGAGGTAAAATCTAGCTAGATCCAGTTCCTGTAACAACAGCCACAGATCAGAAAATGAGGGCACTAGAGATTAAAGTGGCTTGGGGACTGTGTGCTTTGGCAGGGTGCTGTGGAGTGTGCACGCTGAATAAGTGTTCTAAACAAACATGACCTCTTGTTGCAATAGAGGAGGAAATGGGCCCAGCTATGTTCCCTTCAGCATGTGGCTTTAGAAAAGCAACCTTGGTGGAGTGTATGCTGGGTATCCGTCCTGAGAAACAGCAGTGATGTCAGAAGCTACCTCTGTCATTATATACCTGTGGTTGCCTTTAAACAATAGGGATGTTTCATAAGTAATATTTCTCAGGAAAATTCCCTGAATATAAGAAGTCAGTTGAAGTAGTCTCTGGACAAGCCTTCCGTCATAGCTGGGCTATGACATGAAGGTTGAATTGCTCCAATAGCCTTCATGAGAGACCTCTCTAGGCCAGAAGCCACCAAAATGAAAATGGCAACTTTCATGCCTAAAGTTCATAGAGAAAATATGAACAGGGTCTGGAAGGATTGCTCAGTGGTTAAGAGTAGTTGCTGCTCTGGCAGAGCATCTGAATTTTCTTCCAGATGGCTTACAACCACTTGTAACTCAAGCTCTGGGGGATATAAAATCCTCTTTTAGCCTTCAATGGCACCAATACTTGTGCACGTATACACACACACACACACACACACACACACACTCACACACACACACACACACACACACACACACACACACACAACTACTTTTTAAAGAGATTTTTAAAAAGTTAAAAGCTAGCAGCCATAACATATACTTGGATTCAGTGCAGATTCCCGAGGGCTCTGTGTTTGCTGCCTCGATCTCTTTGAGAGATTGAATCACAGTTGATTCATAGTTGAATTCTGAGCTGAATCATAGCTGACTGAGTGGGCCGTGCTTTCCTGGTATCCACCCTCTCCCCTGACTCTCCGTCTTTTCTTTTTCTCTTCCATGGGATTCCCCATGGGATTCCCTAAACCCTGAGGGAAAGAACCCAATGGAGACTTTCAATTTAGATTCTCTCTGCATAAAGTCTGGTTGTGGATCTCTGCACCCACTCTTACCTTCTATGAGAGAGAGAAAGCCTCTTTGAAGGAGCCACTGATTTATGAGTATAGCACAATATCATTAGGAATCATTTCATTCTTTTTTTTTAGGACCAGTGTGTCTGGTTCTACCTTAGATCTCTAGGCTACCCAATATCTGGTTCCTGGCCCTTGACTCAGTGTAGGGCATGGGCACGCTCTCATGGAGTGGGTCTCAATTTAAATCAGACTATCGCCCCTCTGTCATTTTTCAGAGAATGACCTTAAGTTGTAACATCAGCCTAGGTTGTTTGGGGTCTCTATGGGACCTCCTCAACCAACAAGTCAGCCAAATACCACCCAGACGCCCACCACTGGGAAACTTACCTGACTATAAGAAATGGCCAGGTCAGACTCCATAGTACCCCCATTACTAGAAATCCTCACTAGGATCATCCTTATAGATTTTCAGCAAGTTTTCACTGTGTTAGGTTCTACCCTACCCCTAAGTAACCCCAAATTCCAGCAATCTTTTCTCCACTGCATCCCACTCCACTTGATCCCACCCACTTTCATCCCCACCCATCTCTGATCCACCCAAAAAACTTTATTCTATGTTTCAGTCCCTGGAGTTCCATGCATACACTCCTAAAATCCTCCTCTTTACCTAACCTCTCTGGGTCTATAAATTATAGCTTAGTTATCTTTTACTTAATTGGTTAATATCCAGTTCTAAGTAACTACATACTATATTTGTCTTTCTGTGTCTGATTATCTTACTCAGAATAATTTATTCCTAGTTCTATCCATTTATCTGCAAATTTCACATATTTTCTAATAGCTTAGTAATACTTCATCGTGTAAATTTAACACATTTTTTTAAATCCATTCTTTGGTTGAGAGACATTGGTTGGCAACTCCTATAAGTTCAGCAATGTTGTGTCCAGTTTCTGACTACTATAAATAAAGCTGCAATGAACATAGTTGATCATGGGGTCTTGAGGTGGGGTGGAGCATCCTTTAGGTATATGCGCAAGAGTGGTAGATTTCCATGGGACCTCCATATTTGTTTCCAAAGTGGCTGTACAAGTTTGCACCCCACCAAGTCATGGAGGAGTGATTTTCTTGCTCCACATCCTGGCCAGCATAAGATATCACTTAAGTTATTAATCTTAGCCATTCTGGTAGGTATAAGTCATTTTTGTTTGCACTTCCTTGGTGGCTGAGGATATTGAACATTTCTATAAATGTTTCTCAGCAACTTGAGATTCTTGTATTGAGAATTCTCTTTAGATTTGTGGCCCAGTTTTTGAGTTGTTTGTTTTTAATATCTAGTTTATTAAGTTTTTTTATTTTGGATATTAGTTCTTTATTTTTAACATTAGTCTTCTGTCAAATGTTAAGTCAAAGTGAAACTTTTTTCTATTTTGTAAGTTGCCGCTTTTCCTGATTGACTGTGTTCTTTGCTTTATAGAAGCTTTTCAGTTTCAAAGGTCTCATTTATTCATGGTTGATCTTAGTGCCTGTTCAGAAGGTCTTTCCTGTGCCAGCGAGTTCATAGCTACTCCCAAAGTTCTCTGCTATCAGGTTCAGTGTGTCTGGTTTTATGTTGAGGTCTTTTATCCACTTGGAATTGAGTTTTGTGCAAGGTGATAAGTATGTGACAGGTGTTATTCTGGTGATTTCTTTCTCAGTCCATTTGCCATGTGCATAGGAGAGTTACTGATTCTTTTTAAGTCAGTCTTGCACCCAGCCACTTCACTGAAGGTGTTTTCAGATGTCAGAGTCAGCTGGTAGAACTTTGGGGTATAATTTATGTATGGTATCCAATCATCTTTGATTTCTTCCTTTACAATCTGTATCCCCTTGATCTCCTTCAGTGGCCTTACTGCTCTAACCATGACTTCAAGTATTATACTGAATAGATATGAAGAGACTGGACAACATTATCTTGTTCATAATTTTAAAAAACTGGTTTGAGTCTCTCCATTTAATTCAATGTTGGATATAGGCATGCTGTGCATTGATTTTACTATGTTTAGCTATGTCCATTGCGAACCTAATATCTCCAGGATGTTTATCATGAAGGGGTGTTAGATTTTGCTAAGGGCCTTTTCTGAATCTAACGAGATGATAGCATTTTTTAAGTTTGTTAGTATGTTTGATTAAATTTATTGATTTTCATATATTTCCATTTGTTAATGTACATTTACTATTTTTATACATTGAACCTATCCTGTAACTCTGGGATGAAGCCTACTTAACGGTGGTAGGTGATCTTTTTGATGTGTTCTTAGATTCAGCTTGCATGTATTTTATTTACTATTTTTGCATCTATAGTCATAAGATAAATTGATCTGTAATTTGATTTTTTTTGTTGAGTCTTTATGAGGTTTAGATGTTAGCATGGCTGTGGTCCCATAAAATGTATTTGGAATGTTCCTTCTGTTTCTATTTTCTGGGATAATTTAAGTAGTATTGACATTAACTCTTCTTTGAAAGTCTAGTATAATTCTGCACTAAAACCATCTGGCCCAGGGTTTTCTTGGTTGAAGACTTTCGATGACTGTTTCTATCTCGGTGCATGTTATGGGTCTATTTAAATTGTAAACTAATTTTAAAAGAGAAAACTCTAAACAAGATAGATCATTTAAATAAGGGGTATGCTGTTTTAGTCACTGTGAATCCTGGTGTTAAAATGGGGGGTACAATAGTGGGAGTTTAACAACTGCAAGCATATAGTGCCTGAAAAAGTGACAATGGAAGATCAGACACTCAGCTCTAAATGTGTCCAATGTAAGTTCATAAGACTAGAAAGGACATAAGAAAAATTGCTAGTCCAAAACTCCCTTCCATTTTCTGCCATAACAACAGCTTTAATTTACATATGAATTTATTCAACACACAACTGTGTGCCTTTAGAAGTTCAGTTGTACCTGCTTGAAAGATGTTAATAATAATCTGGAGGGGGTGGGTCTGGGTGTGTTGGTACATGCCTTTGATTCCAGTACTTAGGAGGCAGAGTTAGGAGAAACTGTGAGTTTGAGACCACTACCATGACCACTACAACCACCACCACCACCAAACGGGGAGCTGCAAGTATGCTTCCTTTCTCATGGTGTTGACTGGTAATTACATCTTTCTATCTTTTGATAATTCAGGTATAATATCACTATAAAGGCAATATAATAAGACAAAGTATAAAAATACACCTAAGTGGTCTGGTCTGCTGACATAGGTCTGTAATTCTAACTACTTCAAAAGCTGACTGCAAGATCAAAAACTGCCAGGATGGAAAATGAGTTCAAGGGCTAGTTGGGGAGCTTAGACCATGCTTTAGATAACACTGAAGGAAAGACTGACACTCAGTGCTGTACTCTGGCCTGCAACGATGTGCCTGCATTAACGCACACACACACACACACACACACACACACACATACACACACACACACACACACATATAGGTATACATGCACAGACACATGATTCACACCCACAAATATTTACAAAAGCACCACTTATTAATGCTGAGAGGGGAGAGTAGCACGGCATGTTACAGTAAGTCTTTCTATTTTATACCCTGCATGCATTAAGCAATTGCATTTGTAACAGTATACCCTACAATTAATAGTTGTTTTGTTTCTTGTATTTTAGTTTTAGTTTTTTTGGTTTTTGGTAGGGGAATAGTAGACATAGAAGCAAACCACCCAATGTGCTGTAATTTGGCCACTGCAAAAAGCAACAATTTCTCTCATGTTATTCTCACAGAAAAATCCCCACAGACATTTGCATCTAAGTTTCAAAGCTTAATTCTGAAGTTTAGCTCCTGCCCATTAGATGTGAGTATAGAGATGTTTTCTTGATACCCCATTTGCTGAGACTAAAAATGTCACCTGAAAGATAGATTTATATTTTAGACTGTTACAGAAGCTTATCTTTACAATTTATACACTTTATTTAAATTTGCTTTTGACTGACTCATAAATCATGTACATACTCAGGGATACCATACAAAGTTCTGATTTATATTTAAAGAATGTTAGACAACTCTATCTCCCCCAGACATTTCTCATGTTTTTAGTCAAAACCCTTCACTATCTTTTCTTCTAACCTCTTGAAACATTGACATAGATATCTGTGAGGTAGGAGGCAGGTTTCTGCTTTGGTTGTCTTTTTTAAGGCTGGAGAACACCTCCTCCACGGGTTCTCCGGTCAGCTTCCTCTGAGAGCTTCCTGTTGGGAAATGCTGCTATCCTGAACAGCAGCCTGGTACACGTGAAAAAGAAGATCCAGTTCCCATGGGACTAAGCATTGCCCAGTGACCATGTGCTCTCCTTAACTCGCATCACAAATCAATGGTATTTCCAAACCCACTGGAGGATTTGCCAACCCGGCAGAACATTTGAAGCCCCACTGCTCAGGTCCTGCATGCAGTGACTTGAGTCTGCCTTGGTCTTTCTGCAGTGACTTCCGGTACCACGTGCTGTTGTGTTAGGCAATGTCTTCTGATGTCAAGGGCTTCCCCCTGACTTCATCTCCTGCTGCACAAGCTCCCATGATAGGCAGAAGGCAAGTCTTCCTCCTCAGTTCTGTGTTCAAAACCAGAGGAAACCAGTGGTCATGTTGGCACGGGGGAGAGCCCAGATGTGCATTTCTTTATCCCCTTGTACATCCCGCCATGACCAGTGAGCAGCTTAGCACCAGTGCATAGACCCTGGGTCCAAACACGCAGGTAATTCCATGGAATGGTTGCGGGTAGTGTTCTGAAAGAACCAATGAGGTACCATGTATATGCATCACGCCTGTGTTCACTCGAACTCTGAACACATTTGCTGTAGAGCACAGAGCCCCTCCTCCTTCAGCTGAGGTCTAAGCACTGGCTCAGGGCTTGAACTGCAGAACGGATTGAGGCTATCTCACTCACGTGGGTGACCTCAGTACTCTCCAGTCCAGTTTGGTCTCTTTTCATTTCTGTCACTGCGATAAAATGTGAAGAGTGAAAAGCAATACGGGGAAGAATGGATAGCTTTGGTTGTCTTACAATTCCTGGCTGCCTTCCATTATGACGGGAAAGTCAACATGAGAGTTTGAGTGTCATGGCCACCAAGAATCAGGAGAGAATGAGCAAGCAAACACCTGCTTGCTAGCTTGATTTCTACTTTTAATAGTGTCCTATTCCGGGAGTCACCTAGGCAATGGTGACACCTATACTCAGAATGGGTCTTCCCACCTGAACTAACAATCAGGACAACCCCTCACTTCCTATAGAACCAATGACTTTAGCAGAAAAAAACTGAAGCCAATCACTTGGATAACAAGAAACATTAAATTTGCTAAACACGGTATCACATCTTGCAAAGCATGACTGTGGATACACGTATTATTTTTGATTCTGAGACTCCAGTTGGGCTTCAGTGTGGCTCCCAAAACGTCTATATGATGTATCTTAGACTAGGAAGAAAAGAACACATAGGTTACAAAGGGAGTGAAAGAGCTTTATTAAGGAATTGTTCTCTGTGTTTTAATGTGGGATTAAAGGCATGGATTCTGACATCTCCTGACAAAAACAAAGAAAGTGTGTGTTGAGCATTAGCCTCCGTCAATAGTGAATTTTCTTGTAAGTAGGATGGGCTGTCCTCCTAAAATCAGATGTGGGGCTAACCAGTAAGCCCCTCTCCTGCTGTGCAGATGGCTTTTTAATCAGTCTGGAAAGGAGAAGAGTTTTGCTTCAACTAAATGGTGCCTTTCCAAGTCTGCTTGTGCATAGGATTTAAGACCTGACTCTCCGAAGTTGTGCTGATAGATGTGATAAGATTTTCATTTACCAATTAAGGCACACCTTGTCATCTCCCTGGCCCAAGCTTGCAAGTTATTGATCTTCCCTGAGCGCTCCATGGTCAGTCCCAAAGCACTACCTCAGTCTTGAGTATGAATGCCTACTCATGGTTCATCAGGCCCATGACAAAGACATCCCACCCCTTTGTGATTACCCAGAGTGACCACTAAAGGTCACTCTTACTCCATTTTCTCAACCCAGTTTTGTAACCTGGGCTCAGGTAAAGTAAAAATCAGGAAAACCTCCTTATTTACAAAGGCTGGGGAGGCCTGTGGTTGTAGGTTTGCACAAAAATCTCCGCACACTGGAGGCCCTTGGGACCTAAGGCTTTCATGACCTCTCTTTGTTAATGCTTTCTCAGCAAAGTTATTGAGATTCATAAAAACTATTTTTCCAAATGAATATGGTACAGATGTGAAAGCCAGCAGTTCTCTTCCGGGCCCAGATTTTTAAAAGGAAAATGGCTCACTTTTAGGAAACAGACTTATAACTTTAGTGAGTTAATAATAATTTATAACTGTCCCCCTCTGAAGAGAGAGGAAGGAAGTTTGAAAATAGTACTTGCCAAGAATTCAGAGCTTAAATCATCTGTAAAGGATGGCTTGTGTATGGGATCTGCTTCCTTTTTTGCATGTGTGCTCAGGAGATACAGGAAGGGCCAGATTTGAAAGTCTCAGCTTTTGTAAGGAACAGAGCAAATGTATTTCGGCATAATTTGTGGGTAACTGAAATAAAATATTTAATGAACACATTTAATAACACTGTTAATAGAAGGGAAAACACTGCAACAATTATCATTTGTTGTCCAAAATAAAATAAAATATAATTATAAAATAGAAATTTTAAGACTCCAAGAAAACAAAGCCATGGTTGCTGTACTACAAACAGATGTGGTGATGAGCAGTGTGAAAAATGTTTGTTTTTAGAGATAACTTTTATCTATGAGAATTACATTAAAGAAACATCCATTTATTTGAGAGATACCTACAATGAAATAAAGTAAAAGGAGAAAACAAAAGCTGTACTACAACTTGAACATTTATTACACGCAGGATAGATAAGGATTTCAGTACCTATCTATCACTGTGGTGTTTTCATCTTAAAACATACGAAATTCAAATTTCATCTGATAAGAACTCCTTGGATTTCATACTTCTGTTCTGGAATATATTTCTGTGCATCCTTCCTGTTAGAGCTGGAAAAACAACTCGCTTTATACCCTCTTTCATAACTCCTATCCATCGCCTAAAATACGGCTGTGTCTCATGAGAATAAAAGCATTTAACAGAATAACCTTGTGACTTCCTCTCAAAATATAACATGTTAAGTCCTCGTTAATTCTTAAGCTGGCAGGACACACAGCAAAAGACACAGCCCCACACACCTACACGCACATTTACTGTTTCTACACACAAGCAGTAGCTGTGAGAAATCCATCCTGATCGCTGTGGTAAATTCACAAACCTGACATACCCAAACCCCACATTCTACAGAACTTCATAGAATGAGAATCTGAGGGAAATTGGCAGAATTCCATCAAGTAGTCTGTCTCATGAAAAGCAATCAGTACTGCTGGGAACATGGCATAGTGAGTAAGTGCCAGCCATGCGTACAGAGAGATCTGAGTAAGTTCAAATCCCAGGCACCTTCAGAACAAGCTACAACCCCAGACCTGGGGAGCCAGAGACAGACAGACCCAGGATAGCAACCTAGCCAGCTGGTGAGTTCTAGGTTCTGGGAGAGATTCTCTCTCAAAATGTGAGGTAGACCCTGACTTTCTCCGATGTACTCATGGCTACACACACCAGCACACACTCGTGAACTTCCTAGTTCTAGTTTTATCTTTTCCTCTCCCTGTTAGGATATCTTCTTAGTTTTCATTCTGCTTCTGTCTTTCTGTGTGCATGCATCCATTTCACTGTGCAAATTATAAAATGTATTGCATATAGACATGTGTAGGGGGACTAGGCATCATGGCAGGAAGAAATGAAAGGTCCTTGGATTGGATTGGGTTGGATGTCAATAGGAGAGCTGTGGGGAACTCTGACAAATCAGGAAGCTTGTGCTGATCCACTAATCATTTGAGGATTCTCAACTGATTCTTCCAGTGAGAACAAGCTGGAAAGTTCACACTCAGCCTAAGTTGCCCAGTGACCAAGAGAAACACAAAGCCTCCTTCTCCTACACTTTCACCCTAGTGACACTCAGACTTCCTTCAAAGTCTCAAATACTTTGCTTCTGCTACTGGTGAGGGTCTTGGGATCTTCCTCACTACCATCCTGTTCTTTCCAATGTGCTGGGTTAGTTTTCTTTCAAGCTTCCAGAATTTCTTTTTCTCTTTGATGTTTGCAAATTTCAACATAATGTACCTAGATACAAGTTTGTCTCCATCCTTCTTTTGGTTTGCCCTGAACCCTTTTAACATGATGTGTTTGTTCATCTGTTAACATGGGAAACTGGGCCTTTATTATTTATTCAAATTTTCTCTAATTTTATTAACACATTCTTCTTGCTAGTAATTAAATTGTTCTTCTTCAACATGTCACTTAGCTCTTCTTACGTACTTCTACTTCTTTAGCTTATGCCTAGTCTTTCCAGAATGTTCCCCCCAGCTAATATTCCAAGGTGGTGTTTGTGGGTTGTTTTCCTTAACCACTCTGTTTTTGGCTGCTCACATGTTTCAGGCATGAGGCTCTTACGTGTTCTTCTGACAGGTCACATGCTTTATGCTGCTTTCTTGGCTTTATAAATTATTATTCTCATTTTATAGAATTTGTTCTCTGTCCCCCCCCCCCATTTCAGTGTAGTAGGAATTGCAATTTAGACAGGCATGTTCTTTGGCCACCTCTACCCTATCTTTGGTGCCTGTGGTTCATGTTCCTCAATTACTGGCAGTGTGTGGAGAGATGCTTCAGGGGTCCTTCACTCCCTGTTGGCTCAGCATGCTAATGGAAATTATGATACAAGCCTCCCACCTACTGTTTCTACTCTGTTTTCCAGATAAAGAACATATGCCTCAACCACAAAACAATAAATTTAGAATTTAATACTAAGCAGATAAGTAACATTATCTTATTCTTGGAAATTAAAAGAAAAACTTTGCCAAATAACTCATGAGTCAGGAAGAATTACAAATGGACACTGAAAAGGAATTAGAAGTGTACAATCATGCACTGTATATGAAGATGGACGTAAGACACACTTAAGAGATTGTTTCTTTTTTGGTTTTGAGGGTTTTGTTTTTGCTTTTTGTTTGTTTTGTTTTGCTGTTTGAGATAGAATCTATTTAATATAGTCTTGGCTGTGCTGAGCCCCCTGTGTAGACCAGGATGGCCTTGAATTCAGAGATCCTTGTGTCTCCTGCGCGCTGGTATTAAAAGTGTATGCCACTGCATGTAAGAGTTGTGCAGCTTGGTCTTCATGTAAGACATCAAACCCAGACACTATTGCAGATGCCAGGAAATGCATTCTGACAGGGACCTGATATAGCTGTCTCCTGAGAGGCTCTGCCAGAGCTGGACAAATACAGAGAAAGATGCTCGCAGCCAGCCATTGGACTGAGCATGGGGTGCCCAATGAAGGAGTCGGGGAAAGAACTGCAGGAGCTGAAGGGGTTTGCAACTCCACAGGAAGACCAACAATATCAAACAACCAGACCCCTCAGAGCTCTCAGAGACTAAACCAACAACCAAAGAGTTCACATGGAGGGACCCATGGCTCCAGCCACATATGCAGCAAAGAAAGACATTGTCTGGCATCAATAGGAGGAGAGGCCATTGGTCCCATGAAGGCTCAATTCCCCAGTGTAGGGGAATGCCAAGGCAGTGAGGTAGGAGTGGGTGGGTGGGAGGTGGAGCACCCTCACATAAGCAGAGGTCAGGGGGATGAGATAGGGGGGTTCCAGAGGGAAAACCTGGAAATGGTATAACATTTGAAATTTAAAAACATAAACTATTTAATTAAAAGAAAAAAAAAAAGAAGACTCTTACCGGCGGGGACAAGGGCTGCAACTGACTCTCTTGCCTCCCTTTGAACTCCCTTTCCCTAACTGGGCTGTCTCTGCCTTACATCATTAGATGCCTAGTCCTACTGCACCTTGATTTGCCAAAGTGGGTTGATATCTATGGAGAGGAAGCATCCTCTTGTCTGAGAACACACAGTGGGGGTAAGAGGGAGGGAAATAAGAGGGAATGACTGGAAGGAGAAGAGGGAGGGGAAGATTCAATTAGTATGTTAAGTAAATTTTAAAAATTAATTTGGAAAAACAGCATGAAGCAATTCGAAACTTAAAAAGAAGAAGAGTATAAAACTGAAGATATCAATTCAAACCTGAGTTTCACTTGTTTAAAAAAAGTAAAAACAGAATCACATTTGTGGAATTAAAAAACAAGCTATGTCACTATTTCTGGCTTTTAGCCTATAAGTGCATCTATTAGAAATTAAGATGAGCATGTTTATATTGTGTCTAATTTTGAAAATTTAGAAAATAAAAATAATATATGCTTAAATATAGTACCAAAGATAAGAAAATAGAAAATAATAGCAGAAAACAAAAAATGATAACATTGAATAAAAGGAAATAATAAACATAATAAAAAGTATAATAGATCAACAAGCCCCAAAGCTCTTTGAAATAAAGCATAAATATTTAACAAGACTAAGAAAGGAAAGAGGAAAGCATTATAAATAGAAAATATAGTTCGACTAAAATAAGAAGGGGAGAGGGGGGAGAGAGAGAGAGACAGAGAGACAGAGAGAGAATGAGAATAATCTTCACAAATGTCAATCTTGAGAACCATAATCAATAATCAGTAGTCATTGAAAGCCCCCAGAACACTGGGGTTTGAGATCTCAGAGAAACACAAGGGGCAGAGTAGTCTTTAAATATTGTTTCATTGTTACATCTTTAACACAAGACAGACTTAGGCTGAGAATCAATCAGCCATCATAAAGAGGAACTGAAGTCAAATGATTTGTTTCTTTATTAGATCGGTTTCAAGTTCTTCACCCAACCATGCCCCAGTGCTAACCAGAAATTTCCCTACACTTGGAATATTATCACAGTAGCAACAGACTCACCACATACCATGCCACTGAAGATGGAGGCTCTCTGTCTCTGTCTCTGTCTCTGTCTCTGTCTCTCTCTCTGTCTCTCTCTCTGTCTCTCTGTCTCTCTCTCTCTCTCTCTGTGTGTGTGTGTGTGTGTGTCTGTTTGTGTAGTGTATGTGTGTTTGTGTGTGTGTATGTTTGTGGTGTGTGTGTGAGAGAGAGAGAGACAGAGACAGAGAGAAGCAGAGACTGAGAGCACTTTGGAAAGCATCAGAAAACATACATTCTAGTCCACAGGCAACCCATTCCTGTCTCTGTGGCCAATGGAAAACATACAGTAAAAGGATTGCCTGCCACAGCTGCCTAATACCAGCACCCCATCCAAACCTCACACAAATCAGCAGTTAGCATCTCTCAGATCTACTGAGAGCAAGTCCCACAGCCCTCCATATGGTCACATGCTATGGGATCTCATTCCTATAAGTATGTGAGCAGAGTAGCTCATGCCCAGATTCCACCTGTCCTTCATAATCACCACCTGATGAATGTAATAAGCAGATAAACACTGATTTGATTTGCTACAAGGCTGCTATTTTGCTTGAACCATAAGACAGATAACCAGCGGGACTTTATTTTTGGTATGTGCACATGTGAATGCACACACGCATCTGCATGGGTATTTGTCCAAATGTGTACATGAGTGTGAAGGTTAGAGGTTGACTTGGAGTGTCTTCTTCTAGCATCTTCTGTCTCATTTTTTTCTTTGACACTGTGCTTTGGGATTAATGATTAGCTAGACTGGCTGCCCAGCCAAGACTGGTATCCTTCTGTCTCTGCCTTTCCAGCAGTGGGATTGTAGATATACATCAAGATAAACATGCTTTTTACATGGATGATGAGGATCCAAACTCAGTTTCTCATGCTTGCTTTGCAAGCTCTTTCCAACAGCACCATGTTCCTAGCTCCTCAGTGGGTCTTTAGCGATGTAAACTAAATCATGTCATGAGACAGTTAGGCATTTTTCTTTCTTCCTTTACTATGCTAAGAAATTAGATGTTGGCCTTTGTTACAAATATTAGATCTTTTGTGACAATAATTAATTTTTTACTTAATCTATATATTGTCTTCTTTCTCTTTTGTTTGGTTGTCTGTCTAAACTCTTGTCCACTACGTTTTTGTTTCCCCGGATTGCCATTTCCTTGTGTTGAACATATGAGGGAGATAGCTTTCCCAGGAAGGAGAGACATGTTGTCATATTCTCAGGAAGCTGTAATGAAAGTCTCTAAACAAAGGCCTCTCCAAGGGCAGAAACACAAACTCATTGAGAGTTGGGGACTTGCCTGAAATTCTGAAAGACACTGGGAACAATGTAATTGCAAAATCACTGAGGTTATGAGAACCCTATATGGAAATATGGTTGAGGTCTCCTCTGACAACTGACCACAGTCAGTAGCCTTTGGCCTCATGAAAAACATCCTAAGAAACAGAGACAGACAAATCTAGGAACAGAGATAATCCATCCATTCATGCCTCTGCTGTGACTCTATGCCTTTAATAGACTCGAGATAGTTTTAATTGTACAGGCTTTGTGTGTCAACCAATGATGCCTGGTAACATATAAAATATTAAACAATCCTAGCTAACTTCAGTCCCACTGAGGATTTGATGATGAAAAAACAGTTATAACAAGATAAAATTACCATGAATGAAACTCAACAGAAGCCAGATTTCTGTAAACTAATGAGAATTTCAAGGGAGACATCAGAAAATGTGGCAGAAAGCGAGAGAGTTCCCATAGTCTCCTGAAGCTTTGGTTAATGAAAGCTAGAAGAAACTGCAATTGTTGGAACATTCGTACTAATAGGAAAATATTAGTATTTTTTAATAAAACACAGCTGTGGCTGTGTGTGGCATGCTAACAATAATAATGTATGCACACACACACACACACACACATACCTATGTACATATGTATATAGGCTTTGACCTGTGTGCCTGGCTTAGCACGTTTTGTGAATTGGTACTTCCATTGAGATTGTCAATGAGAGATAAACAGAGCCATCTTCAATCCCCTGGAGAAGGGAGAGAAGCTGGAGTGGGAATCCCCTGTGGTTCTCAATAATCTTCTCAGCCACACCTTTCTGGGAGGCTTCATGTCTTGAGTGACAAATTCCAGTGAGTGTAGTGTTGTTCAGGAAGAAAGGTTTTCCACACACCTAAGGAGATTCCAGCAACTTGGAATTGGAACCCCTTCTTCCAACCATGTCTGTCTTCACATCACTGTGATTTTATGCTTAGGATTTTCCTCAGTTCTATGAGTGGCTAAAAAAAAAAAAAAACCAAACAAACAAAAAAAAAAAAAAAAAAAAAAAAAAACCATCAGATCTGAAGGTAAACTAGTGAGAGCTCTTTGTAACCTGCATTAGTTACGTTTGTGGGTTCCTTCTTCTTTCATCTTGCTTTTTCTCTTACCCTTTCAACTGCCTAACACTAGATAGGAAAGTGAAAAGGATAAAGGGGGAAAGGGTCAATGTTATTATTAGACTACTTTCTGCTGATTAGGAGTATTGAGTTCTTTGGGACAAGTTTTATCTTTGCCATTAGGATAGCCAATTTCTTCTTCTTGCTTCTTTGTGCAACTAGAAGCAACCAACCAACAACCCAGCAACAGTAGCCCAACCCTCTCAGGGCATTTAAATGCCCTCACCCTCAGTATTCCAAATATCACACTCTCAAAGAAACTATCTGCAGCTGGTTAGAGCTCAAGGCACATCATAATCAGATACTGTGAACAATCTGAAGCAGCCCCACATCCCTACACCTGGAATTAAAATGAAAATATATTCTTATGATGTGTCTGTGGGTTTTTTGAAGAAATCAAACTTCTCACTACGGCTCTTGATCAGAAAAGTCAGAAAGAAGTAAGAACAGGTCAGAGACCCAGGGTTTCTGACTGCTATCTGAAGTAGGGGTGGTACTTTAGCTAGTGAGCTCTGTGATGACTTCAGCTCCAAACTAGTGTATGAATTGAAGCCAGTTGAAGAAGACTGTAGGACACTGAAGAACAAGGGCCTATGAACCTACTCTGCTCCCTCTTGTCTATGAAACATGAACCATGCTTTTGTAAATTAGCATCAATCCACACTTGCTCAAGAACCAACTAACCCAAAACTATTTGTTCCATTTAATGTGATTACTTCCCATTGGTCAAATGAAAATGACGGAAACACGGCTTTTAGGGAGAAATGATGGGCAATGCTGCTACACTGGGCATGACATGGAATCTCTCTTAAGTAACTTATGCAGATGCTTCTCAAGAGTAAAGAAGCATCACATCTTAGCTTGTTCTGGAATGCCAGCCTAACCCATGAAATGAAGTTGCCAAAGGATATAGTCAGAGCACGTAAGACCATTTCCCTTTTCCATAGAGAGCACAAGAGTAACATCTCTAAGGAAAACATCAGGAAGTGTGCTCCAACAGGGGAAAGCCTGTGCTGTGGTCCACTCCAGTTTTTTTCTGCTGTGTGAGCAAAGTCCTAGCTCACTGTTAGCAGCATGCCTCAAATCGGCAAACGGGAACAGTTAAGGCTTTGACTTTTTCAAAAATGCCTTTGTAAGCTATAAATAAAATTCAACTTTTTAAAACTGATAAAAAGAAGAAAACTTACCACAATTATGGCAGTGAAGAGGAAACTTCCAAAGCACTCTATATACAGTCTGGGCAGATATGACACGTGGTACTGCAGCATGCTTTAACATGCACTCAAACCCCAGACAAAATTCAAGAAAAGAACCTTATAAACTAGAGTGACAAGAGGGAAATTGTATTTCTTAACTGACAGAAGCTAAAGAAATTATAGGTAATTACTAAGAATAATGAGAAAATTTGAAAAAGTGGATGGACTTAAGATTAATAAATAAAATATGTTCATTAATACTGGTTGAAACTGGAAATATCATTTAGAAATAATTTTTAATTTTTAAAATATAGCTCAAAGTCAGTAACATTGCAATAACTTTTAATAGTTACATCTTTTTCTGCAAGATTTTTGACCAAATGTGTGATTTTTGGTATTTCCAGTAACACAAATAAAATCAAAGAAGAGATATTATTTGAACAATAAGAGAGATCAGTGAAATTTGAATGAATATACAACTTTATTAAGAAATATATTTAAGTAATAGCCCATGCATATTTGATATATGTAGTAAGTCTTTGGTCGATACTATGTCTTTGATTTTCTCTTATTATAAATCCAGTGATACCTTGATCCACTTCAGGAAGCTTGAGCCTTTCTCTGTCTCTCTGTCCATCTCTGTCTCTGTCCCTGTCTATATCTGTCTCCCTCCTGCCCCCCTCTCTTTTTCCCAGAAGGCTCCTTGTTGGCTCTTTGCTTGGAGGCAAATTGGGCGGCTGAGCCTGGGAAGCATCCACAGGCAACCAGTCAGGAAGAGTGCATGGGTCACTCCATATACTTCCCTTTCTAGGATCATAGCTTGGAGTTATCTGTGACTCAATGTTGAAGAGAGTTGCTTGTCGTTTCTGCCTATTTAAAGTTATTCACTTGAACATAAGCAGGTCCCTGGGACTAAGTTAAGAGCAATGGTTTTATGTGTTACTCTGTGTGACTTTCCAGACACTGCATCTTTTGCATATATTAAATTTATAGGGACTTTTTTTGGTAAGCCAAAGTGTAGAAGTGTGTGTGTTTGTGTGTGTGTTTGTGTGTGTATCTGTGTGTATGGTGTGACATCAGAGGGAAAGAGGCTGAGTTGGTCCAAACTTGATACACAGTAGGGCAATCCTATAATTTATAATTTTTGTTTTAGGATTCTTACAGGTAAAGTCCATTGACTCTAAAATATTGGGATCTAGAAACAGAAAAATTAGTGTCACACTAGGACTGTGATTGCAGAGATATTTACACAATGTGGAAATCTCTGGGTGACTGAGACCCCTCATTAGGTGCAGGCCACTGGGGGGTTGTTGGAAGACAGTCCTGCGGACTGTTTTACTGTGGCTGTAGGAGGAGCCAGAGCACAGACTGTCAGATGAGGATGAACCTTCTTCTACATGGCGCTCAGAGGCACCATGAGAGGCTGCTCTGTGTGGGCTTTGGAAGTAGTGATTCAAGAAAGAAGAGAATCAGGCAACAATGCAGCTAAAAGATTCATGAGGCACAAAGGACAATGGAGGCCCTGGACCTGATGGTATATGTCAGGCTTGCGTGCACTTACGTCATCATGATGTCATATGTTTAAAGAAAATGCTGTGTATGAAAGGACAGTGACAGTCGAGGACTGTCTCAGTGTGACAGTCTTGATCTAATTCACAAAGCAAAAAGCATTTTTAGCACCCAGTACAAAGGAGAAATTTGCAGTTTTTGAGATAAATAACAACACGGTTCTCCTTTTCACGACTCTTGTTTTCCCTCCTTGTCTGTACTGAAGTATGGTACATTCTCCTGTGTGTGTATCCCAGCATGATACCCTCCCTTGAGATGAAGTCTCTGTCCAGAGAGAGGCAGAATTCAGGCTGGACATCATACAGGAAGAAAGTATCGCTGTAGCTCCCTCAGCCCAGTCTATCTCTTTGAAAGCTTCTTGTTTTCTCTGCTCCAGCATCACTGTACTGGCTGGTTTTGTGTCAACTTGACACAAGCTGTAGTTATCCCAGAGAAAGGAGCCTCAGTTGAGGAAATGACTCCATGAGATCCAGCTGTAAGGCATTTTCTCTACTAGTGATCAAGGGGGGTGGGCCCAGCCCACTGTGAGTGGTGCCATCCTTGGGCTGGAAGTCTTGTGTTCTATAAGGACGCAGGTTGAGCAAGCCAGGGGAAGCAAGCCAATAAGCAACATCCCTCCATGGCCTCTGCATAAGCTCCTGCTTCCTGACCTGCTTGAGTTCCAGTCCTGACTTCCTTTGGTGATGAACAGCAATGTGGAAGTGTAAGCTGAATGAACCCTTTCCTCCCCAACTTGTTTCTTGTTCATGATGTTTATGCAGGAATAGAAACCCCGACTAAGTCAACCATAGAGTTGGTCAAGCTGTGCAGTGACTGAGTCTCTTCCAGATAGCCACATCAAAGTACTCAGTTTCTTTCTCAAGAAAGCTGACAAAGATGTCACAATTGACCATGTGGGTTTCTTTTGCTTCCAGAGTCAGAACATTTTATACAGTAAAAATGAAGTGTTGGTCTAGATATGTTAGGGTTTATGTACTAAAGTCAATGTGTTAATTGATTTTTAAAAATAATTATTATATATTTGTGTGTGTATGTGTGTGTGTGTGTGTGTGTGTGTGTGTGTGTGTGTGTGTGTTTGTACATGCCAGTATTCATGGGGAGGTTAGAGGACAACTTATAGGATTCAATTCTCTGCTTCCACCATGTGGGGTCCAGGGCAGAGCACCAGGCATCAGATTTTGGAACAAATGTTTTGTTTGACCCAGAGAGCTGAATCATTGTCCAAGTTCACAGTTTAACTCAAAGTGTTGCTTGCATTTTTCGCCAGGAAAGATATTCATAAACAATGCCTCATGTAAACAGATCTATGAACTTGGTGATAGACGATTTGTATTCAGTCCTTTTTTTTTTTTTTTTTCTAAAGTAGAAAACAAGAAGATTTGCTAAGAATCAAGAAAATCAGAACATGTTACTGAAGTTGAAGAATAGTGGTTAAATTTTAAAGAAACTCCTCAAAACTCAAGGGGATATATGACCAAAACAACAGAGATTATTTGAAATTGCTGATCATGAGGTTACAATGATACTAATCTGTTAGGTGGAGACACAGTATCCAAGATATGCTTGGTAACATGAAAAAAAAAAAAGATCTTCAGAATTATGAGAAGTAGAATTTTCCTCTGGTGAATAAATGAATGGATATACTGTCAGTGTGGGTATTGTGTTATCTTCTGCCACTATAACAAAATACTGATGTTCAGTGAAGGATAAAGAAGAAAAGGACACAGCTCTAGACATCTAAGAAGATGGTATTAAGTTTTAGTGAGAACTCAGCTCTAGTGAGGGCCTTCTGTCACCATCACAACATGGCATCATGATAGGTTCTATATGAGAGGGAGGGATTCCAGGATCATCAATGTCCATTGGCCATTCTGGATAAAAACTTCTGTTGGTGCAGCTACCTTTATCTTTACCCATGTGTCCTGTCTGTGACCTCTCACCCATGCTGTGTAAGAAATCCTTATGAACTACTTGGTATTCCCCAGGGTAAACTGTGAGAGAATGAAACTTTGGTTTGTCATTGGGACCTTACAAACAAGAGGAAGAGTTTGTTTATATCTCCCCAGGGAAGGAACTTTAGCATACCAGTCTTCCAGCATAAGAGCCTTATAAGAAACATGTCCAAACTACATTCAAAGCATACAGGTGTTCACTGGAAGTTAAGAGATATATTTTGCATAGGATGTTGCTAGGATGAAAAAGAGCAATATAGCAGGATAGACCAAAAGACTATAAGATAGTAGAGAGTGGGTACCAAGCACTTTGAGGAGTCTGATGGGTAAACTATATATGTTCAAGTGCTTCCCCTGTATAGCCTATACCTCCACTGGCTACAGACTTTTGACCAAGTTTGTAGTACCAGACATGAATTCTCATCTATGGCTGGGCATCAGATCCAAATAGATAGCCATGGATTAGTTCCACAGCAGATGTGTTGATTGTGCTGATGGGTTTGCTTTGCTGGACAGTCAGCATTCCTATGCACAGGTTCCATAGCTTAGGAAGACTGTTGATGACAAGTTTGCTCCCAGACACCTACTGGCACTATGAGTGCCTTCCAGCAGGAAGGAATATGCCAGACCATTTTCATTTCAAATCTAACTGAAGATTCAAGCTAACAAATCACATGTGCTGCTTCTTTGAATATTCCTGAGTTGTCAGGAAATGGGAGTGGAAGACTCAAGGGAAAGAAAAGTAATCCAGTCATTTTATTCTCCCACAGAGACAATAGAACTACATCTTAATAAATACATTGATAGATTCCATGTGTTAAGAATCCAGGAGCTGGAAGTACTCAGATTTACTGTGAATCCCGGGTGTGACCCTTACTGGCGATATAAACTGGAAGACATTAAACTTTGCCCATTATTTGGTTTTTTTTATCTATAACAACAAATGATGGAAATACTCAAAGATAGAAAGACAAGAGGTGGTTGGTTTTAGTTAACTTGAGATGAAGTGTTAGGGTCCTGGCATTGAGGAAAAAAACACACACACACATGCACACTGTTGTCTTTTTATTATTAGCTGACACACCTTCATCAGACCAGCAACAGAGTTCCCTTTACAACTAAAATCCAAAAATTAGGTGTCTGTCTTTAAGTAACCTGAAGTCATATTTGAAGTTGTGTTGTGTCCTGACAGAGACAACTTGGAACGTTACATTGAAATTTATACCTTAAGGCAGTTAATCAGGTCAACAAAGTAGATGATTTTTAAGAGCGTATTTCTGTTCCCAAACCCTTGGAATAAATACACTTGGAAGCTGTTGCCCCGCTCTTGAAGAGTGTAAAATACTTTACAGATTGTTATCTCAGGATGTTTGTATTTGAGCAATAGCAGTTTCTTGGGAAAGGGTGGGGGATGATTAAAGCAGGGCCCCTAGGCTCAGCCAGAAGAACTCAATGCACACAAAATTCCTGAATAGACCTGAAGCCTCTTGCTTGTAGATGGCAGCAGAAATGCTCACCACGCAGGTGGACAGAAGCCACACTTAGTCTGTTGAGAATGATCTCACCACCATCCTGATGACCTAACATTTTAGTTGCTCCTGGAGAAAAGAAGAGTGCAGAGGGTTTGCAGAAGAAACATTGAGAAAGCTGAAAAGTACAAGAGCTTGGGAGAAAACTGGATAGGAGGCTGGTCAATTCCAGTTCTGGTGGAAGGCGCGGCCCTGGAGAGGAAGCAGGCTTGATGATCTGTTGGGAGGTAAAGGGGGTCTGGGACGACTATAATGGCAAACCATGAACAGGTTTGTTTAATACTCCTGGCAAAGGACCATAAGAAATATGCAAGGATGACATGGTAGAAATGTAAGTAAGCCATTTTTCATAACATTAGCATCTGCATTCATGTGGTTGGCTGCCTAAGACCTGCACAAGACCAAGCCAGGCAGCAGGGAGATGATCATGAGTACCCTCCTCAAGTGAGGAACCATTTATAGTTGATGGCTACTGGGGGAAGGACAGTCATTTTTCTTTAAGGGTGTGGCTCTTGGTTAGTAGTAAGTTCTAGTGGTATGGGAAGGTGGGAAGGAGTGGACGATGGAGTGCATCTGGGAGGAGTTAGAGGAGAAGTCCAGGAGTGAATACAATCAAAATACAACACATGAAATTCTCAAAGAATTAATGAAAAAGCAGGTTAAGATTGCTCAAGCACATGGCTGGAACACATTGAGTTTTGTAATCTTGCTACTGCTTCATGGAGCATTGACTGTTTTCTGGTTAAAGTTTTGTTGGGTTTTTTTGTTTTGGGGGTATTTTATTTTGTTTTGTTTTCATTAGTTTGTTTTTTATGTCTCAGAGAGAGGAGTGGACATTGTTGGGTTTGTGATACTCCACAGCTACTGTCAGGTATTTACTTGTTCCCTTGCCACATGGAAGCAGCCAATCAGCAAAGGATCACAATTATCTCTCAGTCAAACTCTATTTTAAAAGCAGGTGATGTTTGACAAGCCTGTTCTCCAGATGATGCCTCACAAGTTGGGTTCTGGAAAAAGCTCCATAAAAAGAAACATGGGGGGTGGGCAGTGGTGATACGAGAAGGGAAAGAAAGTAATGAGAAATATGAGGAAAGATCAGACTCAGACATAAGAACTTAGCAGCAATGTGTGGGCTACCCCAAACTCAGAACCTGGTATTAGGAGGAGGAAGTCATCACTGTCTGTGATAACTGTTGTTGTTTTGTTGTGTTTTGTTTTGTTTTTAAGACGGGGTTTCTTTGTGTAGCCCTGGCTGTCCTGAAACTGTCTCTGTAGATTAGGTTGGCCTCAAACCCAGAGATCTTCCTACCTCTGCCTTCTAAGTGCCCTATGACTACTGAGTGTGGTGCTTTAGCACTGCTAATGACACTCCACCTGGAAGTGACTTAATGAGTCTGTTCACACACTTTCTTTCATGATGATCTCAGGTAAAGTAAATTTCAGACATGTAAATTATAAGTCTGTCCTGAACAACATCAATAAGACAACTGTCCCCTGTATTTACCTTATGTTGTCCTAACTTATGAGTGTAAAAAGAAAAGGGAGACAGCACTGAGTTGATGGGACCTCAGCTCCTGAGACAGATGTCATACTTTCCCATGTCAAGTCACAGAGGTGTGCAGGAAATTTCCAAAGAAACAGCACTGTTAATCATAATAAAATCATTTTAAAGTGTCTTATATATTTGAGTCAGTTTTATAAGCTACTCTCTTCCAATTTTTTTATTTTTCTAGAGAAAAACATTGCTCAGTAATACAGGAATAAGCACAAGAGTCTTTGGAACAATACACCATAAAAATAAAATTTCAACTGGGCACCAAAAAGAGAGGTTCTAGGGTCATAATCAAAGCTAGCTAGACTCAATGCATTTTCCTTTGAGGAAGGACTGATAGATATATTAGGATTTCATTAACTGTACTGAATGCAAACAGATAAAAGGCCATCTCTTGTTTGTGGCAAATGTTTTCATGGGAACGAAAAGCCATATATACTCAGAAAAATGCATTGGATTGCTTCATATTCCAAACTTTGTTTAAAAAAAAAATCATTCACCAAGGTTGACTTTACCACAACTCCCATTGGCTTGTGTGGGAGTTTTGCCATGGCTGAAGACCACAAATAAGACCCATGCTCCTGGTAATAAAAAGGCTGCCCAGATACTGTGGAAAAGCTGCTGAAGCTCAGAGGGAAAGAAAACACTTTCCTGTCACTGGAGACGGCTCCATGTTGACTTCCATTAAAATGTAACCTGAGCCCAGGATGCAGATGATTAGAGTGTGCTTGGAATAATGGACAAAGGTTATTTTAGCCAAAGAGAAATCATGCTCTCCAGACAAGGGCGTGTGTAGAGGGAACAGGGGTGCTGGCTCCATTCCCACACTGACTTGCATTTGACCTGTTTTTGGGCAGTCGCCTCAGGTTTTCCTGTCCTCCTCCCTGGCCCCTGTGCAGAGTCTAGCTCCAGAGGGCCACAGTCTTCCCAACACTGATTTGCAGTTCCCATCTGTCCTGCAGGCTCCGCCTCCCGTGTCCCTCTTCTTCTTTCTAGTGTCCTTCAGGCCCACTTCTTCCTCCAGTCCATGTTCCTCGTCCCCCCTAAAGTTTCTCATTTATTTGCCTTCTGTTTTCACAAAACCAGGTTCCTTTTGGCTTTTAATTCTTCACATTAAGTCTGCTCCCTGCCTATTCAGTCACCAGATCTGATAAAAAATATTCTTTAAGGGAAGTCAGCCATTAGCGATCCCATAGGATTGAACCTTCAGTGTGTTTGCCACTCTAAGATTTCATCACAGGAGAATAATGCACCCGCTTATTTTTGTTTTATTATTGAAGAAGGGTCTCCTCTGTGCCTGACATCCCAGACCACACTTGTCTTTGTCTCTCTCCATGACTAAAGTCAGATCATGACTGACAACACCTTGGATATTATTTAGCCAGTGGTGGAAAAGCAGTCTTTGCACAGTACAGTTTATTAAGACAATACGGCAGTAGCTGTCACTCAGGTGGGTCCTCTAAGCTGTTACGATTGTCAGCAACAGTAGGCTGTGGCCGTGAGATGCACCAAATGCACTGTAACCTCCCCAGCTTACAGCTGAGAACATTAAAGATGGGAGCTTGGCATTAAAGACAGAAATGACAGAATTTAGGGTGTCTCAACTCTAAGCCAGTTTCTTCCACTGAGGATTTTATTAACATTCCTTTTCATTATTCCTTTGAGGAACAGTTGATCTGGGGGGGGCATATTTATATGATAAATTTTTAACTAAACCAGAAAAATTGACCCAATTACCTCTGACAAGTGTTCTGTGATGTCTGTTAAGAATGTTCCAGACTCTGTCCAGTCAACACACTAGTAACAAATTTGGACAGTTTCTTTGGACTGTTAATGGTGGATGTTTTGAGTACTTATGAGCCTAGGAAGATTCTGAGGTTCAGTTTGTTCTACATGAGACTCGACTCAAAAAGAGACAACTAAAAACAAAACATGAATAGCCACTTTGCCTATAGAATACACGCCTAAAATTTGAACTTATAAAACTATAAAACTACTTGGCAATGCCTTGCATGGTGAAGGTAGGAACTGTCTCCTGTCTGGCCAACTTCCAGCTCATGGGTCAGAGATACAATGGAAGCCTGTATCTGTATTAACAGGCCTGGGGCTGAGTACCTCTTGCTAGACCAGAAGCTGTACTATCTTTGTACCCTGCTCCCCTCTACTGCTAGTTCGATAAGGCTCCTTATCACAGTCCTGAGGCCGTGGATTCCTGAGTTGATTCTGGACTCTCCTGGACTGCCTTGAATAAGGGTTTTCTCCACAACGGACCCTCTGTCACAGAGCAGAATAAAAGCCGAAGTTTATCTCAGGCTTCCTGGATGCATATAAATCCACAGCCCTCAGTGACTCTAACCTATGTGGGGTCCCTGGGTGAGCAAGTGTGTATACATTTTCTCTCACTTCCTTATGTGATGCAAAGCTTCCTGGTTCAGAACATTTTTAAATTGCTCCTTGTTCTATCATTTTTTTATTTTTATGTTGTTTTTCCCAATCGGAACTCAACTAGAAGAGTTACTGGTATCAATTCTGATTTTCAAACACAGAGCAAATTTTTAACAGCTTATGAGATGCTATTATTCTCCTTTTGTTTTTCTTCCATGGAACTTCATATGGGACACACAGGAGCAACCCCCTAACCCCTAGCTGATTAAAAATGAAGATTATCCATCACATGGGAATTTTCTAATCCTGGAGTGTGTGGGGAATAGTGGTACTTTTCAGTTTGGGAGCCACAAATATTATAGCATGTAAAATAGATTTTGTGTTCGTTGAGGTAAAGAATTGTTAGATTAGCAAATAAATGTATTTATAAAATAAATGGCATTCTATTAGCTATTTCTGACCATACCGTATGTTCATATTGAGGTTAACTGTCGTGTACAAGTCCTTGTACATATGTACATGTATATGATGTGTTTACCTGTTCCTGTGGGTGTATGGATGCATGCTTATGTACATGGAGGCTATTGTTTGAGATAGTCTGTCTCCCTCAGTTGATGTCTTCCTTTATTTTGAGACAGAGCCCCTCACGAAACACGGAACTCATCAATTACTTCAGGCTAGTTGGCCAGCGAACTCTAGATACCCTCCCGTCTTTGCCTCCCAGATCTTAGAACACAGGCATACACCATTAAACTCAACTTTTTACATGGGTTCCGGGGAATCCAAACTCAGATCCTCATTCGTGCACAGTGGTATTATCTCCAGCTAAGCAAACACTCAAACTTCTGTGTATGCTCTTTATAAATCCAGAAATGCCACTGTTGAATAAAACATGAGCCACTTAAACCACCAGACCCATTAAGTAGCCAGTGTGTGCATTTGGAAAAAAATGGAACACCCCGAAGCGCGCTGCTACATTAGAAACCAGTACGCATGTGTAATGTTTCCGCTCATGTTGGTGTTTTCCACCAACAGGTAAAGTGAGGTTTTGACACACTTAATGTAACCCAGAGTGTTAATCTTATAATCACCCTGTCAGCACTTTCTGTGGCTGTGTTAATGGCCACCTTTCAGCCACTCAAAACTCTGGCCAACAAAAATAAACCAAAATCCAGCCGAGGAGAAGTCATACGGCTACTTTTTCTCTTCCTTTTCTTGAAAGCAATGAATATATTTTTAAGGACCAGCTATAGAGGTGGCGCTTTGCCTCTGTGTTCTGCTTCTGTGAGAGGCTCTCTGGTTTGCAAGAAAACTCAAGCTTTCTTCTAGGTCCAATTCTTGATTTTTTCACAGGAAAAAAAGTCATTGTGATGGGAAGCTAAGCCATCCTTTCCTTCAAGCAGACCAAAAGCCATGGCTACTGGCACATATTAAAGAACCCCAAATGAATCAATTAATTCATGAGCAGTGGCTGAGACTGACAGAGCTGGGTTAGTACAGAACACGAAGGCGGATCCCACTTCACGGCGAGCATGAAGCCGTCAAAATAATTATGACTACATGTATGATGTTCTGGAAAACTCAGGGCAGAGTAGGAGACCTCGTAATGAGTGGTGACTGCCCCTGACCATTCTTTGCCCATCTGACTTCACTTCAGGCTTGATTTTTCCCCTCCCTACATTTTGAAGACATCCAAGAGTGTCTGAAGACCTCCACCATCTCCCTTAGCTTTCAGCTTGCCGAAGCTCTATGTAGCCACTCGGCTGAGAACTCTACGTTACTTTGCAGCCTCATTTCATTCTTGTTCCTGATCTTGACCAGAAGCAACTCAGAAGAGATCCAGTTTAATTTAGCTCCCAGTCCCAAGTTACAGTTTGGTATTGAAGTAGTCACATCAGCAGAGGCTTTTCATGTGGGTAAAAATGAATGGGCATATGCTTAACTCTTTGATGGTTCAGAGCCCAAAAGCAGCGATTCGTGCCATCCAACGTTTGAGCTAGGTCTTTCCACATCAATAAGCAATGAAGACTGTCCCCAGCAGACACCTGCAGGCTACCCTGATCTGGACAGTCTCCACTAAAACTGTCTCATCAGGCAGTTCCAGTCAGTGTCAAATTGACAATCAAAACCAACAATCCCAGTAGGGGTTTTCTATGCTGTTTTATTTTGTTTGGCACTATGTAAATATGACACTTTTGCCAAGGAAGTGGTGCTGTGTCAGAATTTACTCCCAGATAAAACACTTCATTGTAAAAGGAAGACTCAGGATGTTCTAAAGCATTGGTTCCCAACTTCCCTAATGATGAAAGCTTTTAATTCAGCTGGTTCCTTATGTGGTAGTGACTCCCAACCATAGAATTATTTCATTGCTACTTCAGAAGTACACTTTTGCTTCTGTTATGAATCATAATATAAATATTTGATATGCAAGATATCTGATATGCAACCCAAGGAATGGGTTTTTTCAACCCTTAGAGGGTTAAAAAACACTGCTCTAAAAGGAGGTAAAATGTTCAATTCTGCTGAGAAGCTAGCTAAAATTCAGAAAGTAACCAATTCAAAAGTTTCAGGAAGTCCCTGAACCTGACCAATGCACCAGACCCACCCTGACCCACCAAGATTACATAAGCATTAAGAACTACTGAGAGGCATTCTCAGACCAGTGGGGGTGCCTGAAGGACACGCTCCAACCTGTTCACATTGTGCAGTGAGCTCTAGATTCCAGTTTTCATACACTATCACCATGTAGTTTGGTTTTAGATAATGTAGCTTTCTTCAGTTATCTATAGTCCTCAGACCCACAGCCATACTTCTATAATACCCAATAAATTTACTGATCCACCAAAACAGAGGTATTGTTACTCAAGTCTGCCCCTATCCATTGTGATTAGGCATTTCTTAACATCTTCCCAGGAGTGTGCCAAGCAATGACTATCAGACACACTGTCTCTTGCCGATGTATCAGGGCACTGAAACATCACAAATTCACTTTCTTAAATGGAAACATGCCTACTGATAGTTATCAAAACCACAAAGATCAGTGTGAGAATCTAATTGCTTTCACTTCATAT
Organism: Micromys minutus; assembly: GCF_963924665.1. Taxonomy (NCBI): domain Eukaryota; kingdom Metazoa; phylum Chordata; class Mammalia; order Rodentia; family Muridae; genus Micromys; species Micromys minutus. Next base: position 36,779,948 of record NC_137984.1, on the reverse strand, counting down.
TTCATATCATCATAAATACCTGTTCCATCTCTTATGTGCTAATTTACAAGAAGGAATCGTAGGCAGCAGTCTGTGGGCAATATTGATCAAAAGCAAAAAAACTCCCTGGAGCACCTTGACTGACTTATAAAGATAAAAAATAAATCTGTCACCTTTTTCTTTTTAACCTCAAAATATTTAGGGGGTGTTAGATTCATTTCTCGAACACCCCTTTTAGCTTTTGTCGCATCAAAATTTGAGACATCACTACTGATGTGTTTTGTGGCCATTATTAAGCAAAGCAAGGGTTGTAGGCCCACAGAGACACTGACTATTGGCATAAAAATAGTTGATCTGATAACCACCATGGACACCAGTGGCTGATGGAGAAGTAGTGTACAGCACAAGGATACACTAGACAAAAGGATGACTCATGTTACAGGGAAAATGGAGCCAGGTGACACTTCTCATCCTGCCATTTAGAATGATATACATCTACAATGTATGGATTATTTATGTCTCAAATTTCCCACCTAATACTTTGGACCACAATTGGACTACAAATAACTGAAAATATAGAAATCAAACTCATGAATGAAGGGAAATGTTGTAGATGTAAAACATATGTAAAATAATCCTACTGAATGTTAAATCATAAAAAATATAAATCTTAATTATAGCTTAAACATCTCTGATATGAAAGTCTGAATCTAGAATGTTCTGAACACTGAAACTATTCATGAGATAATGTGATGCAAAAAATAGAAAATTCCATATGGTAAAACATGGTTTCATGTACTACACTAAATAACTGAAAATACTACATTATGTTACCTTCAGTCTGTGTAAATGAGATCTCTAAGAAACATGTAAATTTTGTGACATGATCCCATTAATGAAACAATTCATGGTGTACATGCAAATACTCTGAAATTTTAAGAAACCTCTAAGATTTGAAACACTATGGCTTTAAGTGTTTCCTGTAGAGGAGACTCAATGTGGGGCAAAGAGGCCACAGCTTTATTACTTAGCTGCAGCTTGGGACCCAAGGAAGGAGAATCATAAAAAGTGATGACGTCACTGTGCAGGTTAGTTTGCTCACAAGCAAAGCAGATTGCCTGAGAGGGATGGCAGGTGGAAAGGAGGGCTGATGGTGAACAGCTTTTGGATAGTCCAGAATTGGCACAGCAAGGGTCCTTCAGCCTCAGTGACTTGGCGATCTGACTGGAATGGATTCCGTCCAACCTATTCCTTTGGCCTCACTTCACACCCCTCAAGACTTTGGTCATCACTTTCACCAGGTCAGTATGGTGCAGACAGCATGTCTAATGGTCGGAAAGCAGCTAGGACACAAGAGGCTGGGCAGGCCAGACCAGAGCTTCACGTTCTTCCCAAGTGACTTTGTAGAAGCGTTGTGCCAGAAAAGAGTCAAATGGAAAGATCTATTCTTTACCATGGAAATACTATAGCTTCCCCAGTGAGCAGGAGATGTTAGCAGACAGGTGGGTATTGGGTAAGAAGAGAAGACTGAGGCAGATAGAGACTGCCTTTACTGATGCTCCCACAGCAAATATCATTTCTATAAAAACCCTAATAACTGCACAGTGCTAATGGCATGGAGATCTAGGTCAAAGGCAGTAGTCACATGAGTTAAGGCCTTGGCAAGCCTGATGCTCGTCTGCCTGTAAAACAATGAGTGGAGATCTGTAGCATTTGGGCAGTGTTCAATAAGTACAGCTCTGTCCCTCACACCCCATGTACAGAAACACTCTTGGTTTCTTTTTATCATTGAGTAAACTTTGCTTAATTAGCAGTTACCTCTCAGACTTGCCAAACATCGCTTGGCATTTAGTCTAATTAAACATGGGACAGACTCAGGATAAACTTGGACCTCATTACTTTATGCTCTCTTACGGAATGTGCCAGATGGAAATAGGAAGGCAAAGCAAAGTTTAGAAAGATCAAAATCTCTACAGGCATATCAAAAAATAATTTGTAAAACTTGGGAACACTTGGAAAAGAAACAATAATGAAAATTGGGAAATTTTATGCAAATGAAATTAAATTGGCAAATGATGTCACTAGCTAGTTTATCATCTTATATCATCTTATAACTAACTATAAAATACTAAACTCAACAACAATGCAACTTGGTTTTAGCTGCGCTTCCAAACAAACCACCTAAAACACAATCACATTTTCTTTATGTGGCCTGAAGATAGTTCAGTGGTTAAGAGATTTAGCTACTCCTGCAGAGGACCTGATTCAGTTTCCAGCACTTACATGGTAGCTCACACTACCTGTAACTCCAGTTCCAGGGGATCAGATGCCCTCTTCTGGCCTCCAATGCATTCTTCTGTCTTCCACTGGAAACTGCACATATTTAGCATGATAAAGGAAAAAACAACAGCTTGCATAATTAAAAATGAGATATTTTAATGTATTTTTATCCTGTTTTAATTTAACTAAAAAAACACAAAAAATTAATTTCCCAACTATCAGTTAAAATACATAAAGAGGAAGGTGAAATAAAATTGATCTCTGAAAATACTAACCATACACATACACGGCAGGGGGCGGGGCAATGGGGAGGGAAGGAGAGAAGGAGAGGGACTGGGGAGACACTGTGACTTTCGATCATGGCTATTGATGTCATGTGATTTAGAATCATAGTGGACATAAACCTTTGGGTTTATAGAGTTTTGATTTTTAGACTGAGCTGAGAAAATGCATGATAGATGTGGGTGGTGCCATTCCAGGGACAGCAGTCAGGAGCTGAGAAAAAGAAGAGCGTGATTGAACACCAGTACCTACTGTTGCCAGTGTTCTAAGAGTGGATGTGATCTAAGAAGCTGCCATCAGGCTCCTGCTGTCTCTCTCACCATGTTAGACTGTGTACCCTCAAACCGTGAGCCAAAATTAACCCCTTCTTTTAATAACTTCCTTGTGTCAGGCCTCTGTCACAGTAATGAGAAGGGTAACCAGCACAGAGGACATGCTCAGAGCATCCAAGTTGTGCCTTTGTAAAACCATGCTCAGATGTTTGTAAACAGGAAAAGATGAAAAATGGCTACCACACTACAAACCTAAGGTCGACTTCAGGAAGGCACAATGATGGAATGAGGAAACAATAGCTGAAGAAGACCAACCAAGGCATGCATAGGCTATACAGCCATGTTGGCAGCTGAGTTGGAAGCTGAGACTAGTGGCAAGTAGCAGCAAGGTGAGCTTCTCAAAGAAGGCAAAGTCAGGGAGGCATAAAGAGCATGGGGGAGGGGGGGCTTGCAGAAAACAAACACATATCTTTGCCTGTTTGTTTGTTTTTGATAAGACAAACATGAATGGATTTCAGATAGAAATCAACATCAATTAAATCATGTCTGAGGCCAGTGGGTCTGGAGGAGTCATTACTACCCACTATAAAGAGAGCACACCTTTGTCATTCATTTCATTACATTTTGCTTTGATTTGTATTTGTTTGCATACATGTGCCTATGTGTGCAGACACCAGGAGTGTGTCATATCCCCTGGAACTGTAGAAATAGACACTCATGAGTTGCTCCATGTGGATGCTGGGAATGGAGCTCAGAACCTCTGTAAGAGCAAGCAGGATACCATCTTAACTGCAGACATTTCTCCAGCCCTGAGAACTCTAGCCTTAAAAATGCCTGGGTAGACCAAGTTATAGAAAGAGTAACTGAAAGTCACATTGATAAGCCAACGACATGCTATAGGAAGTCATGAACCTTACAGGTGAGGAATTTAGACATATTTATATTTGAATAATACATAGCAGAAAGGCAGAATTTATGAAAACAATAGAAAATCATGGAGGGGATTGCAGAAAATAAACATATCTTTGTTTCTTTGGCAAGATAAACATCATTGGATTTCAGATAGAAATCAACACCAACTAAATCATGTAGAGCAGAAAATGTTTTGCAGAGATACGAGAACACTGTTTTCATCATTGGTAAAACTAAAACAAAAAATAATATTCATATATAAAATTATTTATATATGTGTGTATGTCCATATGTGCTCCAACATGCGTGTGCCCAAAGAGGCCAGAGGGCATTAAATCTACTGGAACTACAGTTACGACAATCTATGTATGAATAATATCAGATGCTCAGCCATGTTCACCAAACTTCCTAATGTGCAGGTAGCCATGATCATCTTCCCTTAGGTCAATCCACTTAAACAGATATCACACATCACCACCATCTCCCCAAAAGTTACATCAGGGAATTATGGGGCTACTATTTGGACTAGATACTCCTAAACTTAAAAACAAAGGTGGTGGATGTCATAGAGACAGATGGAAAATAATTGGTCAGGGACTGGGGACAGAATTTGGCATTCATCAGCATTGTGAATGCCAGTGTGCAGCAGTCCCCCTACCCAGGTCACCTCTAGGTCATCCACATTGCTCTAGTTCTAAAACTTTGCTTTCTTTGGGTGAGAGAGAACCTAGTCCTCCACTGAGTGTTGGTGATTTGTACATTCTACTGTTCTAGTCTATTTATTCTCTTATTGTACATTGTTCAATATGCAGTCCTCTTCTGATGAAATATTGCTAATATGAACAGCCTTCCAATGAACCTTCTTCCAGCCTGATTAACTTATTAGAGCTTAAGAGACTGTAGAGAGGTTAGAATATTGCAGATCCAGAGCTTGAGGGAAAATCATATTGGGCTGTCATCAGTCTCCTAAATAGCCATTCCTTGACCACTCATTTGACTAACACAGAAAAGATTTCAGGATGTGTTAACTTAACAAAACTCTGGTTTCCATGGACCAAAAGGCTGAGAATGCCACCATACAGTATCTTAGGTCTGTAGCTGAAATTTCTGTGCTTTGTTTCAACTACCTGCCTAATGTTTCCACTAAAATATTTCAGAGTGCTTTGATTATGATATATGATCTTCTCTGTACTATAACTATTTTATTAAATTGTTGCCATGTTCAATTATAGACTTTAGAGTAACCAAACCCAGGCCTTGATCACTAATACTCAGATCTGGAGTTAATTATGGTGGTTTGAGGAGAAATGACCCACATAGATTCATCTGATTGAATGCTAGATCCATAAGGAATAGCACTATTAGGAGGTGTGGCCTTGTTGAAGGAAATGTGTCACTGTGGGGGCAGACTGTGAGGTCCATATACTCAAAGAACACCCAGTACGGCTCATGGTCTACTTCTGCTGCCTGCAGACCAAGATATGGTGCTCTCAGTTCCTTCTAGAGCACAGTGTCTTCCTCCATGCTGCCATGGTGACAATGTACTTAACCTCTGAAAATGTAAACCAGCCCCAGTTAAGTGCTTTCTTTTATAAGAGTTGCTTTGGTCCTATTGTCTCTTCTCAGCGATAGAAAACCCAACTAAGAGAATTATGTCTTATCCTTTTTGAGGTGAGAGTTGTGTTTCTTGTGTTAACAACTTTGCAATAGATGCTAAAATGTTTACCTCTTATTTGAGTGAAGGCCCTCACTTATATCTAAAGGCTATTACTCGACACATTTCAGACTCCATGAAGTTCATAAACAGATTCTTTGTATTAGTCAGCTTTTTGCTGCTATAACAAATAGCCTAACTGTTAAATTTATATGAAATTGAGGTTTATTTAGCGCATAGATCTGGAAATTGAAAGCGGTAGTGCCTTAAATGTATAAGATTAAGCTGGAATTCTCTTTTATGTCTCATGGTGATCAAATGCAAAGATAAGCCATGTGCAGAAATGAACAAGAGAGAAACTTTGAATCATCTCTTCTACCAACCACTGCTAAAGCACTGCCAATGGGTCTCCCAGGTGCCTTTGCACCTCCTTGAGGGTAGTACCCCTGCCCCTTGAAAGTGTCCCACTCTTTCTGAAGACCACATAGAGCACAGCCTCAACACAGGAGGTACCTATGAGAGACTGGAAACATATAAGCCCCAGTGCTCTTGATCAGAGCTGCTGTTATAAACAAAACACTATTTTGAAAATAGACACACACACACACTCACACACTCAGGCATGCATGCACACCATCTAAAGAAATGGTTTCTAGGTGAGAACTAGAATAGAGACACAACTTACTAACAACAAAAGAAGATCCATGTCAATAGTCCCAAAGATACAATCTTCAAAATATTTTCAATAGATTTTTTATTAATAAGGCACAATATCTATTGCTAAAAAGAACTTAAATTTTTTTAAATATTCACAAGTACTTTCATAAATGCATATCATTTTTTCATGCATCTTGCAGGTATCTACATATCTTAAATAGCAAGTGTAGCTGCCCTGTGTTACTTGCATGGATGGTGTTACTTCATAACATTATAAAATTTGGGCAAGTTCTCCACAGTTCACATAAAGAGGGCTGAGAAATTCATCTAAAATAGCAGTGGCTTATATTCGAATTTTAGCCTAGGTTAGCAAAACCTCAAATCACAAAATCCCCCCAGGAAACCTTGCTTTAGAATTGTTCTCATTGAGGATTGGGATTAGAAAGGAAGAGAGGGATTCATACTGGAACTGAGTTTGAAACACTAAAAAACCAAGAGAATAAGTCTCCTTCAGGTGTGTGCTCTTAACTTTTTAGAGACAACGTGAGGATTTGAGGAGAACAAAACAAGAAATGCCAAAAACAACCAAGTTTTGTGTCTCCAAGAAATGGCTCATACAATAACCATTTAAACAAATAATTTTCTGTAGAATATCAAGAAAATTCAACTGGTAGGGTTTCTGTGACCAGTTAGAAGGATGGACTTTAAAAGAACTTGAACTATGTTTCCATTCCAGTTTTGAACAAGAAAAAAAATAGAGTGTGCACTTATTTTTGAAGAACTTTCTGTTTATGTTTCTCTAAACCAAGAGAATTGTAATAACTCAAGGCCCCAGAGCCTGATGGAAAAGTTTCTCATTTACTGATGGCATAAGATGCTAAACAGTATTGGCATGAAAAAAACTACTGGACCAGCCATTTTGTGGACATAGGTTCAATCACCACATGAGGAGGTCATGTTCTAGAATATTCCTCAAGATGTATTTGGTAGACAATATTGCTGTAACATAATAGAGGTGGAGAAGGACATAAGCTGAGGTATTATTGTTGAGGAAGTGGGTAGGGAGTTCTGCCAAAAAAGAAAACACTACTCACCAGATCCAAACCACAGAGGCTTACTAAATAAAAATTTAAATGAAAAGGAAAACAGGATGCTGATCTGGGACACATTCTTGGACACATGCTTCCAAAACCACATGAAAGTTGCACCAGCCAGATGGGGAAACAATACAACAGAAAGTCTGACAGTAAACTAAGGAGTGGCTGGGCAGCCTTGCATGGTGCAGATCACAGACAGCAGCTCATACTGAGGGAGATGTAGGGCAGGTCCTCATGCCTGTGTTTTCTCAAAATGAAAGACATTAAAGGCAATCTGGATTTAGGAAACAACTTTGGAACACTTTGCTCTTGAGACTCTAATTATCTATTTTTAAGCCAAAGCAGAAACTTATTTAGGCCAGTACTTCACTATCAGATGAGATACCGGATTGGAAACAGAGGAGTGGTTGGTACATGTTATGCCTAAACACAGAGAGCTTAGAAATGAGTGACAGCTATCATACCCAGAACATTTTGAACCTAGAGATGAGTGGTGGTTCCGCATGCTGTACCTGAATAACGTGAGGATGTGGATGTATGGTGGGCTCTCACATTATACCTGAATATTGTGAGGATGTGGATGTATGGTGGATCATCACATTGTACCTGAACACTGTGAAGATGAGGATGTATGGTGCGTCCTTACATTGTACCTCAACCCTGTGAGCATAGGGATGTATGGTGTTTTCTCACATTGTATCTGAACTTAGATATAATGATGGTTTCTCACAGTGTTCCTGAAAAACATAATCTAGAGATAAATGATGGTCCCTTATATTTTATCTAAACTGTGAACCTAGAAATAAATGATTTCAAAACAATATAACTCAGATAAAATTTTACTTGTCATAATAATATTTAGTTTCTATGATGTTTTCTTAATTCTAGAAGGATTTAATGTGCCTTTCCAGAGTTTACAGTCTGGTGATGAGACAGTAATACAGACACAACATGCTATCACCAGTAAGAGCATGCAGCACAAGGCAGGAAGGCTTGGATCTGAGATGAGTTTTCATGGAGAGTGGTAGTAAGCCAACAATATCAGATGAAGTTCATCACACAGGTAGATGAGTGTATAGGAGAGAAAGCTTATTAAACTGACAAGGACATGGCAAATAATTCACTTCTATGGAACATAGCATGTCAACAAAGAGTTGTGCAATGATAACATATCTAGTTAAGAGAACAGATCACACAGGCACTGGCTGGGAAACTCAGGCTTGCACCCTGTAAGCAATGGGGTACACACAAAAGATCTGAAATGAGACTCCCTTTCTGCTTCTGAACATTTAACCACCTGGAAGTGAAAAATATAGACAAATACTCACCACCTCACCCTGTGGAGGTAAAGAATAAACCTCAGTTTGAAAGATAAACATACATCAGTCTTGGATGTTCTGAAGATATTGTTTTTGTTATAAAATCTTAGATAAAAATTATTAAAGCTGCAATTTCTCATCATGATCATGTCTAGCATCCTCTTCTAATTGTATCATTTATAAAGGAGGAACGATATTTTTTTTCATGGAATTGAAAGGACATGCTCCTGTCGATTGCATGCTGATTTCTAGACTAGGCATGCCTTTGATAGGCAAGGAGCCTGAGTGTGTGCCTCCTCTTAAGGACACAGAGAGGATGGTTTAAACTTTGTTCTGCTTTTGACACTTCACAGTAACACTCATCACTCTTGGATCTGGCTCAGGGAGGTGCCTTCAGAATAGGTGTTTCTTGTCTTTCCCACACCTGGCCCTGTAACAATTAAATAGAATATATCTCTTATCTCCCCTAGTAAATCAGATACTTAACTATAGCACAGTAGAACTAAAAATTCTAGAATGTTCTTTGCCCCAAGCCAAGTTTGACTTTGAGAACATCGTCTTGCTGAGAACTACAGTGTTTTATTCCAGAGTAAATAGCTACATCTTAGCCTCCACAAGTCTAGGTGTCAAAGGCAGACAGATCATTCTAGAAAGAGGAGACAGGGTCCTGCTCAAAAAATGCAAAACATAACATTCATCTCTTCAAAATATTATTTATCATTTTTGGAGAAAGAAACTTGTCATGTTTTTATGCATAAGAATACAAGCAAAGCAGACATGAGGAAGCTGAAGTTGTATAAAAGAAAGCCAGGTAGTAAGTGGACTTGCCTGAAGAACACCTGAAGTATAGACTCTAAGCTCCATTAAAAGGATTTGTCTCAAAGGAAGATCTGGCTCCTCAGTTGAAGTACAAGAAACTAGAAAATTTTAAAGTGTAAATCACTGCTGGACTGACTTCTGACTATCCAAATTTCCAAATCATTTTAAAAGAACTTTGTAATTGTTCTATGCTACAAACAATAAGTGAATTTCTATGTATGAGTGCTATGTCAAAGAGATTTTAAAGAGATGAAGACGTTAGGGACAGAACCCTGTAATGTACAACATGCTTCTTCAAGTGGGGATGCTGTTTTCATCCCGAAATGGCCCATTCCATCCTCCCTTAACAAATCCAAGTCATATTATTAGAAAAACAATAACTCCATTCACTTGCAAAACCAACACAGTGTTTTATTGGTTTTGCTCAGATTTACACATCAGCTAGGCCAAAGTCACACAAGTGGACTGTTTGCCACATTAGCTGGCATATGTTATAAACAGAAACGATTCCTTGTCTTGCTTTTTTTTTCAGTTTCCTTTTTTGTTTCCTTTAATGCTTTTCTTTTGTTCAAGTGTAGAGATGGAATATGACAACCAGATTGTAGATCATTAGCTCATCCGACAGGAAATACATATTCCTGTTTCAAATAGGGCATCTGTCTGTTCTCAAGAATGCTAAATAATAACAATAGCACAACTCCTGAGCAGCTTAGGGTCGGAAATGAAAACCACCAGAGCTTTGGAACACTTGGGAGGACACTCCATGCAGAATATAATTAAGAAGTTGGAATTTGTGGTTTGGGCCACCAGGGTTAAAAATATTGCCTCCTGGGCCAATGTCTTAGATTTTTCCAAGATCAAAAATACTAGCACATATTTTACGATGATCAGAGTAACCTCCCTCCTACTTCAGGCATCTCCATCATCAACCATGATACTTTGTGTCCTACAATAAGCTTCGATCTTTATGAAACAAGAGACAAAAGAACCCCGCCCCCATTTCCAGGAAATAGAACCCATTTCTGGAGTATCCACGTCTCCATACCACAGATATCATTTCGGGTAAGTCCTAATCTCTGCAAACTGTGGCTGTGTGTACTTGGCAGCTGTGCTCAGTTAGGAAAATTTGAAATGGGAAGGTCTTCTTATATTATCTGGCTAGACCAAGTGTTTAGCACAGAACTTCATATAACAGAGATAGAAGAAAATTGAACCATAAAAAAATAAAGTCAAGAGAAGAAACCCCACTGAATGTTCCCTCTGTCTCCATACATGAAGCCTTGGATTTGATCCTCCGCACTGTATAGAACAAGTTTTGTGGTGCACACACCCATAATCCAGGACTTGGCACACACCCATAATCCAGGACTTGGGTGGGGGGACGAAGGAGGATGGGAGCTACATAGAATTCCCATTTTATGAAACGGACACATGGATCAACTCAGCTCTTGCTGCTGGAAGACAGTTCTAAAGGTTGCATGATGGAGCAGGGCTTTAAAAGAATGCCATTCTCTTGGTTCTTGGCACAGAGTTAGCAACAGAATTAGGGAGTAACTTGCTTTGGAATAGAACTCAACAACTCAGCAACAGGCACTAAACAACGTTGATCCAAGCACCTTTTGTCACACAGGGAGTGACCATCTCTCCTGAATATGAAGACATTGTGGAGATTGAAAAACAGAGAACTTTGTCCAGTCACATGACAAATCATGAATTCTTCTAAGTCTGCCATTTTATCTTTAGAACTGCATGTACCTTATGCATCTGGAGCCAAAATTTCCATGTGTACATTTTTCTCAAAGAACATGAGGTGGTTAGAGATTTCTTACTGTGAAATACTGATTCTGACTGTGGAATCATAGAGTAGTCTCTCAGATATAGTTGATGATGGTCAGAAGTATGTAGGTCATAAATACCAAAACTATTCAAAATGGGAAGTATATGGAGAAGGCCACTTTCTGTTTTCAATGGAAAAAAGAATAGTGTGGCCTGTTAATTGTCTCTTAAAATACATGTGCTTTGACCGCAATGTATAGTCCTCCCTAGAAGCACCACTTTGCTTGGAAGAATTATAAGATTGTTGGAATAATTGGCCCTCAGAAGTCTTCGGCTGCTGGGGTGCCATTACTGTGCAGAGAAAAAGCTCAAGAAATGTGGCATGCAGTGAGTGACCTCAACTCACCTCACTGGCCATGCTGTGTCTCATGCTAAGGTTTTAATTAATATTTTAAAGGAATCTCTTTCAATTCCCTTTCTTTTAGTTTCTTTGACAAGTTAAACACTAGTCACTAACAACACAGATCTTTTCACGTGTTTAACATAGTCAAAGGAAACAAACACATATGGGGTAGATATTGTTGATAAGAGGATAAAGTAAATAGTCATCTATAGACACTAGTGACACTGAATGACAGGCAAGAAATGAAGACAGATGCCATGGAAAGGATGACAAAGTATAGTAACTAGAAAGAAACTGCCTCTACCTATGATAAAACTAACCATGTTTTAGTTGTGATTTTGGAGTGTTCAACAGCATGAACAGAGAAGATTGTGTGGCAAGAGCTTAGGCTCTACATTACAATATCATCCTTCCCTCCCTCAACCATCAGGAAGATAACAGACCACAGTGGTTAATTCTGTGTGCCATTTTGACTGGCACGAGGGCTGTTTTGATTTCTTTCCAAATGTTATTTGTGGGTGATCAGTGATGGTGGTTAGTCAAAACAAATCACATTCAAGCCAACAGACTGAGTAAAACCTCCTTTCATCAGCACAGGTGGGCTTTATCTAACCTCTAGATGACCCTGACAGAACAAAAGGCAGAAGGGTTTCTTTTCTCTTTATCTCTTACTGTCTAATGTTGAATCCTATAGGTTTCATAAACTGGGACCTATACATGCCAGAGCATCTCTGTTTTTTCCAGGTAATAATCATGTATTATAAAACCTTTTAGTCACCATAGCCACATGAACAATTTCCATAATAAATGGGTCTACATTTCTACCTGTCTCTCTATTCATCCATCTACCCATCTATGATAGTTTGAATAAAATGATCCCCCACAGACTCATATATTTGAATGTTTAGTCACCATAGAGTAGCACTATTTGAAAGGATTAAGAGGATTAGGATATGTGCCCTTGTTGGAGGAAGTGTAGAGCTTGGGATTTCAAAAGCCCAAGCCAAACCCAGAGAATCTGCCTCTGTGTATGAATCAAGATGGAGCTCTCCGCTACTGCTCCAACTCCTGCCTGCATCTGTCATAATTCCTGCTGTTACAATAATGGACTAAACCTTAGAAACTATAACCAAACCCAAAATTAAATGCCTTCTTCTATAACATTGCCTTGGTCATGTTTCTTCACAGCAACAGAACAGTTGCTGTGACAACATCATTTTATCCACCTACCCACCCACTAACCTACCCTTGTACCCAAATATCCACTAACCTATTTATTCATCCACCTACCTACCTATTCATCCATTCACATATCCATCCATCTATCAACAGAATTAGTTACTCATTCATCTGTCCATCCAGCTACCCCAACCCACCCACCCACCATCTATATTTTATTTGTTCTGTGTTTTGGGAGAATAATAGTCATGTTTTTAATAAAAAAATGTATAACCAATTTGGAAACAGAATACAAAATAAGTTTTCCCAGTATACTAGTCAAGGGGTTCTCTGGAGTCACATAACTAACAGAATAAATCTAGATAGGTAGACAGACAGACAGACAGACAGATAAATAATGATATGATAAGTATAAATGGGATTTGTTGGAATGACTTACAGACTGCTGTCCGGATAATCCAACAATGGCCAGCCATGAAGGAAAAGTCTAAGAATCTAATACTTGCTCAGTCCTACAAGGCCAGATGTCTCTTGTATATCCTGGAAACCTGAAGAAGTAGGCTCTAGTGACAGTGAAGAAATGGATTGTTTGTAAAGTGAGGACAATCAGGCAAAAAGCAAAAATTTTCTTCTTCTGTATCCTTATATGGGCTTCCATCAGAAGGTGTGGAACATATTAAAAGTATGTCTTTCTGTTTCAAAATTTGTATTAAGGGTCCTTGTCTTACAGCCTTGAGGTCTAGATCAAAGGTGTGTCTTCAAAGGTCCAGACTAGAAGTGGATTCTTCTATTTCAAACCAAGCAGAAAATTTCTCACACATATGCCCTCTATTTCTGGGTTGTAGTTCACTCCAGATAAATCAAGTTGACAACCAAGAATAGCCTTCACATCCAGTCACCAGGTTAAAGTTTTTATATGTGTTTATTCAATCTAGCAAACCTCAAATCTAAGATAGGGGAAATATGGTAATTCATTATAGCCAATTTCTTGGAAAAAGTAAACACAGTGTTATACATTTCCCCGAGTGTTGTCAGTATAGCCCCCATGGAAATCAGTGTTGTGTTTCTTAAAAATAAATAATAAAACCAGATCTACCATATGATTAAGCAACCCTACTTCTGAGTGTACATCCAAAGGAAATAAAGTCAGCATCCTTAAGAACTATCTGGTTGCCTGCATTTGTCAAGAGTTCTTTAAAGGAACAGAACTAATAAAATGAAGTGTGTGTGTGTGTGTGTGTGTGTGTGTGTGTGTGTGTGTGTGTGTATGCATGTGTGTGTTGTGTTGTAATATTTATTAAAGTGAGGTACAGGCAGTGGTCTCTGTAAGGTCAAAAATCTGGAATTTGTTCAGTCTACAAGGCTGGAAGTCTCAACAAATTAAATCTGATATTGAAGTTCCAGGGAAGTCCTAGAGAGATGTTGGTCTTCAGTGTATATTGGAATTCTAAAGAAGTAAATTATGATACCAGGGAAGGAATGTCTTGGGAACAGAATGAATAAACTTGTCATCAGGAGAATGGCAAGTAGACAAAATAGAAAAATTTTTTTCTTCTATAGCATTTTGTATGGACTGCCATTAAATGTGTGGCCCAGATTTAACATGTATATTCCCACGTAAAATAATACAATGAGGAAATCCATCAGAGGTGTTCCCATTATTTGGGTTTTAGCTAATGCCACACGCAGCCAACTAAACAACCAAGATTACCCACCACACTACCTGTCCATTTTTATCCTATGTCTTAATTTTATGTTTTCTGATATCATTTCAGCAGACATCAGACTACATAATTAATAAATAAGAGAACTTCATCAAACTCATACTGTTGGGGGGCTGACAAGTCCTTGAAGATGAAACTGACATTTAGAGAGGGCCTTCATCAGCAAGGTGTCATGGCAGGAGGAAGGACCTGCAGGACTGCTGCATAACAAAGGGACTCTCAGGAGTACACCTGTGGGCTTTCCTAGCCATACTGCAGTTCCTGAATAACGATTCAGAGACATAATTATGAATAAATGCTAGGGCCATAATCTTGGGCTTGTTCCCTGAGGAGCTTGTAACTTCTATATCCCATGTATTCTATTCTGTGTGTGCACGTGACTGGCTACCTCTCCTCAGTCTTACACATCCATCTCCCAGAGGCCAGGTGCAGTCTCCCACCTTGGACTAACTCCCAGTGTTCCTCTCTCTGACAAATGTCTCACCTACCAATGCTGCCTCAATCCACTGGCCGTCAGATTTTTTTGGTTGACAGGTAATACTTAGTACACAAGAGACTCTCTAACTCCCTCTTTTAGTTCCTTAAAAGGCTGTTTCTCTAAAAATCAATAAACTATATATAATGAGAGCGATTATGAAAACTATGAAGTAAGAAATACATTCACAGTGTCCAGTCCATATGTATTTGGCAGTCTTGGAAAAAGTACTCCATTATCTATCCTATCCTATGAGTCCGTGAGTCTAAAGTTCTGTTCCTAATTTGCTCCCCATCATAACTTGCATTTATAAACCTAAGAATATCTTCTTAGACCTTCAAAGCATTTTCTCAAACCCTAAACAGTTTAAGACTAGCTATATAGTCTTCAACCCCATCAGAGACCCAAGGATGAATAAATATTACCAGAGTCTACAGTAAGTGAAGAGCAAGCAGCTTCTAAAACTACAGAAATAACAGAGGAGAATACTGCCTGGAGAGTCACCCAAAATTTCTCTTCACTGTTGGAGCATCCATTTTGAGAATTCTGGTCAAATATAGGACAGACTTTTCTGTAAGGCAGTTGTTATGAAGTACTGGTTACCACCTTGGGAAAGCTCTGGATTTCTCTGCTCCCGTTTGTCTAATTTGGACAGCATTCTGTCTAAAGTTGAGGCAAGGGCAGTTTCTTGCCCAGTGGCTATCTAGCCACATTTGAAGCAAACTCCATAATGAGGTTCTTCTGTGCTTAACATTTTCATTGAAACAACGTGGGAGTGCTGCCAGGAGCTGATATGTCACTGTCGTGAAAAGCTCTTTTACTAATAAAACATCTTTAAATGCTATGTTCTGTAGATCTCTGAGGCTTTTGAAGACCATTTCTCTAACTATAATCTGAATTGCTTGTCTCTGGCAATCTACTATCTGCTTAAGTTTGAAGCTAAATGAAGCTTATCTTTATAATTAACTAAACTAGTATCTAACATGACTGTAAGGGTGATTAACTGACCACTAACTTGCATTTTTTATTCATCCTAAACCGTTTGTAAAGCAACTTTTCCAAAGGACTTAAACTTAACATTTCACTTTAAAGAATTACATAGGTACAATACCTTAAACAAGAGTTGAAACATAGATGCATAGCATGCTATAACAATATATAACCCATTACAGATGGGACATCTAGGTTGTTTCCAGCTTCTGGCTATTACAAATAAGGCTGCAATGAACATTGTGGAGTACATGTCCCTGTGGTATGGTGGGGCATTTTGGGGGTATATGCCCAAGAAAGGTTGCACCAGTTTGTAAACCCACTAGCAGTGGAGTGTTCCTCTTTCTCCACATCCCGGCCAACATGCACTGTCACCTGAGTTTTTGATCTTAGCCGTTCTGATTGGTGTGAGGTGGAATCTTGGGGTCTTTTTGAATTGCAATTTCCCTGATGACTTGGAACTTTGAACATTTCTTTAAGAGCTTCTCAGCCATTTGAGATTCCTTTGTTGTGAATTCTTTGTTTAGCTCTGTACCACACCATTTTATTTTTGTAGAATTATATAGGAGAGAAAGAAGGATAGAGGAAAGAAAAAGTAAGAGAGAAAAAAATCTAACTTCCCTTCCTGTTTCATTCCCCGACCAAGACCATTAACAACTCGTAGTCAACCTCCCCTCCCTTAAAAGATGAAAAACGTCTATCAGCCTATGGACAACCAAAAAACATCCACCCCATTTTTAGGAATAAGGCACCGTTCTCTTAAAATTTTTTCTTGCTTTCTGGGCCATTTTTTTTGGAGGGGGTCTCAAAGAAAATTGAAATATTGGCCAGTCAATGAAAACCTACCTATAACATTTGTTGTCCAACTTCTGTGTGCTAAGAAAGTGCAGGCTTAAATGAAGTCCTAGTGTAACAACCTATGATGATGGAATAACTAGCTAGTTGTTTTAATATTGTTCCAGATGCAGATGGAAACAGTGAAATAATCTGAGGTTGAATGAAGCAGGATGCTGGAATAAGTATCCCTTAGCATCCATCTAGCATCCTCAAGGGTGAATCTTGTCAGGCCCTCTTTACTTCCATTGGTGTCTATAAACATAAAAATTTTCACAGGTAATATACATTTCTGCATTAGCATATGTATGGAATATGTGGCATACACAATTAGCTAAAGATGATTCTCTGCTCTCTGTTCAAACAGCTAAGGCATTTGTCTTTATATATATATAAATTAGTTTGGACTTATAACCAAACTGTAATATAAATTTGTATCCATGCCATTTGAAAGGATGGCATAGTAAGTCCTGAGGATCTATAGACAAGATTTATTGGCTATGCATAGCTGAATTCCTGGATGGAGACATTTTCATGATTCAGCCTGTCTCAGATCTGTTCCCATATACAGAAATCAGCAATACAGTTTGCCTGTTTTGTTGTTCTTCTTGATTTCTCTTGTTCTGTCTGTAGTCAAGATCTTCACGGGGTCTCCCCTGGTAAAGTCTGAGTTTTATTAGTTTTAAAGGAATCTATAGTATTTCTTCTGTTCTAACAAGAGGATGTTCTCTTCCCCAACATACCATCCACACTTCCTCCTCTGTTCTGAGGTTATCACATATACAGATAGGCTGATCTAATTCATCCATCATTTCTAAATCCAGTGTTTTTCAACTGTTGTTTTCTGTCTCGTTGGCATTTTAAAATTTTAAAGTTAATAAATCATTATTTAATCTCTCTGGGAGATTCCTTATCCCCTTATGTTTTATATGCATTTCCTTTAAAATCCCATTAGATCTTTTTACAACTGGTTGACCTGTAGGATTGTAAGATATATATGTAACATTTTTATGCCATAACATTTAAAATAATTGTTGCATTTTATTAGATGCATATGTTGGGGTATCATCAGCTTTAATCATTACAGGCATTTCCAAGATTTTTCATCACCTCTAATAAATGTGCAATCTCAAGATGAGTCTTTACAGAACTTAAAGCAGTTGTTCATTGAATTCCAGAGTATGTATCAATTATGTGATGTAATAACATATGTATATATGTTAATTCTCCAAACTCTACAAAATGAAACACATAATTTATTGTATGAGATTGCTCTAAGTTACTATCATTACACAGTATCTGGATTCCTATTCAGTATATTTCATTTCTATGGGCCACCATCTAATTCCTTGGGCCTGTAGGTTTTTCTCATCTGGAACTACCTTTTCTCCTCTTACCGTAGGTTCCAAATTGATTCTTCTGAAGATGCTTTATTCTGGCTTAAAGAATCCACTAATCTCTGTTCTATGATCTCCAATCTACCATTTAATTTTTTAGACTTCTCTTTCTCTAAGTCTGCTTTACTATAATCTTTTTTAAAATGATATATAAAATTGTAATCATTATTGAACATGTAATTATTTTATTCTGAGATTCAAAACAAAAGTATATGATGTCCAAATGCCCTCTACTACAATGTTTTTAAGGTTTTAATATGGAAAAGTGTTTTTCTTTTTTAATCTCTCTAACTCTCCCCCCCTTTTTTTTTTAATTTTTTTATTTCAATAGTCACCAGACCTGTCATATAAAAGGACAATTTTCTTTCTTTTTTTTTAGATTGAACAACTTTATTTTAAAAAAAGATAAATGAACAAATTTTAATCATTTATATACAAAAGTATGCGAATACATTTTTGTCAGTACATCTTACTGGTTACAATGAGCATATAGTACATGAAAAACAAGATGTAACCTGGAAATAGTCAAAGTTTTCTTGGTGTGTAAAGATTAAGTACAATGGCTTTTCATTTTCTTTTTTTTTTTTTTTTGTCTTCAAAACAAGATTTATTTTTTTTAACATGAAAATACATGGAAAATACATTGGTCTCTTATCTGTTACAAATAAGACTCAAATTATTAATCATAACAAGAAGTGTTTCTTGAGATATTTCCATCTACACAAAAGACTAACAGCTTATTATTTTTTTTAAAGATTTTAAACATTCTTTGCTTAAAATTATACATTTTTGTCAGTACTGTTTTTTCAGACATTAAAATAAATTTTACATAAAACCATGTGAATATGTTTTTTAGTCAGTACTTGATTTTTTTCAAGGGCTTGACAGTATGCATTGAAAACGTACTAGTTGCAATAAGCGTAAAGTACATGCAAAACAAAACGCAACATGGAAATAGTCAAAGTCTTCTTGTTTTGAAATATATGTATAGTTTTTGTTTTCTTTATTTCTTGGACTTCATACAGTCTGAGAGTTGTTTCTGGGGGAGTGCAAGCCTCTGGGGTTAGCATCCCACTATCAGTGACTGCATATTATGTCTGTTCTTTTGTGACTGGGTTATCTCACTCAGGATGATCTTCTCTAGATGCAGCCATTTTCTTAAGAATTTAGTTAAGTCATTGTTTCTGGTGGCTGAGTAGTATTCCATTGTGTATATGTACCACAATTATTGTATCCATTCGTCTTCTGAAGGACATCTGGGTTCCTTCCAGCTTCTGGCTATTATAAATAGAGCCGCTATGAACATTGTGGTGCATATATCTTGGTTGTGTATTAAAGTGTCTCTGGGGTATATGCCCAGAAGTGGAATAGCTGGGTCTTCAGGTAGTACTATATCCAATTTTCTGAGGTATCACGTGACAGATTTCCAGAGTGGTTGTATTAGCTTGCAACCCCACCAACAGTGAAGAAGTGTTCCTATTTCTCCGCAGCCTCGCCAGCATCTGCTGTCATCTGAGTTTTGGATCTTGGCCAATCTGACTGGTGTGAGGTGGAATCTTAGGGTTGTTTTGATTTGCATTTCCCTGATGGCTAAGGATGTCGAGCACTTCCTCAGATATTTCTCGGCCATTCGGTGTTCCTCAACTGAAAATGATTTGTTTAGCTCTGTACCCCATTTTTTAATAGGGTTATTTGATTCTCTGGTGTCTAGCTTTTTGAGTTCCTTGTACACCTTGGATATTAGGCCTCTATCTGATGTGGTGTTGGTAAAGATCTTTTCCCATTCTGTTGGTTGCCGTTTTGTTTTCTTGACGATGTCCTTAGCCTTACAGAAACTTTGCAATCTCATTAAGTCCCATTTGTTAATCTTTGACCTTAGAGCTTGAGCCATTGGTGTTTTGTTCAGGAAATTTTCTCCTGTGCCTATGTGTTCTAAGGTTTTCCCTACTTTCTCATCTAATAGTTCCAGTGTATCTGGTTTAATGTGGAGATCTTTAATCCACTTACACTTGAGCTTTGTACAAGGAGATAAGAACGGGTCTATTTTCATTCTTTTGCATGTTGAATGCCAGTTGGACCAGCACCATTTGTTGAATAGGCTGTCCTTTTTCCATTGAATGTTTACTGCTCCTTTGTCAAAAATCAGGTGACCATATACATGAGGGCTCATTTCTGGATCTTCTATTCTATTCCATTGATCCACTTGCCTATTTCTGTACCAGTACCATGCAGTTTTCAGCACAATTGCCTTGTAATATAGCTTGAGGTCAGGGATAGTGATTCCCGCAGATGTTTTTTTGTTGTTGAGGATGGATTTCGCTATTCTAGGTCTTTTGTTATTCCATATGAAATTGCACATTGATCTTTCCAATTCCATGAAGAACTGGGTTGGAATTTTGATGGGGATTGCATTGAATCTGTAGATTGCTTTTGGTAGGATGGCCATTTTTAAGATGTTGATCTTTTCAATCCATGAGCATGGGAGATCTTTCCATTTTCTGAGATCCTCCTCAATTTCTTTCTTTAGAGGTTTGAAGTTCTTGTCATACAGGTCCTTTACTTCCTTAGTTAGAGTCACACCAAGGTATTTCATAGTTTTTGTAACTATTGTGAAGGGTACCTTTTCCCTAATTTCTTTCTCCACATGTTTGTCCTTTGAGTATAGGAAAGCTACTGATTTGTTTGAGTTAATTTTGTATCCGGCCACTTTGCTGAACTTGTTTATCAGCTGTAGGAGTTCTCTGGTGGAATTTTTGGGGTCACTCAAGTACACTATCATGTCATCGGCAAAGAGTGATGTTTTTATCTCTTCCTTTCCGATTTGTATCCCCTTGATCTCCTTTTGCTGTCTAATTGCTCCAGCCAGGACTTCCAGTACTATGTTGAATAGGTAGGGAGAGAGTGGGCAGCCTTGTCGAGTCCCTAATTTTAGTGGGATTGCTTCAAGTTTCTCGCCATTAAGTTTGATGTTGGCTGTTGGTTTGCTGTATATTGCTTTTATTATGTTTAAATATGGGCCTTGGATTCCTGTTATTTCCAGGACTTTTAACATGAAGGGGTGTTGGATTTTGTCGAATGCTTTCTCAGCATCTAGTGAGATGACCATGTGATTTTGGTCTTTAAGTTTGTTTATATGGTGGATTACATTGATGGATTTCCTTATGTTAAACCATCCCTGTATCCCAGGGATGAAGCCTACTTGGTCATGATGAATGATGGTTTTGATGTGTTCTTGGATTCGGTTTGCAAGGATTTTGTTGAGTATTTTTGCATCAATGTTCAAAAGTGAGATTGGTCTGAAGTTCTCTTTCCTTGTAGGGTCTTTGTGTGGCTTAGGTACGAGGGTTATTGTAGCCTCAAAAAATGAGTTGGGTAATATTCCATCTGATTCTATCTTTTGGAATAGCTTGGCGAATATTGGTGTTATATCCCCAATAAATGTCTGATAAAATTCTGCACTGAACCCGTCTGGACCTGGGCTTTTTTTTGGTTGGGAGGCTTTTGATGACTTCTTCTATTTCTTTAGGTGTTATAGGGTTATTTAGATGGTTTACTTGGTCCTGGTTCAACTTTGGGACCTTGTATCTGTCTAGGAATTCGTCCATTTCCTCCAGATTTTCCAATTTTGTGGAGTATAAGTTTTTGTAGTAGGATATGATAATTTCTTGAATTTCCTTAGTTTCAGTTGTTATGTCACCACTTTCCTTTCTGATTTTGTTAATTTGGATACTCTCTCTTTGCCCTTTAGTTAGTCTGGCTAGGGGTTTATCAATCTTGTTGATTTTCTCAAAGAACCAACTCTTTGTTTTGTTGATTTTTTCAATGGTTTTTTTTGTTTCTATTTGGTCTATTTCTGCCCTAATTTTGATTATTTCTTGCCGTCTACTCTTTTTGGGTATATCTGCTTCCTTTTGTTCTAGTGCTTTTAGCTGTGCTGTCAGGTTGCTGATGTGAGCTCTCTCCAGTTTCTTCTTGGAAGCACTTAGGGCAATGAGTTTTCCTCTCAATACTGCTTTCATTGCATCCCATAGGTTTGGGTATGTTGTGTTTTCGTTTTCGTTGAATTCTAGAAAATCCTTAATTTCTTTCTTTATTTCTTCTTTGACCCTGCTTCCTTTAACAGAGTGTTGTTTAGTTTCCATGTGTATGTGGGCATTTTGTTGTCTTTGTTGTTGTTAAAGACCAGCCGTAGACCATGGTGATCTGAGAGGATGCATGGGAGTATTTCAATCTTCTTATATCGATGAAGGCTCGTTCTGTATCCAATTATGTGGTCAATTTTCGAGAAGGTGCCATGGGGTGGTGAGAAGAAGGTGTATTCTTTTACTTTAGGATAGTATGTTCTGTATATATCTATTAATTCTAGTTGGTTCAAAGTCTCTGCTAGTTTTGCAGTGTCCTTGTTCAGTTTCTGTTTCCCTGATCTGTCCATTGGTGAGAGTGGGGTGTTAAAGTCTCCCACTATTATTGTGTGGGGTGAAATGTATTTTTTGAGCTTTAGTAGAGTTTCTTTTATGAATGTGGGTGATTTTTTATTTGGAGCATATATGTTAAGGATTGAGAGTTCCTCCTGACAGATTTCCCCGGTAATGAGTAAAAAGTGTCCTTCTTTATCTTTTTTGATAACTTTTGGTTGGAAATTTACTTTATTCGATATTAGAATAGCCACTCCAGCTTGCTTCTTGGAGCTGTTTGCTTGGAAGTTTTTTTCCCACCCTTTTACTCTGAGATAGTGTCTGTCTCTGTCTCTGAGATGAGTTTCCTGTATGCAGCAAAAGGCTGGATTTTGTTTATGTATCCAGTCTGATAGTCTATGTCTCTTTATTGGGGAGTTGAGACCATTTATGTTAATAGATATCAAGGAATAATTGTTTCTGTTTCCTGCCATTTTTGCTTTTTTGGGTTGAGTTGTGTCTGTGTTTTTTTCTTTAGTTTTCTTGTTTAGGAGTTTTCTTGTTTTTACTAGGCTGTATTTACCCTCCTTGTATTGGGTTTTCCACCTATAATTCGTTGTAGTGCTGGGTTTGTGGTCAGATATTGTGTGAATTTTGATTTGTCTTGAAATATCTTTGTCTCTCCATCGATGGTGATTGATAGTTTTGCTGGGTATAGCAGCTTGGGCTGGCACTTGTGCTCTCTTAAGGAGTGCATGATGTCTGTCCAGGCTCTTCTAGCTTTCATAGTCTCTGTTGAGAAATCGGGTGTGAGTCTGATTGGTCTGCCTTTATATGTTAACTGATCTTTTTCCCTTACTGCTTTTAGTATTCTTTCTTTACTTTGGGCACTTGATGTTTTTACTATTATGTGTCGGGAGGTATTTCTTTTCTGGTCCAACCTATTTGGAGTTCTGAAGGCTTCTTTTATGCTCGTGGTCATCTCATTCTTGAGGGTAGGGAAGTTTTCTTCTATGATTTTGTTGAAGATATTTACTGTGCCTCTTAGTTTATACTCTTCTCCCTCTTCTATTCCTATTATCCTTAGGTTCGGTCTTCTCATTGTGTCTTGTATTTCCTGGACATTTTGGGTTAGGAGCTTTTTGTTTTTTGCATCTTCTCTGGCTGTTTTGTCTATGTTTGCAATGTTGTCTTCTGCCCCTGAGATTCTCTCCTCGATCTCTTGTAATCTGTTGGAAATGCTTGCTTCTGTGACTCCTGATTTTTTTTTTTTTGGTGTTCTGACTCTAGGGTTATCTCTTTTAGCGCTTTCTTTATTGTGTCAATTTCTGTTTTAATTTCCCTCTTCCATTCCTTTATTTCTTTGGTTCTGTTTTCATCTCGTTCTTTGAGTTCTTTGAGTGTTTTTCTTGTTTCTTCTTTAAAAGCTTCTGAATCTTTTTGCTTTTCCTCCCTTTCTTGTTTAAGTAACTCTATCAGTGTCTTGAGGCATGTTTTCAGGTCTGTGTCTTCTTTCTCTGGAGTGTTTGGAATTCCTATGTTTGCTACTATCGGAGAGCTGGGTTCTGGTGTTGCTAGATTGTCTTGGTTTCCTTGGGATATACTCTTTCTCTTTCCTCTTGCCATTTTGTTGTCAGTGATATGTTCTTGCCTTTCCCTTGTATCTGGTCTGTGTCCCTGGTACACTTTCCGTGTGCACTCCTCAGAGATCTCTCTACTCCCCGGCAGCCCAGGTTCCGGGTGGCAGCTGGGACAGGCTCTGCTCTGCGTCCTGAAGTCGCCCCCGGGTGGGAACAGACGTTCCTAAGATCTGTTCCTGGTCACAGATGCTCAGCCTCTCCGAGCCACCTTTCCGGCTGGCTGTTGGGCCAGGCCCTGCTCTATGTCCTGAAGTCGTCTCCGGGTGGGAACAGAAGTTCCTAAGATCTGTTCCCGGTCACTGGATCGGGGAGGACCGGGCAGGTCAGGGCAGGGGGTGCCCTTTCCGTGTGCACTCCGCAGAGATCCCTCTGCTCCCCCGCAGCCTAGGTCTCCCACTCACCAGTTGCTCAGCCTGTACAAGCTGCCTTTCCGGCTGGCTGTTGGGCCAGGCCCTGCTCTATGTCCTGAAGTCCTCTCCGGGTGGGAACAGAAGTTCCTAAGATCTGTTCCCAGTCACAGTTGCTCAGCCTGTCAACTCTCCCCTTTCTATCAAGACTTTATTTTTCTTTCTTTCTCCTTTCTATGGATACATTAATTTATTTTCTTTCTTTCTCCTTTCTATGGAGACTTTATTTTCATTTTCCTTTTCTCTTCTTTCTTTAAAATTTTTAAAAATTTTTATATTTAAACCCACTATTTCTATGATTGTCTATGTTCAGTTTCTTTTTTCAGTGTGTATGTTTGTGTGTATGTGTGTGTGTGCGCGCGCGCTCGCGCGTGTGTGGGTGTGTGTACTTTATTATCCTTCAGAGACTTATTTTCTATGTGCATTTATTTACTTCTCTCTTCCTGCTTTCTAAATTTAATATATTTTTCTGTAATTATTTTTCTAAACTCCTTTCTATCTCCATTTATCCATTTTAATTTAATTAATTCTCTCTTTACAGACTTTGTTTTACTAATTTGAAGTTATTCATATTTGTCTATGATAGGCAGTCTTCTTTATACTTTAGTATTTAAGCATAGATCCAAATATTTTACCTGATCAAAAGTTCCTCTGTTTTTAGATTTCTTCTTATCTGTTTTTGTCTGGCATCTATACCCTAACACCATCTCTGTCCTTTTGCTTGTAGGGAAAGAGGCAGTCTGTATCACCCTCAGCATGCATGTCTTCTGTATTCATACTAGGATGGCCCATTAAGTCCCACTTTAAGCATTCCCTGGCTTTCCAAATTCAAAGTCCACAAATCCACATTCCTTAAAACAAAATATGTTCAGGCCTATCACAGCAACAACCAGTCCCTAAGACGTGTCTTATGCAACAGCATCTATCTTAAGGTTGCCATTGTTGTGAAGAGTCACCATGACAAAGCACCGCTTATAAAGGACAGCATTTAATTGAGGCTGGTTTATGGGTTCAGAGGTTCAGTCCATTATCATTATGGCAGCGTTCAGGCAGACATGGTGGTAGAGAAAGAGCTGCACACTTCTTTATCTTGACTCAAAGGCAACTAGGAGAGCCTGGCATCCTCAGACAGCTAGGAGGAAGCTCTCTTTGGAAATGTGTGAAGTCTGAGCATAGTAGTACATCTCCAAAGGCCACCCCCACAGTGACTCACTTGCGTTAACAAGGTCTCATCTCCTAACAGTACCAATCCCTATGTGCCAAGCATATTTAAATCACTACAGACCCACAGGACTGCAGCATGGCAGAGAGGCCCGCAGTCACATGCAAAAAAAGTGGGACTAAGTCAACTGTCATGGTTGGAGTATTCTATTGAATATTGAATGTGGAGTGGTGCTATTAGGAGGTGTAGGCTTGTTGGAGTAGGTGTGTCACTGTGGGTGTGGGCTTTAGGACTCTCACCCTAGCTACCTGGAAGTCAGTCTTCCACTAGCAGCCTTCAGATGAAGATGTAGAACTCTCAGCTTCTCATGTACCATACCTGCCTGATGATAATGGACTGAACCTCTGAAACTGTAAGCCAGCCCCAATTAAATGTTGTCCTCTATAAGACTTGCCTTGGTCATGGCGTGTGTTCATAGCAGTAAAACCCTAACTAAGACACCAAGCTTCTCTTTCCAAGAAGCTGTTTCTGCATCACTGCTCAGCACACCCACAGGAGTTGCTGTGCACTAACACTCACAATAATTCCAGCCTTGCACTAAAATTCTATCAAGAGAGTTCTGGAGCCTGTGTTTCACTCTGAAATTGCAGTGTTGTGAACTGATGATCAGATTAACTAATTCAGAGAGTGGCAAGGCAGAGTCCACAGTCCTGTGTCTTTACAGGAGGCATTTGGATATTTAAACAGACATAACAAAGACTGGCTTTTAGGTGGATTCACCAATAAAGAAAAAAAAAGGGATAGAAAGAAAGAAGAAAGGAAGGAAGGAAGGAAGGAAGGAAGGAAGGAAGGGAGGAAGGGAGGGAGGGAGGGAGAGAAGAAGAAAGGAAGGAAGGAAGAAAAGAAGGAATAAAAAATTGTTGTTTTATGTAATCCCAACTAAATCTTGTCAGAGGTGGTGCTGAGAAGGAAGGGTTGAAAGTTTAAGGTAAGACTGCAACAAATTGAGACTGTCTCCAAAGGAAAAAAAATGGGAGAGAAAGGGAGTGGGGACGGAAAGTGGAAAAAGAGGCGGAGGGGAAAAGAGGAGAAAGGAAGGGTGGAGAAGAGATGAAGGGGAGGGCAAGAAAGAGAAAGGAAAAGAAAACAGAAGGGAGAAGGAGAGAGGTAGAGGTGGTGGGGAGGAAGAAAGAAGAGGGGAAGGGGAAGAAAAGAAGGAGGAAGGGAGGAACAATGATAAGTTGTTTAAAACCACCGAAATAAATAATCTAATATAAGCTTGATATTAATTGTGCAGGAAGCTCTTCATCTTGAATGCCATTACAGTGTTTCATGCTCTATCTCTGTTGAGTAAACAATAAATTCTAAGGCAGAGGTTTCCGCATCTATGGGCCTCTGCTGCTGTTCTGCTCACTGAGAATCTGAGAACCCATCCGTCTAGTCAGCATCAGGCCTGTTCTGGACAGTATCTTTGTGAGCCTTGAGCACTATGCCAAAGACATGCTTTATGTCTTCTCCCTGTCTAAGTAAAAATCTATAAACAGTGAAGGCTCTGCTCTCCACCTTCTCTCTTGGTGCCCTTCCTGGTAAATCAAGAAGCTGGAACATTTACTAGAACATGTTTACACAATGTTCATGTAGTGTGCCTAGTGTATTCCTTTCCAGCCAGTCTTCAGAAATAACCTGGGCATAGAAAGGTATTTGTCAGCCATTTTTCAGTTTTTCAGCACATGTGCTTGGTGAACAGGGTGTCCTGAGCATTGCTTCTATTTCTGTTGTGGGTTCTTTCCAGAAAGTTGGACAATTTTTAAAATAAGCTCTGGCCATTCATATTGAATGTCCAAGGAAGCTTTGGAGGATTTTGCCTAACATTTCAGTTTGTTGTGTTGCTTTGATTAGTCCATGAACTTTACAACAGGCAAATCTGATGAAGGCAATTCTTCAGCTGAGACTTCTTCTTCCCAGATAGATCTAGATTTTTATAAACTTGACAGAAACAAAACATAATAAAAAACAATGACCATAGCCAATCTAAATTATCCTTCTTTGGGCACTACATGGAGTGTATATTCTGAAATGTGATCATATTTTAGATTTTAGTAGTATGTACTCTAGCAGAAAGGTCACTGCAAAGTCAAGAAGTTATGATGTCTGAGGCAGGGGTTACCAACTCATCGTGTTAGGGGCGGGGCAGCTCTGACTCTTCATGTCAACACTCTACAACCTCACAGCTAAACAGAATCCAGTCTTTTAGATTAGAACCAAACTGACATCTAAATGTTATGACTAATCACAGGACTCCATAAAGCCTGCACACTGTGCTGCTCCACGGTTCCTTTCTTTCCCTGGAACAGAGTTAAGGAACCTCCCAGGATCCAATGCTATTAGAAAAGGCCTACAGCTCAAAATGTTGACAAGCCATTGGACTGAGGGTCACAGTTCAGTTGTTCAATATACCCTCTCCACGTATGAACCAGATTCTTAGTACTATCCCTTAGTACACTTGGCAGTTGGTACCAGGACACTTTGTGGTATAAATATCATTTGGGCATTCATGTAAGACACCTCATGGATGTCAGCAGCCCATACCAGAACACCCCAGAGATGTCAGTGTCCTCCAGGGCTATTACTGGAACATCTTGTGAATGTCAGGATCCTTGGGTGCCAATATTAGGATAGTAATCAATGCTGAAAGCTGTGGAGGCTCAGTGTCTTCCTCAAATGGCGAGGATTTCCATAAAGCCCATAACCATCCTACCACTCTCTTACAGGTGGGCATGGGCACATAACTCAGGGGTAAAAAACTTGTCTGTCATGTGTGAGGCCCATCCCAATTTCCTTGCACTATATTTTTGAGAATAATGGAAGTGCTTGTACGTGTTCAGTACAGATCCAAGTTTTTCCAACTATTTTCTATTCAAGTCCGGATGAACCATTGTAGAACCCCATATATGAAGGACTAACTGTAAATCCTTATTAAAAAACAAAGCATAATAAAGTCTAAAGTGTCCTTAGGTACATGCTGTCCTGGAGACAGTGAAAACCTAAGATCAAAACACCAGATGTGGAAACAGATGAGATAAAGGAAAACTAACAGCTGTTTCAGAGTGAACCACTGAAGCCTTGCTGGTCAGGTTCTGTTCCAGAGCCATATGGGTAGGGTCTGTTCAGGAGCCATCTGAAACAAGACCACAGGTGTTGCTTCCTCTTCCTAGAGAACACTTGGTACCTTTCAGGCCCGGCTGGCTGTGAGAAGCAAGGAAATTGTGATGAGCCTTAAACACTGCCGGCCTCTGCCTATTAGAAAATAAATGTACTGGAGAGGAGACTCAGAAGTTGAGAGCACTTGCTACTCTTCCAGAGGACCCAAGTTGGGTCCCCAGCACCAAAGGTCACCTTCTCACCACTCTCTGAAATCCAGCTCCATTGGGTCTGATGCCTTCAGCCTTCTGTTTTCTGTTTCTCCATGAGTTCTCCCCCACCTCTGTCTCTCTCTCCCCCTCCCTCTCCCTCTCTCTCTCTCTCTCTCTCTCTCTCTCTCTCTCTCTCTCTCTCTCACACACACACACACACACACACACACACACACACACATGCATGTGTGCACACACTACCCCTCCTCCCAGACACACATATACGCATGAATAAAAATAAAATATTTTTAAATGAAAGAATATGGAATTAAGACACTTCATTTAGTTAATAACAAAAGAGAGTCAGACTTAGAGCCAAAATATCTATTTAAAAAAAAAAAAAACCACTGCATCTTGAAATATTTAGAGCATATTTTTTTCAATTGCTTTATGGAAAATCACTAAATGATTATTGTACTGGAAACAAACAAATCCCACATATTGTTTATATAAAAAAATATATGTTAGAAAGATAATTAAATATGCATTTATAGCATTGGTGTTGGAATTAATAGATACATCTCCCGAATTAATTAGTGTCATAATATAATCATTAATGTAACATTCTAGTTAATTTTTGTATTATTTTGAATAGAGTTTTTATGAAAAATAATTTTCTTTATTTTATGTGACTCTTAAGGAAAAAGCACAAAATCTCAACACAATGGGCAACATTTAGCTTATTCAAGGGTACTTTGTTTCAACATTTCTTTATTATGTGGGATATACAAGCCACAGCAAGCACAGAGAGATCGGAGGGAGGAGCTTTTAGGAGCTGGTTCTCTTTCACCACAGTGTGAGTTCTGAGATGCATGACTTCTGGGACTGGAACACTGGTCATCAAGCGTGTTGCCATTCTTTCTCACCTCCCTAGCCAACTCAAGGAATTTTGCTTTACTGGAATAGCCAAAGTCCTTGTACTGGCTGGTTTTGTGTCAACTTGATACAAGCTGGAGTTATCACGGAGAAAGGAGCCTCAGATCCAGCTGTAAGGCATTTTCTCAACTAGTGATCAAGGCTGTGGGTGGTGCCATCCCTGGACTGGTAGACCTGGGTTCTATAAGAAAGCAGGCTGAGCTAGCCAGAGGAAGCAAGCCAGTGACATCCCTCCATGGCCTCTGCATCAGCTCCTGCTTCCTGACCTGCTTGAGTTCCAGTCCTGACTTCCTTTAGTAATAAACAGCAATATGGAAGTGTAAGCTGAATAAACCTTTTCCTCCCCAACTTGCTTCTTGGTCATGATGCTTTGTGTGGGAATAGAAACCCAGACTAAGACAGAGTCCTCCACCCTCAGGAAAGCCGATTCTGTGAAATGTTTGAAGCTCTGAGATTTTTCTTACAAGCAAAAATTCTGCAAAGCAATTTGATTTTTTTTTCCTTTTAAACAACTTTAAAACTAGGTACAATTTAGAACTGAGTCTGCTTTATTGTCAAATGAATAACATTTTGGTGCCCTTACCTTAGTTAGATATGATGGCCGACCACCAGTAGCTAGGGTACTGTAATTAAAGCATTGTCCATAAACAAAAGAAATGTCTTCTTTACCATATGGTGTTTCCTCTTTCTGTAATTTACTTACTCTGTTCTGACTTAGTTCTGTCTCTACTTCAGATCACGCATAATTATATCCTGAAGTCAGAGGCTCCACTGAATATTTGCTCTATATCAAGCGTAGGTTGTGTAGGAGACACAAGGGATGTGGGGTGGGGTTGGGGGAAGAGCTGAGGATCCTTAGGAAAGAGGGTAAGAGCAAGCATAACACATGCACAGCCACCAGAGGCCCTCCACGTCCTGGATGGAGATGAGTCCCATCCTGACTCTGGGCAGCATTTGCTTGTGACTGGAACCTGACGCAGATATGCCATGATGAGACGCCCACGGAAACACAGGTTCTGCCAATTCCCAATCACCCACACGCTTTCATTAAATTTGAATATTAGACATCTACTTCTCTCCTTGTATAGTTCTGCCCCCTCTCCACCTCCCTTCTACTAATTTTTTTTTAAACAATTTCCACCAGAAGATCCACCTGGAACAGAGCAAAGGAAAACCAACCACTTTGAATTCTGTTCACAGACCATGCGAAAAGATTTGGTTGGAGGGGGAAATAATGGTCCTCATTCTGGGCAATGCATAGTTTTCAAAAAAAAAAAAATTCTACCATTTGAGTCTCTGAAATTGCCTTAAAAACTAAAACAGCCGAGATTAAATGACTGTTCATAATATTTACTGCCTGGCAAATGAAACATAGTCTTCCAGAGTAGACTATTTTGGGTCTAATCTACAGACATTTTACTTGTGTTTTTCCCCAGCTCAACAGAAGAATTTGGCTGCCTGGAGGCTTTCTGTGTGTGTTACTTTCCAGAAATTTGGCAAAGGTGACATCACAGCAAAGTTTCCATCGCGCAGATGTTTTTAGGCACGGTATGCAGAGCAATGCGCTGTAGGCACACGCTCTTAGCCAAGTGGTCTTCCCAAAGTGGCCCGTGAAGCCTGGGTTTCTATACTGTTGAAGGGTAATCTGTGATGACACTGGGTTGTTCATGCACATGTTCTTCTTCTAACTAGTAAAGCCTCTCTTTTCCTCACAAGGATTCAGAAGGAATCATAAAAAAACACACATTGGTAAAAATGCATCTACCAGGGGCTGGAGAGATGGCTCAGCAATTAAGAGTGTGGGGTGGTCTTTTAGAGGACTAAGATTCCATTCCCAGTCCCCTCATGGTAGCTCACAACCATCTGTCACTTCTTTTTTGGAGAATCCAGTGCCCTCTTCTGGACTCTGCAGACACTGGACCCATATGGTACATAGATGTGCATGCAGGCAAAACACCAATACACATAAAAAAGGGTCTTAAAAAACTGACCAAAAGCAACTTGGGGAGTGAATAGTTTGTTTGGCTTACACGTTACATTCAGTCTATCACTAAGGGAAATCAAGGCAGGACCCTGGAGGCAGGAACTGAAGCAAAATGATGGAGAAATACTCCTCGCTGGCTTACTGGCTCGATCCCAAGGGATTGTTCAGCTGTCCTTCTTAAAGACCCGGGATCACTTGTCTAGAGGTGACACTATCCCCCAATGGGCTGGGCTTCCCCACACTAATCATTAGTGAAGAAAATGCCCACAGATATGACCATATGTTAATTTGATGGAGGCAGTCCCTCCATTGAGGTTTATTCTTCCCAGGTTATTCTAGTATGTATCAACTTGACAAAGCACAATGTGGAAACGCAGAAGCCTGAGCCAATCTCAGTCAAGCATATCCTTCCTTGGAACTTCAAAGGAGCAGAGCGTAGGAAGCAGAGGGAGGGGATGTACCCGACGCCATGTAAAGTACTTCGGTGTGTAACAGTACAGAATTCTTTGAATCTATTTTTTTAATTCTTTTAATTTTGGGATTATACTATATTTATGTCATTTCTCCTTTGCATATTTTTGGGCATTATTTTCTCTTCCTTTTATTTTTTTGCTCTTTTCTCCTTTTCTCCTGGTTTCCCCCAAGGAAAAGCAACATGGAAGATTATACAACTTGAAAACAGAGACTTCTGAAAATGTTTAAGTGAGTGCAATATTTAACAATATAATGAAGTCTCTTTTGTTTTGACCTAACTTCAGATGAGAAAGACATCTCACACATTAAAGGTTTTGTTGTCCTCTCAACATTCCTTCTGGGAAAGCTCTTTGTCCAAGGGCCATATGTCACATAGTCCGCGTCATCACAGAGTTCAGGTCTCATGGAAGAACATAGACCATCTAGGACAGTGGCTGCTCACCATGCCCTGGAATCCCCTGGGGAAGGGTAGCAGTGCTTCTGGTGACTGCTTGTCCTCTGCAACTGCTGGCCCCATGCGCTATGCACTTCCCAGTGGATTTTTTAAAACTTATTTGGCTTTAAGTTTTAGATCCTTCTCCACAGCGGATGAACTAATAAACCAACAGAAGATGTATACAGCTAAACCCTGCGTGCTTCACACATGGGGGCAGAAGAACCAAAGGCCGGAGGGAGTATTTCTGAAAGCACATGGAGATCACATCACACAGAGAGACAAGCCCCATTGACCAAAGGTGCTGCCTTAAGTGTCTGGGAGATAAACTCTTCCTGACAAGAAGAAAGGAGTAAATGGTGTGGTGAACACTCTCTCTGTGCTCAGCCGACCCAACTCATGCAGAGGACAGCAGAGATTGTTTCAGAACATCAGCCTGGGTTACAGTAATTAATTCTCTCTCCAAATAATCACCCAAGACCAGGGATTCTTGAGGAAGAAAAAAAATACCTGAACTTATCATTCATACCCGGAGATTATCTAACATTGCTTAAGAAACTGATACAGAAAATGTCACAGAATCTTGTTGAAATTATGCAAATATATATCCTTTGTTTCTATATAGTCCTGGTTGATGAGTCATAGGCAAGGGGGGGGGGGGCTCCTGGGATCTTCTGTTTTTCTGGAGAAGGTTGTAATAAAGAACAAAGAGGTTAAAAGTCAAACATCAGATCTATAGAATTCTAGAGCACCTGTTCCCTGAATGCCCTGCTTCTGAAAGAATGAGTTTAACACATAGCCCTCTGTGGTCTGACTACAGGGATGCCTGACTTTGGGAATCTTCACCCCCTGGTTTCAAATGCTTTGACTCTAATTGTTTTAAAACACACACACACACACACACACACACACACACACACACAATCTGATTTCCTAGTTCACATAACATAAAAAAGATGAGCTGTCCCAGGTTAGGAGCTGCAGGACACTGAGCACACTTCATGAAGAAGTAAGCCCTCTGCTGTTAGCTGAGTGGGAAGGCTGCCCAGAACATGTCCTGGCTATAAGATTAGTTTGGGAATTAGGGATTTATGGTGCTTATCCCTCTGGATGAGGCTTGGCAGGGATCCCTGGGACTGCAGAAATAAACTGTTGGGAGTGAAAGAAAGCAAAGCCCAGGGCAGATGGATGAGAGGTTCTCCTGTCCCCTAGGCACATGGATGTAGAGTTCCAAAGTCTCTCCAGGTGCTAGCTTGAGCAAAGTTTCTTTCTGCATGAGGACAGTACAGCTGACCCACTTGCATGTCCTGATGGCCAGGCTATGAAAACCATGCCCAAACTTGGAGAAGAAGGAAGACCAGGGTAGGACGGAGCCACTGTCCACTCAGCCTCCTGTAGAGGGGTCCCTAGCCCCTCACCTCTTATGGTGCCTCTATCCATAAAACTAAACTAGAATGAGTTATGGCACTAGTCAAAGAGATGACAGTCAGCTTTGGAGCTCACTTAGAAGATTCCAGATATTCTTCCAGATAAACACCTCAGATGCATGCCGGCAAGTGAGACGGATCCCAAGTGTTGGCAAGCATCTTCAAGATTTTCTCTGTGAAGATAAATTCATCCAAACCCACCTTCATTCAAAACCAACGTGAACCAGACAAGACAATAGGATAGGGAGGTCACTCATAACTGCTGCTGGGAAAGGAGGTGCCCAACAGGAGACGGACTTTTCTTGTTATGTTTTAAGGTGGACCTAAAAATTCTTTTCATCATCTACAGACACCGAGTGTCATGTCATAGCTTGCTCTTTGGTGCACTGTTGTCCTCTACAATAAGGGGAAAATTTAATTCAAGTACACCAATGACCTAATTTTCTCATACTTTAATAGAGCAAACACATACAGCTTACTGATGTCCTTCCTCTGTCTGATCCTTCCCTACTTTCTATCCTCTTCTCTCCTTCCATTTTTCCTCTCTTTTCTTTCCCTTCTTGTTTTCCTTTTCACCATTTTCTCCCCCGCTTTTTTTCTCCTTCCTTTCTTGCCTTCTTCCTTTCTCTTTCACAGTAAAAGAGACCTAGTAGGTCAGAAGAGCCCAGATTTCAAAGGCATTTACTCAAAAGAACTTCCTGCAAGTGTGTCCTGGGTGTGTGTGTGTGTGTGTGTGTGTGTGTGTGTGTGTGTGCCTGCAACTGTACATGCCTGAGAAGGTCAGAGGTCAAGCTAGGGTGATATTCCTCAGTAGCTATCTACCTTGTGATTTTGAGACAGAGTCTTCCACTGGCCTGGAGCTCTCTGGGTAGGTTATGCAGGCTGCTTACCAACCAGGACCCTCTTCTCTCTGCCTCCTGGAAATAAATGCATGGCTTTTTCTCACACACAGCAAGCTCTTTATTAACTGAGCCAATTACCTCAGCTCCCAGAACACATCTTTAGAAAATAAAATAATATTGTTTTTTTAATGAAAACATAAATTTCTGCCTTTAGACTCCTGAACATGAGTTGCTGCTGTGAGCTCAGACCTTCAGGATGCAGTTACATCAGTTGATGGCTACTTTCCTTAGTAAGCCTAAACTATGACAACAATTCTTACATTGTCAATGATTAACACAGGCTATATCAGTTTCTTCAAAACATGATGCCTGTTACTGAAGGAACTATTCATTGCATGTCTTCTAAATGTTTGGTGTAGCCATTTCTATGAAGACCCCAGTTGCCTGGACAAGCTTCATAACTTTAATGGTGTCATCTCTGCTCACGGTGGACTGTCCAAAGCAGAGTCCAGTGTGTTTCAGTGGCATTCCTCTCTAGCTCAGGTATTATGACAGCTTATGCATGTCATCCATCTGGTTTTGGGTCTTGGACTGGTTCTGCCACAAACCCTAACTCACACAAGACTCTGGCGTGTTGGGTACCATAAGCTCTCGGCATCGAATGTCATAGAAACTATGGGTAGGCCTCGGTATGTGAGGAAAAGTCTCCTGGATATGGTGATGACAGGGCTAGATTTGTGTTACAGAAATGCAGCTCATACTGCCTTAGTTGAAAGCAAGAAGCAATCGTGGCATGAATGTGAGCCCTCCCCTACATAAGAGGAGAATAAGGGGCAGATGGATCCACAACGGTGTCTCCCCTTGAGGTCTGCAAAGTCTCAAGCTGCTAGTTCTATCGAGTGTTACAGAAGCAAGAAAACATTTTAATGTGAGACCCATTCTATGGATGGGCCAAACTTATTCCACAAATGTACCTATTCTGTTGGCTACTTGGGAAATTTAAATATTATTCCCGGTTGTCTTTTCATTCCTCAGTATGGCCACCCCACCATGTAACAAGCTGGCCCACCGTACGTGTCCATCTGGCAATGTATTATCCATTTGTTTTCAGTCTTTTGTTCTCATTGGGTTGGCTGAATGAAACTGATTTTTACTGAGGATGTGCTGGCTGGTTCCAGCATAAAGGGTGTAGCTTTTATACTCAGAAAACCTGGTAAAGTCAGCGGAAGTTTTACTCTCAGTTTTACAGACACGAAATAAAGCCTACAA
Source organism: Micromys minutus (assembly GCF_963924665.1). NCBI lineage: Eukaryota > Metazoa > Chordata > Mammalia > Rodentia > Muridae > Micromys > Micromys minutus. Next base: position 36,743,578 of record NC_137984.1, on the reverse strand, counting down.
GCTGGAAAGATGGTTCAGAACTCACTGTTCTAGCAAAGAAACAGAATTCGGTCCACAACACCCACATCCGACAGCTGACAGACATCTGTTAATTCCAGCTCCCAAGGATCTGGTGCACCTTCTGTCTTCACAGGGCATCAGCACTGATAAACTGACATACACCGAGAGACAATTGCATACACCAAAATCATAAATCGTTTTTAAATGAAGCTTAGCACACATCCTGTACAAGCGTATAGACATCATTTTCAGGTATGCCCTTCTTTCTTTCTATCTTTCTTTCTTTCTTTCTTTCTTTCTTTCCTTATTCATTCATTCATTCATTCATTCATTCATTTATGTACTGAGACAGGCTTCTGTGTAGCCCAAGCTGACTGCAACAAGTTATGTAGCCAAAAGTGACATTGATTTTTAATTCTCCTGTTTCTACCTCCAGAGTAGAGGATTCCAAGACTGCCATGCGACACCTTGTTCACAGGCTCTGGAGCGCAAACCCAGGACTCACAGAGCCTAGGTAAGAATCCTTCCCACTGAACTACATTCCACACCCTGAGTCCTCATTTGGTGCTGTCCAGGTAGTTAAGCCTTGTCTAGGTGTATATTTTATATTGTTATTATCTCAAGTTCATAAAATCCTAAAAATTGGACAAGCAATGTTCTCTACATCCTTTTTTTTCCTTTTACAGAAATTCATCTTTATGAATCCATGCCTGGAATTCTGGCAACATGCCAGGGATAAAATTCACCAGCTCACAGGCGACTGGAAGAAGTCAGCTCACCTGTAAAGTCCAACTTGGCATTACATCCTCTAGAGTTGTACTGCTTTCTAATTAATTTTATACACAAATTATAAATCATTAAGTGTGATGTTAGACAATCTAGTTTCTCGAGCATTTCCACTCTGAGTTACAACCAGTGATTCCAGAGAAAAAGAGAAGTGAGACAGGGGATACTGTCTTGGGTTATTCAGTCTCCTTCAGACTTCTGCCAAAGGCTAGCAACTAGAATGGAGGACCCCCATTTCAAGTGTCCCCCAACTCCACGTCCTCAGTCCCTTACCTTTGCACTATGTGTTCCTTCTCTTTTCTTCCATAGGCAGGAACTTGTGGAAGAGCACTTAGAGGATGAGCTGAGAATGTCGCTTGGGAGCCCGGACTCTTCCCAGCAGGAATCTGGCTTGCATTCAACACAGAATCCAGCAGGGGCCTCTGCCCAACAGGAAATGTTTGTTTTCCATGAGTCACCTTGGGAAATGGACACAGGGAGCCTGCTAGGAACCAGCAGAACAGCAGGCAATGACAATGGCACCTGGTCTTCCTTATCTGTCACAAATAATGACAAAATAAAGTGTTCTATTTGACACTTGCAAGAAGAGAAAAGATCAAAAGCACAAATGGTCAGTTCACAATTACTGATGAGACACACACACACCCGATAACTCCATATACACTGGTTAAGAATGCGACTTATGAAGTCTGAGCAGTTTTTTTCTTTTATTCTAGGTTATTTAAAAAAAAAAACAATTGCAATGCTATGAGATCACAGATATTGGTCACAGTGTCCAGAAGCCTGAAGCCCAAGACATAAGCTAATTTGTTTCCTCTGGCCTCACAAAGCACCTCACAGGCTCTCACTTCTGCTCAGCTTCACCCTGTGTCTTCTTGTGCTAATGTTCTGAGAACGCCAGTGAGGGTGGAACAGGCTCATCTCAGCAGCCTGGCTTTCACTTAATTACTGCTCTCTCGACTCCAAACACAGCCATATTCTGAGTTGCTGGAGGGCGGGGCCTCAACACTTCCATCTGGGATGCTCTCCTTGTGTCAACATCCTTAACACACTTCTGTGTGTTTGTCATACAAGGCAACCTCGGGTCCCAAGGGTTAGTCAGGGCTTGTCTTTTGAGAGCTACCATTTGGTTACAGAGGTGAATGTAGAACTGGGCCAGGCAGACATCATCCAGCCCCTCTGCACACAGCCACGATGGTATATTTCTACCTCCAGAGTGTCATTTTTACCCAGAGCAAAAGCAAGCAGCACAGAAGAGAATCTAAGCTGAAATAAAAAGCCGGTGGGAAACATCAGTTAGGTGCTGGGAAGAAGGAAGGAGAGCTCAAACAAAATTTCAGCTTGAGAAGGACCTTACTACTTAGTGAGCACAAAGGTTGGAAGCCAGGGGAGATGGTCAGACATCACTGGTATAGTGGCCCATAGACCATATGATGAGGGACAGAACCAGAGTCATGGCTGAGGGAATGTAAAGTTTGGCCAGGAGACTCCAAAGAAGTAGCAAGACCTGAGCCAGGAAGGAGCAGAGAGGCAAAGAGACAGAGCAAGTACCGTCCTTTGCCATGTATAGACACTGTCTTCACACTGTGTGGATCTACATCTGAGTGGTTAACCCACGACTCTCCAAAAAGTGCACAATAATCAAATATGAGAGTCTGGTGACTGTTGAAACCACATGCACCTGAGAATTCAGGAGAAGGCACAGAAACGGATGGGGTGAATGGAGACTGAATCCACAGAATCAGCCCCAAGACACAGATTCCAGACCAAGTAAGAAGCAAGGTAGAAAACTCAAATAAGGAACATGTGGTGGAGAATTGAATGGGGGTAATGAGGGGCATTTCAAAGGCATCAGTGTGGTACCTGCTACCTCTGGTTGATGTGAAGAGCCTGCTGTAGAGTGGCCCACCCAGGAAAGAAGAGACCTGGGAGGCTGATACGTGAACGAAAATGTGAAAATAGATGCTGTCATTGTCAGAGTTAATATAACCTCCTGCCTTTGGCATGTGAACCTTTCTTCCCAAGCTCTGGAATGAGGTGTCAGCAATGCTTTAATCACAGTAGAGAGTCTGGTATTTAACACATATCAGGAATAGTTGGTCTGAGATTTCTAGCTCTGAGAAATGAGCATCTGTTCCATTCTGCATCCTAAGAGTCCTCCCATGTCGGGCCTTGGTTTCTTAAGCTCTGAGACTGTTTTCTGACCTGGACGGATATTTGACTGTAAACCAAGCATCCTGACTCTGGTCTGACAGTTCCTTCCCTCATCTCTCATTTCAAGTTGCAAAAGAAGTCTTTTCACTTCAGTTTCAGATGGAAAACTGTTCCATACAATGATAATGCTCAAACAGGAGTCCTCCAGGTTTAAGACTCAAATAGTGCAGCCCAGGAATGATCAAGGAGTCTGTGAGGGTTGAGTTGTCATCATAAGTTGCAGAGCTCCAGGCTGAGGTTTGAACCCCCTGACACGGAGACCTTCAGGCAGCTCTGGAATGTGCTCACTGGCATTTCTGGTATCTTTTACATGTCAAGAGAGCAGAATTTCTCTTGTCTGCTGTCACTGCAAGGCTGACAATTAAAGCCATCTGCTCTTCATTCGCTCTCCAGGGGTGTCTTCCATTTTTCACCAACTTCCTGTTGTTGACAGGCCAGTTCCTCCCATCCCTCTAACACTGTGAGGTTATCTCCAGGCTCCAACCACTCAGTGAACCACTGACTGTGTTCCACTGGCCCAGGGTCCCTTCGCCTTACAAGCTCCAACCTTAGTCACCAGAACCCTGAGTATTTACCAACCTTGAGCAGTTGTAACTCGAACAAGGGCATGATCCCAGGAGCAGCTCATGGACCTGGAATCATTTAGGACTTTTTATGTAAGAGAAAAACAAAGAGAAAAGAATAATAATAAAGGAAGAGAAAAGGAAGGGAGGGAAGGGCAGAGGAGAAACGGAAAAGAAGTATAAAGAGGAAAGAGGAGAAGAAGGTAGAAGAGAGAAGGGCAGAGGAGAGGAGAGAGAAAGGGGGTGAAGGGACAGGAGGGGAGAGTAAAAGAAAGGGAAATATAGAAGGGAAGGAGGAAGAAAAGAGAGAGGGAAATAAAAAGAAAGGAAAAAATATAGAAAAGAGAAAAGAGGGAAAGAAGGGAGGAGAGGAAGGTAAAGAATTGGGAAATGGGAGGAAGGAGCAGAGATGGGATGCTGTCTTCTAACTCTGGGCCATCACTAAGATCTTAATGATAAAACCCCATTCAATCACTATATATCTGTATCATGGAGCTTTTCTTAAAGGAACTTTGATGTTAGGCAAAAAAAAAAAAAAAAAAAGCAGAAAGTATGTGGATGCCGAGTTTACAAACTTCATTGTGCACTGCAGTGAACTGGCTGATCAGGCATCTGGGTTTCGCTGACTTGTGCACAGCCACTCTAATACCCTGTTCCTGCAGCCACCATCAAACAATTGTAAAAAGCATTCTGCTACCAAGAAGAAAACCATTTTACATTTACGCGAGGAATTCTCTCTCTGACCTAAAGCAAAACCAATAGATGTCAGAATCTTACATTTCACAATGTGAAGTTTGAATGTACTTCTCAGCTCAATTTTAAGAAAAGCAAAATTTCTAGAAATTCTTGGGAATAAAGTTCACATGTTTAATGGGTCCAAACACAATTTAAAACGCCTATCAAGCATGTTATTAGGCTTTTTGAGCTTATTTATGTGTTGCCAATCTAAGCCAATTAGTCAACAAAAGTTAATGATAACTTCTTTTAGATTCTGTGGGTTATAAAAATCAACATTCCTGGGCCCCAGACATGTAGCATTTATATGAAGTTGAGAACATTTGGCTTTCTTTGGGTGTAGAAAATTAGTTGCCTAAGGGCTGCTGCCTCAGTTTGGGTTCTGGGGTACCGTAGAGGGCACTATGACCTTCAGGGACACATTTGCAGAAGCACAGTATGGTAAGCGCGTGTGTCTCATTAGCACAGAAATACAGCCAACTCTCTCCGTCTTGTTTCTGAGCCCATGAAGCACAGAGGCTCACAGCACATGTGAATCTCTGTCAGAAGCATGTGTGAGTGTGTCAGAAGCATGTGTGAGTGTGTCAGGAGCATGTGTGAGTCTGTGGAGTGGTCTGAGGCTCCACCTACTCTTTACACCTGCAATCCCAGAGTCACTAAGGCCCCTAAGCAAGCAGTGTCTATTCCAAAGCAGGTCTCCTGCCTTCCCCAACAAGGAACCACAGTCTTTGAGTCTTTTCTTTGTGAGGTCAACGTGAGGTCAATGTGACTAAAATTATTTTCTAGATCCTTCTTTAAAAATATCAAGCAACTAATTACCAACCCCAAGAGAAAATGATCCCTCCTTTTTATCTATTCAGTTGCTTTTATTTTTAATTAAATTGTTTCACTTGAAATATTTTGATCATGCTTTTCCCTCTCCCCCAAGTCTCCCCACCCAACTTTGTGTTCTTACTCTCTCTCAAAACAGAAGAGTCACCACACACACAAAAATGAAAATTAAATAAGCAAAAGACAAAAATACCAGAAGGAGGGTTATATGAAGGGTGGAGAGGTGTAGTAGCCTGGAACTCCCACAGGCCTGCCCCTCCCACACTCCCACCCTGAACGATACCCTGCAAGCCCCAAGATCAACCTTGACTCTGGGCAGCAGTGAGCTATCTGAGACTCACTAATAGTCCAGTAGTTATGGTGCTTCGGAAACCAGAAATCTGGAACCAGATCAATGATTCATTACGATGAATATTCGCATGCAAAGCTGTTTGAGAAAAAAAAAAGATATATTATGCCACACGCTATGGTTTCCAGTGCCACTGTGATGAACGAATATGAAATAAAGGGGTGGGAGAGATGGAGGAACATGAGCAGTGTGCGTATAGCAGAGAGAGGCAGACCTAGAGATGCAACAAGAATGACAGGTGGGACAGAAAGCCGTGGTTCATGGGGGGACATGTGCTTGCTAAGTAGGTTTGTCAGGGAGGTGTACAGCAGCCTGAAGCTGTACAGATTCAGCCCCAGAACACACTGCCCAGCTATACCATCGCCCTGGCTCTGAGCAGTGACAGGATATCTGGGAGAAAGATAGTTTATTTTTTGGATTGGATGTTCTCAAAAACCTCCATGACCCTTGCTGGCCCTGGAGTGATGCTGATATCCATGATCCATGCTGCAACCCAAGGCCCTGCTGTACCCTGAGGTTCAAGTAGATGTCCTTGGGCTAGGCTGGCACTGGAGGCCATGTGGATATCTGAGACCCATGTTACCACCAGAGGCCAGGAGTACATCTGTAGTCTGTGCTACTGCAGGAGACCATGTTAGTAGCTATAGTCTGCTAATGAAAGCCACAGTGGGGTCTGTAGTCCTACTACAACTGGGAGTCATAGTGATGGCCAGTGTTACCGCTGAAGGCCATGAGATGTCAGTAATCCGTGCCTCATCCTGTGCCTCATGCTGATGTCCTAGGGCCATGCTGTGCCATGCTGATGTGAATGACCTGCACTACCACTAGAGAATCACGAGGGTGTCTGTGGTCTGCACTGCCACCAGAGACCATGCTGAGCTTTATGGCATGAGCTGACGGGTTAAGTGGTCTGTGGTCCCTGCTGTCACCAGAAACCATATGGAAGTCCATGATTCATGCTCCCACTAAGTGTAAAAGTCAAGGGAGCTACTTGTACAATGGTCTGGATGATTGCAGATTCACAGTTGAGAAAGAGAGACATTAAAGGCTTTTGGAAAAGCACCTACCCCACTACTCACTCACAGCACCCCCCCATACACATACCAAGTAACAGCCTAGGCGACAATCTGTTGAAGAGAACTCTTCAAAATTGTGATAATGACGTCTAACTCTGAAGTGTAACTCTCCACGATTAATGGCTTCTGGTGAAGCTGTGGTGGAGAAGGACTAGTTTCCTTTAAGTGTCTGTCCTCTAGGGACTCAACCAGGCTCCAGTGAGTGTTTGGCAACATAAATTAGACTTGGTTTTTTTTTTTTTTTTTTTTTTTTGTTTGTTTTGGTTTTGTTTTAGTTTTTTGGTTTATTTTTTTGTTTGTTTGTTTGGTTGGTTGGTTTTTTTGATTTTGATTTTTTTCTTCTCTTTCTTGTGAGGGTCACAAGGGTAGGGGTGGACCTGGGAGGACTGGGAAGTGTGTGTGATCTCAGTGTGTTGTGCACAATATTCAAATAGTCAATAATAATATTATGTTGGGGGAAAAGAACGACAAAAAATTAATAAACTTTGTTTTGTGTTGGCCAGCTACTCATGGGTATAGGGATTGCCTGGCAGTGTAGTTAGAATGCCCTTGGAAGGAGCTGATCTTTCTTTTGTCAGCAGATAGCAATTGTTAGTATATTAATTGGTTAGGAGTAGGACCCCAGATCTACTGACTTGAACTTGTATAGGTCTTGTGTGAGCATCTAATAAAGTGCCTTGATCAGTCTTCATCAGAGAAGCATGTTCTTGTAGTAAATGGGGACTAACACAGAGATCCACAATGGACAATGGACAGAATGAGAGACTCTGGGGAGTTCAATCCTAAATAAGATATCATCATCTAACTCTTCTCAAGGTTCAGGGATCTGTGTAGAAGAGGAGGCAGAATGACTGTAAGAGATAGAAATAATGGATAACTCCAAGGAGACAGTGTCTTCCAGACACAACAGGAGCAATGCACATTATGAACTAAGAAATACAATTCTTAAACATATCTACAGACATACACTTTTATGAACTGTACCTTTAAGGTGACACCTCAGGGACATTCACTGCCCTGTGCTTCTGATGAAATAGCAAAACCTACCTCCAAGAAAGTCACAAATGCAAGAGAGAGGTTAAAGGAGCATATAATTATCTCCCAGAAACATAAAAAGAGAAGATGAAAGAGTGGGGAGTGAGGAAGGAGAGGAATGGGGGGACTCTAGTGAGGAAGGCATAAAACGAAAGGTCTATTTGCTGGAAGAGACTAACAGGCAATTGTCTACACAAATAAGGATAAACTGAAAGAGAGAGGTGCCTTGCATGGAAAAAAGACAGTCTTGAAATAAAGCTGTGAGATTATCTCAGCCTCCCTTGGAGAGACAAGGACAATATAAAGTACAAATACACAAGATGAGGATTAGAGGCCATGTTTCTATCTGACTCAACTCAATATAGTGTAAGAAAAAGAGACTGGAATGATACTGAGAGTAGAAACAGGAGACCTGAGTAGAGCTGATGGAGGATAGAAAGCAGACAGAGAAAATAAATAAAACCAAAGAGTAGCGTTGGAATTAAGGTCTATCAAAAATAATAAACTCCCAAAGGTCTACAATCAGAAGTTTGGAGAAGACATCATCATAAATTGTTCTGCAAAACTCAAACAAACCAGAGTCAAAGGCTGGAACAGTGTGAGTCCTGGTTCCCATGTGAGTGTGTGACACACACATACCCACACGCATCCATTTGGCCACACTAGAGAAGCAAAGGTCCACGTGGGGTCTCACAAGTCCAGAAGAGAAGGCAGAAGAAGATCCAGCCATGTCCAAGTGCAGCCATCAATCAGACAATCAATTCCTTTGGCTGAATACATCTGAAAGAATATTCTGTTGTCTTTTTGCACTAAGCATCAACTGATAGAAATGCCTACAAATGGTGCTATGGATGAGGGGAAATCTCATCACTGGATGCTAAAATAATATTCACATGAGGTATTTGCCCCTTATAATGGACCTTGGCAGCTAGGAAGCCAACTTCATTAACTCAAAATGGGTATTTATTAAAATCAGCAGAACATATAAAATTAGATGTAATGTGAGCTGCAAGTGATGCTTATGCCCTTTTACTGGCCTGATTTTGATGATTAAATGGAAGTTTACATTATGTTTCAGAATCAGAAATCTACACAGTGCTGTTCTGCTCTGATTAGATAGGATGGCAATATGATTCCAATAACACTTGCACATCATTCAGTCTGTGATTTCTCTGAGTCTGACCGACAAGAAGCATGATGTTGGAACCTTATCTACTCATCAGAAAAGATCTTTTTAAAAGTAGATCAGGTTGGGTTTGTTAACCTTTACCTGTTGGGAGGCTGAAACAGGAAAACAGTGGGTGAGTTTGAAACCTGACTGGCCTACATATTAAGATCCTGGTTTATTTGACAAAAGCTCAAGAATACAGTATGCTACTGAAAATTCCAATCTTTATTGCTCCAAACATTCACTCAAAAGCAGAATCTTCCAGGCTACCCACAAGGCTCTATTTCAACCCTGATCAGTTTCACTTTACTCAAAATGTTTCAAGATAAAATTTTGGGTCAGACTTAGGGGGATTTGAATCTCTTCACGCCTTCTACTGGTTTGAAGTTCATGAATATCTCAGAATGAAATAAGTACTAACAGGAAAGGTAATGGACTCACTGAATGGACTAGAGGCAATAATGTTCACACTGTTTGTTTTATACTTTTGATTTCAAGTTTTCCTGCCTAGATTTTCCTTTCATTCCCCCAGGGAAGCACTGTAGAAAACCTCACAGCTTACCCAGTCAATTTCAAATATTGGCAAAGCCTGAAATTCGAGAAAATTCCAAGCTGATATAAATCAAAACATCTCTGAGTCTGCAGAATGTGACGCTGCCAAGCCAACTGCTCCAAGGGAAGGAGAGCAGGGCATGGCAGTCTCTGTGTATTTTGGCCTCTGTCTTTATGCAACAAGTGACTGTAGGAGATTGCCCAGTTTGCAAGAGATTGTGTTGAGGGAATAACTGGAGATATTATGAGTTTCTAACGTGAGTTGTTTCTAATCTAAGAAATATTTGAAAGGCAATAATAAACTAGTAACAATAAACAGCAGCACAAAACAAAAGTATTTCTTGGCAGAACCAAGGGAAACAGGAGAGGGGAGATGAAGGGTGTCTCTTTCCTCCTCCTGTTCTTCCTGCTTCTCTTTCTCTTTCTTTTCTTCTACCTCCTTCTTTCCTTCCAATTCTTCACCTGCTCCCTTGCTTCCTCTTCTTCCTACATTCTTCTTGGAGTCAGGCTTAAGCAGCTGCCCCTAAGTTGAAAGACAGAAAGAGCTCAGAGGCCTAGCTCCAGATGCAGAGTTCACACACCAGCTTTACATACTGAGCTCTTGCTCCCTCATGTTCCCAAGCCTTGCCCACATCACACAGATCCTACATCAATCAAATCTAAGGCAGACTAGACTGTCACATCAGACACAATAGCAAGAGAAGTCCACATGCCCAGTCACTCACAAAAAACCCACATACAGTATGAAAGGTCAAGACAAGATGTCCCAAACTCACTAGATATGTAGGAATGTTTCAAAAAGAATTATCTGTATAAGCCTCCGAATACATAATTTAAAAGAACAACCATAAATGTAATAAAAAGATTCAAGAATTTCTAGGGAAGACACAGTCAAACACCCAAATAAACTTCAAGAGACTAACAATAAGCATCTAACTGATATCCAAGAAAACACAGATATACTGCTGAATAAGATGAAAACAATTCAGGATGTGAAAGCTGAATTCAGTAGTAACATAAAAATAACAAAGAGGAGTCAAGTAACAATGAAGATAGAATTGAAAAACTGAATAACTCAACTAGGAAAGTTAGGAGACAGCCTTATAAATAGAATCAATCAAGTAGAAAATAATATATTAGGACTTAAAGATTAAATAAATGATATTGACTACTTATACAAATAATATGAGGGAAAACTGAGAATATATTAAAGAAAAAAGTACATTGAAATATTGTAAAGAGAAAAGTATCTTCTAATTATAGGCCAAGTGGGAGAAGAATACAGATCTTTAAAAGGTTCATAGAAAAAAATGTCTCCTCATCAAAGAAAGACACACCCATACAGATAGAAGAAACTAAATAAAAATATCTTGGCTGAACACTTTTATCTCCTCTTTCCTGTGAACCCCTTAAACCCCTAATCCATCTCTATTCCTAAGTGTCAGTTCACAATACCAGGAAACACATTTTACAACTATTAGATTCACAGATAATTTCAAACTAGTCAACATAGAGCCACAATACTCTCCTAAAATCCAGATAGGAAACAGAACCTAAGGGAAAAAAAACCCACCTAACAAAGGTAAAACCAGATGTATTCAGATAAACCTATAATCATCCCAATCCCAGATGTTAAAACAGCAGAATTAAGTCACAATCAATGGCATCCAGGTTAATAGGTCTCTACTAGAGCCCAGAAACTGTACAATAGGAGGTCCTGATTCTTCTGATATGGCTGACACACACGTAAAAGACCTTAAAATCATCTGTATAAATATGATAGAGGTTCTTAAAGAGGAAATTGATACATATCTTAAATAAATCTAATAAAATACACACAAACAGTAGAAGAAAATGAATAAAACTGCTCAAGATCTAAAAATTAAAATAGAATACAAATTGAGGAAATTCTGAAAAAGAATTTAAATATTTGAATAGGAATTACAGAGACAAGCTTCACCAACAGAATAGAAAAGAGAGAAGAAGGAATCTCAGGTGTTGAAGATAAGAGATGTGAAGCAAAGATATATCACTCAAAAAATGCTAAATTTAAAAATCCCGACACAAAACATCCAGAAAATTTGGGACCCTATGAAAAGAACAAATCTAAGAATATAGAAAGAGAAGAGGAAGAAACCGCCTCAAAGGCCCAGAAAATGTTTTCAACAAAATAATAGAAGGAAAAAATGTAACATAAAGATGATATCTGTAAAGAGTGCAAGAAGAATACAGAACACGAAATAGACTGGCCCAGAAAACAAAGTCGCCTCAGCACACAATAATCAAAATACCAAATGTACAGAAGTAAAGGCTGCAAGAGAAAAAGGAGATGTAACATACAAAGGCCAACCTATCCGAATTTTACCTGCCTTCTCAACGAAGATTCTAAAAGGCAGAAGGCCCTGCACAGGGGTGCTGCAGACTCTAAAAGACTAAAGATTCCAGCCTACACTACTACACTCAGTAAAACACTCCATAGGTAAATATAAAAAATAATATATTTCACAATAAAGATAAATTTAAAGAATATTTAACTATAAACCCAGCACTACAGAAGGTGCTAAAAGAAAATTCCAGCCTAAGGAGGTCACCTAAAACCATAAAATCATTACAAAATAAAAATTCTCTGATCAGCAAAATCAAAAAGAGAAAAACACACTTGCATATAAAGTGGAAGCTTTTAGTTCCTTTGGAAAGTTAGTTGTGCCAAATGAAGTTTTGCTGGAGCACACAGGTGAAATAATATCTTGCTAAAGCGGACACATGAAAGAATGTTTTCCTGAAGCACACACAGGTGAAAAGATAGGAAAGAATGTTTTTCTAAAGCCAACACAGGTAAAAGGCTGTTTTGATATAGCAGACATGTGAGAGGCCCCACGACGGAGGAGTATGAATGTGACCCTGCAGACAGTGGGAGATGAGCACTGAGCATTGATTTGCTTTCCTCTGCCTCACTACTCTTCACTAACAACACACATGTATTGGTTCGCCTTACATAGCATTGTTGAGCTCAACTTATGGTAACACTGCCATTGGGAGAAATGCTCCTAAGACTGCTCGTGAGGTTCCTGCAGCAGCTTGTCCATTTTGCAGCCTCGCCTCAAGCCTGGCAGTTTCTTCAAGATTCATCCACAGCTGCTGGTTCGTGCACACTGTTTGCCTGCAGATAGGACTGAACTGTAGCTTCTGCTTTGTGTGTGGTGTCTGCCTACCTAGAGGACTGCGCTGCAGCTGCTGAATTGTATTTGGTGTTTGCTAAAGAAGTGAACTGTGGAGAAAGAAGATCAAGTTTGCCCCCAAAGAACTGTTGCTGAACAGGTTCACATCCCCCCATATCCTGTAACTTTTCTCCTTCACTAAATGAGGTGTTGAACCCTTATTGAAAGTAGATTGCAAAAAGATTTCTGCCAATAGGTGGTGCCCAACTTGGGTGCCACCTGCATCACACACATTCATACACACACATACCACCACCACCACCATTACCAATATAACTAATTATCAATCCTTAATTGGTATGTCTCAATATCAGTGCCCTCAATTTCCCAATAAAGGGGATACATTAATAGAATGAATGCAAAACAATGAAATCTGTCTTCCTGCTGCCTACAAAAGCACACTCAGCATCAAGAATATTCATTACCTCATGGAACAGGATTGAAAAAAAGGATACTACAGACAGAAGCAAGCTGGTGTAATCAGTTTAATATCTAACAAAATAAACTTCAAACAAAAATTAATCAAAAGTGATAGGGAAGGATACTACATACTCATCAAAGAAAAAATGTACCAAGATGACATTTCAAGTCTTAACATCTATGCCTGTCTTAGTCAGAGTTTCTATTCCTGCATAAAACATCATGACCAAGAAGCAAGTTGGGAAGGAAAGGGTTTATTCAGCTTACACTTTCACATTGCTGTTTATCACCAAAGGAAGTCAGGACTGGAACTCAAGCAGGTCAGGAAGCAGGAGCTGTTGCAGAGGTCATGGAAGGATGTCCCTTACTGGCTTGCTTCCCCTGGCTTGCTCAGCCTGCTTTCTTACAGAACCCAGGTCTAACAGCCCAGAGATGGCACCACCCACAATGGGCTGGGCCCTCCCCCTTGATCACTAGTTGAGAAAATGCCTTACATGGATCTCAAGAAGGCATTCCCTCAACTGGGGCTACTTTTTCTGTTATAACTCCAGTTTTGTGTCAAGTTGACACAAAACCAGCCAGTACAATGCCCTAAACACAAGCGAAAATTTTGTAAAAGAAACATTACAATGGCTTAAATCATAAATTGACTCTTACAGAACAATAGTGAGAGACTTCTGTACCTCTCTCTCACTAGTAGACAGGCCATCTAAACAAAAATTAAACAGAAAAATGCTGAAACTCAGATGAGATAAACCAAAGGGACCTAACAGATATTTACAGAACATTTAATCCAAACACAAAAGAATATACCTTCTTTGCACTTCATGAAACATTCTCTAAAACTGACCACATGCTAGGACACAAAGCAAGTCTCAACAGATACAAGAAAATTAATATAACTCCCTGCATCCTATCAGACCATTATGTAATAAATAAAAACAGAAATGAAAAGTTTACAAACTTGTGGAAACTAAACAATTCTCTAGCAAATTTAAAAAAATGGGTCGATAGAAATTTTTAAAAATTAATGTCTTTCTAGAATTGAATAAATATTGTCACACAACATACTCAATCTTAAGGGACACAATAAAAGAGGTTCTAGGAGGAAAGTTCGTAGCACTAAGGGTCAGCATTAAAAAAAATCTGAAGAGATTTTATACTAGCAATTCAACACCTAAAAGCTCTAGAACACAAAGAGGAAATCATACAAAAAAAGAGTAGACATCATGAAGCTATTTAATATAGCACTTGAAGTTTTAGCTAGAGAAATAAGACAACTGAAGATCAATTGAATATAAATTGAAAAGAGGCTAAAGTATATTATTTGCAGATCATATGATTTTATACTTAAGTGACCCCAAAAATCTCACTGAGAACTCCTATAGATGGTAAGCACTTTCAACAAAGTAGCTGGAAAAAAACTAATTTACAAGACATAACTGGCTTGCCCATACAGACTGAGAATAAAATCAATGAAACACTTTTCAAAATAGCCTCAAGCAATATAAAGTATCTTGGGGTATCTCTAACCTAGCAAATGAAAGATTGTGTGATAAAAATATCCAAGTATTTCACAAAAGAAATTAGAGAAGATATGAGAAGATGGGAAAGATCTGCCATGCTCATGGATTAGTAGGATTGACATAGTAAAAGTGGCCATCTCACCAAAAGCAATCTCAGATTCAATCTCCCCATCAATTCTAACAGAATTCTTCCTAGATGTTAAAAGGACATTTCTCTACTGAAGTTTGCTTTGTTGCTATATATTGTAATGCTAAATACAGGCCCCCAAGACTAAGTTGCCTTAGAGTCTGCATATAGACCAAAGTGACACTATGTGACCTTGCCTTCATATTATTTCTGATTGGTGAATAAAGATGAAAATAGCCAATAGCTGGACGGAAGATACATAGGTGGAGTTTAGGGTTCCTGGGCTCAGGGTCAGTGTCAGGGGGAGAACCATGTTGGGGAGAAGGTAAATGGAGGAAGAAGCCACCGTGAGTTAGGTGTGTCAAAAAACTACTGTCATGTAGGTTGGCTAATTGAAGTTAAGAGCAGGCAGATCAGAAGTTTAAAGTTAGCTTCAAGTACATAGCCATTCGTGAAGCTCTGTCTCAAAGAACAAATGAAGATTGTTTACAAATGTTTGACAGAGCAAACTGAAGTCTCTCTTACAACCATCTGGAGAGAAGCAGCCTCCTGTAGAATTCTTACACAGACAACAAAAGCAGCCATGTATATGTGGCCAACACTCAGCTTTTCACACACTGCAGCATTGATAGGTATACACCACTGCACTTCTTGTTTATAACTTACTAGTACACTTGGGCAAATCAGTTTGTTTTCTAATCCTTGGTTTTCTTTTTTCTTTCCTTTCCTTTTCTTTAATTTTATTGGATATTTTCTTTATTTACATTTCAAATGTTATCTTCTATACCGGTTTCCCCTCCAGAAACACCCTATCCTATACCCTGTCTCCCTGACGCTATGAGGGTGATCCCCCACCCATCCACTCCCTCCTTTCTTTCCACCCTGATGTTCCCCTACACTGGAGCATCAACAGTTCCCAGAACCAAAGGAACTCCCATTGATGTCCAACAAGGCCATCCTCTGCTACATATATGGCTGGAGCTATGTGTACTCTTTGGATGGTCGTTTATTCTCTGGGAGCTCTGGGGAGTCTAATTGGTTGATATTGTTGTTCTTCCTATAAAGGTTGCAAACCCTTCAGCTCCTTCAGTCCTTTCTCTAAGTCCTCCACTGGGGACCCTATTCTGCAGCAATGGTTGGCTGCAGGTATCTGCCTCTGTATTTGTCAGGCTCTGACAGAGCCTCTCAAAAGACAACCATGTCAGGCTTCTGTCAGCATGCACTTCTTGGTTTCTGGGTTTGGTGACTGTATATGGGATGAATCACCAAGTGGGTCAGTCCCTGGATGGCCTTTCCTTCAGTCTCTGCTCCACACTTTGTCTCCATATTTCTTCCCTTGAGTATTTTGTTTCCCCTTCTAAGAAGGACTGAAGCATTCATGCTTTGGCCTTTCTTCCTCTTGAGCTTCATGTGGTCTGTGAATTGTATCTTGAGTATTCTGAGATTTTGGGCTAATATTCACTTATCAGTGAGTGCACCGTACCTCATAAGACATGAAAGTCTCCAGTCTGAGCCCAGGTGCTTTGGTACACATTCCTGGATAAGTGTTTCTTCATTTAGAATGCCATTGACTGTGTTTGTCATATATAGCTTTTATTGTGTTGTGACATATTCTCTCTGGTTCCATTTTCTCTGGGACTTTTATCATGAAGTCATGATAGATCTTTGTCAAAGGTCTTTTCTGCATTTATTGAAATAAATATGTGATTTTTATCTCTATGTCCATTTATATGATTTATTACTTTTATTGCCTTAAACAGGTTGCAATATCCTTGAATCTTTGGGGTGAAGCCAACTTAGTTTTGGTAGATGATCCTTTTGATATGTGCCTGCATTCAGTTTGGGCATATTTTATTAAAGATTTTTTAATTTATGTCCATCAAAAATACTGTCCTGTTCTTTTATTGCTTCTCTTCTTTTTCTTTCTCTCATTTGTTCACTCTTTCCTTCCTTCCTTTCTCCATTCCTTTTCTTATGGTTTTTTTAAATGTATTTTTACCTATGTCTGGAATTAGAGTGACACTGTCCTTATGGAAGAAGGTTGGGGTAATTTCTTCTGTTTCTGTTTTTAATCAACAATTTACAAAGAATTAACTTTAGATCTTCTCTGAGAATCCGGTAGAATCCTGCAGTCAATCCAGCTTGACATGGGATTATTTTTAGTCAAAAGATTTTTGTTACTGATTGATCTCCTTATTCATTATAGGCCCTTTAAGGTTTATATTATTGGTTTCCTCTTGGTCTACCTTTGTTGATTCTAGAATTTAACCATTTCTTTTAGATTTTGAATTTTTTAATAGGAGTACAGACTATTAAGTATTCACTTATAATATTTTGAATTTCTTTCATGTTTGTTGTTATTTTTCCCTGTTTATTTCTGATTCTGTTAACTTGGGTCCTTTCTTTGTTTTGGTTAATCGGGCCAAAGGTCTTTCAATCTTGTATATCTTCTTTAAAAACTAGCTCTTAGATTTTATTCTTTATAGTTTTTCTTTGTTTTATTTTCATTAATTTCTGCTCTGAATTTTTACAATCATTTCTTGCCATTTCCCAGATTTGGGTGTGGTTTATTCTTGTTTTTCTAAAATCTAGGGTTGTATTATTAATTGAAAATCCATTTTCTGTTTTATTCTAATGGAGACTCTCAGAACGCTATGCTTTCCTTATAGGGTTGCTTGTGATGTGTCTCATGCATTTGCTGTGTTGTGTTTTTATTTTCATTTAATTCCAGGAATTTTAAAACCATTTCTTAACTTCTTCTTTGGCCTACCCATCATTTAGTCAAGAGTTGTTTAATCTCTATGAATTTGTGTATTTAGTAAAGATTTATTTGATGTCTATTTAAAGTCTTACTACATTGTAGTCAGATAAGATGCACAGTTGCTTATTTAAGGTATGTTTTTTTTTCTTTTTTTTCTTTCTTTCTTTTTTTTTTTTTTTTTTTTTTTTTTTTTTTTTTTTTTTTGCTTCAGGATTTTGTCTATTTTAGGGAATCGTCCATGTGCTACTCTCCTGGGTATAATACATACTCTTTGATGTTTGGATGGACTATTGTGCAATCTGTTAAATCCATTTGATGGATAATGTCACTTAATTCTAATATTTCTACACTTATTTTTGTCTCGAAGACCTGTCTGTTGAAGAAAGTGAGGTGTTAACATCACCTGCTATTCTTGGGTTAGTGTTAATCTGTGTCTTTAAGTATGTTAATGCCTTTTTTTATATGGTGTACTCGAATTCTGTGCATATGTTTAGAGTAGAAATGTCTTGCTTAACTGTTCCCTTCATTAGAATGAAATCCCCCTGTTTAGTTTAGTTTAAAGTATAATCTTTCAGATAATAAAATAGTGATTCTTGTTTGCTTCCTGGTCCCATTTTCTAGGAGAACTTTATTTTAAATATCCTTTCAATTTAAGGTGGTATCTTGTGTTTAAAGCTAGTTTCTTATAGAAAACAGAAACACGGGTTTTGTTTTGTATTTTATTTTATTTTGTTTTATTTGATTTCCTACCTTGTTTTTCTTTGTACTCTGCTCCTTTTATTTAAAATAGAATCTTTTCTCACACAATATATCCTGATTTCATTTCCCCTCCCTCTGCTTCTAAAAGACAATAACAACACACACACACACACACACACACACACACACACACACACACACACACACAAGCACACATGCACGTACTACCACCACCACATCAAGGTTTAGCAAGGGAAAGCAACAGAAGAAGGAGAGCTACTAGAGAAGGTACAAGAATCAAACATCAGAAACACACGTTCTAGGTGTCCTCCATCCCCTCTGGCTCTTACACTCTATCTGCCTCTTTTTCCATGGAGTTTTTAAAGGAGAGATTTAATGTAGACATCTCATTTAGAGCTGTGTGTTCTGTTCTCTCTCAGTCTCTCTCTCAGTCTCTCTCTCTCTCTCAGTCTCTCTGTCTGTCTCTGTCTGTCTCTCTCTCAGTCTCTCCCTCTCTCTCTCTCTCTCTTTCTCTATCTATCTATCTATCTATCTCTCTCTCTCTCTCTCTGTCATTCCATGCTCCTCCTCCTCATCTCCCCTCCCCTCTCTCTTCCATTTTTCTTTGTAGTGTCTGGCTGTGTGTCTATATTTTTTCACATCTTCCTCAGGGGGAAGCTTCTCTGATGATGGCAAAAGATGATTGAAGAGTATAGGAGAATACCATTATAAGTCATGTTTGATGATGCTGTCTTTTTTCCAGTGTGCATTTCTGGTTCCTTTATCAAAAACAGCTGTCCTTAGGGGTGTATATTTATGGGTCTACAATTGGATTCCATTGGTCATGTGTCAGTTTATATGCCAACACAATGCTGTTTTTATTACAACAGCTCTGTTAGTACAACTTGAAATTAGGGTGGTGACACCTCCGGTAGTTCTTTTATTATTCAGAACTGTTTTAGCTATTCTGTGCAGTCTTTTTTTCTATATGAAGCTCTGAATTATTTAATCTCAATCCAGTGTTTCTACCCCACCTTTTACCTTTTACTATTTAATTCCCAGATAAAAGACAAACAACTTTTCTATTTATAATGAGCCTGAATCAGCATAGGAGATGGGCAGATATCTGTCCTCTATATTATGATGTTTATCTCCCTTTCATTAATCCCATTATAGAATTTGCCTCATTTTGTCCAGATGGTCATAAGATAAAGACTTCAGTTTGCTTGGTGAAATATTTATAAATAAACTTTATTTGTTCTTTGAGACAGAGCCTCAAGAGTAGCTATATACCTGAAGATAACTTTGAACTCTTAATTCTCCTGCCTCCATCTTGCAAGCTTCAGGGTTGCATCCTTCACCGTCACCATCGTGTTGAGTTTAAGTGATGCTAGAGAACAAACCTCTGCTGCATTCCAGGAAAGAGTTCACCCTAGAGTCCCACCTCCAGCCCCAATGAAAGACCCATTCTCTTGTTTCCTAAAATTTACATTTCAGCTTAGGCATGCCTAAACTTCCCTTTCTAAACAAGCTCTTTACATACTCTGTTATAGTCTACCTTCAGGAACAGTTTTAAGTCATCGGTGACATGCTTGTCCCTTGCTTATACTAGCCTGAGACCACTTGGGAACACAGTCACAGATCTCAGAGATGGAACTGTCTAAAATGATAATTTATGTTTGGCAATGTTCCAAACAATACAAGGCTTGGGGTTGTGTTTTGTTAACATTACTAACCTGGATAAAAATTACACTTTGCTCTGGTTCTCTGCACTCTAATGGCCTGGGCCATGGTCAGAAAAGGCTGGTTACTATCTAAACTTCCTGGCAGGAACAGCCACAGGAAACTGTCTGGGTGTGTGTGGTGGTTTGAACAAGAATGTCTCCCATAGGTTCATATATTTGAGTATTTGGCTCTAATGACGAACTTTATAGGAAGGACTAAGAGGTGTGGCTCTTTTTAGAGGAGCTGTGTCATTCAGCATGAAGCATTGGGGTTTCAAAAGTCCCAAGCCAGACTGTTCTCTCTGCCTCTCTCTTTTCTCTCCCCCTCCCTTCCTCTCTCTCTCTCTCCCTTCCTCTCTCTCTCTCTCTCTCTCCCTTCCTCTCTCTCTCTCTCTCCCTCCCTCCCTCCCTCCCTCCCTCTCTCTCTCTCTCTCTCTCTCTCTCTCTCTCTTTCTCTCTCTCTCCCCTCCTCAAAACTGAAGATCAGGTTTACCTAGTTGGCAAATGCTTTATGAACAAAAGCAACTTTATTATTACCACTCTGGGGTTCTTGCATCTGATTTAAAGTCCCAAGAGGACTTCTAACAATACCAATTACTTGATGCTTTTAATAATTAAAAAAATAAAATTTACCCAAGAATGGTAATTTGTCTTTACTGGGTATATTAGCTCATATAACATAGTCGTTTATATTACCACAAATTAAAGTCATCCGTAAATAGGAAAAGCATTGTTCTTGCTTATTAGATTAATGGAAATATTGAGTAAGCTCAAAAGGAACTTCGTAGGCACTCACGTGATCTCATGTCTCTCATCATCTTACATCATCATCTGGCTCAGACACTGTGAGCCAATAGAGCCAGCTCCAGGGATGCAAATGGTGTTTGAGGATGAAGATACCTATATGGAAGGAATTCTAACCTTAGTCCCTCCTGACTTCACTTCACTCTGCACTAGACAACTCGTGCTCTGTCTTAGATGGATGTCAAAACTATGAAACTTGCAGCAGTACGGTTCAGTGCATGATAGAAATCTCTTAATGGTAGTAAGTATGGAGCCATTGTGACCAAACGGCTAAGCAAAGGCTCACCTTCAACTCTAAATACAAAGGAAACATTAGCCCCATTGTAGGAAATACTCAGTACACAGTTTTTAAAAAAAAAAAATTAGGCAATGATTTGGAAAGTAAAGCCACAGCTTCTTCCAATGAGTACAAAATGTAGCTTCATACCCCACATGCATCCCTCCTTTTCCATTCTTTCAGACTTGGAGAGAGTTGACAAATGGAATTCCTCGCCCATGATGTGCTTCACGCAGTCTTAAGAGCTGGCAGCATAGAAGGGGAATACATCTGAGAACATTCCTCCATGTCCTACATTTCCGTGGGAAGGAACATATGCAAATGAGAACCACAGACAAAACACATCCACAGACGTCACGATTTTGCTGGACACTTTCCAACAGTTAAAACAATGTTTTCCCACCTCCTCCCTACCTCTGCTTACAGCACACAGCCAGATGCTGTTTGTACAGTCTGCTGAAGCCCTGCCCCGTCTTTGCCGGTTTCATCCCTCGGCATATTTTCGTAGTACTAAAATCAGTTCCTCATGTTACAGCCAGGTGTCCGTTCTTCTGTGACTTCCTTCTGATTACGATTTTCAAGAGGTTATTAAGAATAATAAACGAAGAACTCGGAGCAAATGTTAGGAAGGAATCCACACATCCTCGCTGAGAAAACACTAAGCAGGTGCAAGCTATTAGAAGAAGGGAAAAAAAAAACTGAAGGCATTATTGAACTCAGGAGGCAAATAAACTAAAGCTGCTATGATTGCCATCATCATGTCCTGTACCAAAATCAAAACAAAAAAGGTTGTGAGCATCACACCCATACCACTGTTGGCTTCAAGCGGAAACCATTTTTAGCCAATGCAGGTTAAAAATAGCAAGTATGGTTATCCTTTCCTTAGAGGAGAGTAACTCCAGCTGTACCCATCATTACTATGGTGGCTATCAACAAAACTGACCAAAAAAAGACAGTTTTGCCCCAATCTGTAAGACACCCTGGAAACATCGGGTAGGTGTTTAGTGCTGAGACTCTGGAGAAACAGTTAGAATTCAGATAGGTGTTCTGAGTAATCTTTTTATGCAAGTATAAACACTGTATCTGTTACTTTTCTCCTCTCTGTGAGAAAATATCTGAGTGATTTAGAAGGGTTTTGTTCCTTATGCCTTACAGCTCTCAAGTGCACAGTCCATGGGGTGGTGGCTGGGTGTCCCTGTCCCTGGTGGCAGCTTCTTGCTATGGTCTTGTTTATACTATGGCCAATCAGGGAATGCAGAGACTGGGCCAGTAACAGACAGCTGTTGCTCCCAAGTGCAGTTCCTGCAGAGTCTTACAGAATGTTCCTCTGTCCTGTGGCAGCTGCTGAAAATTCAGCAGAACACAATGAAATGCAAGGGAGACAGGAAGGGGGAGGAAGAGGAGAGAGAAGGGGGGAGGAAGGGGAGAGAGGAGAGGGAGTAGGGTGAGAGAAGGAGAGGCAGAAAAGAGTGAGAAGAGGGAGGGGGAGGGAGAGAGGAAGAGAGGAAAAGGAGAGGGCAGAGGAAAGAAGGAGAGAGAGAGGCCCTTAGCATTCTAGATGGAAGAAAGGAAGGAAGGAAGCAGAAGAGAGAACTAGAAGAAGTTTTTCTCATCAGGTTTTTAAAATCTGTCTCCAGTTACCCTTTATAGCACTTTGCAGCAATGGCTGACATCTTTCATTGCTTTTCCCCTAGGTTTTTTGTTAAGATGCAAAGGTCTTTGTTTTGAATTGTCTTCATTGTACTTTTCCTCCCATTTACACTAAAGAGATCATTTACACTACTCAGCGGAGTTAACCATCTTGCCTCCCTCTTCCTAACTTAGGACAAACATCCCACACAAGCAATCTGAGGGAAAAGAAAATTGCTTCAGCTGGAAGCTCAAGGGTTATAGCTCTTTGTGGTGGGTAAGGTCCACACATCCTCTGGCACAGCCAGAATTTAAGGCTCACATTGCTCCTGCCACCAAGAAGCAGAGAAAGATGGGTGGAAGTGTAGCCTGCTCTCTTTTGTAATTCTCTCCAGGATTCCACCCTGGCAATGATGTCATGCATAATCAGGGTAGGTCTTCTCACTTCAATCTATCTGATCTAGATAATCCCTCACTGGTGTGCCCAAAGGCTTATGTCTCCAATGATTTTAGATGCTTTCAAGTTGACAATCAATATTAACTATCGTAATCAATATGATAATCAATAACTGATTCTGAAGAGCAAGCGTTAGATTGATGGACAGTCTTTTCAGAGACCAGGTTCCTAGCTTAGCTAGTGATGTTTCACTACTAGGAGAAGATCAGGTTTGGGTGAGGAGTATGAAGTCCCTCAGTTCAGAGCTCTAAAATTAGATCTAAAGAGAACAGTTAGATTAGAGACATGAAACAAAGTGAAGAGGAAGAATAAGGTGACAAAGAAGATTCTTGAAAAAAATGCTACCAGCAATTAATTTTGGGGTTGTGTTAACATGGTGCTTTTAAAGCTGAGAATTGGATGGCCCTTCTATCCAAAGTGTTAAATGCAATGAGTGTTGTGATTGTAGGACCCAAATTGAATCTTATCTATTTGAGACTCCCATGAATGAGATGAGAGATCAGGGGTTCATGTAAAAACAAGAAGTCTAATTAGTTCAGTGCACTGGAATGGCCAACATCTTGCTACATATAAAAAACCCACCTCGGTGACAAAGACAGACACAACCTCAGAGTAAAAGGTTAGAAAACAATTTTCCAAGCAAATGGTCTCAATTAACAAGCTGGAGTATCCATTATAATATCAAATAAAATCAACTTTCAACCAAAAGTTACCCAAAAAAAGGTAAAGAAAGACACTTCATACTTGTTAAAAAAAAATCGACCAAGATAAAATTTCAATTCTGAATATATATTCCCCAAATGCAAGGGCACTGATATTTGTTTTTTTTTTTTTTAAGCCTTACTAGATAGAGCTCAAAGAACACATTGCACCTCACACAATAATAGTGGGAGACCTAAACACCTCACTCTCATCAATAGACAGATCATAGGAACAGAAACTAAACAGAGACACAGTGAAACTAACAGAAGTTATGAACAAAATGGATTTAACAGATATCTATAGAACATTTCATCTTAAAACAAAAGAATATACCTTTTTCTCAACACCTCATGGTACCTGCTCTAAAACTGACCATATACTATCACAAAATGGGCATCAACAGATACAATAAGGTTTAAATAATTCCATGTATCCTATCAGATCATCATGGACTAAGACTGCTCTTCAATAACAACAAAAATGATAGATACATGGAAGCCAAAAAATGCTCTACTTAATAACTTGGTCAAGGAAAAATAAAAATAAAGAAAGAAATTAAAGACTTTTTAGAATTTAATGAAACTGAAGGCACAAAATACCCAAACTTATGGGATACAGTGAAAGGAGTGCTAAGAGGAAAAGTCGTATCTCTGAGTGCCTCAAAAAAAGTACTGACAACAATATATTTATGTAGGTTTATGTCAAAGTGCTTTTTAAAATCTGTACATGTCTCTCTCTCTTTTAAATAAAGTTGTAAGGGAAAAAAAGAAACTGGAGAGAACATACACTAGCAGCTTGCCAGCACACCTAAAAGCTCCAGAAAATAAAGGAAACTAATACACCCAGGAGAAATAGAGAAAATAATCACACTCAGGACTAAAACCAACCAAATAGAAATAAAAAGAACTATACAAAGAATCAAGAAAACCAGGAGCTGTATTTTGAGAAAATCACCAAGATTGATAAGTTAGCCAAACTAACTAGAGGGCACAGAGACAGTATCAAAATTAACAAATCAGAAATGAAAGGGAGACTTAAAAACAGACACTGAAGAAATTCAAAATGCCATCATATGCTACTACAAAAGCCTATACTCAAAAAAACTGGAAAAATCTGGAGGAAATGGACAATAGGCAGATACCAGGTGCCAAAGTTAAATTAGGATCATATAAACCATCTAAACAGTCCCATAATCCTTAAATAAATAGAATCAGTTAGTAAAAGCCTCCCAACCAAAAAAAAGCCTAGGACCCAATGGGTTTAATGCAGAATTCTATCAGACCTTCATAGAAGACCTAATACCAATACTCTCCAAACTCAGATTGATTTTCTTTACAAATATCGATGTAAAAATATTCAATTAAATACTCACAAACTGAATCCAAGAACACATCAAAACAATTATCCATCATGATTGAGTAGGCTTTAACCCAGGAATGCAGGAACAGTTCAATATACAGAAATTCATCAATGCAATCTACTATATAAATAACCTAAAGGAAAAAAACCCACAGTATTATCTCATTAGATGCTGAGTAAGCATTTGACAAAATTCAGCACTCCTTTATGTTAAAAGTCTTGGAAAGATCAGGAATTTAAGGCCTATACCTAACATAGTAAAAGCAATATACAGCAAACCATCAGCCAACATCAAATTAAATGGAGAGAAACTTGAAGCAATCGACTAAAATCAGGGATAGACAAGGATGCCCACTCTCTCCCTATGGGGCAATTTTATGATGAAGAGTACCCTGATTTTCATTCAAGATAAGTAGAAGCCCTGGCCCCCTAAGTAATGGTGGCAGGAGCTTCCTAGTCTCCAGGGAGATCAGGCCCTCCTCATGCAGCTACAGCATCCCACGGCAGCCCATAAAGTGATGTAGGTGACACCCTAAGTCCCTCATCTGAAGAAAAGGCTGTGACATAAACACAAGTCTAAATGGGTCAAGGACCTCCACATAAAACCAGATACACTCAAACTAATATAAGAGAAAATTGGGAAGAGCCTCAAACACATGGGCACTGAGTAAAATTTCTTGAAGAAAACACCAGTGGCTTATGGACTAAGATCAAAAATAGAAAAAATGAAACCTCATAAGATTGCAAAGCTTAAGTAAGGCAAAAAAAAAAAAAAGTAAAAAGAAAAACACTGTCATTAGGACAAAACAGCAACCAACACAACAGGAAAAGATCTTTGCTAATCCTACATCTGATAGAGGTCTAATATCCAATATATACAAAGAACACAAGAAGTTAAACTCCAGAGAATCAAATAACCGTGTTAAAAAATGAGGGACAAAGCTAAATAAAGAATTCTCAACTGAAGAAAATCAAATGACTGAGAAGCACCTAAACAAATGTTCAACATCTTTAGTCATCAAGAAAATGCGAATCAAAACAACCCAGAGATTCCACCTCACACCAGTAAGAATAGCTAAGATCAAAAACTCAGATGACAGCAGATGCTGGCAAGGATGGGGAGAAAGAGGAACACTCCTCCATCTTTGGTGGGGTTTCAAGCTGGTACAAGAACTTTGAAAATCAGTCTGGAGGTTCCTCAGAATACTGGACATAATACTACCTGAGGAACC
The DNA here is from genome assembly GCF_963924665.1 of Micromys minutus. Classification (NCBI taxonomy): domain Eukaryota; kingdom Metazoa; phylum Chordata; class Mammalia; order Rodentia; family Muridae; genus Micromys; species Micromys minutus. Next base: position 36,717,334 of record NC_137984.1, on the reverse strand, counting down.
AGCTATACCACTCCTTGACATATACCCAAAAGATGCTCCAACATATAACAAGGACACATGATCTATTATGTTCATAGAAGCCTTATTTATGATAGCCAGAAGCTGGAAAGAACCCAGATGTCTTTCAACAGAGGAATGGATACAGAAAGTGTGGTACATTTACACAATTGAGTATTACACAGCTACTAAAAACAATGACTTCATGAAATTCTTAGACAAATGAATGAAACTAGAAAATATCATCCTGAATGAGGTAACTCAATTACAAAAAACCACACATAGTATGTACTTACTGATAAGTGTATATTAACCCAAAAGCTCAGAATACCAAAGATACAATTCACAGACCACATGAAGCTCAAGTCGAAAGAAGACCAATGTGCAGATGCTTCAGACCTTCTTAGAAGAAGGAACAAAAATATTTACAGGAAGAAATACAGAGACTAAGTTTGAAGTAGATACTGAAATAAAGGCCATCTAAAGACGGCCTCACCTGGAGAATCATCCCATATACAGCCACCAAACCAAGATAATATTGCTGATGCCAAGAATCACGTGCTGACAGATATAGTTGTCTCCTGAGAGGCTCTGCCAGATCATTGTAAATACTAAGGTGGATGCTCACAGCCAACCATTGAACTGAGAATGGGGCCCCTAATGATGTAGTTAAAGAAAGGATTGGAGAAGCTGAAGGGGTTTGCAACCTCATAAGAACAGCAATACTAACCAACCAGAGCTCCCAGGGACTAAACTACCATCCAAAGAGTACAAATGGATGAACCCATGGCTCCAGCTGCACATGTAGCAGATGATGGCCTTGTCAGGCATCAACAGAAAGAGAAACCCTTGGTCCTGCCGAGACTTGATGCCCCAGCGTAGAGGAATGTCAGGGCAGGAATGAGCGAGGGGATGAGGGGGTTCTCATGCTTCACTTATGTGTGTTTTTGTTGTTATCTTGGCCTGTTTGTTTTCTAAAGAAAAACAGAAAAAAAGGCATGGGGTTGGATTAGTGTGGATATTGGAAGGATCTGGGAGGAAGATGTAATTAGTAGATATTATACATAAGTTTATCTTCAAGAAAAATGAATATATATTTAAATGCCACCACTGTACTGTATTTCCTCTTGCAGTTGAGCTTCTGCAGCCATTCTACTCTTTTTAAAGTTGTTTTGGGGACTTTTATGTTCATTTGTGTGTCTCTGTGTAACGAAATCTTCTGGAGATGCATGTGCATAGTTGGGTCTTGGTATTTTATACACAGCATCACTGCATTTTAGCTAGAGAACTTGGTCTGTTTATATTTAGTGTAGTTGTTAACTTGGTTAGAATCAAATCTGCTACTGTCTTTTTCCTCTCCTATTTGTTGTATTTGTTGCTTACCCTTTGTTCTTTATTGTTTCAGAGTAGGAAATATAAAATATATAGAACAGCACCTGACACACATATATATGTATACACACATACACACACAGACACACACACACACACACACACACACACACACACACACACACACACACATCCTCCAAGCTCATGTGAGGTACATATTAACTAACAATTTAGTCTCTCATTGAATCTGCTCAGTGGAATCAGCTATTGGGAGAAATTCAAAGAGCTAAATTAAGGCCCTTTCTCAATCAGCCATTTTCTTTAACAGCTTTTCTCCTGGTTTGCAAATACCATCTAGTGACCACTACTGGGTTACAGTGATATAGTACAGGGATTCCAGAGATATAGAATAAGAGGCTATAATGTCTCAACACAATTATATTACTTATAGTATTTAATGTTGCACATCAATATTTAATATTGCATTTTAAAAGCCTAACAATTTATATGCTTCTACATAAAATTATGCATTTAAAATTATGGCTCAAGGGCTTTTCTTCAAGATTGTTTTAAATCCTTCTTTGTAATCACATTGTTAAAGTATCAATGGATTCAGCTTTGCAAAAGAGAAAACAATTTTCAGCTATACAAGATGTGACTATCTACCCAGTCTGTCATTCTCTTAATTTTGTTCTCTCACTCCTACAGAAATCTCACTTTATTTTTATATTTTATTCTGGGAAATATATGTAATAACTCTCTCAGAGCTTGAGAAATAACTCATATTATTCTAGCACAAATAAAGGGTTTAGCTAGTCCAGTCTCTGGTCTGTCTTAGAAAACTAATTTGTCATCTGTGGCCTGTTTCTGTGGATGGATGAAGCCATTTCCCAGTAATTTGGAGCCTAAGCTGCATGGTCAGTACAGGTGACTACAGCAGACCCCTGGGGCCACAGGTCAGCATTTCTGAGCTAGGACACAGATGCACTTGGCCACGTGTGACTCATTTTCATTAAGCCTGCAGCAATCAGAGTGCATGGCAAAGGGCGGCAGTCCTTCCCTATGTACCCAAGAAGTACAATTAGTTCATTCTTAGAAAATGTCTAATTAGCTATAACCACTAGCAGTCAGTCCCTCATCCAGATGTCCCCAAGACCTGCTGGGCACTGGGAAGGCCTGGTTCACAGGATACCATGCTCCCCAAACTGGAACAAAGGCAATCGACTCTCTGCTACAGAATACTTTCAGAAATGACAGCAGCTTCACACCGGCTTTGGATTGCTGAGAAGGGCTGTCCTCAGTCCAGGGCAGAGGGACAAACCAAAACATACCCTTGTAAGAAGGCATTAGCATTCAAACAAACAGCACAACCCCCTCTTGCGCACTTTGCCTTTCCAACAGGGCACTCAATCACACAGTGTCTTCTGTCTGACACCTGCTTCCACCTCCAAAACAGGCCAGATCCCACCACCCCCTCGGACAGGAAGTGCAACAAGACCCAGCTGGCTGTGCGGAATTAAGGCCTTCATTCAATACCTGCCCTCAGCCACAGGGCCCAAGCAAGCTGATGTCATTTGCAAGAAATTTAAGGGTATTATTATTCACCTGTAATTAAAGAGAGTGGTTTGATTTGGCATACAGCCGGGGGCATACAAATACTGTGATTTTGCAAGCTTATGAATTTTTCCACATACCGAATAGCTTCTTAGAATGAGGCAATCTGATGGAGGGCCTACCTGAGGTAAATTTTTCCTCAGCCTGGATTCACTTGCATTTTTGTTTCTTTGCTCTGGCTAGTTATCCCTCCCCTTTGGAAAAGAATTGCCAGAAAATTAAAGTATTGAGGTTGATTCAATCCACAGAATTGATAGAAGAAAGTCCACACAAGAAGCTTTAAAAGACTCAACAAGCCAAAACTCTGAGGCAGAGTTCTCCTCTTCCCTCGAGTGAACTACTGAGAAGGGGAGGGGATGCTCCCTGTGAGAAGCAGAGGTGTCCACAACACAGGGTAGCTGATCTTTAGATGGCTTATGCATCTGCAGATCTGCAGGATAAGTAGAAAAAAAAAAAAACAAGAAACTTTTTAACGAAATTCTTCAATCATGCTTGAATTATTCCAGGAAGAATTTGAACAACTTGAAGACACAATGAAGGCACATTCATATTAATTGGATGAGAGGACCAGAAGGAAAGGAAACGGCAAAGTAGGAAAGACAACGGAAGCCGAGACTGAGCTCAATAAACCAAGTGTGAGTGTCGACTCTGTTTCCCAGCCACATGGGGAGACCGAGCTTTTCAGGCAGCCAACAGAAGCCCACACTGGGAAAGAGTATGATGGCTGGTTTCAGTTGTCAACTTGACATGACATAGGAGAAGCCTACTGAGGAACTGTCAAGGTCAGGTTGGCCTATGGGTGTGCCTGTGAGAAACTGTCCTAATTGGGCTAATTGAGTTGGAACAAAAAACGCCCTGATGACAGAAGAGCCATTTAAAGGCTGGCCCCTACTCTGAGTAAGAGCTGATGGAGTGAGCTGAGCAGGAGGCAAGCATCCATTTCTCCCCTATTGACTGTGGATGCAAGGATCTCCGGCTCCTGCTGCCTCAGTTTCCCTGCAATAAGGGACTGGAAAGAGTGAGCTCTGACAAGCCTTCCTCCACTAAACTACTTGTCATCAGGATATTTTAGCACAGCAATAGACATAACACTAGGGCCAAATGGGGTGGGGGGAGTAAAGCCCAAAATTCAAGTGCTAGAAAAGATTAAACATTTCACTAACAACATTCTCAATCATGGTTTAAAGGACATGTGTGTGTTCCGAGTCCTAGAGGGACAAATCCAAGTCTTCCTCTCCGGGTTTTTTCATGCCTGTGGATCAAAGGCAGTATGTGTGACTCACTCTGACTTTGGTCAGTCTCCACAGTGACAGAATGCTGTGCCCCTTCAGGTCACTTGTCAAAGTTCTGGAAGAAAGAAATCTGAGATCAGCAACCTGGAAGATATACATCTGAGGAGGGAAAGCTGGTGCCCTGGGTCATGGATGATAAGTGTTATTTTTATTTTATCTGTACATGTGAGAGGGGGAAAGGCCACTAATTTCACCGGTAAAGGCTGTCCTCCTTACTGAATGGCCCAGAAGCACCTAAATAAATGTTCAACATCTTTAGTCATCAGGGAAATGCAAATCAAAACAACCCTAAGATTCCACCTTACACCAGTCAAAATGACTTAGATCAGTTGACAGCAGATGCTGGCAAGGATGTGGAGAAAGAGGAATACTCCTCCATTGTTGGTGGGGTTGTAAGCTGGTACAAGCACTCTGGAAATCAGTCTGGAGTTTCCTCAGAAAACTGGACATATTACTACCTGAGGACCCAGCTATACCACTCCTAGGCATATACCCAGAAGATACTCCAACATATAACAAGGACACATGTTCCACTACGTTAATAGTAGCCTTGCTTGTTTATATATTCTCTGTATTTACATTTCAAATGCTATCTCTTTTACCCCCACTCCCATTATCCCTCCCTCCACTTGCTTTCATGAAGGTGCTTCCTCCCCCAATCACCTTCTCCACCTCAGTGCCTTGGCATTCCCCTACACTGGGAAAATGTTCCTCCACTGGACCAAAGGCCTCTTCCAACATTGATGCCAGACAATGATACCCTCTGATACATATGCAACTGGAGCCACAAGTCTCTCCACGTGTGCTCAGAGGTTAGTGTTTTAGTCCTTGGGAATTCTGGAGGGTTTGGTTGCTTGAAAATGTTGTTCTTCCCATGAGATTGCAAAACCTTTCAGTTCCCTCAGTCCTTTCTCTAGCTCCTTCATCGGCATCCTCATGTTCAGTTCAATGGTTAGCACAAGCATTCTAAACTGCATCTGTATGACTCTGGCAGAGCCTCTGATGAGGCATCCCTATCTGGTTCCTGCCAGTAAACATTCTTGGCATCAGCAATAGTGCTTGGGTTTGATGGCAGCATATTGGGTGGATCCCCAGGTGAGGCAGTCTCTGAACGATCTTTTCTTTAATAATATTTGACCTTGTATTTCCTCCCATGAGTGTTTTGTTCTTTCTTCTAAGAAGGACTTAGGCATCCACATTCTGACCTTTCTTCTTTTTAATATTCATAAGGTCTGTAAGTCGTTTCTTGGGTATTTAGAGCTTTTGTGGGCTGGTATCTGCTTATCCGTGAGTGTATACCATGTGTATTCTTAGCAGCCTTATTTATAATAGCCAAAAGCTGGAAAGAACCAAGATGTCCTTCAACAGAGGAACGGATACAGAAAATGTGGTACATTTTCACAATGAAGTACTACTCAGCTATTACAAACAATGACTTCACGAAATTCTTAGGCAAATGGATGAAACTAGAAAACATCATCCTGAGTGAAGTAATCCAGTCACAAAAGAACACACATGGTATGCACTCATTGATAAGTGGATACTAGCCCAAAAGCTTGGAATACCCAAGAAACAGTTCACAGATTATATGAAACTCAAGGAAAAAAAAAAAAAAAAAAAAACAAAATGTGGATGTTTCAATCCTTCTTAGAAAGGAGAACAAAATACTCATGGGAGAAAATACAGGGACAAAGAGTAGATTAGGGACTGGAGAAGAGGTCTTTCAAAGACTGCCTCACCTGGAGACCCATACCATATGCAACCACCAAACCCAGTCACTATTGCTGATGCCAAGAAGTGCTTGCTGACAGGAGCCTGATATGAATGTCTCCTGGTGTGTTCTGCCAGAGCCTTACTGATACAGATGAGGATGCTTTCAACTAGCCATTGGACTGATCATGGGAATCCCAATGGAAGATCTAGAGAAAGAACTGAAGGAGCTGAAAGGGTTTGCAACCCCATGGGAATAACAATATCAACCAACAAGACCCCCAGGAACTAAAATGCCAACAAGTGAGTACACATGAAGGGTCCCATGGCTCCAGCCACATATGTAGCAGAGAATGGCACTGTCTGGCATCAATAAGAGGAGAAGCCCTTGGTCTTGTGAAGGCTTGTTTTCCCTGTGTAGGTGAATGCCAAAGCAATTCGGTAGGAGTGGGTGGGAGTGAGAAGCATCTTCATAGAAGCAGGAAGAAAGGGGGATAACATTTGAAATGCAAATACATAAAATAATACAGAAAGGAAGGAAGGAAGGAAGGAAGGAAAGAAAGAAAGAAAGAAAGAAAGAAAGAAAGAAAGAAAGAAAGAGAGAAAGAAAGAAAGAAGAAGACTGTGTCTTCCTGACTTAGTTATTTGCCTAAGATTCCAAACATAGAACTGGGGGATGAAGGTTGGAGAGATGTCTCTGCAGTAACAGTACTGACTCCTCCTCCAGAGGACCTGGGTTTAGTTCTCAACACCCACATAGCAGCACAAACATCTTTAACTACAATTTTAGGGGATCTGATCCCCTCTTATGGCCTCTACAGGCACAAGGCATGCATGTAAATACATCTAGGCACATACAAATACACATCAAATAAAAACAAATCTTTTTCCTCAATTAAATCCAAAAAAAAAAAAAATGAAGACACAAATCTTTGGTACATAGTAGCCTAATTGGCTTCTGGAAACAGTCCCTATGGGCCCGGGTCAGGTCATCTTGACTGCACTGACTCCTCTCACTCACAATAGCAATTGCTTGCAGGCCAGGGAGGCAAGAGAAGGAGCCACTGAACTGCAGGTCCCTGGGTGCCCTGGATCATACTTGGTAATTTGAAAATATTTTATACGTGGCAGTAAGTAATGTAGCTGGTATTGAACTATAAAATCTCTCCAGTATTATTTGATACCGGAGTATATCTTATCAGAGTATGAGATAGTCCGTGACATTATACCTGACTGGCTGGTATAGAGTCAGGCAATGGTTGACTTGTCCGTGGCCTTTCAGTCCCTAGGACACATGGTATCACACTAGTTATTTCCCACACACAGGTCAAAGAGTCATGGCAGGAAATCATATTTCATATTCCCTGTGCATGAATTCTGGAAGCTTCTAAATGAGCAGAAAATCCTAGCCCTTAGCTCTATTAGATGACTTCTCTCTTTATTCTGAATACTCAATGCCCAAGACCCCAGATCATTACCCTCTGACATCTCTTTGCAGGTTGTGATAAAGACCAGCTCTTCCTAAACTACTTTTCAGAAACAGAGCTATGGAAGATTCTGGGATCCTGAAAAAAAAAAAAAAAAAAAAAAAAAAGGTACACATGTTCAGATTTGCATGGGCAAAGGCTCATTTCTAAGCTAAATCAGAATTACCAGGTTTTGTCCTTTTCAAAGCAGACCCTCAGCATAAATTCTCTGAAGCCCCATTTACGTGATGGTTCAGGAGGTGGTATCCCAACCCCACTGGACTTGCTGAAGCTGAGACTTTTATAGATATTACAACCTACGGGTGAGAGCTTATCTTTCAAAGACTTTAGGGCCTCACGGAACCTAAAGGTACATCTGAGGATCTACAGTCAGATCCGTGTGACCTACGAAGGAGTTGCCCTGCCCTGTCCAAACCTCTGTTTCTGCAAGGGTGCAGAGGCTGAGGAACCCCAAACTTAAAGTCAAGTTAGCCAGATGACATAACAAGTAAGATGGGTGTGAGCCCCAGACAACACAGACGACCTTTGCCCCAGTCTGTTCCCAAGAAATGGTGAGATGGAGAAAATTACGTCGTCCCTTTGGGGTCTGTCATCTGTCCAGGGCATTCCAAGGGCTTAAAGGGGTATGGGTAGATTTATCTTCAGAACGAAGACGTTTTCTCTGATTGCTTTTAAATATTAGAAGGGGCAGCCATTCTCAACACTCTGTAATTAGTACAATTTAGAAAGAAGAAACTATAAACAAACAATCCTACCATTGCACATCATTTTGTGCTTCTGGGAAATTCCAGGTTTAAACCCAAGTCTATCCCTGGTGAAAGTATCAGATTTCATGCAGCATATTTCTCCAATCCTCATCGACTGACTAAAAAGATATCCTCTTGATTTTTACGAATATGACTAGTCGTAGCTATGACATCATTCTCGAAGAAAAAAATTCCCCAGAAGACCTTGAGTTTGTCTGTGGGAACAGTGGGGAAATATCAGAATTAAACGTAGAAGGAACATGTAAATCATGGTTCCTTTTCATCCTTCCTCCCTGTACCATCTTTTTTTTTTAAAACAGGTCTTATTATGTAGCCCATGCTAGCTTAAGACTATTTATGTAGCCCAGGCTGGCTTCAAATTTGAGGCAATCTTTATGCCCCAGCAACCCAAGTGCTGAACTCAGTGTCACAAATGACTCCAGTTCTTGATGACTTTCCCGGACCGTTTGCTGGAAGCCAGATGGCCCAGATCATCAGTGCCTTTGGCATCTCTGTTAGGGAAATGAGGTGCTAGGCAGGCACCATTTCTATAGGAGCTCTCAAGCAGAGCCCACCACAGGCCCTCCACGTAGCTGAGGAACAATGGCTGCGGATTCTTTTGTTGTCCTTCAGTGCCACAAAATTTGTTGTGTCTTTTTGGCTCCTACCCTAAGGGACTTCGGTGACTTAATTAACTTATTGTTTGCAGACATTGAGTCAATTCAGCTACAAATGTCAGTGCACCGTGCCCTTCTAAGCCTTCTGTCAAGAGGTTGAGTCATGTCTGGAGGGAGTGTTGAAAGTAAAGTAACAACAAGAAAACAAGAGCTGGACCTTGTACACAGTTTTACTGACATGCTCAGCAAGCGTTGGCAACCTTTAAACTATTAAAATGGCTGCTGGTTTCACCGTGATACGTGGACCACGCTGTAGGATTCGTACAGGGAAGCATGCGCAGTGCTAGAGTTCAGTCTTGAGCCTGTTTGAGCCTTGGGTCCCTGCACCCAGGTTCACAGCGTTTGCATCTTCTGTGAAGCTGTCTTCTCTGGGCTTCCTGCGGAACCCGTGCTGACCAGGCATGAGATGCAGCCTGGACTCCTGAGAGACTTCAAGGTCTTGCAGTAACTAATCTATAATCCGGGCCCTTCCTGATGAGTTATTCATAAACCCTACTTGCCTTTCTTGAAAGAAATCCTAATTTCTATAACTTTAAATGCTGTGATGGGCGCTAATGTGATGGTAGTTTGGAACAACAGGTAACAGTAGTAAGTGTGATTAGTGCTCAGTCTGGGCTTCCGAGGTCGTGTTCTCCCTGTACCTCCTCTTCTGTGGCGGAGAAAGTTGACACAACTACAAACACCACCTCCTTCTCAGCGAAAGGGTGGGCCTTCATTCAGGGCAAACAACCAACAAGGTTCGTATTGGCTTAGGTCCAAATTGTCCTTGCACATTTCTAAGGCTGTCGCGGTGTCCCCATCCGAGGTCCCAAGAGCGAAGCTCTTAAGTCCACCTCTGTTAGCAGGTGTGTGACTTTAATGAGTCCTCCCCTTCTTCCTGGGGCTCACCACCTCTGCCAACGTGGAAACTTGTCTATAAATACCTGCCACGTACACAAACTGCGGTAACCTTTCAAAGTGAAAAATCCCACAGGGGTTATGGCTAAATCCTAAAGGCACCTGGAAATCCAGGAACACACCACAACATACAAAGGGCATACTGCTGAGTTACAGGTCCACCAGGAGTTCAAACAGAATGCCAAACTCGAGGGCCCTGACACCACCCCCTCCCCAAACTTTTCAGTGTCTACGATTGTCCAGTTCTCTGAGTCATAATGAACAAGATTTCCCAGGTAGGGTTAATGGGTCCTGACATAACCCTTCTCAAACGAGCAGAGCCCCAAGGCTAGAGACCTAAATACGCACCTCGTGGATGCTGCAGCCCACTCTGAAACTATGAGCACCGCCCTTTCATGCTGGTCCCTGCCTCTGCACAGAAAGCAGAGAAGTAGAGATGCCGAGACCACGGGGCTGTTTCACCTGCCTGGGAAGACAAGGGATGAATGGGACTATCGAGTCTCACTAAAGAGCATCGCTCCAAATTGACAGACATAGTTGACATCCGAATCTAACCGTACAAGTGCAAAGAATTTTGTAGTGTCCTTTGCTTCCTCTGACAGTGGCAGAATTCGCACTGTAAGCCTCTGGCTTTTCCAGAGTGCCAAAAGAATTTCTAAGCTAAGAACATTGTAGCTATTATTCTCTTGTGAACGGACCAGCCAACTCACAGGCATCCCTTTGTTTCAAAGGCGAAGCCTCTACCACGAGTCAGTGGATTCTCCTCTGCAGTCCTTCATCTACTGGGATTCACCAGAATGACACGGAATGACCCCTCCACACATACATAGCCTGCTGTCAACAAAACTTTAAAAATTAATAATAACAATGGGCCCTTCCATTCTCGAAATTCACATCTCAGCTCCCGTTCTCACGGAGACGTGGAGTGCTGAGCTGACGGATGAGTCAGCTCCTCAGTCAGTTGCTTCTGCAAACCTTCTGTGGAGATAAAATGATAATAGAGGTATGGTAAAAACATAAAAGTCCTAGTGGGCAAGATGATTCAGTGGCGACCATGCTTGCCTGGCCCAGATTCCAGCAGCCACATAAAAGCCAGGCCAACTGGAGGCTGCTTGTACTCCCAGCTTTTGGGGAGGTGGAGACAGGCTTTTCAGGGCAAGCGGGTTTAGTAGATCCAAACCAGAATTGGATCTACTAAATCTAACCATTGCCTGTACAAAGGAAGTGGACAGAGATTTAGAAAGACATTTGATGTCAATTTTGGGCGTTTACACATACCCACCCACACTCATGAACACATGCATACACATATTTCTGCATACCACATGCACATATACATGTGGCAAAAGGATGAAAAAGTCATTTTATGGGGCTGGAGTAGACTTAAGCTCTTGGAGAGGACCTGAATTCTGTTCCTAGGACCCATGTCAGGCAGTTCAAAAGCACCTGTAACTGGAAGCCTTCAACACCAGGGGATCTACCTTCTTTTGGTTTTCAAAGGCACCTGTATATGTGGCATATAGACTCACATACACAATGCACACATGCACATGTGTGTGTGTGTGTGTGCGCGCGCACACACACACACACACACACACACACACACACACACACACACCCTCTGTTTAGAATTATTTATGCTGTAGGCCCAGTATTGTCAAGTCACTAGCAATGTTTTGTTTGATTGGTTGATTGGTTGGTTTTGAATTGTTTGAAGTTATTCATTTAAAATTATTGACTTTGCCAATAGAGAGAATAAAAGGAAGGTACCTTTAGTAAATGTATTTCGCTGAAACACTCCATGAAGGTCAAATGCCAGAGTGGATAGCGATATTTAGTCTTTCTAAAATCCTTCACAGGAGAATCTGTGCACACCAGTTTTCTTCATTTCTGGGACCACACCACAGCCCACAGCTGGTGCTTTCAGCTCAACAGATGTTTTTGTGTCTAAACTGTAGTCATTCCAGACAGAGGTCCTTCACTCCCTGTTCACATATCCAGAAACTTCTCCCAGAAGACCCAGAATGTGCATCTGCACATTTGAAGGCATGGATGCCTTCAGTAAGTATTCTCTCTGGTGCATAAACAGCACAAGGAAGGAGGACTGAAGTGGTTTTGAATGGTTCCTCTAAGACCAGCATCCACAGCCAATGGAATCACACAGCCATAGTCTTGAGCTGAGGTGCATGGTAAGGTAAGTGGGCATTACCTGTGGACTCATCTGCAAGAAAGTGAAAATTCTCCCACAGTTTGACTTAAGACACTCTTCTTTTTATTTTTTTATTGGATATTTTATGTATCTCCATCTCAAATGTTATCCCCTTTCCCTGTTCTCCCCTCCCATCCCCTCTCCCCCTGCTTCTATGAGGATCCTCACCCTCCCACCCACCTACTCCCACCTCACCATCCTGGAATTCCCCTACACTGGGAAACTTACCTTCACAGGACCAAGGACTTCTCCTCTTATTGATGCCAGGCATTGCATCCTCTTCTTAAAATGTTCCATAAAAAAGTGCCACCATCAAACAAGGCACAAGCTGCTGGAACCTCTGATTCTACCACTCTTGGCTCACTAGCAGTATCCCATAGTCAGTGGCCATGGCGCTCTGAACAGGTAACTAAGATCCTCCCAAGTGTCCAGCTCTAATACCAACATTCTCCCTATATGTTATAGATTAAATGAGCATACATGAAACACTGCACAGCACACAGCACTCATGAGAATTCCTGTCTTAGTCAGGGTTTACTGCTGTGAACAGACACCATGACCAAGGCAACTCTTAAAAGGACAACACTTAATTGGGGCTGGCTTACAGGTTCAGAGGTTCAGTCCATTATCATCAAGATGGGGCCATGGCACAGGCAGAGCTGAGAGTTCTACATCTTCATCCGAAGGCTGCTAGCATACTGCTAGAATACTGACTTCATGCAGCTAGGATGAGGGTCTTAAAGCCTATACCCACAATGACACACCTACTCCAACAGGCCCACACCTCCTAATAATGCCACTCTCTAGGCCGAGCATATACAACCAACTCAATACTGAATGCTTTCATTATCCCTTAAGCCATATAAATAATAAAAGTCAAAGTGAAAAATAGTAATTGGGATTTTTTTTGAACAACTTTATTTTAAAAAACAAAGATAAATGTACAAATTTTAAGCATTTTTGCATAAAAGTATATGAATACATTTTTGTCAGTGCTTGGTTTTTTTTAAAGGTTTGATAGTGTGCATTAAGATCTTACTAGCTACAATGAGCATAAAGTACATGTAAAACAGGATGTAACGTGGAATTAGTCAAAGTTTTCTTGGTGTGTAAGGATTAAGCATAATGGTGTTTTCTTTTTTTTCTTTTTTTTCTTTTCTTTTCTTGAACTTCATATAGTCTGTGAGTTGTTTCTGGGGTGCTGAGTGCTTTCTGGGGTTAGTATTCAATTATCAGTGACTGCATATTATGTCTGTTCTTTTGTGACTGGGTTATCTCACTCAGGATGATATTCTCTAGATGCATCCATTTTCTTAAGAATTTGGTTAAGTCATTGTTTCCGATGGCTGAGTAGTACTCCATTGTGTAAATGTACCACAAGTTTTGTATCCATTCATCTACTGAAGGACATCTGGGTTCTTTCCAGCTTCTGGCTATTATAAATAGAGCTGCTATGAACATTGAGGTGCATGTGTCTTTGTTGTATGTTGGAGCTTCTATAGAGTATATGCCCAGAAGTGGAATACTGGGTGTAATTGGGATTTTTTTTCAGTGAAAGTGTATATGAGGCATTGAGATCATGAAGCATCCTTTTAATGGGATGGCATTTTGAAATTTAAGACCCTTCCCTCGAGTTCTAAGCAACTAGAGCTCTTACATAATTGACACTTGGCTCATGGACCAGTCTTCAAGCCAATTTTGATAAAATAAGGGTCTAAAATGATAGTGTCTGCTTCATTCACAGTAAGAAAAGCACTGTGGTGTTGTTGGAGTCCATACTGAATGCATGGCTAGTTATTCATTAGGAAAGTTACATGGTGTATAGTCTACATTATCCTGATGATTGAAGAAACTTGGTTTTAATAGTAACAAGCATCAGGACAAATTGAGTAGTGCCCACGGCTCAGCAGCTTTGTGTCTGAGGCAGGGAGTGGGTAGGTGCTAACGTAAACTTCCATACCCTTACTCTGTCCAATGGTTTTAAAATATTAGATGTTAATGGGCATTATGGTATCTTTTTACCTTTGCTATTAAAATTGTTTCATGGTACTTGAGAGGAAAAAGACCCACATAAAGCCAGACACAGCTCAATCATTTGTAATCCCAGAATTCATACAATGAGATGAGAGGCAGTAACAGGAGGATTTTGCAGACCAGCCAGACATGAACAACAGAAAAGACTCAGTCACAAACAACATAAAACGCAAGAACCTACACATCAGTTTGTCGTATAATCTCCACATGCATGCTGTGGTATGTGGGCACCTGCACTCATGCCCATGAATATGCATGTACATGCATAATTGTGCACATACACATGCACAAGCACATCCATGCATAAATGCATGAAATTAATTAATTAAGGCATGTGCCTCTCTATGGATGATTCTGCTCAAATGTTACTCTCAGGGTACATTCCATCACAGAATCATCAGATTCCACTGTGACACTGGCTTGCCTGGCTCTCTGCTGTCTCTTGCACCCAAGATCAAATACTCTACAGTTTTTGCTTGAGATATGACAGTATCATACTGTGTTTATTGCATTTACAACTGAGAAAACAATATATGACCAGACAATAAGCTTTAATATTAACTGCAAAGAAAATCTGAACTCAATATTTAGCATCTTATACCTCATTACACAAGCAGTACATTTTTTTTTACTTTTTATTGTTTCTCCATGAATTTCATATCATGCATCCCAATCTTATTCATCTCACCCCTGTCATACTCACCGTCCACCCTTGCATAACCCTGCAATCGAGGAAAAAGACTCATTGTGAAAGATCTAATGTGTCACAATACATCCTTTAATACACATTCCTTCTCTTGCAAATGCTCATTGCAATAACTTGCTGGTCTGATACAAAGCCTCTGACTTCTGCTACTCTATCAATACTGGAACCTCGGTTGGACTCCTCTCAGAGATCTTGTTATTGCCCGCTGTCATGGAGATCCTGTAGCTTTGGATCTGTAGGACCAGCCCAACTATGCACTCCAGCAGTTCATTGATGGGGTTGTTGTTGGGGTGAGCTCATTTAAAGCCCTGGATCCGGGTCTGAGAGGTACCTGAGCTGCTCAGCCTGCTGACTCTCCCTCATATCCTCAGGGCTGGCTCACCAGCAGCTCCCACTGCCAGAGCCAGCTCTCTCCTGAGTGTTGCAGCTGATAAGGAACATGAACAGTTTTATCTCTCTTGATCCCAAGGCCAGCTCTCTTACCTGCCATAGGTGGCGAGGGACAAGTGAGAGGAGAAGGGCATCTCTCCCTCATCCCAGCCAGCACCCAGCAAACAAGAGGAAGGGCTAACTCTTCCCACACTCAGGCCCTCAGGGCTAGCTTACCTGCAACTCCCACATCCAGGACCAGCTCCACTACGTTTCCCAGACAAGGAGCAGGGCCCAATCTCCTGAAGGCTGCAGTACGTGATTGGCAGGGTCAGCTTTCCCATTCTGATGACCTTAGTTAGCATCAGCTCTCCTGCCTGCCATTAGTGGCAAGGGTAGAGAGGAAGGGGGACATCTCTCCCTCACACATGTCACCCACAAAGAGTGTATTTTATTATGTGCATCATTTTATGATGTTCTCTATTAACTTGGTTGATAACTATCATTATTACTTATTAATTTCCTGTTTCATAAATTTTTCATCACCGTCTCCTTTTTGATGATGGTGGAAACAGAGATATAATGGAAAGGAAAAGTGAGAATTACCAACATGTCATCCCTAGAACTTGAACCCTTTACTCAGATCTGGTGATGTATTTTATACATAAAACATTCCTTTGGCTTTGAATGAAAAAAAACCTGATAATTTTAATAAAATTGTTTTGTGGTTTTAGTTTTTTTGTAGTTCTGGAGATGGAAACAAGAGCCTTTGGCCTGCAAGGTATGATGGGTAATTTTGGTTGTCAAGTGGGCTGGCTCTGGAATCCTCTCAAATACAAGTCTCTGGGAATCTTGTGACAGAATTTCTTGATAAGATTATGCCTCACTCTGAATGTAGCACTTTCTGGTAGCAGCCAAGATGAAGAGAAACTTCTGCATTTTGCCTGTTTTCCTTTGCTCTTGCTGTCAAGTGCATCTATTCTGTGCCTGCTACACTCCTCTGCTAATATTAGAACTTCGGATTTCCAATGAAGACTGAAGACCAGCAGCTCTCCCAGTATCCTCAGGCCTTCAGTGACAGAGTGTACTGCTGAGACCTATGGAGTGAGAAACCAGTGCATTCTCACACTCTCCAGTGTGACAGACACAGCTATTGCTGGATTATCTGACACTGTAAGCAAACTAAATAAATACCATATATAAATCTGTGTATGTGTGTGTGCATGTGTGTCTGTGTGTGTCTGTGTGAGAAAGAGAGAGAGGGAGGGAGGGAGTCTATTAACTCTGTTTCATTCAATAACCCTGTGCTCTACACTGACCCATAGCCACAGAAAGCTTAATAAAGTATTTTTAAAGAAATATTTGATGTAGTGTCTTCACTGAAGAAACAGTCATCAAATACTGCCTGGCTTCAGAAGAGTGTTTTGAAGAGGAAAACTGTTCCACAGAGAAATTTCGTTCCAATCAGAGATGAGAATTCATTCCCATTCTCATCCAAAAGCCCCATTTTTAGCCTCTGAAAGTGACAGAAGGGTATCCCAGGAAAGCACACACCCTCCCTTGATGGCTCTGCCACTGAGAGCTCACAAAACATTGTCTTTTTTTTTCTTTTTGAGCAATTTCAACATCAGCATGATCTAACTCATTCTTACTGGCACTTTTCCCAAACAAATACCTATGTCAAACTCATCAAATAGATTTTAACAGAATAAGACTATCTACTTGGTCAAACACAAGGCGATAGGAAATTGCAAAGTTGAGAAAATCTGAGGCCTGGTTCTCTTCCTTAAAGGTCACATACTGGAGCAGAAGTGGAGGTCTGAAGTCCCAGCCTTGTGTGCCATAAATAACAACTGTGCTTCCCACAAAGCCATTGAATCTTCTAGAATCAATTCTCACTTCTGTGTCTAAGACTGTCTCTTGATTAACTTTATGGCATATTAATATAATGGTGGTCTAAGGAATTCCACAACTGATCTATCTGGTCTTCTATCCACACCAGACTGTTTAGGAAGGCAGTGTTATTTATCTCTTTTCTGTATGTGGGTCCAAAACTGACTGGAAAGAAAATAGGAACCCAAAGCTTTCTCATACACTGAAATTAAAACACACACACACACACACACACACACACACACACACACACACACACACACACACACATTTTGTCTGTAGGTGTTTCTGTTGTGTCAGGAGATGATTCTCTTACAATGCAAAAATGCATAAGCAGATGTTTTAATTAAGAAGAACAAGTCTCAGAACTCAAGGATCCCCACACCAAACTTTCTAACAATGAACTCCTCATCTAAACGTGTGGCATATGTGTGGTTTATGTTTTGAAAGCATTTTTCCATTTCTAATCATTGATATTTACCTTTGATTTATTAAAAATCAGCTAAGAATGTATGTAAAGAACCGGATCCAAGGGTACAAATGAGAAGGCTTGGGGGTGTGTCAAAGGCAGGGAGATATCTCTTCTTCACACCCCTCCACTTCTCACAGACCAGCTTTTCACACTGTGATGTCCACCAGCATGCAGATACCCTTGAAGCCTCAATCTACTGCTCCCCCCTTGACTGAAGCTGGTCTACCTTCAATAGAGCAAAGAAAGATCCCTCCTCCTGGAATACCTGCAGACACCTTGACCATCTATGGCAACTATGCTATTTCTCTATCCATGTCTTTGTAATATACTGCTTCAGTATCTCTCAGATCTGTCCATTTCTGTCTACAGGGAGATTTCCTCAATGGGTACTCATTCTTCATCCCATAGGCCACATATAGCCCAAGATATGCATGCATCTAACACAAACTCATAAAGTGACTGAAAACTTTATGATAATTTTTCTGTATAGTGTATGTGTGTATATGTGTACATGTTTGTGTGTGTGCACACTCATGTGAAGGCTAAGGGTCAGTGTTACCTTCTTCAATTGTTCTTCACCTCATTCTTTTGAGATAGGGTATCTCACTAAAACTGAAGCTTACAATTCAACAAGGCTAGCTGGCCAGTAGGCCCAGGTATTCTCTGTCTCCTCTTCCTAACACCGAGATTTTGGGAGTCCACCATCACGTACTGAGAGTCTTGGGGATAGAACTCATATCCTTCATGCTTATGTGGAAAGCATTTTAGTTAATAAACTATCTCCCCAAAGCCATGATTTTTTCCTTGTTGCTCAATTATAGGGTTCTCAGATGTGAACTTAGTAGATAACAATATCATGCCACAGTATCTCATGAAATAAGCACACACACACACACACACACACACACACACACACACACACACACACTTACTTTCAAAACCCATGCACCACCGGCTAGAAAACCCTGGATTTAACCTACAACCTGAGACATTTTATTTTCATCTAATGTACCCCAAAGAGGCTAAAATTGAACACCCCTACCTAGAATGAGCCACCAATTGCTCCCATTGTTGGAAGCAGCCTTCTGTCATGGATTCCCTCAGCCAGGTTCACTCCTTACCAAAGGCACCATGGATCCTATGAACATTTCCATGGTTATCAGTTATCTGAGTATAGATGAAAATTTTTGTCACAGTCAACAGCATGCTTACAGTCTGGGTTATATGCTTCAGATACATTCACTGACCTTCCATTATGGAAAATAAAAACACATTTGCTAACATAGAGGGTTAAAGAGAGAGATGGCCACAGCTGCTCTTTCAAGAGGAAGTTTAGCCTTGGTTCAGTAGCTCTGCCAGCAGCTGAGAAGTCAGATGTGTATTTCCAACACTTGGAATTTCTCATTTGCTTTTATTGCTTGGTGCTCATTGCAGACTCTTGCATACATAATTTTTGCGCTCTGGTGCCTGTCATGGTGAGTGACGTATGATTTCTTGCCTACACCATATTCCCAGACACTTTATTCCCAAGAGTCACTTTGGCACACCTACACAGGGATGAAAATTTTGTATGTAGATCAACATTGCTGTATTATGATCAAAGTTGAGTTTCAAATCACCATGCACTCTAGTTGTTAGCATCAGAACTGAACCCTGCAGCCGTAAAATGCCGGTCTCAGACACCTGTCTTTAATAGGTTGGACCATAATAAAAGACAGAGAATTATTCAGTGTGGCCACATTGAGAGGAAAAACCATGAGGTTCCCTGACTCCCTGAGTCATCTCAGGGACACTAACAGAAGACTAAAGTTCAAAAAGAGTCAGAGGTGTGCACAGCTAAGCAGTCCTGTTCAGGTTCTGACCCCACCACCATCCCTCCATCATTGTCTGGGTGTGTCTCTCCTGCAAATTGTTGACAAACTGTCAACACTGGATGAGCTCTCTTCCTAGGAGCAAGGACTTCCTACACCTGGCATCAGTACCTAACCTTTTCTTTTCCTTCTCTACAGGAGACCCCTGGGGTAAATCCAATCCCTTGGGGACTACTGTCTCACTAAACTGATAGCCAAGGGAAGGGGCAAGCATGTCTCTCTTTAGAAGACCATCCTTCCTGTCAACACAGTTACAAGGATATGTGAACTTATATGGTGGGCTGAGGAGCCAACTGACCAAGTAGAGTACTTGTTACAGAAACATGAGAATCAAAATTCTGACCCTTCATCCCAAATAAACACTTGAGGCCTCTGCCTCAATGAGGAGGAAAGGCAATAACAAAGACACCTGACTTCAACCTCTGATGTCTACATGCATGCATAATGCATGCACATGCATGAGCATCCACACTATACACATGCAAAAAGATGGTGTATGTTTCTGGACATTATATCAGAAGTAAAACTTGGATACAAACCATTGAGCTGTTACCCACTTGTACTTTCTGGCTTAGAATCCTCCCCGGGAAAGTGACAAAGCCTATGGACATGGCTCTGAAATCTCTACCCAATGTTTTCATGTTATGTGGTGCTATGATTCTGAGATTAAAAACAGCTACAATGTGTTAGGATTGGATGGCTGCCTGCCAGAAGTCTACACCCCATTCATGTGTGTGTTTTTATGTTACCTCATTTTAATAGTCACAGGGTATAGTTATATATGAAATAAAAACTAGCTCAGGATGTTAAAATATCTTTTATAAAAATAAAGCCCACCCTCCTCTCAAGATGTTGCAGGTGTGGATGGTAGGTCACATGGACACCAGAGAGGAGAGAGGCTATGTCTACGCTCAATGATCTGACCTATGAACATCTAAATGATCAGTAGCCTAACAATCTCTGAAAACATGGGAGCCTGAGATGACCACCAGTCTCTGGATGGGCTCCCAGCAAGCTGGATGCTAGAAGAACCCTCCCCAGGTCAGCAGATCCTGGGCAAGAGTGAGCCAAAGACAGACAACCCTTGAATGAGGCCACTTGGTTGAGCCTGGGCTAGGAATGATCCACAGACAAACACTAGACTAGCACCATGGGGTCTAGTTGAGATGACCATCAGTCTGACACCTCACAGGCCTTTGGGGGAAGATCATGACCTAGATGACACCTGCCCAGTGTCATAATGCACAAGTGGGATGTAGCACTTCTGAGACCACTCATGAGACAACTCCAAACACTCAGGGACCTTGGGTACCAGTAAGGAAAACAAGTGAGTGGTGTAGAAAAGGAAGAGAAGAATTGGGCGTCATGAAGAGAGGCAGAACTGGAGACTCGAGGATTGTGAGGAAAAGCCTGATGTGAGTCACCAGTGATGCCACCTGGTGCAACATCTGGGTCCATGACCCTGCAGCAGTAGGGGTCTTTTAGCACCAAAGTCCAGGTGGACATGCCTTGTCTAGTCTGAGAGCTGTGAGGAACTCCCCCTACTTCTTCACCGGGCACACTGGGAAAACTGGCCCTGGAGGCATGATATCAAGGAGAGATAATGACTTCCTATCCAACCAGAGTATTCTGGAGAGTAGGGGAAGGGGAGTTTTCCCCCACCTTTCTGTGCAGTGGCTAGATGAGGAAGAAATACCTTTTCCCCACCTCCTCCCTTAACATCTGTGAGAGGCCTGGCCCTGAGGTCATAAGTGCAGGAGAGCTGGCCCTGCCCCTCACCACCTGCAGCACTTGGGAGAGCAGACCTTGCACCTGTCCTGGGGGGGCACAGCAGTGCTGACCTTAGTGGCAGGGGCTCAGGTGAGGCAGCCCTGAGGGCGTGAGTGTGGGAGAGCTGTCCCTACCTTTTCAGAGCCTTGCAATGGTATGTATGGGGGAGAGATGCCCCCCTCCTTCTTACTCCTTGCTACTTATATCAGGCAGAAGAGCTGGCCCTGAGGTCATGAGAGAACAGCAATTGTCTCTGCCTCTCACTGGCTGCAGCACTCAGGAAAGTGGGCCCTTGCCTGGACAGCAGGGTAAAGCTGGCTCTGGACATGAGAGCTGTAGGTGAGCCAGGTCTGAGGGCATGAGCACAGGAAAGCTGGTCCTGCCTCTTGTCTGCTGCACACGGATGGAGGGAGATACACTCTCCTCCACTCCCTTGTCCCTCATCATCTATGGCAGGCAGGGGAGGTGGCCCTGGGGTCTTGAGGGTGGGAAACTGACCCTGTCTCTCACCAGCAGCAACACTTGGGAGAGTGTGCTCTGTACCTTTCCTGGGCGGCTGGGTAGAGTTGTCTGTCCCTGGTTGCAGGGGCTTCTGGTGAGCTAGCCCTGAGAGTGTTAGAGACAGAGAGTCAGCAGGCTGAGCAGCTCAGATCCAGGGCTTTGAATTAGCTCACTCCAACATCTACCCCATCAATGAACTTCTGGGGTGCATAACGGGGCTGGTCCTACGGATTCAGAACTATAGGATTTCCATAACACGGAGCAATAACAGGATATCTGAGAGAAGTCCCAGTGAGATTCCAATATTCCAAAGGCCTTATACCAAACCAAAGAGTCATTGCAATGAGCACTTGGAAGCAAAGAAATGTGGACAAAAGGGTGTCCTGTGGAACACAGTGTGACACTCTACAGCTTTCACAGTGAGATTTTTTTTTTTCTGTTAGAGAGGAGGTTGCAAGGGTAGAGAGCAGATACAAGGGGAGATGAGTGGAATTAGGTTGCGTGATATGAAATTTGCAAAGAACCAATAAAATAGTGAGAAATGTAACAAACACAGAAGGGCAACTCAATTAAACATATAACATTCAATCTATGAAAGGAAGCAGACTCCAAAGCTGAACTGCCTTGCCCACTCAAAGCAAACGTCTCTAAATTGTGTCAGCTCAGGGCCTCACGTTGAGAAGCCTATAAGCACATGGGGCCCACTTTAACACATCTGGAAAAGTCTCAAAGTCAAAATACACACTTCAGCAGGATCATTTCAAAAGTTCATAACCCGGAGTCACTGGCCCCCAAGCTGAGTGTCTCAGGAAGCAGCTGGACACTCAGGAACCCCAACAAAGCTTCGGTCCTCCACGAGATCTTTCAAGGGGGTGGGGGGGAGGAAGCAAACTGGCCACACAGCAGTAGGCATTTTTAAATATAGTTCAGATTTTACTCAAACCAAAAAAAAAAAAAAAAAAAAAAAAAAAAAAAAAAAAAAAACATCTGGAATGCTGAGTTTATTCTGTGAGGGGAATCGAGAGATTTTAAATTTTTTGATCCACAAAGTAACAGACTTATTCTTGCAATACCGAGAAACTTCAGAGATGGATCCCATTCACTGAGGATCCGTATCTGGCCTAGGACAAGAGGAAAAACAAGTGTTGAAGTTCAGCCAGCTGCTAGGTTTCTTGAGTTTTCCATTTGCAGGAGATAAAGGAGTGATGTCTACAGTCCCATGTTCCACTTTAGCACTGGGAGGAAACTAGAACCTTCTACAGATTATCTTTAAGAAAAATAGATTAATATTCTCAATCCCAGACATTCAACTAAGAGCTGAAAGTCAACACACTGGCCACTCAGTTATATTTAGCATTATGGAATTACACACGTATCTGTACATCCACTTATATATCTATGGATGGCAAGATAGGGCTTTTGTTATTTTAGATAGTGCTGCAAACCTAGTGTGCAAACACAATTACATTTGCCTTATGTTATTCGCACACCAAATCCACAGTCCCCAAACATCTATGCCATTGCCTGATCTCTGAAGTCAACTAGGTTCTCACTCACTGGTCCTGTACAGGAAGCCAATGTACTGACTCATTTCACCCAGCACACACTGCTGATCCTACCAGGCTCTGGGTGAACTGGTAGATGCCACATCTTCATCCATCTGGAGACCCCATCAAAACAAACCTCCACTCCCTAGAAACAGATGGTCTTCTGCTGCCAGCCTTGTTAGGAAAACGTCTTTCTCTTGTGTTGAGAAATCGTATACCTATCACCCTGCAAGAGCATATGTCATCTAAACTGTCAGGGACAGTTTTCTGCTTGATACTTAGAAGTTCAGAATAAAAAAAAGAAGGAAGAGGAGGAGAAGAAGAAGAAAAAAAATAGATTGGGGGCTGGAGAGATGGCTCAGCAATTAAGAACACTGACTGCTCTTTCAGAGGTCCAGAGTTCAATTCCCAGCAACCACATGGTGGCTCACAACCATCTGTGATGGGATCCACATCCTCTTCTGATGTGTCTGAACACAGCTACAGTGTACTCACACATAAAATAAATAAATCTTTAAAAAAAGAAAAATAGAGTGAATAATTTTTTATTTAATAACTTAAATGCCACATGTTTTAAAGTAGCTATTCGGACTAGCAAAGAGTACATCCCAACTTAAGGATGAAGAAATGAAATGGGGAGAATTAACAGGAACACAGGAGGAAACTGATCAAGCTAATAGCCATAAAAGGGCATCCATATAAGCAATAGGTGGGACATAACAATTAACTCAGAATGTATCAATATTGCCTCAGATACAAGTAACTATATGGTATTCAAAGAGAAAAATAAGTGAAATTACAAAAAAAAATCCCAATACCTTATTGCTGGTGTAAATACAAAGAAAAGTAAACAAAATTAAGATATTTTTACTGTTCTAGGGCTGGGGACATTCACTGACAAGACACAGTGGGTGCAAGAAAGTGCTGGGATCCAGGGTGGTCCAGACATCTTGATTTTATGAATGTGTTTCTGCTTCTTGCAGCTGTGATGATGAGAGATAGTTTCCTGTATGAAGCAGGTAAGTTTCCTGTAAGCAAAGGGAAAATACTGTATGTGTTGTCTAGGAAATCTTTTGCTGTGAAATATGTGCTTTTCTGGCCCAAGAGCCTGAGATGAACAGTAATGATGGGCAGTAAAGTGAGGAAGGCAGCTCTAACAGATGAAGGCACTGCCTCTCTTTAAGGATGAGGAATTGCTGTTGAACATTCATGATGCACATGCAGGTGTGAGTGTCCAGCACTAATCCTGGGTTTGCTCCTATTCCTGTGATAAAACACTCTTGACGAAAAGCTTGAGCTATGCGGGAAACAGGGGCTGCTTCCCCGAGGCTTGCGGTGACCTTATAGGAAGTCATTTATGTCACAGGAGGAAGGAGACATACCCCAGAATGCTCGATTTATATGACCTAATAAATGTCAGTTTGTGCTTAAGCCCCTTTCGTGATGTTCGGTGGCAGCTGATAAACTTCTGTGTTTCTCAGATTTCCACTGAAATATCTGTTCAGCCTTTGTTGCCCTAATGACACTCTTGAGAATAGAAGCCACACAAGGGGTCAAGGCTACACACCCAGAAAATGCATGGCCCACAGCAGGATGCCCTCCACCACCACACAAGCTTGTCAGCATGGATTTCAGAAGACATGATTTTTCAAATTGTGACAAAAACAGCCTTGGAATTCATCTTCTTGTATTCCTTGGGTGTTAGAAGAACCCTTTCTTTTCGTCAGTCAGCGCTGCACACATCAGAACGAAATACACCGGAACAGCAGACGGTGCTAGGAATATGCTTTATAATTCTGCTCTCTGATAATTATTCCTTAGGCAGGACGAACAAGAGGGGGACGCGGGCTGGATGCATTTGGTTTTCAGATCCTCCTCAGCAGATCACTGTTACTGATCTTAAGTTGCCAGCCGGTCTCTCTCTGGCGATTTTTAAATCTCTTAAGATGGAAATTAGGATCATTCAGAATTAATTTTCCTCTCTAATTGATAAATTGAAGGGTAAATGAGGACTTGACAGCTGGGGTGAGTGGGGGACTCAAAGCACTTTGGGCGAAGCTGGGTTGGAAGTGACCTATTTGGGAGGGTTGGACCATGGAGAGAGATAAAAGATGAGAACTATTTCCACATCTCTCAGCAGCCTGTGAATGGAGCCCCGAGACTGTGGGTTCCCTGCTCTTCCCCGGGGTGGTCCCCATTGCAAAACTGTTTAGGCCCAGGGGCTCCAGCTCTTTAGTAAAGGGCTTGAACACAGAGTCCCCAGCTGGGTTAGCTAAGGAATGAGTCTCAGCTTTAATTACAAAGAAACCACAAGGGAGGCCTTCTCTACTCCGCTTCCTACAGAGTGCCATGGCCCCAGGACAGGCAGCAGAGCGCCCCAACTCCTAATATCTTCCATATTAAGTTAGCTTAAAGCGCTCTGGATGCTTCTTTGAAACTCTGCTGACCTCAGTCTACACATGTAAGGAGGCAGGGTGTGTCTTCCAATCTCTTTTTCCCACGGCTAGGATGCGATATCATTGGTACCCTTAAAGGCTGAACCATTCATCACTAATAGTGAAGAGGAACATTGATAAGGCACAGATCTGAGTTTGTTTAAAGTATGTGTCTATATCCTACCTCTCGTAGCATTAAAGACATGCTTCTACAGGTGTGAAGCAGGAGTGAGGTCAGAGAAGAAAAATATTGGGTTTTCCTAATTTAAACACACGGGAGACTAACTAAAATTTTTATTCTATATTTCTATTTGTCCTATTTTATGTAAATGAGTGTTTAGCCTACGGGAATCTATATGCAGCCCATACATGCAGTACCACCGAGGCCTCCGGAATTGGAGTTTCAAGGGCTTGTTGTTAGCTCTAAGGGCTGAGGTTCCTATGAACACTGCAAAGTAGGAGCTACAATTTCAAGTAGCTGATTTCAAGTACCTGATGCAGAGTCCCAGCTGCTCTCAGCACATCACTTCTCCATCCCTGAGCACCACTGCCCCCTCCCCCAGCTCCTCTTTCCTATATAACTCAGCCCGTACTTTCCTATATAACTTTTGGCTCTGTACTCTCTTGTCCTCTTGGTTCTTCTCTGTCGGCTCCTCTTGATTTCCATTCTTTCCTTCTCTCTCTTCTAGCCCCATTGCTTGCCCCTCTCTTTGGCTCTCCCCAAACCTCCTCTGTGGCCCTGCCTATTCTCCTGGCCATGTTCAGTCGGAATTCTTTCCAGATGCCTCTTACTGAACTCTCCCTTATTTCTTCTCCTCAGCTATACCTAGGATCAGTCACATCCCGGTTTGTACTCACTTGTGAGCCAAACTGCAGGTGCTTGGAACAAAACCTAGACCTTCTGAAAAAGCAGTAAGTGCTCTTAAACTCTGATCTATCTTCCCAATCCACTAATTATAAATGTAATGTGAAATTTATTTTCCTAATTCTGATGAAATAGCTCCCCTTTTTTTTAAACTAAAATAGTATGTATGCTAGGAAATTAATACTTCAAACCAGTCACCAATACCCTGGGCTAGGAACTGCATAATATCTGGATTATAATTCTAGTAAGATTGCTGTAATTAAGTTGAAATGTTAAATGATATGACCGGAAGAGTAGAAAGAACTGAGCACCCTGCCCTGGTTTCTCTGACAGTGTTTAGCATGCACACACATGTTTTCATGGCTTTAGAGTAGGTCCCTGAGCTTCAGATGTGAGTTTTTGATCTGTGTCTCCTGGGTGATAATGGCCAGGCAACGGGGTCTCTGTATTTGCCTTCATAATGCAGTGAAATGCTGCTTGCTAAATGGAGTTCCTGGCAAGACACAGCCTGACCAGTTTCACCCAATATGGAGTGTGATCAGGGCATAGCCTGGTCTCCATAGCACACATTTAGGAGTTTAAAACAAGATATTTGTTACCTCACAGTTCTAAGTACGGAGTCTGACAAGGAGAACATGGGAGTGTTTACACCAGAACTTATCAACTACTAAATGCCCGTGTTGCCAGATATGTAACCGGCTGTGTGTAAGGGTCAGACTGAGTGTGTGTTGTTGGTATGAGCTCAGCCCTGTCACAGACCACAGTGCCTGAGACCCATGAGAATGGCAAAGCCATCCCTGAATCAGGCCCAGGGAACTGACAAAGCCTTCCTTTCTTTCAAGTGTGCTTGCCAATGATTGACCAGTGTATGGAAAATCTAGTAAACACAGCCTCCTCCTCCCAGATGACTACAGCCTAAGATTGCAGAGACCTAACCCTGGGCCCAGCCAAAGCCTCCTTGACTGAGCTGCTTTCCATAAGCGTCCTTGATTCAAATGGATAAGATAAATGCATGGGTTCCCAGGTTTCCTAGTTTCCTGGTGCCCTCTGCCTGAGCACGCAACGCCCACCCAATCGCAGTCTTTCTGCATGCACTGCATTCCCCCATCAGTCTAGTCAGGCCAATGCCTGAAACCATGTAGAAACTTGGCAGTTATGAAGAGGATATGTTAGTATGTCATACTACCATGAAATATAAGATGAAACATAAAAACTTTGAGAGGTAATATTAAATCCAAGCCAGTAGGATTTAAGGTCAATATCCACAATCAAGAATAAAAGTCATTTTCCAGCTTTAAAACACGTGACTGTTGTGGCTGGAGGGATGGCTCAGCAGGTGAGCTCAATGGCTGTTCTTCCACAGGACTTGGGTTCATTTCCAAGTCTACATGATGCTTCATGACTATCTGCAATTTTGGTTCCAGGGGATTCAATGCCCATTTTTTGCCTCCATGAGCACCAGGTGGTGCATGAAGTGTGGACATACATTCAGGAAATACAGATATACATGTAAAATGATCTATTTTAGAAAAAAAAAAAACAATGTAACTCTCAAAAAGACTGTGAACTAGAAGCATCACATTGAGTAAGAGAAGTTTCTATGTGTCCAGAGGCAGCAAAGCTGAGCATTCTGAGACTCTGGGTGTAGAATGTTGTTCTTGTGTCTTTATGAGTCACATGTCTTTATCCACAAGGCAAAAAAAGGTTTAAAAATGATCTGACTGATTTACCACATAGACTCCCATTCAGGGAAGACAGTGCACGGCGCTGGAAAACATTATATTAACCAAGATTACTGAGGCTAGTACTACAGGATATCTCTCACAGGCTGGTCCTAGCCTTTAACTCGGTGTGTGTACCTAGGTTGGAAAAATATGGGGGAAGGCCAGAAAACTAGAAAGGATCCTAGAAGACTGAAATGAAAGAGCGTTTGTGAGGGGTAACAGAAGAACAAGGAAAGAAGGGCTAACACTGTACTAGAAAGCACAGGGAGCAACAAGGGGTTAAAAAGATGAGGTGGGGGAAGAATAGCAACTAAAATGAAATATTAAAGAAAACCCCATAGGAAAGTTTAAGAAAACCAAAAGTAACAATATTGAAGACTGATACATGGAAAAAGTATCCTGCTTCTGGTGCCAAACAAAATTAGTCCAGCCACTTTGGAAATCAGCATGGAGGCTCCTCAAAAACCTGGTTGCTTAGCTGAGGCCTCTGCGCCCATAGGAGGCTGTGAGCGTTTCCACAGATGAGAATAGAGAATATCGTGACCCCAGGATAGAATGGGAAAGATACTAATCTCAATTTGATGGATTTTTGCCACCAACAAAATAGTAGTAGCAAGCCTCCATCCTTACAGCTTTGTCCCCAGCAGTAAATTTCCGTTTCTCTGGAACATCCCGGGTTTCTCTTTGCACCTTGCGTGATTTGTATACCTACACAGAATATCAGAAGTTGGGCCATGCACGTTTACCCCATCCAATCAACAATTACAAACCCAGAGACCCTGCTATGAGAGGGGTGCATAGACACAACACTAAACAGAAAAAAGAAGGGAATCAACGCATAGGAGCACACTCTAAACCTAAATAAAATCCCAAACCTCTTTCAAGTGGGCAGTCTCCCAGTTCTGGGGTTCTTCTGTACTCAAAATGTCTGGAATACTTACCAAAAAAAAAAAAAAAAAAAAAAAAAAAAAAAAAAGAGTTCTCTTTGCCTTCAGCCGTTCTTGTTCTTTCTTCTAGCTCTTTGACAGACAAAGAACCCGCATACTAGTCATTACCAAATATATCACAGAAGCACACAGAGTGTACGTTTACTGTACGCTGCTCACAAGTTCAAGGGTGTGGAAGCTAATTGTTTCTCTCTGATTGAGTTCTGGGGCCAAGAGTCAAAGGAAAGACTTTGAAAGCTCAGGATTCCTGTAGCTTCCATCTGAGATTTCAAACAAGACTTCTGTCAAATTTCTTCCCTCCCACTCATTTCTGCTCTGAGCAATAGAGTTGGCGGGGCGGGGCGGGGGGGTGGAGAGACAGATTAACCAAAAGGAAGGCAAATCAGTTAGCGGTCTCTCCCACCTCCCATCGCGCATGCCTCAACTCTTCACAAGCTGATGGAAGGACCCGACCAGAGGACGAAGTCACTGGTGCCTTTGAATTTGCCTTGGAAAGTCTGAGCTTGACAATTCAGATTTGGAAGCTCAGTCACGTTATTAAGTAGATGTCTTTGACCTCTTTGCGTCCAGTCACAGGGAGATTGGTGGACTAGAGGTCCCTAGTGTCCTGTGAAAAGTAATCTCATAAGCACTGTGCACCACTGATAGCTCCGATGAAACCCCGGTACGTTTTCATGTCTAACTCTCAAATGTCTTTAGGCTCCTTTGGCATTTATAATGAGATATACCGGGCTACACTGACCATGGCGGTCAGAATCCAAACCGCAGATGCACTGTGCCCTTGCCTACCTGTGCTTCCGTTCTACGACTCCCCCACCCCCGTGTAAAAGTGGCTCCTCTTATCTGTGGGGCTCTCGGTGCAAGACCTCTAGTGGATGCTGGAGTTGAAGATGGTGCAGAGCTGCAAATATGTTGTGTTCATCCCAAATGCATGTATATATGATACATATGATATAACTTGATTTGTAAATTAGACCCAGTAGTAAATAGAAACAACAATAATGAATGGGCTAGTCACAACAGTATTGTATAGCAAAATCTTCTCTCTCTCTCTCTCTCTCTCTCTCTCTCTCTCTCTCTCTCTCTCTCTCTCTCTCTCTCTCTCTCTCTCTCTCTCTCCTCTCTATCCTTCTCCCTTTCCCTCCCCTCCACTTCCCCCTCCCCTCCCTCCCCCTTCCTTCCCTTCTCTTCTCCCTCTTCCTCTCTCTCCCTCCTCCCCTTCCTGCATCTTTTCTCTTAAGGCATTTTATTGCATTACTATTTACAAGCTATAGCTGAGTTAACAGCACTTGAAACTACAAGCACAAGGCCTCAGATAAAGGGCGCTGCTGTATGCATGCGGAATTCTTGTGTTTATGATTCTCTGATCTGTTTCCTTTCCTTCTGTTGGCCTGCTTCTTGCCCTCAGCCTCTTACCATCCCCCCTTTAACCCTCAGCTAGTACTGAGATGTATCTCCAATCACAGAAGCAGCAACACATGTTATAGGGCTCCTCTGGGATGTGTGCTTTGTGTTCTCTGGGAAATAATTTTGAAGGTGTTTGTAATGCATTTTACACATGTTTCTAAATGTAAAAAAATGCAATTATCTTTTTTGGATGGGCTTTCTTTCAGTAATGGTTTATGGGATAGGGAGTTTTCTCTACCACAGGATTTCACTACAGGGTATCACTAGTGGACCGATCACACTGTGTAGTCCAGGCTGGCTTTCAATTTGTGACAATCCTCCTACCTCAGCCTCTTGAGTTCTAAAAATTGAGATGTTGAGTCACCATGCCCAGCTTTGGTTGACAGTGTTTGATTATTTTCTCCTGCCCTGGACTTTTATGACTATATTCATGGAGAGTATGTAGTCTTCAATCTTTGTTGGCCAGATGTGGCCACTCAGTTGTTCTCCAACTCTCCAGAAACAATGATGCCTTCTCTACAAAAATTCAAAGTCTCAGAATGTCTCTAGAGTGTCCAGAAAGGGGGATACACAGCAGATAAATGGATGGACAGATAGATGGAATGCAGTTGGGTGAATAGGTGGGTGGTTAGTGGATACATGGGTGAGTAGGTAGATCGGTAAATGAATTGAAAAGTGTGGGAATATAGGGGGTGAATCTGTGGGTGGGGTGGGTGTGGGCAGACTGGATGGATGAATGAATGGATGGATTCACTATATGTAAACTGTTGAACAGTCTCAAATATCAAATTACTCATAATAAGCTAATAACTGCAAACACTGGGTACCAATAAACAAATATTATTAAATTTTCTTCTCATTCCAGTAAACAATTGGACCCATGAGTTATTGTGGAAGATGTCAGGACAAGACAGTAGACAGTGCATTGAGCCACAGTAGGTTTTGATGTGGTGTACACATGAAAATGTCTCACTATAGCAACTGACCTATGAATGCTGCTAACACTAAATATTTAGATGGAACTCTGAGTAATTTTGGCCTTATAAACAATTCCTTTCACATTTGGAAGAAATGTTCTCTCCATTTACAGAGACAAGGATCTTTTTTTTTTTTTTTTTTTTTTTTTTTTTTTTTTTAAGAATTGCTTTGAAAGCTCTTTCCTCAACAGCTTGGTGCAGGTGTTAACAGGAACGGGAACATAGCTGGGAGCAATTCTCTACGAACAAGAGAGGGTGTAACAGGACTCTTGGCAAAATATGGTCCCCATCTAGAGACAGGAAGAAGCAGATGAATCATCAAAACCACAGGGGAGAAACTTGGATAATGCTGAGAGGTGGCCCCGCCCACACCGGGCTGCCAGAGGAAGGAACGCTGTGTCTCAGAGAGAAAACTCAGGCAGCTTTTGCTGGAAGAATCTCGGTACTAAACTTCACTAAAGTCAGCAAGTGCTGTTACAAATTTCCATCCATTTAGAGCAACAACTGAAAGCAATTGACTTTTTTTTAGAAAAACCATATGCAGTTGTGAAATGGTACATCGGGGGATTGCACATCTGAAGCCACGTTAATTACATTTGGTGTGGTTTTCTCAGGAAGCTGGGGATGTGAAGGATTTCTAAGTACATTTTTAAATAGACATTTGTATTTCAGAGGGGGTTTTTGTGAAGAAAAAACAATAGCAATTTCTTAGTGTTTCTTATAAATGCAGGTGTGTTATCACTAGTATACCTGTTAAAACTGGAATTATTAGACCACTTTCACCTATGAAAATGCCAATTTTTAAAACACTATGTTAGATCCAAGATTAGAGAATATGCCACAAGTGCATGTGTGTGTGTGTGTGTGTGTGTGTGTGTGTGTGTGCAAAGTCTGAGTCGTTGTTTCTGTCCAACCTCACACTTATGAGTAGTACACGTGATACAAGGATGAATGTGTGTCATTTTCTGGTCTAGTCATTTGCCTAGCTCAAAAAGAAACAATAACAGAAGAAAGTAAAGGGGGTGAGAAAGAAAACCAGAAGGAAGTGGGAGTCTCTGAAGTAGCACCAGCACCTCTTAAACTACAGACATACAGGAAGAGGGTGGGGGTACACTAAGATCTTAGGGAAATTCCAAAGTCCATCAGAGACTTGAAAAGGATGGGAACACATTCAGAATGGTGCCTGCACACTGTGTGATCCAAAAGCACCCAGCTGCTAGTCCCTGGCAGAGGCCAGCGTGTCCTTTGAGGGCACCATTTCCCCTTCAGACCCAGGAGATTAAAGCTTGAGACACAGAAAGTCTATGAGGTCTGCACCTGTGTTCCTTCCCAGATGGAAGAACCCTTGGCTTCAGGGCCCGTTTCCTACGACATCATGAACCATGGGATCATTGAGACAAATGACTATTAAACCAGAATAGACTGAACTACACACATGAGCCAAATCAAATATTACATTGTATCGGGGCATAAAGAATTTTCAAAATGTTACTAGAACATTTGAGAAAAACAGGCTGGTTTTTAAACTTCCTTTTAAAATATCACAAGATGACTCCCACAGCAAAATAATCCCACAGTGTAGAAAACCGACTTTTATGATCAATCCTTTTATTTTCCCAAAGGAATGTATGGAAATATGAAAAATAATGTTTTAAAATTATAAAACGTTGTCCTGTCTTTGAATTCCTTCTGTTGAGGTTTTTTTTTTCTTTTTTAATTGAAAATGAGATTGCTGCCCCTCAAAAGAAATCTTTTAATGGGAATTCTAAACAAATGCTAAGCAAATATTAACTGTAAATGTGTTTGATCACTAAGTACAAGCACCCCCCCACCCACACACACGGAAAAAAAAATTAAGCTGATGAAGTATCTCTTCCAGGAATTATGAGCAGGATAAGAGAGTTTATTTTAGCTTAGAATTTTCTTCTCATTTCCTTCTCCCATCTTTACTATTACAACCATACACTGGTGAGCTGGCTATTTTCAATTAGAGGGAAGCCAAACAAAAGCCGGTGGTGTTCAGATACCTAAAACTTTAAACAAAAGCCCGTTGACACAGAAAAAGAGCCAGACAACTGCTAGTGATTTTCCTACAATTTCCGTGTTTTTATCGTGTTTCCCCAGGGGTTGTTCTGCTTTTCCCACTCCGGACCAGGGGCGGCTCCAACAGCAGCTGCAGATCCTTGGCAGCCCATCTCCTTCTGGAACCCGCTCCTCTGTGTGACCAGAAGCCCTCCCACGGTGGTCCAACTGCCTCGATTGATCGCTTAAGGCAGGAGCTGGATGAGACGCTGTTTCATGAGACAAGTATTGATCTAACGTAACTGTCTCCTTATTTCTGTCCAATCGGATCTCTCTATTAAGGACTGGCGAGCACTGCAGGCTTTCCCTGGAGTCTAGTCAGATCCACAGTAAAGGAAAGCAGTGTTCCTGTGTACAGGCAGAAGGCAGCCACACAGTAGCACCAAGCCACCTTGATTTATCAGATAGTCACAATCTCAGACTTCTAATGGCAGATTTTTACAGTCAGCCTCTTGCCTTCAAGATAACTCTCTTTTTCCTTCTGGTTTGCCTGCATTATTTCTTCCTTCAACTCCTTCCTTCTCTTCTTTTGGTTTGTTTGTTTGGTTGGTTGTTTTTCCTTCCTATTGGTTATTACATTAACTGCTTTCTGTGAGGATATGTGTCTGGCTTAGATTTATAATACCAGGAATGGGGGTGGGACTGGGAAAAAGTCCCCACCTGGATGTGAACTGGATACCCATCTATCGTTTTCTCTGCCCTGCTGATAGGACAAATCACTATTTTTAAAACATTGAAACTTATTTGGGAAAGGAAAGAAGCAAATCAAAAGCTGAGGATCAAGCTGGGGAGAGCTAGTAATGTGTTCGCCATCCAGTCATGAGGACCTGAGCTGGAGCCCCAGAACCCATATAAAAAATAAATAAACAACTGCGTGGTGGTATGCACCTGTAACCCTAACAGTACCGTGAAGACTGAGACAGGAGAACCCTAGGCTCACTGACAAGACAGTCCTGTTAGCTACACAAGTCCCAGTGAGAGACCCTGCCCCGCAAAAGGCTGTGCCTCAGAAGTCTGTGCACACACACACACACACACACACACACACACACACACACACACACACCTCTGAGTGTGATACTGTCCCCACCATTGTATTCTTCACCAGCAACAGAGAATTAATAATGGCCTAAGCTAAAGCCCTGCGCTGAGTGGCACAAGTTTTTCCTACAACTTTTATGGCCCCTGTTTGCAAGTCTGTGGGTTATAGTCATGTTAATGACAAACACTTGCTGCGCCAGAGAAACTGCACATTAATGAAAGCCCACACAGCCCGGGGCTGATGCTTTGAAGTCTCGCTAAACATGTAATATCAGCTTGTGAAGCATTAGACAAGGAAATGAGCTGGATAAGGGCTCCAGCCCTAATAGCTCTAAATTGATTATTTCCTTCCTCAAATAAACTCGCCAGGCAGCCCTGCGAGCTTACTTCCGGAGACTCACTGTGCCCAGAACCTTATCACAAGGAAATGAGAAGCAAGAAGCCAGACAACTGTGATAAGGCACACTCATGAGATACAAACACAGTTATGAGGGTCGGTCTGGGATCTCTGGAGTCAACCAGCAGTTAATTATTCATTAATTACATCCTAGGATGGTGGGGGCATGGGGGAACAATGCCTTCTAAGTTATTGCATTAAATAGGCCAG
Organism: Micromys minutus; assembly: GCF_963924665.1. NCBI lineage: Eukaryota > Metazoa > Chordata > Mammalia > Rodentia > Muridae > Micromys > Micromys minutus. The sequence continues at coordinate 36,682,125 of NC_137984.1, read as the reverse complement.
CACAAAAGCCCGGGAGAAATAATCAAAGGCAGCAGACTTAAACCTGTGCATGTTATAAAGTGTGAAGCTGTGATTTACAAGTCACGTGCAAAGCTGCAGAAAGCAAAGACCCACTTCCGACTTGGACAAGAGTTCAAATCTTATGCACACACATTGTCTAGTTAAAACCAGGACCAAAACTCGCATCTTCTTTGATAGAGTTTAACTTTGGGACCCGATGCCCGTCAAACACCTACACTGTGGAAATTGCTGGAAGAAGTAGAGGAAAATGTCGAGATATGAGCATAGGCAGCCATTTCCTGGGCAGGAACTCAACAGCTCAGGAAACACAAAAATTGGTGACATGATTCCAACAAACTAGAACCCTTCTATGGAGCACAGATGGTCTAAAGAATGGGAGAAAACCTTAGTCTTTAAAAAAAGCATAAAAGAGTAGCAAAGGAATAGAAATCTAATAGTGAACATAATCATCTTGTATTCTAAAGAGATAGGCCTTCAAACAGCTACAAATAAACAGCCAAATATATATATATATATATATATATATATATATATATATAGATATAGATATAGATATAGATATAGATATAGATATATAGATATATAGATATATAGATATACATACCTGCAAAAATTCACAGGTCTTCCTTCAGTCATTAGGGAAATGCAGTTTCCAACCGTGTGAGATTCTACCTCCCCTGAGGCATAACAGCTGCCCTCAACAGGAATGAGTAGGGCCACTGTTGTACCATTCAGGGACACTCTGGAGTATGCAAAAAATCCACACTAACCGTGCAGTTATTTACAATGGCCAAAATACAGAAGCACCCTTGGTGGCAATGGAAATTATGGAATATATATTGATATTGAATCTCTCTCTATATATATGTAAATAAATGCATTCAAACTTAAAGAATAATAATCTCATGTCATTTATAGGGAAGTTGGTGGAGGGGGGTATTGTGTTATGTAAAGTAACTCAGACATAGAAATCGGGCAAACAGGGGAACCACAGGGAGAAACACTAAGAGCTGGCAAGAGGAAGCAGGGCACAATGGGTGTATACATGGAGATGTCACAGGACAATGTTGATATGTATTAACAAGTATATTAAATACAAAGGACAGATTTTAACTTGAGCCATTTATGTATCAGAATGAATTTCCACACAACTAAGATCACTCTTTCCTCTCCAAGACAAATATCTTGTAATTATGCATATAGTGTTTGAAAATTAAAACTTAAAAAGTCAATTAGCAGCCAATAAGGTAATGGACATCCGCAGTCTAACGCTGAGGAGGCTGAGGCAGGAGGGTCTAAAGATCAAAATTTGCCTTGGCCAGATAGCAGAACCTTGGCAAAAAAAGAAGAAAAGAAGGAGGAGGAGAAGGAGGAGGAGGAGGAGGAGGAGGAGGAGGAGGAGGAGGAGGAGGAGGAGGAGAAGGAGAAGAAACCAATCACTAAGTCAGTATAATGCACTAACTCTAGCATAAAGAAAATAATACCATGTGTAATAAAAACATTTTCTTCATCCTGTGAATAGGAATGTATCTCTGACAGTTCTGGAGAGAATGGAATCTAAGACCATTGTGCCTATAAAGTCAGTGTCTCTTGGGGCTCACTTCCTGGTTCATTGGGTTGTCTTTTTGCTGAATAGACACAAGACGTAAAGTGTACAAGTTTTCTCTGGGATGTCTTTTACAAGCCACTCCCAAAAGTTATACAGTAAATGACCAATTTTCCCAAGTCCTATACACAAAACCCCTTAACATCCCTTTAACATCCCATTAATACTCAAATCTTGTCCACTGGCCCTCTCCCTTCCTGAGGCTCTGGTGTTGTGGTGATTAAACCCATGTGAACAGCCTTGAGATGTGTTAACATTCACTTTGCCCTGTGTCAATATGATAGACAATTAAGTAAACACAAGAGGCATGGTAGGTCATCTAGAGATGATGGTCACTCCACAGGAGGCTGTGTGTAGGCAACAGATGAATTCTATCACTTTTTACATAAGAACTCGAACCCACCTGGATTTCGGTGTCACCGGGGACCTGGGCGCAATCTCCTGTGTGTGCCAGGGAGGAAAGGGAATTTTTCAGCTTCTGATGTGTGATGGATTTGTTATACAGCAAAAGAAAATGGCTACACTGAAATACAATGTACAATGAATGCATTAAAAAAAATCATGTATGCCATATCTATGAAGAACAACTAAATTGAAGGGTGGTCAAGACAGTTTTTCCACCTGCTGTCACTTCAGAGGGACTTCCAAGAATGAGAATACATTTACACTACTCCCTGTGAAGACTCCTGATAACAGGGTATTGGGAGTTTCTGGACCAATGACCTGTGGCACCCACCACTCACTATGAGAACCAGGAAACTCTTAAAATGTTCCAGATACCTATAAGTTGTTTTGGAAATTGTTGGAATTTATTAATTTTTAATTAAAAAATTAAAGCAAAATTTAAACACAGGTTTAGAAAAACTCTGTAAGACATAGGGTTTTTCAAAAGATTCTCCCAAAAGTCCATCTTGAAGGATCTCTAAGATACAGTGACAGATAAGATGTCCACAAAGGTGTGCTGGTTCAAGTCCATAATCACAGCACTTGAGAGGCTGAGATTCCATTACCACTGGTTCAAGCCCAGCCTGCACTACATAGTGAAACCCTGACTCAAACAAACAAATATTAAAAGTAAGGAGAAAAATTGAGCAGTCATTGCTGAAGCTCATATCAGATTCTACAACTTAAATACCTACCAGGAGTGGGGATTTCAGAGATGGACCATGAGAAACAGAAAAATGGAGACTGGAAAGGGGTCTTTCAGAGGTAACAGCTTAAATTCTCTGTCCTTCACACAGGAATCCTGACATCCTGGTCAGCCCTCAACCCCCTGAGAACAAACCTGTTTCCTTGTTCGTTTGCTGGCAAGACTTGATTTGAGAAACTGAGGAAGCTTGGGGGCAATGCTTAGATAATGAAGCTAATTACAATCATTGCTGTTGGACATAATTAAAAACAGAAAAACACGTGTTTCCCATCCTTCCGTTGTTCTACAATCAGCAGCAAACACGAGAAAATTTTAAGAAGTAGGGACATGCATTCTGAGGGGCACGACTGAAATTCTTGGTGTGTGAGACAGTGAAGACAAACTAGCCAGCACTTGGGGGGGACCTTCTATTTCCACAGCCATCAGTATCCTGTGTAGACCCTCCAACTCTTTGCTTGTTTAAATAATCAACTTTGACTATAATATTTATTTGAACTCATTACAAGTCAAAGAAATTAGCTAGACTGTTTTTCCTGCTACATTACTACAGTCCCCTCCCCCAACACATGTCTGCTTGCTTTGTTGACAGTCTTTCCCTCAGACAGATGTTGATTTCATTGGATTGGCCACAGGCTTGGCTTCTTGGGGTGCCTTACGAAGTCCGGCCTTACAACACTTACAAAGCTCACTCTAGCACAAAATATTATATATGAAGTTGGGTTGGTTTTGTAACCTACAAAGTTTGTATGCTTTCTTAAAACATTTGAATATTTCATATACAAAGTGAGGTAATTAAATACTCAAGTTTGTTTCTTGTTTTTTTTTTTTTTTTTTTCCTAAATACTTAGTAAATTAACTGTAAGTGATATTTTCATGTGAGTTTGGGATCATTCTTAGTTGTATTCTTCTGCTACTTAGAAAAACTACAGAATTTTAATTTTTGTTGCTTTATGAGACACTTTCCCCCGGAAATATCAGGGCTAGCTCCTCATTTCTAATCCTCATTTTCAGAATAATTTCAAACACTGGCATTGAATTCGGCTAACGTGATCCGAGGCATGCTGATGCTAGTATGCACTGACTGAGCCCACAGGACCACAGGGTATCTCTAGATCTCTCCGTGTGTTCCTCAGGAAGGCTCCGTCTGTCTTCTGTAGCATCCACACCTCTGATAAAGCGGCTCTCTGGTAAGCATACGCCAAACTGCAAAAGGGAAATTGTTCCAGAGAATGAGCTAGAGGATATGCCTAGAGGGTGCTTTTTCCCCGGTTGACATTTTAAAGACAGCTGCCACTCGAAAATGTCCAAGTGCTGTGGGATACAACCAGCCCCAAGGGATTTTTGGTAACTATCAGTCCGAAAATGGGACTATGAGGGTCCAGAAGTCCTATGAGTAATAACAACACGAGAACCAGCTTCGGGGAGACAGATCAGCTTTACTTGTAATGAATCAAGGATTATATGGTTTTGGGGAGGGAGAGGGTAGGAATATCCAGGATGGGCAAATGTCATTGCTGAAGGCTTAAGTTACCAAGATGCTCCATTAGCCTCGGCCAGCAATCCAGGAATTTCAGATGCTAACTGACTGGGTTCCTACTGGGAGAAAAGAAGTTGAACCTGAAATCTAACTAAGGCTACGGGACTTTCTGCAGGTATAGGGTGTGTGGAGGTTAAGGTCATAGAAGGGGAATCCCTGCTAGTAAAGTGAGTCCTTTATTTTGCACCAAGATCAGAAGGCTATCTGGACAAGGGTAGACATCTACCTTAATTAGCAAGGTTTTCCACAGTGCCTAATTTTAATTAATTCTTAAAGACTTTAAAACTTTAGTAATGGCCCCATCTTTTTCTCTCCTTCTCTTTCGTGAGCTCACAGCATAGCTGAGGCTAGCCCCAGAGAGCTCCCACTTTGGCAGCCTCACACTCACCTTGAAACCATTAACTCAGAAATGGTCACTTGCAGAGGTATCAATGCTTCATGTTGTTGAATAAGCACAAACACACACACACACACACACACACACACACACACACACACAACTATAATTTTAATGGAAATTGTAAGGCTGGGAGACAGTTCTGTGAATAACAGTGCATAGTAAGAGTACTATTTTGGAGTTCAATTCCCAGCATTCACATAGGGTGGATCACACCTGCCTGTAACTCCAGCATTAGGGTATCTTACAACCTTTTCTGGTCTTCTCTAGCATTGAATTCAGATGGAGAACCCCGCACAGAGACACTCATGCGATTTCTTTTTAATCTCAGTGGTCTTCAATTTTAAGTAAATCAAAGACATCAAATTTATTGAAATAATTGGAATTACTAATCAACTGTTGGGCGCATAGCATTCAAAGCAGAAGTTGTTTTTCTTATTATTGATCTCCTGTGTACTGACAGGCTCAATTTCTAAATTTTTAATTACCTGAGAGGTGAAAATGAAAGCTTACAAGCATCCTAGGTGTCACATATAAGCCCTCAGCTTGCTGCAAGGCTGATGAATACTTGGCTTTCTGGGATGGTAAGCCTAAAATATACCCTTTCTTTTACAGTTCGCCTTGGTCTTGATGTTTTTATCACAGCAACAGAAAAGTAACTAACATACACCTTAACACTTTACAGCCATTCTGTAATGTGTGTGTACGGGGACTGGAAGGTGATGGAAAGGGAGAGAGATTTACTATGTATAATGTGTGATCTGATAGTTAATTAGTAATTAAGGTTTGAATAAAAGAAATGGTGTTTGCCTGTGGCACTGATGCAAAGAAATCGGGAATGGGGAATAATTTGTCAACTGGCTATTTCACTTGGCTTGGGCTCTACACACACCCTTCTGAAAAAGGAATCTACCAACCTGTTTGGCGATCTAGAAGTCCCCCTGTATCAGGATGCTCATATATTTGCTTTAAATCACAGAAATAATTTACTCCCATTGGTAACTGCTTGACAACACCTCATTTCCACCCAAACACATCTTGAAATGTATCCAGGAGCAACAGACAATGGGCCAATCCAGTCTGAACCAGTTTTGCATGCATGCACAATAAAGCAAATTGTGTCCTCTGAGTGAACTTTTAGGGAGAGTCCCCTCTTATGATCTCAAGCTTAGGTATCATGGAGAGTATATGTTATTAAAATTAGATGCATTGTGGTAAGGGACACATAGACAGTGAGTAAAGGCTTTACTCCAAGCCTGTTAATGAAAACAGATAACCTTCCATGCTATCTCTCTTAGCAGCAAAGCTCTCCTCTCTCAAGCCCACGTAAAAGGAACGCCCCTGAGTTATTTCAACTGTGTGGCCCACTGTCACTTTTGACAACATGTCTGAGCTGTGCCTTGCTTGGCTATGAATAATGTTCCCTTGGTACCTGTGTTCTCCCTTTTGAGTGAGGCACTAAGAACTTGGAAACACCTGCCCCAGGCCCCAGCCACTGGAACAGGCTGACTCAGCAAGCCGCTGTCAACAAAACTACTACACTTTGTGAATCTGTTGTCATTCAATAAATTCTGGCCCTGTGGAAAGACACAAGTCTATTTGTCTGCATTAATGTCTATGTTTCTAATGTAGCATGCTTACCACAATATCCAAACATAAAAATAAGCCAAGAGGAGATTCTTACTGCCACAAAATAATATTTTTAACATTTCACCTTCTGATTTGTTAGAAATTTTATTGTTCTTTGCTCATGGAATCTGTGTGAACTTGTTGTTTCTAGTCTTTTTTTTTCTGTAATGCCATTTTTTAGGTAAGCAGTCATGCCACCTGCAACCATCAACAGTTTGGCTTCTTTTCCTAATATACTCCCTTCTGTGGTCTTATTGCACACTCTAGAACATTCTGAGGACCTTTTGACCTTTTCCTGTCATGCTCAATGTGTTTACCATCCACATGAATTTGCCACTCTTCTCTGTGTTATAAGGCACTTGATAGTGATGCCTGGGTCTTAAGATTTCCTCAATCTATGTGGAAGAGAAGCCTGCATAGTCTCATAGAATTAAAGCATCGTTTAAAAAAAAAATGTTTAAGGCTAGAATACAAGAAGCATCTATTTTATTGTATTGTTGTAGGCTAAGATAAGCACCAGTCTGCTCGGTCACTAATCACTCCTTTGCTCAGACAACACCCCTCACAGGGTGTCATCACAGGGCTGCCCACAGTACCAAGTTGGACAGTACTGTTGCCTACACATCAGCTCATACTCCATCCATACAGCAAACTGAGAGGCATCACCAGTTTTATTTCTATTGTGTGAAGCCATCCTCAATTCATGTCACAGTCTGGTCATTTTTAAACTAACTTACTATGATAATGGGATATGAACAGAAATCCTCTGTGGTCATATGAAATCCTCGGACAGAGAGTGGAATGATCTTCTCTGAACTTCCTAAATAGACAGTCAGAAAATGAACGTGCGACAATCATGAAATCACAGCACAAGCAACTCTGAATGCTGACATAGAGAACAAAAAGCATGTACAGATATTTGTAATTCATAGGGCAGCCTAGCCACAGCTGTTCTCACATCTTGTTATCACACTAAACATTCCTTTGCCATTTAATATTAATTATTAACTGGTCTTTTATGGTGGGGTGAGTATCTGGTTGAGGAAGGATGAGTGAATTTATTCAATATTTGAAATCAGAAGTGACAAAGGACAGATTGTTTTCATTCTAGTAGCACGGAAGCTGGATGTACCTCATTGGAAATGCTCCGGAAGTGTCTGAGATGTGGTCAGGGCTTGAAGCATAATGTGTCCACTCAAATGTTTTAAATTTCAGAGTGTTTCAGAGCAAGGACACTCAACCTGTCTGAGGAAAAATTAGCAAAGCCCCAAACCAAACCAGAACACATGCCAAAAAATGTTAAGAACCAGACTGTGCCGGCATAGCAGAGTTCAGTTTAATGCAGGTGAACAGGTGAACAACTGAGCAGCTGGGTAGAAGAGCAGCTGAGAAGGTGAGCAGCTCAGCAGGTGAGCATCTAAGTGGATGAGCAGGTGAGCAGGTGAACAGCTGAGAAGGTGAGCAGCTCAGCAGGTGAGCAGGTAAACAGCTGAGAAGATGAGCAGGTGAGCAGGTGAACAGCTGAGAAGATGAGCAGCTCAGCAGGTGAGCAACTAAGTGGATGAGCAGGTGAGCAGGTGAACAGCTGAGAAGATGAGCAGGTGAGCAGGTGAACAGCTGAGAAGATGAGCAGGTGAGCAGGTGAACAGCTGAGAAGGTGAGCAGCTCAGCAGGTGAGCAGCTGAGAAGGTGAGCAGCTCAGCAGGTGAGCAGCTCAGCAGGTGAGCAGGTGAACAGCTGAGAAGGTGAGCAGCTCAGCAGGTGAGCAGCTAAGCGGATGAGCAGGTGAGCAGGTGAACAGCTAAGAAGATGAGCAGGTGAGCAGGTGAACAGCTGAGAAGGTGAGCAGCTCAACAGGTGAGCAGGTGAACAGCTGAGAAGATGAGCAGGTGAGCAGGTTTACAGCTGAGAAGGTGAGCAGCTCAGCAGGTGAGCAGGTGAACAGCTGAGAAGGTGAGCAGCTCAGCAGGTAAACAGCTGAGAAGGTGAGCAGCTCAGCAGGTGAGCAGCTAAGTAAATGAGCAGGTGAGCAGGTGAACAGCTAAGAAGATGAGCAGGTGAGCAGGTGAACAGCTGAGAAGGTGAGTAGCTCAGCAGGTGAGCAGCTAAGTGGATGAGCAGGTGAGCAGGTGAACAGCTGAGAAGGTGAGCAGCTCAGCAGGTGAGCAGGTGAACAGCTGAGAAGATGAGCAGCTCAGCAGGTGAGCAGCTAAGTGGATGAGCAGGTGAGCAGGTGAACAGCTGAGATGAGCAGGTGAGCAGGTGAACAGCTGAGAAGGTGAGCAGCTCAGCAGGTGAGCAGCTCAGCAGGTGAGCAGCTCAGCAGGTGAGCAGGTGAACAGCTGAGAAGGTGAGCAGCTCAGCAGGTGAGCAGGTGAACAGCTGAGAAGATGAGCAGGTGAGCAGTTAAACAGCTGAGAAGGTGAGCAGCTCAGCAGGTAAACAGCTGAGAAGGTGAGCAGCTCAGCAGGTGAGCAGCTAAGTGGATGAGCAGGTGAGCAGGTGAAAAGCTGAGCAGGTGATCAGCTGAGAAGATGCACAAGTGAGCAGGTGAACAGCTGAGAAGGTGAGCAGCTGAGTGAATGGGCAGCTTATATACACTGATGATTCACCAGTCACATTAACACTTATTTCCCAGCCCCCATGAAAAACAACACACTAGACCTGAGCTGGTCTGCTGCCCTTGTGTTCAGGGCATGCCAGCTCTGTCAAGAATGAATCTCTCACTGGCCTGGGACTGGCTACACAGGCTAAGATGACTGTCCAAGGAGTCCCAGGGATCCTCGTCTCAGCCCCTGCAGTACTAGATTTACAAGTGGGCGCCACCAAGGTTGACTTATGTATTCTTGGGACTAGAACTCAGGTCTTCAGGCTTACAAGGCAAATACTTTACTGCTGTACTAACTCCACCATCTCTTAAGAATTTAAATGTGTCTCATTTAAGATATTCTAACATCTCTGGTTTCACCCCATCCTTTCTTAACACTCACTTGCCTTTTTAACGGGTAAGTGGGTATCTTCCTCATCATAATTATGTTTATGAATTCTTGATTTTCCCTCCTATTGCTTCTTCCTGCCTATCTTATCCCTGTCAGTCTTTTCTCTGGATTATCCCGTTTCTTCACACTCAGTGACTGTGTTTAGTCCAGGTGTGCTGCTGTAGCTTAGAAAGTATGAAACAATGAGCTGGCTTGTCCTTCCCGAGAAGGCACAAAATGCTGAGGGCAAACATAGACCTCGGAGTGCCTTTTTTCATGCACTCCAGTGCCAACCTCAGCGTCATTAGTCCTAACAATTCGTAGAAGTCTCTTGGTTTGAACTTTGTTTGTCTTCCACAGTGCAAACAAAAGAGAGTTAATTCTTTGCATTATTAATGTTAGCTGTGAAGTTTAAGCTATCTGTTAATGCATGCACTTGAATCAGTAAGAAACATTCCTTGTTAGATATGTGCAATATTAAGAGGCAAGATTTTATATCCAAAAGACAAGGCTGAATCTTTGATGCCTGAATCAACAAATGGCTGATCCTGCCTCAATGAGAAAATGCCAGATCCTCTCTAATAAAATGTAGCCCTGTGCAAAGTATCAGCTGGTGTCCACCTGCTGGATTTATTAACTCACCTAATGATCTTTGCAGGTAACTCTGCAGAGGGACCTGAAATTTCATAAATTTGTTCTCCGGTTTTAAATGTGCCAGAATAGCCAGTTTTCTGCTATCTGGGTTGACCCAGGAGCTGAATGGTCCTTGTGTTAATGAGTAATAAATACTCGTGGCTGAGCCTTGCTCTGGTTGGGTGCCAAGGAAATCATCTACTGCCTGGGACCATGCAGACATTCTCCTTACAGAGCTCTGATGCAAGCAGAAAAAAATGCCTAATCCTTTATAAGTGCAATAATCCATGAAGCCCAGATAAATATAAAGAGAGCGATAACCATGATTTAAAGCAAATGATGAAGTAAGTTCCCTGTCAATTATACTCTCTGCTGGGGACCACTTAGAATGTTGCTTCCATCATATTCTGAGGTGCTTCTCAGCCATTCAACATTCCTCAGTTGAGAATTCTTTGTTTAGTTCTGGCCCCATTTTCTAATAGGGTTATTTGATTCTCTGGAGTCTAACTTCTTGAGTTTTTTTTTGTATATATTAGATATTAACCCTCTATCAGATGTAGGATTGGCAAAGATTTTTTTCCCAATCTGTTGGTTGCTACTTGGTCCTAATGCCTTAAAGTCCTTTGCCTTAAAGAAGTTTTGCAATTTTATGAGGTCCCATTTGTCAATTCTAAATCTTAGAGCCTAAGCCATTGGTATTCTGTTCAGGAAATTTTTCCCTGTGTCTCTGTATCTAAGCTCTTCCCTACTTTCTGTTCTATTAGTTTCAGCGTACCTGGTTTTATGTGGAGGTCTTTGATCCACTTGCACTTGAGCTTTGTACAGGGCTATAAGAATGATCAATTTGCATTCTTCTGCATGCTGACCTCCAGTTGGACCAACACCATTTGTTCAACATCCCTAGTCATCAGGGAAATACAAACTAAAACAAACCTGAGATTCCATCTCACACCAGTAAGAATTGCTAAGATCAAAAACTCAGGTAACAGCAGATGCTGGCAAGGATGTGGAAGAACACTCTTCCATTGATGGTGAGATTGCAAGCTGGTACAACTGCTCTGGAAATTAGTCTGGCAGTTGCTCAAAAAATTGGACATAGTACAACCTGAGGACCCAGCTATACCACTCCTGGACATATATCCAAAAGATGCTCCAACATATAACAAGGACACATGCTCCACTATGTTCATAGAAGCCTTATTTATAATAGCCAGAAGCTGGAAAGAACCAAGATGTCCTTCAACAGAGGAACGGATACAGAAAATATGGTACATTTAAACAATGAAGTACAACTCAGCTATTAGAAACAATGACTTCATGAAATTCTTAGGCAAATGGATAGATCTAGAAAATATCATCCTGAGTGAAGTAACCCAATAACAAAAAACAAACAAACAAAATCACCCATGGTGTGCAATCACTGGTGAGTGGATATTAGCCCAAAATTTCAGATTACCCAAGATAAAATTCACAGACTACATGAAGCTCAAGAAGAAGCGGGGATGCTTCAGTCCTTAGAAAGGGGAACAAAAATATTCTCAGGAGAAAATATGGAGACAAATTTTGGAGCAGGGACTAAAGGAAAGGCCATCCAGAGACTGCCCCACCTTGGGATCCAAACCTAGACAAAATTGCTGATGCTAAGAAGTACATACTGACAGGAGCCTGATATAGCTGTCTTTCAAGAAGCTCTGCCAGAGCATGACAAATACAGAGGCAGATACTCACAGCCAACCACTGAACCGAGAACAGGTCCTCAATGGAGAAGTTAGAGAAAGAATTGAAGGAGTTAAAGGGGTTTGCAACCCCAGAAGAACAAGGCCAAACAACCAGAGCTCCCAGGGACAAAACCACTGTCCAGAAAAAAAAAGAAAAAAAAAAAAAAAAAACACACACATGGACAAACCCATGGCTCCAGCTGCACATGTATCAGAGGATGGCCTTGTTGGGTATCAGTGGAAGGAGAAGCCCTTGGTCTTGCCAAGGCTCGATGCCCTGGTGTAGGGGGATTCAGGGCAGGGAGGCAGGAGGGTGGGTGAACACCCTCATAGAAGCAGGGGGAGGAGAGTGGAATGGGGGTATGGAGGGGAAACCAGGGAAGAAGATACCATTTGAAATGTAAATAAAATATACCCAATTTTAAAAAATGTAACAACAAATAAAGTCTCTGAGGAGAGGACAAAGACAATGTGCTGATCATCTCAGCACGATGAGACTTCTCAGCCGCTGTTCTCTGTGATGTAATTGGGATGGAGGAACAGAGAAGTGATGTCATCTGTGTGTTACAATGCTGTCTTCAGCCTCTGTCCATTCCTGCTTCTTTTCTACTACACTGTGACTACAGTTGTAGCCAGTGAGAAATTTCAATGTCAAATAATGAAAGTGTGACAACCAGAAATTATATGGTGGATGTCTACTTCTTCAGACCTTACTTATACAAAATAAGTGCATGCTAGTAGATCGTAGCAAGTCAGTTATTTACTTGTATATTAATAAGGAAATGAAAGCATTGTCTTTTTTAAAAAAAAGTAATATATGTAAAAGGAGAAAGGGTACTAAAACCTTATAAAAACTTATGCAGGAGATGGTTTAGTGGGTAAGAGCATGGGCTATGTAAGCATTCAGACCTGAGTTTGAACCCCATCATTCAAGTAAACAGCCAGGCACAGACATATAAAACCATAACCCCATCATTGTGTGGAATAGAGACAAGAGCATCACAGACTTGTTAGTGGCCAGCCTAGCCTCAGGTTCTGTGAGAGGTCTTGTCCCAAAAGAAATGGGCGGAGAGTATCCTCCTCTGACATCCTCATATGTACATGGGCACACATACTCCTCTCTCATCCCTGTGCGTGCCCATACAACACACACATATCATATACTTAACCAGAAACACACACATCCTAATACAACACATATATATCATATACATACTCAGAACCACACACACACATGCTCATATACCACACACATATTTTGCACATACTTACCCCTCCCAGACACACTCAGAGCAGTATTTCCGGATAGGGCTTTCTTGTAATAGTCGAATTAGGCTGAATGGTCCTGAATTAGTCACCCTACTGTATTTTTAATGCAATAAATTTTCTACAGCTCATCTTGCACAAATATTGATTGTCCACTCTTTGTTTTTAATATCTTTCATGAATTGACTTCACCCTTAACACCAAGTCCAATTGCCCAGTAATATGCAACTCTCATCTCTCTGATGACTCAGTTGAAAGAGATGCTTAAGTAACAAAGAGGAGACTTGGGGCCTTAAGAGGATGACAGAAATGATAATTTCAATTGACAAAAGGACATTATATTTATGTCTTTGGGTTATTTGTTATTCAAAAAACCCACAAGCTATACCAGTTTTATTGGCTTTCTCTTTTTTTTTTTTTTTTTTTTTTTTTTTTTTTTTTTTTTTACCAATTTACCAAGCACTGGCGAACTCACAGCTCAGCCATGGCCTCTGCAAGCATGGCTTCCTATATTCCTGTCTTAATTGCTAATGCGGTTGCAGGCTCAGTTGATAAGCTGTGGTGGGAGGGGTGTGTGTGTGTGTGTGTGTGTGTGTGTGTGTGTGTGTGTGTGTGTGTGTGCCTGTGTGTCAGAGTGACTAGAAAAAGTTAAAATCTCTGCAGAGTTTATAAAGAACCCCTGAAGGTGAAAGGTATTATTTGGTTGTTTCCTCCTAGAGGGAGGGGAGTCTCAGGGAACTCAGGAGTTTATTTCATATATATATATATATATATATATATATGCCTGCAAGCTGTGCAGAAAGCCCCAGGGTTCAGCTTCCACAGTCACTACCGGTAGACTGATCCAAATCCCTGCTGCTGCTGTAAGTCACCCCAAACCCAACACAAACTCACTGTTTTTCCACGTTGGACTTTGATGCAATTGGTACTCGCATAAGCTCCCTTTCAGAGGATGAACAGATGGTTGAGAAGTTCACAAGTCTTATCTTTTCCATACAGTTTTAATATGTACATGTCTTTGTGTTTCTGTTTTGACTTCTACTTTCCTATTTAGTAAAATCTTATTTGTATTAGTGAGTCATTTATTTATCAGCATGGTTCATGATGGGCAAATAGTGACGCCCTTAACAGAAAAAAAAAATAATATAGAAATAGTCTTACTCTATGGCCACAGCAGCCATCTTCAAGTAACTCACTAAAATGACCAACACAAAAGGAAGGAGGAGGTGCACTCAGTTTTCTAGACCTTTTAAGAGACATGGAGTTGTTCCTTTGGCCACATACACATGAATCTACAAGAGGTGATACTGTGGACATCAAGGAAATGGGCACTGTTCAAAAATAAAAAATAAAAAAGGCTGCATAGGTGTTACCACAGTATACCAGAAGAGTCTACAGTGTCACCTAGCATACCATGAGCATCATTGTGAACAAGCAAGTTAAGGGCAAGATTCTGGCCAAGAGAATCAGTGTGGGAATTGAGCACATCAAGCACGGGAAGAGCAGAGACAGTTTTCTGAAGTGGGTGAAGGAGAATGAACAGAAGAAAAAGGAAACCCAGGAGAAGGGCACCTGAGTTCTGGTGAAGCGCCAGCCTGTGCCACCCAGAGAGCAGACTTTGTGAGGACTAACGGGAGAAAGCCTGAGCTGCTGGAGCCCAGTCCCTGTGGATTCATGGCCTAATGCACAAAAACAAAAAAAGAACCCAAACTTTAATTTCCAGAAAGAAAATAAGAAAGAAAGAAATGAAGGAAGAAAATAAGAAAGAAAGGAAGGAAGAAAGGAAGAAAGAAAGAAAGAAAGAAAGAAAGAAAGAAAGGAAGGAAGGAAGAAAGGAAGAAAGAAAGGAAGGAAGTAAGGAAGAAAGAAAGAAAGAAAGGAAGGAAGGAAGGAAGGAAGGAAGGAAGGAAGGAAGGAAGAAAGAAAAAAAGAAAGAAAGAAAGAAAGGAAGGAAGGAAGGAAGGAAGGAAGGAAAGAAAGGAAGAAAGAGTCTTACTCAAAATGGAGTAAACTGTGTTTTATAAAGCGATATCACACTCAGGGAAATGCACAGGATTCTGAAAGCTAATGTTTTGTATAGTTTTATAAAGCTGTTGTATGTTATTATACTTTTCAGAATGGTACAGGCTGACCTCCGCAGGTGTCAATGTAACCAACACTTGATGAGAATTCTTAGTGTGCACAGTTTGACTACCTATGTCAAATGAATCTGTGTTATTTTGATCAGCTTTTAGTCTATTCAATTGTCTTTAATAATGACAGTTCAGGGGCTAAAGAAATGGCTCAGTTGTTAAGAGCACCCAAGTGGCAACTCACAGCTGTCTATAACTGCAGTTCCAGGGGATCTGAGGTCCTCACACCAATGCCTATAAAATAATGCCAAATACATTATTTTTTAAAATTTGCTTTAAAAAAGACAGTTAAAAAGAGACAGAAACTGTCCAATCAAATCCTAGTTAGTCACATTTAGTGTAAACTTCAAATATGTTACTTAAACCTAAATTTATTTCAATATGCACAGACATACCATAGGCGATATACATTGGATTGCCAGTTAAAAGTGAGTTTTTATACCACTCTTAGAAGAACTGAAAACTGTGTGCTTTAATGATTGAGTTTCAGGGTGAAAGCATTTCACCTTGTGAATTAATTCATTTCATCAACATTTTATAGCATATCCAGCTCTCCTTCAGATATCAATGCTTAATAGAATCCAGATTCATGTGCTCCTCAAGGTAACTTTGCACTGTGCCCAACTGAGCAATTTGCATCATCATATGAATTCAGTGCAAGAGCAAAGGCGTCAGGGAGGTGGGGTAGAGTATCTGATTGGGGGCCTTGCTTTTCCTGGAGGAAACTCGGGGGACAGCTAAGATTTCAGTAATTAAAGAGGAGTGCTTTCTTCTGAGTTATAATTAACAGTATGGGGAAGCAGGAGGTAAGAAGAAACATGGGGAATCTGTCAGCTGTGGTACTGTTTGTGTTCTCATATCATCTGACCTCTGTGTGCCTTAAGCAAGACCAGGTTGTGCCTATCCAGCAATTGAGAAATTTAGAATGTTCCTTTATTTCTTCTCCGTAAATATAACTGAAGAACTAGTTCTTCCCACTCTGCTTCTGGACATTTCTCTTTCTTTTCTTTTGTTTTTGGTTTGGTTGGTTGGTTTAGGTTTTGGTTTGATTTTGTTGTTGTTGTTGTTTTGTTTTGGTTTTTGTTTGCTTCTTTATTTTTGTTTGTTGGGGTTTTTTTGAGAGAAGGGTTGACTTTTAGAGACACAGTGTTTTGTTCTATAGCCCAGGGTGCTGGCTCTTTTTCTGTCAACTTGACACAAGCCATAATCCTCTGAAAGGAGGGAACTTCAATTGAGAAAATGCCTCCAGAAGACCCATCTATAAGCAGACAAAGGCATCATCTTAGTTAGAAATCAGCGGGAAAGGGCTCTGGCCACTGTGAATGGAGACATCCCCCGGACTGATGTCTTATGTTCTTTAAGGAAGCAGACTGAGCAAGCAAAGCATCTTGGGGTGCTTAGTCGTAGCAATAGTAACCCTGACTGAGACACGCAGGTTTATAGTAAATGCACTAGGCAGCTTAGGCTGAATCTGAACTCCTGACCTTCCTGAGGGTCCATCTATTTTCTGTATAGTAGCCAGCATTTTTGTAAATGATAATGGAAGCAATCTCATTCTTTCAATTCAAATATGCATGAACATGTTCTTGCATTAAAATGCCTGAAATAAAAGGAAAAATCTAAGTTTTATCTGACCCAGAAATTGTGAAAATATTCCTGTTATAGTTTGGATGTGAAACAGCTCATAGGCTTCTGTCCTTAAGCATGTCGTCCCCAGCTCATGATCTGTTTAGGGAGGTGGTGGGACTTTGGTTTATGAGCTTTCAGAGGAAATCTATAGGGTTGAGTCTCTGAAGCTTGTAACATGGCCTTACTTCTGGCCCAAACTGTCTGCTTCTTGTTTGAGGTGAATAGATGCTGTCAGCCCCCACGGATCCAACTGTCCTTGCCACCATGCCTTTCCTACCAAAATGGATGGTGTATCCCGAACCATCAGTACAAACCTTTCTTCTGTCACTCTGTCAGTCAACAAGGAACTCGTATAGGAGAAAGGAAGCCATTTCTATCTCTGTGTCTGACCAAGACAGAACTGAGTCATTTCCCAACATCATACTTGGCCTCAGATCACAGAGTTTCACCTCCATCCTACAAGTGGGCAGGATCCTTTGTCAAGTTGCAGGTCATCTGAAAAGTGATAAATATTCCCAAGTGACAAATGCATGGCCATTTGGAAATCAGGAGGGCAATGTCATGAGTGTCATAGAGCAGTCAACACTTAAACAGTCTAAAACCTTGGTCTCTGCTTTTTAGAATAAATTTTTTTCACAAACATGTTTAAACATCTTTCAGCCACCTGGCTGGGGGATTCATTCAGCACGGAAAGCCCTTGGGCAAGTCTCTTTGCTCAACAGATGACTCAACCCTCAAAACAAAATAAGACTATACTGAGGCGCAAACCACAGCAACCATTTCAAACTTGGGCATGTGACAGGTGGCTCACAGAAGGAGCTCTTCTGTGGGAACTCATCGGTACATGGGCTCTGCAGAGCCTAATGACAAGATGCCAGCCCCTACAGCCATACAGTATGGTTCATACGCATGACCCAGAAACAGGCATCGATCTGGAGAGAGGGGCTCAGAGAAGAAGGAACTTAGTAAGGGAAGTGGTTCCAGCACATGTGCTTACTCTCCTATGTGAAAGATAAGACTCCACCGGACACCAAGAAAAAAGGAAATCTAGGTGAGCCAAAGGCAGCATATTCCTTTTTTCATGAGTAGATAATCTTTCTGGTAACATATTATACTTCAGTGTCTCAAAAGGCATGGTCTTATAATCTTTTTTCTTTCCTTTTCTATTTCTCTAAATCCAAATGTATTGTCTAGTTTTTCCTCTTGTCCTTCCACTACGGGTCTCAAGAAAGAAAGAAGTACATGTATTGAATTCACTCCCACACGTCCATACTGGTTTAACACATCATCTAACTGTTGACTGGTTATGTTACAAGGGATTCTTTTTACTGGCAAAACATATCCTAACATCTTGTAGTGTTAATTTAATGGTAAATACTTAAATACAGTGTGAGGAAAACATTAAACCAGAAAATATAGCTTTTAAAACCACAAAATTATAGCACATGTAAAATTAAATTTAAAAACCTGAAAATAAAATCCAACTGAAACCAATAGGATGAATTACATATGGCAGATACTGTCTGAAGAGTAAAGCCCCAGTGCTGGGCTTCATGGTAGAAATACTTGTCTACTCTACTTTGGGCATAAAGTTCCATCCCTACACCGATGTCATTCATGTCTGTTCATAATTGTACTAAATTTGGTTTTATGCATCAGAATAGATCTAGGTCTAAGTGCAGCAATGTTTCACCTTATAAATTCAACAGAAGATTTTGCAGAACCCAGATTTTCCTCCAGTTTGCTGTCTAGTTTTTCTGTCAATTTAATACAAGCTATAGACTTAAGAGAAGGGAACCTGAATTAAGTAAATACCTCCATAAGATAAGGCTGTAGACGGTCCTGTAGGGCATGTTTTTACTTAGTGATTGCTTGGGGAGGCTCCAGACTATAATGATGCTACTCCTGGGCTGGTTCTAAGCCCTATAGGAAGGCAGGATGAGATAGCCATGAGGGAGCAAGCCAGTAAGCAGCATTCCTCTATGGCCTCTACATCAGCTCCCGCCCTCTTCATGCCCTGTTAAAGTTCTTGCCTAGATTTCCTCCAATGGTGAACAGTGATTTGTAAATATAAGCCAAATAAACTTTTCTTTCAAAAATTTGCTTTTAGTCATAATGCTTCATCACAGCACTCATAACCCTGGGACACCCAATGTGAAGGACCAATTTTTTACCCATTTGTTTAATTAGCACACTCTATTCATTCAACTTAGTTTGAAAATAAGGAGGTAGAACCTGACTGGTAGAAAAGGTTTATCGAGGGCAAGATGTGAAAGATTATACCTGCTGCTGGTTCCAGCTCTAAGTGTCTCCTATTCATGTCAGATTAACAGTCACAGCCACAAACACCCAAGGTCAGACAGTGTGTGGCTCCCACTATCATGCCTTGTCCACCCTTATGAGCCATGACCTCTAAAATCATAGTCCAAATAAATCTTTCCTTCATTGAATTGTTCCTGTCAGACATTGTCACAGTTGGGAGAAAAGTAGTACAAAGAATTAGTACCAAGAGTGGGGTTATTTCTGTGGTAAACCTGGCCAGGAAAGTCTTTAGTCTTTGGAACTGGTTTGTGGTAGGACTATGGAAGACTATAGAAAAGCCTGAAGATGCTGAACGTTAAGTATCATGGTCTGTTCTCGTGGCAATATAAAAGGACAGATACTGGCAGAAATATAGACATAAGTCTGCTCATGAGGTTTCAGGTAGGAGCAGAGACCCTGTAGAGAGTTTGACTAGAGGCTAACCATGTTATGTTCTGGCAAACAATCTATGTTTTATCTGTGTTCTGAAATGCTGAGGGAACATTCAGAAATAATGGACTAAATTATTTCATAGAGGAAATTTCAAGACAGCAGGACAGTTAGGCAGTACCATAGTTATTGGTGGCTGGATTTTGTCAGTTTCGTGGTGATAGAGGAGAAGACAAAACAGAGTGGAAAGAAGTAGAAATGTAACTTCGTGGAGAAAGGAACATGAGCATACTAAAAATGCTACAGATGGATGGTGGTGCTGATGAAGCAAAAGAGCTGCAATTATTAGAATAGAAAATTAGGGAGAATTGAGGATATTGGATTGGGGCAGCAAAAATGGGGAACACCCTACCCTTGAATGGTCCCAGGGTATAACAAATGCTAACAGTCACTTAAGAAGACACTTTCTGAAAGAATAAGAGCATACCACTCAAGTAGGGCTCTTGGTTCCTAGGGAGACCCAGCTACATTTTAATTATTCCCCATATAGTATTTTGCAGACCTGCAGAATACAAAAGTCACAAGGTCAAGGGAACTTCTACCAAGATTTCAGAAGACACCTGTGAAGGTGAGCAATATAAGATCAATTCTCCAGGCTCTTTGTTCCTCCCTGTTCCAGAAACAGCCGCATCATCTCATGCAGTGCCAGCCTTGTCCCTTAGACAAGATGATGAAGGACAGTGTGAGCAGATTTGACCATATTGGTGCCTGGTTACCAGGGCTGCTTTATGCTTTGGACCTGGCAGAGTGGAGATTGTTGCCATCAACGACCCCTTTATTGACCTCAACTGCATGGTCTACATGTTCTAGTATGACTCTACCATGGAAAATTCAATAGCATAGTCAAGGCTGAGAATGGGAAGCTTGTGTTCAATGGGAAGCCATCACCATCTTCCAGGAGCGAGATCCCACTAACATCAAATGGTGTGATACTGATGCTGAGTTTGTCCTTGAGTCTACTGGGGTCTTCACCACCATGGAGAAGGATGGGGCCCACTTGAAGGGTGGGAACAAAAGGGTCATCAGCTCTGCCCCTTCAGCTAATGCCCCTATATTTGTGATGGGTGTGAGCCATGAGAAATACGACAGCTCCCTCAAGATTGTAAGCAATGCATCCTGCACCACCAACTGCTTTGTCCCGCTGGCAAAGGTTATCCATGACAACTATGTCATCGTAGAAGGACTTATGACCACAGTCCATGCCATCATCACCACTCAGAAGACTGTGGATGGCCCTTCTGGAAAGCTATGGTTTAATGGCTGTGGAGCAGCCCAGAACACCATCCTTGTATCCACTGGTGCTACCAAGGCTGTGGGCAAGGTCATCCTAGAACTGAATGGGAAGCTCACTGGCATGGCCTTCCATGTTCCTACCCCCAATGTATCTGTTGTGGATCTTACATGCCACCTGGAGAAGCCTGCCAAGTATGACATCAAGAAGGTGGTGAAGCAGGCAGCCGAGGGCCCACTAAAGGGCATCCTGGGCTACACTGAGGTTGTCCCCTGCAACTTTAACAGCAAATCCCACTTTAACAGCAACACACTTTCACCTGTGATGCTAGAGCTGGCATTGCTCTCAATTACAACTTTGTGAAGCTCATTTCCTGGTATGACAATGACTACGGCTACAGCAACAGGGTGGTGGACCTCATGGCCTACATGGTCTCTAAGGAATAAGAAATCTTGGACCACTTACCCCCACCCCAAAAAGGACACTGAGAGCAACAAAGAGACCCTAGTTGCTGAGGAGTCCCATCCCAACTCAGCCCCCAACACTGAGCATCTCCCTCACAATTTCCATCCCAGCCTCTCATAATAATAGGAGAGGCTTAAAGAGCCCTCCATACTTTCTTGAATACCATCTATAAAATTCCACTGCACTTCCCCCCAAAAAGATCAATTCTCCATACAGAGGTCTTGTGAGACAATGCAAAAAGCTTTAAGGATGAAGGCAAAGTTGCAATTTAGACCACAGGATGCTGGATGCCAGCAACATGGAGCGTTTGCTGAGGAAAGATGGTGAAGCACAGTGGAAATGACCTCAGAGAGAGGACCCGTGGGTCACAAATGGCAGAGAGGTAGAGGTGGAGCTACCCAACCTCACATCCTGCCTCCCGATGTCCCAGATGCCAAACAAAAAACTATAAGCTTTTGTAGCAATGGTTGTGCTAGGTTTCATCTTGTTTTGACTCTATTTTCCTCAGGTGCCCCTACTCCTTACTTTTTGGGTTGAGGATGGTGGTGTGTAATGTGCAACCTCTGATCGTATAAGGCTCACAGCTAAGAATTTGTCTTGAGTTTGGGAAGGGATTTTGAATTAAAACTGTTAAAGTCCAGGGACTTTTGAAGATAGAATGTATTTTGTCTCATGAGATAGCTCTAAGCCTATGATGTTCAGGAGCAGGATGCTCTGGCTTGAATTTAAAATGTCTTCCACAGACTCATGTTTCTCTTCTTTGTCCTGTGTGTAGAGACCTTAGGAGCTAGGGCCTTACTAATGAAAGTGGGTGTCTAGGGATGAGCCTTTGAAGTTGTAGTCAGCCCTGGTTCTGGCCCTGGGCTCTCTTTTTCCAATCCATAGCATGCAATAGGAACAGCCACTGTCTCCAAGGGCTGGCCTATTTTCCCCCTATGGTGTTAGGAGAGAACCTCTGATACTATGAGCCTGAACAATTTTTTCCTTCCATGAGTTGCTTCTGTCAGAAAAGTTGTCAAAGCAGCAAGAAAACTAGCTGATACTGCCTCAGAAATCAACTCAATCATGGGTGGTTTAAAATCTGGCATACTGTGAGTTTGTCTATGCTCAGTTAACTTGGCATTTGTGTTCTATGAGTTCTATCAGCCATGTTTGAAACCCTTTCTACCTAAGAATGTCTGTCTATTCCTCCTCATTCTCAGGTATGGGCATGGATCTGCTGGCATTTGAGAAAAGCCTGGGGAAGATGGGACCAGTGATTAGCCTGTGAAAGGTGCTTAATTCACTCCTTTTTAATTCTGGTTTTGACCTAGACTGGGCTTACCCTTCCCTCTCTGAGCTGCAGAAAGGCAGTACTGTATGAAGGAGAAGGGTTAGCTGGAGGCAGGAGTCATTTTTGAGCCTCCGGATTCCCAGGGTAGACCTGAGGAGGGTACTGTGAAACCTGAGTGGGATTAATGCCTGGCCTGAAACATTGATTTTTAGATAAAATCTGCCAGTCTTTTGGCCATGCTCTGTAGGTCTCCATATGTGCTTAACAGACTTTAAAGAGCAGGCCTGAACAAGAAGAAATACAGCTGTCTCCTTCTGGCCTTCCCTCTTTCCTATTACCTGGTCATGACTTCTGGTCCCAACATTTCTGAACCTCTAGGTTGTCTCTTCACTTTTATTCTTCAATTCTAGTTATTTTCCTTCTTTTATCAATACAACCATGTTTATATTGTACAACTATGTTTTTAAATGTTTTGAATAGCTTGTGCTTTGCTTTGAGAGGCTGTCTATCCATCCTGTTAGAGACAGGCCACACATGATACAAGTACTAAGTTTTTACATCTTAAATGCTTGTCCTGAATAGAACTGTACCAACTATCTATTATTACTGTGCAGAAAACTAATACCAAATTATAATAGGTTCTAAGTCCAGTGTGGCATCTCTGTGCCTTGGCTGGCTCGTTCAGCTACTTCATTCGAAAAGTTATATTATACATTTGGAGGGTCCCAAGAGCACTAGATCAGCAATGGCCTTTTTGAATCAGACTGGCGCATCCTCTTTTCATGTGTTCCTCTTGGCAACTGACACACCTTTGATACACACAGCTGCAGGGTTCTGAAAGAACGAAGATGGGAGCCACATGATGCCTTGCCTGCATGCCCTGGTTTTCACAATGTCTCTTTGGCTGTGACTTATGGGTCAGAAAAAAAAAAATCACAAAGTCAGTCTGACTTAGTGGGGTGGAGAAAGAAGAGCGTTGTTAGAAGGTGCCTCAGTGGCACAGAGTAAAGAGGCAGAAGAGCATGAGGGCAGTGCTTAAGGCTGACAGTCTCAGTACGGGAACTACATGGTGCTCAGTCACACTGAACTTTATAAAGACAGCTGCACTCTCTAGGTCAGATGTGTTCCAAATATTACACAGGACACACGCAGGCTAAACAAACAAACAAACAAAAAAAAAAAAAAACCCTACAGCCTTCATAGTTTATCTGACTCCAAATTTACCTGTGTTGATTGTGCTTGGAAGTGCTCAATAATTGACATCGTAAAATTTGCTTGCAAGCAACATTGGCTTTCAGCCTCTATATAAAAGAGCCATAGCTTAGTTATTTAGGAAATCTCAATCAGTATGTATTGCTCAATATAAGAAAAAAAATATCATGTGAGCTACAAGAGTTCTTTCAAAATACTAACAGACCATCAGTGAAGACTGTGAAGCCAGAATAGCTATTTCTATTGTAATCAACTAATCAGCTTTTGGATGTGGGATTCTTCAACTTATTGGTTCACTCAGACAAATTTTCTGGCTCAACTCTCTTCCCAGTCTACTGTTCAGCCTGTCAAACCTGGCTTTCCACGTGCACACACACACACACACACACACACACACACACAGGGGCAGAGAGACCGGGACAGAGACAGAGGCACAAAAGCAGACAGAGACAAAGAGACAGGAGCTATTTCTCAGACTCCACCACAGCTATGTGTAGACTTGTGATGAAGTCTCATCTAATGATATGTGAATGAAAATGAATATGATTTTTCAGGAAATATCCTCAATGAGGGAAGCTGCCTTGCTTCTTTCCTTCCTGCATATTTATGGATAGATGCTCACAGGATGAGACAAAAAAAAGGTTTCCTTAAAACATGAGGCAGATGCCACTGACAGGCTGGAAGAGCAGCAGGATAGAGTGACTTTAATGTCTAACTTTACATGTTCTCTGTTCTCCTAAAGCCCCATGTCAGGAGCCACATGAAACACATGCCCTGGGATTGGACCTCCCAGGAGATTTTCTACCAAATGCAATATACCTCCTCATAACAGAAATAACTTGACAGCTACGCCAACTGCTTAATAAGAACTCAAAACTATAGCAACCAGAATATGTTTGCAAAGCAGAATTAGGTAACTTAGGTAGAAGGTTGCCACTAGCCATGGCCATTGGGGTAGCCTTCCAATGGCAGAGGAAGACGGAGGGGAGAGTATTTGAGAGAAGCCTTGAATGAGCTTGTCATTGGTGACATTTGTTTTCAACAAGAGGTCAAAGGTTCACAAAAAAAAAAATGAGAATCGTTTTCATAAAGCTGGGTCAGGTCAAGTCTTCCCTAGTTGGGCTAAAAATAACCACATTCAAAGTTATGGTGAAAGTAGATGTAATGTCTAGCCTGTTTCTCATAGCTCTTCAAGATTGCTGTAAAGTTGTAGGATAAGTGAGCAAAGTACTTGGTTGGGACTCCTGTTTGTCCTGCACTAGCTGGGAAACCCTTCTGCCCTCCTCTCAATCCCACTACCAAGAGAAAACTCCTGGATAACACATCTCTACCCCTTGCCTTCATGTTTCTTGCAACCCACCCAAGAGTGTCCATTCAGAGGCTCAACATTTGATCATATATGGGCACAATGCCAGCTCCTAGCTGACACGTCATCACCCCTCGTTGAAGATCTACGAAACCCCCTCGCCTTAAAACTAGCATGGGACCTCCCCAGCCTCTTTCCTTGGGACCAATGAACCCTAATAAACCTAATAAACTTTCATTTATCTGTTTTCAGTCTGGTCTGATCTGGCCTATATATTTGCATCCCCTAGAAATAAAAAAATAATAATAATAACTTCTAGCCTGTTTCTTTTAGCCCTTCAAGATGACTGTAATAGAATGTAAAGTAAGTAAACAAAGCATTTATTATGGAATATTATTTTTTAAATATCCGTCTACAAAAAAAAACTAAATTACTCTACTTTGGACAAACTCATTTCCTCGTTATTTATCTTGTCTTTTTTTTTTTTTCTTTTTCTTTGATTGTTTTTGAATATTCTTTTCTTCCAATGGAAAAAGCTCCAAAGTAGACATGAAAATTGAGTACTGATTAGCAATTAAAAACAATAATATTCTTTTTAAACACAACCATTTCCAGAAACTTCTATCTTAATTATCTAATAATTCAAATGGTTCTTCAAATACTTTCATAAGATAAAATGCTTATATACTCCATATATTTATTTCTCTTTATTTCTTCTTTTTGGTGTTTCATTAACACTTTGGGGTAGTAGTTGAAATTTCTTAGATAATGTTTTTTCTTTCATTTGTACATTCTACATCTTTTCATAGAGGTGGTCTGGACATTTCCAAGCCAGTAACACTCTCCTATTACAATGTTATTGTATATACAATACAATGTATAATTACAAAATAGTGAATGCACAATTATATCCAGGAAAGATAGACAGATCTATAGTTCACATCTTGGAGATTTTTCGGTTTAAGTGACAGCTATTTGGGAGTTTGGAGAAGACGAATGACATTAGTAGGCTCCACAGCCATCAGCAAGCATGCTGGTTAGTTTTTAATGTCAACTAGACACATTTTAAGACTCACCTGGAAAGAGGAACTGCTTCCATCAGATTAACCTGTGGGTATGTCTGTTAGGAACTGTCTTGACTGATTATTGGTGGAAAAGGTCCCCACTCCTTGTTGTTTAACTGTTTGCTCAGTGATTGGAACAGTTCATTTGACAGGGAAGATCCTTAAGCAAGACAATAAAAAAAAACTCAAAATAGCTGCAGGAAGTCTCTGAAACCAACCAGATTCATCAGGCCCCTCCCTTTCAGAATAAACAAGCTAAGTGACTGAGTAACTCTCAAACTGAAAGGAAGACTCATATAAGCCAAGCTGTCTGAGAGAAGCAGAAACCAAATGAGCTGCCGGGTAAAGGTGCTGGCCAACTTGGTCACTTTGAAAGAACACTTTCCAACCTGCTGAACTGCCTTTGGGCTGTGCAGTGGGCTCCAGGTTCCCATCTTTCTATGTTGAGCTGGGTGGGCTTTGGTGATGCAGCTGTCTTTGAGTCATTTCTGCCCCTGTAAGTAACTCCTGACACATATTCCTGTAAGTAACCTCCATTAAACTTTAGTGGTGTTATGTTCCATCATGGCTCCCTAACTGGGATGAGTAGAGGTGTATGTTGTTCTCTCCAGGAAGCACTTTGTCACACAATATCCCCACAGAGAGTATTATCCTTAGGCAGGGAGGCTTGGCCTACAGGAAAAGCTAACTGAACAAAAGATTAGAAAGATCTTGTAAGCTTCATCCCTCCTTGGTCTCTGCCTTCATTCCTGCTTGAGCCCCTACCCTGCCTTCTCTCAGGGATGGACAGTGACCTCAAATATGAGAGGAAATTAGTCCTTTCCTCCCCAGCTTGTTCAAAGTTGTCCTGTTTCACTCCAGCATGGTGGGATGTCTGGATGCATGGTGTGAGTATAAAACAGATAAGGTTGGTTAGATTCTAGTCTGAATGAACAGTGGTCACCCTTACTCAGCACCTAGGATCAATGCAAACAGATGTCTGCTCAACAAAAGAAGAGTTACTGGTTGGTTGATTCAAGAGGTCCAGTATCAATATGAAATTAGGTACTTAGCTCTATGTCTTAACTTTTTCTGTTTTTTTTTCTCTAGTGTGTGGTGTATATGCACATGGGTATGTCCCAGTTCAGAGACTTGCACACACACAAGCAGAAGCCAGAGGAGGATGTTGAATATCTATCCCTATCACTCTCCAACTTAAGACAGGGTCTCTCACCAAACCCATATCTAAGTTGTTGACATGCAAGCCTCAACAATTCTCCTGTCTCTGTTCTCATTCCAGCACCAAAATTACAGTATACATGACATACAGCATCTATGACATGTATACCATGTGCAATATATATGACCACACCATTTTTACACGAGTTCTAGTGAATTGAACTTGGGTCCTCATGCTTGCCTAGCAAATGCTTTCACCTGCTGAGCCATCTCCCCAGCCTCTGAGTGCACTGATTTTCAGAGCATAGTGAGGGAAAGTGATAAATCAAACAGTCAGGAGGGGCCCTGAGCAAGGCCTCTTCTTTGTGTAGTCTTTACATGCCACCCCTGCTCAGGTGCTATCCAGGACACACAGGTCCTGCCTTGTCCTGGTCACCTCAGCTCACTTACATAATTCTTGCTTACTAGTAACAGTTTTATCAAGAAATCACCAGTGGATTATCTATCCGACACAGACGTGTGTGTGTGTGTGTGTGTGTGTGTGTGTGTGTGTGTGTGTGTGTGTGTAAGAGAGAGAGTGGGAGAGGGAGAGAAGAGAGGGAGAGGGGAGGGAGGGAGAGAAGGAGGAAGAGATGAGAGGGGAGGGAGGGAGGAAGGGAGGGAGAGGGGGAAAGGGGGACTGGGACAGGAGGAGGAGGGGGAGAGGGAGAGAGAGAGGGAGAGGGAGAATGGTGAACACTTCCCCTAAAAAAAAAAAAAGAAAGAAAGAAAAGAAAAAAACTGTCCTTTCTCAGCCACTGTAGTTCTGTCTCATTGGGTGTTCCTCTTATAGCTTAGTTATTCTTCCATTGGCTTTGCTGACTCTGGACCTGTTCTGGAGAGGTAGATGCTCTGGTCTCTGCAGTACCAATTTTTCACAGGTACAGTCATCTCCCCCAGCTCATGCGCCACTCCTCTGTTAAGATTTTCCCAGTCAGACTTT
Organism: Micromys minutus; assembly: GCF_963924665.1. NCBI lineage: Eukaryota > Metazoa > Chordata > Mammalia > Rodentia > Muridae > Micromys > Micromys minutus. The sequence continues at coordinate 36,653,987 of NC_137984.1, read as the reverse complement.
GAATTTTCTTCCAAGATGCATTGCCCTCCAGCCTCTAATACTATAGACCTTTCCACCTGAACACCCTAAGGCAGCCAAACTCCCCTTCTCCCATCCATATGTTACACTCACACATTCTGTTTCTCGTACAATCAGACACACATTGCTCACATATATCGTTCACTCTTCATCTTTTTTCTGGTGACTTTCTTAGCAGTCAGGTGAAACACAACAAACATCAAAAGAGAAACATACAAACTTTCCAATGAATTTCTACTTGGAATTTCATCCTGTTTCCATTGTACAATCACTGGTGTGATCCTTCTGAACCCTGGGTTTGGCCACATCCCCACCCCACATGTTGCAGTGGCTTTCTTTTTCAGCATCAGCACCCATATCCCTAGAGGGCTACAGAGAGCCACACTTGCTCTGAGCACCAGGATTTCCTGCCTACCCATCTTCAGTCTTCTTGCCCACATTCCTGTGGGTCATGATCTTCTTTTCTCTGCATCTCTCTAGATGCTTGTTTTTCTGACTGAAAAATTCTTCCCTAGGCTTCAGTCACATAGCAGTTCTCACCTGACTCTGGAACCTTCCTTGTGCAGGTTTTATGTCTCATTGCCCAAGTTCCTTTGACATTTCACCCGTGGAATAATTTATACCCAAACTCAAAAGCATTCCTTATGTATGTGATTCCACTTTTAAGATGGATTCATTTTATAAGGGGTGGGGCACACACATGCACAACCAGCATGGGTGCTGCATACGAACTTGACTTGTAGTAGTTGATTTCTGCCTTCCATCTGGGTCTCGGGTTTGAATGTGTCAGGCTTGGCGGCTAGCACCTTTACGGCTGATCCATCTTGTCAACCCCGTGGTTCCGTTCTGACGGAAAGAGTTTTGCTACAGCTGTTAAGTGGTTCTGAGCACTCAACCTTTCTCTGCCATTTTTGCTTAAAACAAAATTGTGCTCACTTGCCAGGTTTTCAATGTGTGATCTTCCTACCTTAAACTCATTCCCTCCTGAGTCACTTGATATTAGTCAACTTCTTTAGCCATCCTCTGGCCTTTATGGAAGCTCTATTTTGGTCCTTTGTCTATTTTTATATTTAACATTTTGGTCCTTGTTGAGAAGTTTGTATATGATGGATATTAACACCTTATCTAGTGTGTAACTTGCAAAGATTTTCTCCCAGTCTGTGCATCATTTCTTTACTTTGCTAGTTTTTATTTTGTTTGTTTGTTTGGGTTTGGACTGTGTGGGTTTTTTGTTTTTGGAGGAGGTAAGTTGTTTGTTTTGTTTTCCTTCTTTTTTTTTTTTTTTTTTTTTTTTTTTTTTTTTTTGCCAGGAAGACTCTTTTTAGTTCAATTCGATCCCATTTGTATGTTATTGCCTCTGTTGCCTGGTGACTGCAGTTTGTTATATTGAGTGTTCCAAAATAACTGAAAAAGTAGATATTTTAGAATTGCCACTATGAAGAAATGGTATTTGAGACAAATATGTTTATTAACCTATTTTGACCAACTCCCAATGTATGAGTGAATTTAACCATCTCATAATACTCCACAAATATATGTAAGTATCAGTCAATTAAAAATAATATAAAACAAAAGGCAGCCTTTTATTAATAAAGCCATACTTTTCTACTGGCCTAGTAAATACTCCCCTTCATCAAAAATACACAACCATCAAAAAGTTCAGAGTTCCTCTGCAGAGTTTGCCTGACTGTAAAAAACAGAGCTGAAGAAATATGGAGAGGTCCGACAGATCTCAGCCCCATCCATGCAGCAGAAATGGGCAGATTCAGAAAACTCATCACTATCTCTGCTCTCCACAACTTCCAACACTCAGTAGGGAAGAGCAAGAGAACGGATACACACACACATACACACACACACACACACACACACACACACACACACACACAGCATCTCTTATGTATCATTTTCTGGTGCCTCTCTTTCCCACCATACTTGACAGACAGAAAAAAGAATTCCCATGCATTCCCAAGAGCAAGGTCACCATCTAGTAACCTCTTAGGTTGGAAAAGACAATTCTCTTGGATACTTTGAAAGGCTCAAGTGCTAGGAACACCAAGCAAGCCTGGCCTTTGCCTTTAGAATAACATTCCTTACAATTCACAATTACCCATGGGTCCATACATGCTCGCTGGAGAATGGTCAGTCACCCAGTATTAATTTTAAGTTATATGAGATATGATAGAGGCAGAAAGTATGAACTCCAAGCTGAAGATACAATTAATTACTGAGATAAAGAAAAAGAGAGGTGGCAACTGAACCTCCCCAGAGTATGGCCCCCATGTGCACTTTGACAGACTGCTAGGAATTCTCTATGAGAAGGCAGGTAACACCATTCCTTTGTTATGAGGGGGCCACAGAGAATACAAAGGCATCTGAATGTGCTTCCAAAAGCTGGGATACAGAATCTGATTGACAGATAGTGATTTCATTCAACTTAGAGTCTTTTAATGCAAGGAAACATTTGTAGGGTGTCACAGAGTTCCAAAGACCTAGAGGGAGACATTTCAAGCCAGTTAATAGTGAGTGGCTTCAGGAATTCTTTGTCAACTATTAACAAACACTGTCCACGTCATTCCTATTTGGCTGGTTTCCAGCTATCCTATCTTAGATGTCTTGGCCCTTGAAATCTGAAGTTAAGCATTTGTATCTAGAACTTAAGGACCAAAAGTATTTTTTGCTCCTGGGTCATTAAAATTTTTAGAATACTAGGCCGTTCTCCAGAAGCCTGTTTCTGTTTGGTAGACTGCCATCCAGGAATGTGCTCCCAGTCGGAATTCACAAGGGAAATGAGCCGGCACTCACATTAAGAGAATCTATTTCCTCTAAAAGGGAAGAATAAGACAGAAATCATTTTTCCAACTTGATGAAAAATTCATCATATCAGGAGGTCATGCACAGAATGGGCAAACAGAGAGCTTCTTGCTTGCTACAGGGCAGGATGCCCAGGCTTTTGTGGGTGGAAATTGCTCTACCTGGGAAAGGCTGGTCCCCACAGTTCTGAAAATCTGTTCTGAGAAGCTGCCTCCTGTCTTCTGAAATTTTTAGCTTCCTGGGGGCCTTCTCTTTGTTGTGTTTTTATTGGCTTGTCTCCTCTCCTGTCCCCTAACCCTCCACTCCTCCCCACACCCTACTACAGCCCATAAGTTGAAAGTTCAGCCTGAAGACTGAAGGTGAACTTATCTGGGACCATGTCTAAGTATAAGATGAATGTCACCTCAGCACCCCGTATAATTATAGTATTTATGAAGCAATGTGGAGCAGGGGCTAAAACCCATCAGGTTCTAGTTAATCTGCCTTCAGTGGCCACAGCTGGCCAACCGGAAGAAGACAATTATGAAATAATGTTGTTATGTCTTAATAAAGATTACTGGTGTCTGAGGCAAGATCAATGTGCGGTGAACTTGCTCTAGACTTGCAGGCTCTGTGAAGGAGGTACAAGGGTGCATCGACTCTGCAGTTCACTTGTTTGCTTGGTTTTGCTTTGTGCTGTGATGACTCTTTGCTTCCCCTTGCTGAGTTTCCCAGCCACCCGGAGCTTCCCATCCTCTTCCCTGCAGTATTTGTGAACTCCCAGGATGCTCTTGCGGCAGATACTACCTGTGTTAGGCATCTTAGATCAGTGCCTGACTTTTTAAATTAGAGCTTGAATTCTGCCTCACCAAAGTTTGTTTATGACTAGGGACAATGGGTTACCTATGCTACAATGGGTTATCTATGCTCCAAGTCTTGACAAGGAACACACCAAAAAAATGACAGTAGAAGGCATGTGAAGCCACATATGTGGCAGCTCAAGCTCTCTATCCAGGACATTAAGATGACTTACGAAGTTGGGGGAAATTCCATCCCTCATACAAATAAACAATAATGATCTAATCTAACAGTTTAGACCCCTAATAAGGAAGTAGTCACAAAAAGACTTCCATGGAAACTGTGAAAAGATAGACACAGTATGGTGGCCGAGAAAGCACATTTAGAAGTCATTCCCAACTCAGCTACTCATCAAACATGTGACCTGGGGCAAATTACATGACGTTATCCTGCCTAGATGTTCGCTTTAAGAAAGGAGATGCTAGAAACTGCCAGGCATTGGTCTCATAAAAATTAAAGGGATTACCTTGTGGACAGTCTTTAGAATGGTGCCTAGTATTCAATAACCTGGAGAGAGAGAGAGTGAGAGACAGATCAGTGGTTAAGAATCCTTTCTGATCTCGAAAGGGACCTGAATTTAGTTCCCATTACCCATGTCAAGCGTCTCACAACCACCTGTAACTCCAGCTTCAGGGAATCTGACAGGAACTTCTAGGCTCCAATGGGCACTTGCACTCATGGGCATGTACCTCCCAACCCCATCCACATGTGTAATTCAAAATAAAAATAAAATAAACAGCTGGATAGTAATGCTGTTGAGTGGTCACTAAATACAGCCTGCAAAATCCCCGGCTCCAAATTCTTGCGTTAGATCCTTGACTTGAGGCTATTAACATTTAACCAGAGGATCGTAAATAAACTGAACTATGGTTAAACCCTTCCTGTTAATGTGTCTATTCCTGAGAAAATACAAACGCACATAAAAATGGAATGTCTTGGGCCGTGTCTGGAAGGGCGGGACGAGCAATGAAAAGACTAGATGATTTGCTAAGGCTGCTGAGGCCGGATGCAGCGTTTCTGGGCTCATCCTTGATCCATGCCAACACAGCTCTTAAAGCACAAGTCTGGAATGACCCACCTCCCACAGAGGAAGTGATTTTAGGGTCCAGGTTTCCGAGCATACTTTGGCATTCAGGTCCTGGCTCCTGCTCTGATTCTTCTTCCTTCGTAATTACATGCCTGCTGTCAGCACACCCAGCAATGATCCTTAATTACCTCCTCTTAATTACATAGCTGCTGCCAAGGTGTGCCAGATCCCTTTGCCATCCTCAGTCAGTTGGTCGATATTAGCCAGCACAAATGCACAGAGGCCCCAGAAAGCTTCCCTGGGAGCCTGTGGGTAGCAGGACAAGATGGGGGATGTGCATGTTTAATTGTCTCTCTTCTCTGGTTTTACTTTAAATGCTAGAACTTTCTCAGTCGTGTGACAATATGGTTTTGTTTTTGTTTTATGACTCCTCCTACTTTTTAAAAGATGACCCAGGCAAAAGCTTCAGGGCAGATTCTAGATGTTCGATGAGTATCTGTTTATAGCATTCCAAAATATCATACATAGAGTTAGGTATTCCCACTGACTTTCTAACATCTGTTTTGTTTCGTTTTTTTTTGTTTTTAATTGGCTGAAGATCAGCTATAAAAGTCAGCACACACGAAAACATAGAGCTTCCTTTTAAATAGAGAGAGGAGAAAAAAAAACTACAATTGTGACGTGCATTGTAATCTAAATGAAATTCTGCCTCAGCAGCTGTTCTCCCAGAAGAGAGTTGTCCCTGATGACGCCCAGGTCTCAGGGCCAGATCTGAACAGGAAGCTAGCTTAAGAGTCTATGCACCTTTGAAAGTGGCAACCTGCCAACTGGAAGACAAACGTCCCTTTTCAGCTGAACTCTGGTGGTGACAGTGTGTGCACTTGGGGTACATTTGATTATTCAGGGTATTGGAGAGGGTGTTTTCTGCCATCTGCTAAATTCTGCCTCTAGATAGGGAAGGAAGAAACTATAAAAAAATTAAATCACTGTAGGAAATATTTAAAATTCGGGCTTTTTAAAAACACATCATTATGAAAACAAAACCTCCCTAAGACCCCGCTCTCTGGGTTGTGTGCATGTTTTTAGCTGTGTTTTCCTTTCAGTAACTTTCATTGCCTCTTGTGTTTCCATTACTAGTGGGCTTCCTACCATCTGTTTTCCATTTTTATTTCATTTCTACTTGTGACCTTTGGCCTAATCTTTGTGTTTGGAAAAACACAGGAATTAGAGTTGACATTATCTCCTCTGCTTTCCCCAGGCTGCAAGCAACACAGCTTCAACCTTGTGTCGAAGGCGGCGTTTACAGCCAGAGGATCAACATGTTGACGAAGGGAGGAAGTTTCACAACCTGCACACCAGAGAGAGCAATCTATAATGTGGACTTTTGAGGTTCTGTCGGGGTCCTGCTATCTGAACGTCTGCTCTACGTCTGTGTCTGCTGTTCAAAAATTGCACCAAACATTCTAGAAAAGGCCAGGCACAGTTCCATCTCTAATGTCAATGACACATCTTGTCTCTGAACTGGTGACGGATGGATAGATAATCAGAAGATCTAAACCAACTAAACGAGACAGATGACCCAAACTATTAAAATTAGAAAAGAAATGAGAGATTCTGGTAGACATTGATGGGCTCTCAGAGAATCAATATGACATATTTTATAAACATATTACATTAGTTAAGTTTCCTTAAGAAGGAGCCTAATGGAATGAATAGATATTACAAAAGGGATATATTAGATTGGCTCACACAATATGCTCAGCCCACAAGGCTGGATGACCCAGTAGTCTCAATCTGGCACTGAATTCCTGAAGGTTCCTGGGAAGCTATGGCTCTTTAGTCCATGTTAGAAGCCAAAGTGGCTGGTTCCAGTGTCAGCAAAGGCTAGTGACAGCTGTGACAGAGCCAGGGCAAGTGCTCTCAGAATGGAGAGAAGGCAGACAGGCACCTGAAGGCTCCACTTGGAAGGAGCCTCCTCTCATCTAGGTTAACCCTTCCAGGATCCTCAGAGACCCACACAGAGGAGTGCCTCTCAGCTGGCTCTAGATCTGGTCAAGTTAACATTAGATTAGACATCACATGTACTTTCCGATCAATTGGAAAATCCAGAAGATATGGAAAAACTCTTACACACATATGACCTACTACAATAAAACCAAAGGAGTATAAACAACCTGAGTAGTTAAGTAGCAAACGATGAGACTGGAGCAATAAGAAAAAGTCTCTCGAGTTAAAAAAAAAAACAACATTCTCAGGGCCAGATGGATTCACCACTGAATTCCACCGACTTTTAAAGAACTCACAAGCAACGTTTCTCAAGCTATTGCTTAAACTAGAGATAGAAGGAATGTTGTCAAACTGATTTCATAAAAGTAGCTTTACCTTGGGACCAGAACCAGATAGAGATAGAATGTTGGGTTGAGGGAGTAGAGGTTAAAGAAAAAAAAAAGAAAAGAGGAAGAAGGAGAGAAGGAGGAATGGATAGAGGGAAGGAGAGGGAAGTGAGGTGGACAGAAGAAGGGAAGAAGGGAGGGAGAGAGGCATGGTGGGAGGATGGAGAGAGGAGAATCACGGGAGAAATCTCTGGGTTAGTCATTGATGCAAAAACTCTCAAATACTTTCAAACTGGGTTCAGCTACATTTTCAAAAGATTGTGCACCAATACCAAGTAAGCTTCATTCCAGGAAAACAAGGACAACTCAAGATGTCCAAAAGAATAAATACACCAGTAGGTTCAAAGACAGAAATTGCATGATCTTTTCAGTAGGTGCAAATAAACAAATCCACTTGTGATAAAATCTCAGAAGAAACTAGGAATAAAGTTAATTTTTCTCGATGTAATAAAGGTTTTACCAGACAGCATACTTACTACATACTACATATCACTCACTGCAGTCAGTGGTTACTAGTTGGAGGGAAACTGGAAGCTATAAGGTCAACATTCAAAGCCCAGGAGTTTCTCTACATACCAACAGTGAACATGTCAAAAAAGAATCAGGAAAGAATCCCATTTACAAATAACAGCTTGAACAAAATGAAATTAACCATCTAGGGATAAACCCAGTCAAAGAAGTAAAAAATACATGTGCACTGGAAATATTCAAACACCACAGGAAGGAACTGAGGAGGGGCAGGGGAGACAGCTCATTGGGGAATGGGCTTGCTATACAGCAACTGTACAGACCAGAGTTTAGATCCTTTGCACTCAGATACAGTCCTGGAGTATTGGCATGCACCCCCGATCCTAGTTCTGGGGCAGCAGAAACACATGGATCCCTGAAGCCTATTGTCCAGCCAGCCTACCTAAACCAATAAGTTTCAATTAGTGAGAGACAATCTCAAAAAACTTTTAAAGGTGAAAAGTAATTGAAAAGGACACATGACATTGACCTTTGCCATTCACATGGACACACACACACGCACAAACAAACTTAGGCATTCACACATACACATATCTGTATATAAACCACATACCAAAAAATGAATACAATAGAAGTTAGAAAGACTTCCTATATTCATGGGATGGTAGAATTTCTAATGTAGTAAAAGTGATCTAATTCTATTTATAGATTGAGTGCTTCTCATGAAAATTCTTATAATGTTCTTCTAATTGGGAAAAAAAGACCTTAAAATCCACTTAGATCCACAAAATACCCTCATTAGACAAAGTGATCTTCAGCACAAAGAGCACTATTGGATGTGCCAGGTACCAGATCTCAGAGTGAGCTACGAAGTCACAGTAATAGAAGTGGTACGACGCTGGCTCATAAGCCCACAGAGCAAAGGAACATGAAGGTTCAGAAGAAAGCCCACACAGTTACCCACCGACACCAAAAGCACGAAAGGCAGGGAAGAGTCTTCAGAAGAGGGGCTGAAGATCCTGCACATCTGCATGGAAGAGTTTAAATGCCTCTCACCCTTACAGAAACCAACTCAGGATCCATCAAAGACCTCCACAAGAGACCCCAAACTCGGGAACATTAGAATAAAGCACTTGGGGATGCAGACATAGGCACAGACTTCCTGAAAGGTTTTCTACCACTCAAGAAACAACAGCAGGAACTGACAAACAGGATGGAGTGGAACTAAAGGGTTTACAGAGAAGGAAACAGGGCCGTCCACAGCATGGGGAGAAGCTTTGTTATCTATACTTTAGACAGACGATTAGCATCCAGAATGTGGAAGAACCAAAAAGAAAAAAGAAAGAGAAGAAAACTCCACTAAGAACCCAAACAACCCAATGAAAAGAAAATAGGCTAAAGAATAAACATCAAGTTCCCAGACGATGAAGTACAAATGCCAAAGGCCATGAGAATATGCTCACCACCCTTAGCCACCAGGCGCACACAAGTTAAACCAAATTAAACAAGTCTGGGAGCCCTTCTTACTCTGGCCATTAAGAAAATAAGTGACAACAGGTGCTTACCCGGATATGGGGAAAGGGACCCTTACACACCACAGGTAGAAAACAGTATTGAATCATCTCAGGAAAATTAAAAATAGAAATGCCATGTGACCAAGTTGGATACATACCTGAAGGACATCAACCACATCTGTGTATCCATATTTGTTACAGCACTACAATAAAGGAGAAACAGAATCAGTCTAGATGTCTTTTGACAGATAAATGGTTAAAGACTACCTTCTAGAAGAGCTCACCATCTGGAGCACCCCACTAGCAGGCCTAATCCAACTTTTCAAGTCCACCAACCCCAACACCTACGCCATCTACAACCTGCTGGACCATGTTGTCATTTCCAATGCTATTTCCACAAATGAATTTACAATGAAGACATGGGAAGACTGGAGGACCAGAGTGGGGCTTACACTGTGGAAAGAGGCTGCATCATGTCATTGTTGGAGGTCTGAGCTGCCACTGGAGACCATGTTGATATGCATGGCCTACACTGCTGTCTATGGCTCTACTGATGTCTGTGGGCCAGGCAGCTGCTTGGGACTGTGTTGGTGTCTGTGGCTTGAGTTGCAATGAAAGCAGTGTTAATGTCTGTGTCCTATGCTGCCCCCAAGAGCTATGATGGGGTCTGTGACCCAAGCTGTGGCAGAGGACCGGATTGATCTCTGTGGTCTGTATTGCCACCAGAGACCATGCTAAGAACCACGATGATGTCTGTTAGCTATGAAGCCACTGGGGGTTATGCAGAAGTGAATAGCCTTGTTACTAACTAAAGCAGTCAGCAGAAGTATGAATCATGAACTTCCACATGGCAAGAGCAGGTACCAGAAAAATCTACTTGGCCTTTGCTGTCAGCATGAGCCATTGATCTGGATTCTTCATTTTTGTTGTTTGTTTGCTTGTTTGTTTTTCTTTTTAGGGAATAGTAAAGGGGTGGGAGCAGACATGGGAGGACTGGGAAATAAGGGAGATTGGGATGCATTAAATGGAATTCCCAAATAATCAATAAAAATATGTTTTTTTTAATCTGATAATTGCATACAATGTAGTTTTATTCCACTATAAAGAGGAATACTATTGTTTCATTTGCTGGGGAGCGAATGAAAGCCAGGATGGTACAGAGCCCATAGGTAAGTGTGTTGGAAAAGTGACTAAAGAAAACCTTCACCACAGATCTCTCCTTCCTTCCTCTTAATCGAGTTACAATTTACAAACAAAAATTACACAGTTCCTATGAAACCTACATGCACTTAACGAAGCTACTGCTTACAGAATGTTACCACCCGTGGGCTGCCCTGCATGTAGATGGCTACATTCTATACCTTCTGAAGCAGAATGCACCCAGCTAAGATTATAGTGTCTTAGTATCTCAGACTCAGAAATGACTATGGTTCACCATAAGCTCCGTTGCCACCTAATGCCATGGCCGCAGCTCCTTCCCACACTGTGAATGGTGACAGAGCTTCCTTGAATTTTGACTTCACTTCTCTTCTAGCGATTCCTACCTCTTTTGCTGTTTTAACTGGTTCTTCTGTTTGTCCTTGGGTGCACATAGGAGCAGATAAAAAGTACATCCAATGTTGGCACATTGGATGTCAGATGTCCCTGGTATGAGTGTTTTATGTACAGTGTATGTGAACAACATTTGGTTGTCACTACATCTTTAGGAAATGAATACCAGTATCAAGACTCTTTGCCTTAAAATACATCTTATTCTTCCTAGTGGAGTTAAGGCTTGCAAGTATTGCTCTTTGGAAAGACCCACTTGTACGCAGTAAGAATTGAGTTGTGGTGATGCCTGGAAGTCTGTCATAGAGAGGGGACACTGAGTCACACTATGGGGGGAGGACAAGCCTGTGAAAGACTTCCCTACATTCAGTGGTGGAGTGGGCCCACACTGCCTGGTCTACACATTGTCAATCTTTAGGAACATTACAGAATCTTAAGCGTTCTCCCCTCCCCCATGTAGGAAAAGAACACCCTGCTGTCCTGCCTGATTTTGAACAGTTTCTTTGGTGATGGCTTCTTATAACATATACACTCAATTGGAATAATGTGGAAAAAAAAATCACACCTCAACCTCAAGGTGTGTTTGTCACATAACATGAAGCATTGAGATGCTAAGTTTTCTACCCAAGAGGCACTCGTGTGAACAAACCCATTTGTCAGAAGCTACTTGGAAGGGACTGCATATAGTCTGAGACAAAGAGACTTCCTCTGAAGTGGAACCTGCAGATAACCTCACCAACCCCACTACTGAAGTAACAGCAGCATCTTTCAGAGCACACGTTCATCCCACCAGGTCCCTTCATCCCACGAGGGCCCTGAAGCTCCCCAGCCCTTTGGGTACCATCAACTATAAAGATAAAAGGCTTTAACTCTGAAGCGTGCCACCTTTTCCATGTAGGATGCGTGAAGAAGCACCATAACACAAGACGGAGCACAAGCTTCACCTAAAAGCTCCAAGAAAGAGGAGAGAGACTTTCAGGTGTCTCTTTCAATGTCATTCACTCTAAGGAAATCACTCAGAATCATCTCATTTTAATTTTTTCCAGGTCTATACATTTTCTCTAAAACTTTCTTTTAGAGTTCTTTGAGGTAGCGATGTACTTTAATTTATTAATGTTTTTTTTTTATCCCTTAAAGGACAATAAAAAGTAGCCAGAATGTCTCCACAGGGTAAAGTGAATAAATAGGTGGGGAACTTGATAAAGGTGGGCTATTTCTGTTCCAGGTGGGGCTTGCACACAGAAATTTTATTTTTGATTGGCTTTTTATTTTCCATATGTGTCACAAGAGGAATTGTCCAAGTAATAAAAAGTTGTTTCTGGACACTGGGACTATGAGGCACGAATCTTGCATTATTTTATTTGGCTGGTTTGGATGAATTTGTATTCAAGTAAAATTTAATTCATTTTCACATTTGTACAAGGGACCCTTGGCTCTTTCCAAATTTCATCAAATTGTTGTGTGTGTGTTTTTTTTTAATGTTTTCTGCTGAAAAGCATGTGTAACTGGAACTTATTCAGTTTCCTCTCCTTTTTCTTGTTTTAATAAACAAGGTTTGAAATCACTTGGGCAGCACTAGGTGTGAACCATCTCCTTTTACATAGAGTAGAGGTATAAGAGAATCTGAGAGGAGCCAATGAGTTTTGGATACTTTCACAATAGCCAGTACTAGCCATCCTGAGACAGGCCTAAGGGCTTCCGGGTTTCATGTCTCTGGACTGGCTTCTGTCTGTCTCTCTCCATTGCTGCACCCTCTCCTCACCCACAGTTGAGGGCCGTGCTGTGTCACCACACTCCAAAACCAAACCCCCTGCGTCACCCAGAATCCTGGAGGTGAGCAATCACAGCACAAAAACCCTAACAAGGGAGACGCATTCACAGGCGAGAACCTACAAGTATGCAAAATCAAAATGAAGGAAGGAGATGCAGGAAGGAAAAAAGGCAAGACAGGACGATCCTGCTAGCCACTGTCCTGCCCTCTACAGGCACTGTCCCTCACTCTGCCCCAGACACAGCATCTAACACAGACCTGTGTACTTTAACTCTGGCCAGCACAATAGCATAAGTTTCTGAGTTCTCTTCTCCTCCCTGTAGACCTTCCTTTCATCTCTCCTTCCCTCCTCCCAAGATCGTCTACTCCTGAGAAACCATAAGCACACAGTGCTTCTCCACTGACCTCAGTGTTTTCCAGAGCAGGGCTCCAGATGTCACTTTTGCTGTTTCCTCGCTGTTGTAAACTATCTTGGTTTGCTTCCAGCACCTAGAATTGCACAAAAATAAACAGTAAGCCCTAAACAAACAAGGGAACTTCCATTTTGGCCAGAGGATTAGAAACCTTTGAAAAGTCGATAAAGGGCTAATTGCCTTGAACCTGCCGAACAGAAGTGTATCTTAGGATTTATAACGTAGAAAGCATGCAGATTAGCCTCGGCATAGTATTTTCAGTCATTGGCCAGCATGGACAACATTTCAACACAATCTTTTAAAATATTTTCAGAATGAAAGAATCAATGTTTATAGTTCCAAAACAGAAAGATCAATCTTTGATAGCTGCATCCTTAACTCTGGATTGCTACTACTGTGGCTCGAAACCCTGAAAACCCCGAGCATCGTCTGAACGGTTCCTAGGCACCTGTGCATCTCTATGAAGTATCTTTTCCTGGCGCTTCCCCAGGACTCAGTCACTATCGACAGCCTATAGCCAGAGAGCAAATTCCTTCACTAGAGCCATTGCTCATCCCCCAGCTTGACTAACTCTAAGGTTTCTCAAAATAATTATCAACAGATTTTATCTCCAGATACTTTCGTTCAACTATCCCTTGATTGTGGCTTTTGTTGACATTTTTGGAACCCAGGAACTGAGATTCTGAGAATGATCAAGACTACATACAAAAGAGGGGCAAGATTTCAATGCATATAGCATACATTATGAGAATTACTTTTCTGGGTGCAAATAAGACACCCTTTATCCTTTTTAGGCTCTTCCAAATAAAATCAAAATCCCGGAGGCTAACTCTAGCCAACCACATCTATGTCTCTAAGTAGCTAAGGCACTCCTGGAAATGTCCCGAACACTCAGTGTGCCCAGAAGAACACAAAGCCACTCTGTTATCACAGTAGACTTCATGGGCACTTCCCCCATGAGGCCAGTGGGGGATGGGGGAGGCTGAACAGCCTGAACGGAGCCTTCTGTACTGTGCATGTAATGAGAGCACAAGCATTCAACGGAACCAGCATGTTACAAAATTGATGATGATAATATTACCACGTGTAGGGGTCAGGGCACAGCTCCATTACACTGTACTTGCTTAGCATGTGTAATACTTGGCACCCACCAACAGTGAAAGCAGGAATGGGAATTTTCCCTAGACCCATGTCCACACTGGATCATGATGGGAGAGCCTTCATACCTTGCAATGGGTTTTCTAGCAACTCACTACCCGTACCTGCCCAAGGGCCTGAAGAACACAGGCTTCAGGACTTGAAGACAAGAACCGAAGGGAAAACTTACTGTTTGATGCCTTTCTAGCTTGCTCTTCTGGTTAATACTAATACTAATACTAATACTAATACTAATACTAATACTAATACTAATACTAATACTAATACTAATAACAATAATAATAAAAACACAATCTGACTTAAAAAAAACTGGAGAAGGAAAGGGTTTATTTAATTTTATACTTCCAGACTACAATTCCCATGAAGTCAGGGCAGGAACCTAATGGCAGGAACCTAAAGGCAGGGACCAGGAGGCAGAACCTGGAGGAAACAAGGAGTGCTGTTCACTGCCTTCCTCCCTCTGGCTCACATTCAATTAGCTTTCTTAGATTATCTAAGAGGAGCTGCCCAAGGATGGTACCACCCACAGTAGAATGGATCATCTTGTGTCAGTCAACAATCAAAACAATGTCCTATCAATCAAAAATCAAGGCAACTTCCCACAGACATGGTCACAGGCCAATCTAATCTTAAGCAATTCCCTAGTGAGACTCCTTCAGATGACTCTGGGATATATCAAGTTGACAGCTGAAGCTAAAGCAGGTACAATATACAGAGTCAACAGAAATATTTTTAGAGCAGGACAAAGGCATTCTTGGGAAAGAAAGCTGACAAGGCCAAACAAACAAACAAACAAACAAACAAATAAATAAAGCTACACTACTGTAGCTTGCTGTTTGTAAGCGGGTGAAGGCAGGTAAAAGATGAGGCTACAGTCTGGGATTGATCAGTGGAAAAAGAAGCCAGGCTGAGAGTTTTAGAGATGAGTACAGAGAGACAGAGTGACAGAGGAGGAGACAGACGAAACCTATAGGAGAGGAACAGGTGCCAGAACCACACAGTCCTGGGAGCCGTAAGTATTGGGGATTCCTTAGAGAGATGATTAAATAATAGGTAGGGTGCGTTTTCCCCATCTAAGTAGGTAGCTTGTATTTATATCAATTGAGTTTTGAGTTCATTGACTGAACGTTTTGTGGATTGGGATTTTACTGGTATAAATCCGACTGATAACTTACAAGCCTCTGGAGTTTTGATTTTATCAGTTATGGGGATTTGTGACAGGTCGCCACAGGAGCAGATGGCTGGGAATGTGAGCGGGATCCACTGTAAGAGACTGGGGGCCATGACAATGACTGCTGGGTACCTGTTCAGAAGACTCCGAGCTAACGAAACAGAGATTCCTATTCATCCTGCTTATCCCTGCACACGGACAACAGTAACACAGAACGGATTGGGTGTTTGTCAGCAGGTAAATGGGCAGGGAAATGTGATACAGACACACAATGGTGTTTCATGCAGCAATACAGAAAAATGAAATCATGACATTTTCAGGAAATAGATGGGACTGGAAATAATTATATTCAGTGCAGCGGACTAGGGTCAGAGAGAGAGAGAGACTAACACCACACACGTTTTCTCTTATAGGCATAGTCTAGATTAAAAATTGTGGGTATTCATGTGTGTATACTTAAAGGTCTGTGTGCATGTCATGAAATTAAAAGGAAGCCATAAAAAGGGAGAAAGGGATGCTAAGTGTAGTAGAAAGGGGGTAATAAGAAAGCTGAAGGGAGGAGACAACAGAGAAGTGAGGAACACAGAGAAGGCACAAGGCCGTACTATGAAGTGCCATGGGAAGGCCCAGTGCTTTGCTTACTAAGCTAAAACACCAATGAAGGGCGCCAGCATTCTGCAGTGTGAGCACCATTCTTACAATTGAACTTGGATTCAATTCCTAGCACCCAGTCAGTCAGGCAGCTCCCAGTAACTTCAGCTACAGGGAGACTGACATCCTCTTTTGGCATCATCAGATTCCTGCATTCACACACACACACACACACACACACACACACACACACACACCACACCACACCACACCACACCACACCACACCACACAATTAAAAATAAATCTTTTAAAATTTTATTTAGAAAGAGCTCCTCAGAAGGTAAGTTTGGACACCTCCATAGGAGGAGATCTCAGTAATTAATGTGTAGAAAAAAAGGACAGTCAGGAGGAGGAAACAGTAAGAGGCCACTGAATAGGAACTGGTCTGTCCAACTCAACCAGATCAGGACAGGTGCAAGGGGCAGAGTACACAAAGAGCAATGGTGTCTCTCTCAATGGCACCTGCAACAAAGACCTCAGAGGGCCCTCCAGGTGCTGTCTCCCTGGTGCTCCTAGAGAAGAGACATGGAGAAAAGAGCCATAGGGGCCATGGAGACCATGGGGAATGTCCATCTTTCCTGTCTCCAAAACAACATTGGGATCCACAGTCGCTCAAGATGTCTCCACCCAGTGTGAACTAGAGTGGTCCCAGCAAGAATAAGCTCACTCCTGTAATGAAATGAAAACATGAATTATAGATTCCACTCTGTGTTCAACACACAGCGCTGGGTTCTCTGGAGACTGGTCTCAGTTGTCACCCTCATTTGGAAACACTTGCTCTATTTAGGGATGGCCATTGCACAGGGGGCATGAGTATTGGTGTGTCATGTGCTGTCCTTCCATCCCTTCCTTAGTCCTGTACTCAATACGAAGCACTTGAAGGACATTTAAAGTAAGTTTTAAGTTATTAGCACTATTCAAAGAGCTCATTTTAAATTTCCTTCTGTCTTTTCCCATCCTCGGTGGCCAGAACTCATCATAGCTTTTTGTCCTCCCTCAGACCGCTTTGCTTAACGGCAGCTCAGAGTGTCATTCTGACAGGTTGGGCAATTCCCTCCATGGCTGCTCTTCACGCTAGCATGTGTCTGTGACGTGCACAGAGGCTGGGTGTGCTGCTCAGTCCCGGTTGTGACAGACCAGAAAACAGCGACCGCTTGGCCAGGGTAGGAAATCTGAGTCACATTAACACTTGTCCAGTTAGATTACAACATTTGCCTAGAAAAAAATGTTTTATTGCTCTGACGTTGGATAGTTTAACACGATTTTCCAGCCCAAGGAAGATAATTTGATTACATTGGCCACTGACTAATTATATAACAAAATTTCAGGATGGACACAGGCTTCCAGAAAACCAAAAATCACTGTATTACTTTCTGTGTACTTGACTGGCTTACTTGTGAGTGTGGGGGTGGGATTAAAGTCTTACTGACTTAGCAATGGTAACTTCTCTTTAGAAAAATAGAGAGAAGAGAAAGTACTTCTCAATGAAAATACAGGGTCAGTAACTACATCCCATTTGACCTTTGCTATGTCATGGAATTAGTATGATTTAGGGGAACATTCATTTGTTCTTTGCAGTATGAAAACAGTTCTGTTCAGGCCATTTCTAACAGCTGTCCGCAGCTCTCAAACGGTGTGTGGAATCATCAACATCTAGGCCCTTTTCTGTTCATCAGTGTCCCTGCCTGGACTAAGTAAGCAGCCAACCACAATCCTGATCCTCTATTGCTTTGAACACATAACAACCTATTTTAAAAACATGTTCAGATTTAAAAATGAAAGCCACGCGCCATTTTCGAATCACCTTCCCTCCTCTCACACTTCTCGCACATAGTTCTTCAAGTGTGCTCGCTGACTCCTTCCCTTTGAACGCCCGGTGTATGACAGATGTGGACTGGCTCGTCCCTCGCGCAAGTGGCTCTGCTTGGTGATGTCGATGTAACTCGGTCATCTACTCCTCTCCTAAGACTAAACAGAGAGTCGTTAAAGTTTGCAACAACTACAGACCCCTGCATTTCTGTTTAGTCTGTCTAGCCTGAAGTGCTAGGAGAGTCTCAAGACAACCTGCTCAGAGCCACAGTGGAGGACCCCACAAAAAAAAAAAGAGAAAGAAATGAAAAGACCACGAAGGCCACAAGAGCACAGGAACGTCATCAACAAAATGGCTCCGTGTTGCCCACCTTTCATGTTTCTCACCTTCAGGGGATCACCTGCTGTGGTTTGTTTTGTTATCATCTCTGTTGTGGCCTGGTGGACATACAACATGCTGTATATGTTTGATGCGTGCAACTTGAAGACTCTGAAGATGTTTCTACCCGTGGAGCCATTATTTCCCATGCCATATCCTTGTCAGTCACCTCCAGAGTCCCAGTCACCTTCTTTGTTACCTTGCATCTGTGCAGTAAGTATATTTAACACGAGGTTCGTCTGCTTAGCATATTTTCAGTAACCGGTGCATTGCTGTAAATGTGCGTACAGTGTACGTGTTAGAAAGCAGACAATCCCCCAGCTTGTCCTTCGGGGACTCAGTGCCAGCAAACATCAGACGTGTCATCACCCATTGCCAGCAGGTGAGGCACATTTCCACTGCCACCAAGAATTCTGTGTTTTCCTAGGCTACATGAACATGAACACCCTTTAAAGGCCTGACATCCCAGCTTTCTCTTTTCTTTCTCTCATTGTCTCTGTCTTCAGGTATCGGTCTGCCTGTCTCTCTCTGTGTCTGTATGTCTCTGTCTCTGTGTCTCTGTCTCTGTGTCTTTATCTTGGTCTCTCTCTCTGTCTCTATGTGATTCTGTCTCTCTCTCTCTCTCTCTCTCTCTCTGTCTGTCTGTCTCTCTCTCACACACAAACACACATGACCCCTCTCAAAGACAGCCTTCTTCTCAAATTAATTTTTTGCATGAGATGTTGCATGGTGTGATCTCTTAGTGGCACACCTTGTCCCAGACCTGCCAATGTACTCTGCCACTAAATTTCAACAGTACAGATTCCAAGCGTGTATTCATCTTCTATAAGAAGACCTCATATCTTTCATGGTCTCTGGAAAGAACCATGAAGTCTCTGCTGCTGTGAGTGCCCCTGTTTGGGCATCTATGATGTGAGTGTTATGTTGTGGCATCTGTCTGATTGTGTCTCAGCTCATTCAACACAATGTCCTGTGGGATCTTCTACATTGTTAGACTGTAGGTTTCTCTTTAAGCCTGAGTAATTGTCCTTTGTGTGTAGAAATGTTTTCTTTGCCTGTTCATCTGCAAATGGACATTTCAAGTTGCTTCTGCATCTTGGATTTTGTTTTAAAAAAAGATGCAGTAAGCCCAGAGTACAGGTAAGTTTATAACCCTGGTTTTGATTTCTTTCAGTAGGAACCCGTACGCCAAGTCTGTAGTAGCTCTGGTTTTCAATTCTCTGAGGAGCCTTCATCCTATATACCACAGTAAACAGTGGCCGCACCAAGTTATATTTCCACTAACACGTCCTCATCACTTCAAAATAATTAGCTTCTCCTTTAGAGTAAAACATTTTGGCTCATAATGTCAGAGGTCCTATTTCATAGCTGATAGGCCCCATTGCTTCTAGACCAATGGCAAGACCTCACCTCATATTGGAGAGCCCAGAGGGGCCAAGCCATTCACCTCATGACAAGAAGTAGTAAAGAGGGAACATCCCACTGAATCCCTGAGAAGCACAGCCCAGTGACCAAATAGCCTGCTTTTCAAAGTCCCCTTCATCTCCTAGTAACACCAAATTTGGGCCCTTGGGAACATTTTAGATGTAAACTGCACACTGACACTTGCTGCCTCTTGCTTTGTTGTGAATAACTTCCTTGGGAGATTCTTAGTATATTCTGTGCTGCCCATAATAATTCAAGAAAGGAAGGAATGAAAAAAAAATAAAGCCATAAATAACCATCTTACCCCATTAGGAATACTATCGAATCACCATAAATGGAGTGGTGTAGGAACAGTAGAAATAGTTCTTAGAATTCTGGAGACTACGGAATCCAAGATCAAGCTGTGGGTAAATTGGGTGTCTGTTCCATATATGGAAGCTTCTCACTGGAGAACATCTCTAGGCATCTTGTATGAGGGTACTAGCCCAGCCCCTGGGGATTTCTCCCAGTGACCAAATGACTCTCAAAGAGCTTGCTTCCCACGTGGGCTGCTTGGAGATGAGGGTGTCAACATGAGAATGGGTTGAAGGAACAGACACAAAACACCCAGAACACAGTCACTCAGCCAGTGCGACACGTGAGAAATCAGCCCGTTTGTGGTCGCTAACATTAACTTTAAAAAGTAAAAGAGACAAGGCCTTTAGTTCGAGATAGAAACTGATGGGAAGGCTAAGCAATCGCTAAATATTCTTAAGGCACTTCCCAAGCCTCTCCCTGTTCATACATGTTATCTTAGATGTCCGTCCGCTTCCCAGACAAGCTCTGCTTGCAATATGCAGACAAATCTACAGCTGCGCAATGAGCTGTGACTGGGGTAGCATCTCCAGGCCTGTGTTCTTCTGAAAATAGTCATGTGCTGGCACAGGTATCTCTCAGTCACCCAGCAGTCACTTATGGCATAAGTGCCTTATTCCTGCCAGAACAATACGCAGTGCCTTAAAAACAAACAAAAACCACACCGATGTTTTATCTTATATCACTAGAATTTAAAAACCTCCTATGACTTCCACTGGGAAGAAATCAAGGTTCCAGCTTCTCCATGCTTCTTCCTGCAAGCCAGAGGGGAGACCCCATTTCCCTGCCTTTCTTGGCTTCTTGAGGCTGCCCATGTTCTTTAGTGAGCAATCTCCTTGATTCATTTTCAACTTCAGTACAATCTCATCTCTTTCACCTTCCACCTACCCTCCATCTCTGTCTCTGAAGGCAGCCAGAAGTCTCTAAGCTTTAAGGACTGGTGAGGTTAGATTACCCCCCTCCCCGAGGCAGGATCAGGACAATGCTCTTTTCCACGGTGATACCTACAGAGTTCCTCTTCTGCACTGTAAGACTACAAACATGTAGTTTCTGAATGTTAGCACAGACAGTCTATGGAAGCCATTGTTTTAACCATTGTATTTTTAAATTTTCCAACCAAATTGTGGTTGGGCAGGAGAGGGTTGCCCATGCAAGCATGGCTTAAGCCAGCATTTTCCTTGCATGTTGCTTGCTCTGTTTAGCCTGGGTCAACCTGCCGTGTCCCTTCTCCCAAATTGCCAAATCATCCTCGTGATTCATGCATTCATTCAATCTATCAGCCTTTTCCTCTTCAGTCCAGGGTGCCCTGCCTACTAGTGATCCTGGAAGAAACCCTGACAAGAGGATTCCTCCCAGACAACCTATAATCAGTCTTCACTAGCCCTGAATAGGACCTCCTAGGGTCATAAAATCATACATGTAAATTATTGATTTCAGACCTGGGACAAGGGGCTGAGGTACATACTTAACATACCAAAGTGTACTTAGCCTCCAGGTTCTCCCAGCATCCCTCAGTCCCTACTTGTTACAGGGCATGTCTGGCCTACCCTGCCCTCTACCCTAAACTTTCTAAGCCAAGGGCTTGGCTGTCCTTCCCTCAGAAACTCTTTCCTATATAAAGCAGACATTTCTGTCTCTTTTACTCTTCCCCCTCCCCTCTGTCTCCCTCCCCCATACCCTTATTCTTTCAGACCAGTGGACCCAACTGAGAACTGCCCCCCCAATAAACCTGCCTTTGTATACTCTGATCTGCCTAGAACCGGTTTGTTTCGCTGAGGGAGAATAACTTATCATTTAGTACCATTGAAAATCACAAAATTAATAAATGGCCATCTATTTTCTTCTCAGAATAAAATATGCCCATTTATGAAAGGATAGAGGTTCAAGTTCATCAAAACAAAACTTAATTTGAAAGCTAAGTGGGTTTACATAACAGTGGGGTTTAATATGAACCTCCCAAATGCATTTGAACACTGGGGGTTTAGTATTGGAAAATTGTGGAACCTTTAGGAAGTTGAGCCTTGCTGGAGAGCTTGGCCTCGCTGTTTGACAGCTAAGCACCACTTCCTGTTAGTCCTCTGCTTTCTGACTGCAGACGTAAAGTGACCAGCCACCTCACGTGCCACCAGGATGGATTGTATTTCTTCTTAAACTTTAGGCCAAAATAAACCCTCATGATATTTTATCATCACAGCAATAGAAAGCAGATAGAGCAAGGCCACAAATGTTACCATTTTCTTACACAAGTTCAGTTGATTTCAGTGTGTTGGGCTTCCCTGTGCTCAGGTGTCAAGCAGCCTTTATGTGGCCAGTGGCCACCATGTCCCACAGTGCTGATTTAGACACATTGAACACACCTCTGGAAAGCCCGGCTTATCACAAAATCTCATAGACTATTTAATTTTTAATGTCAGGAGGAAACTTGTGAATCAATTATTATTACAAACAGCCAGCAACTGAGTGAAATGCTAAAATGTCGCTAAGATGAAGGGTTGTCTCCATTTATCACAAAGCCACTGCCTGTCGGTGAGTTCACAGTTATTTCTTTCCTTTTCTTTGGTTGTATGTTTTCTACAGTGAGACTCTGTCAATAAGCCATCTGTCTGAAGAACCTGCACAGTACTTCGGCTCTCATGACATAGGGGTTATCGGTATAAAGACCATATCTATGAATGCAGGAAGGAAAAAGCCAAACATTCCTACCAAGAGGCTTTCGAGAAAAAGCTCAGCAGCCGAGGAACCACAGCCGCCTGGACAGGAAACTCAGCAGAGGACGGCAGAATGAAGAAGCATCTCTCACTTTACTCTGCAGGTATCGGTGCCTAATTATTTGATCAGCCCTGAGTGTCTGGACTGTGAGCCGGAGACAGGCTTTCTTTATTTTGACCAGCACTCGGTCTTTCCCATCAGGAACCTTTAATTTTCTGCTATTTACATCACATCAGTTACTTTTGTAAAGCTCAAGAGGAAAAAAAAATTAAGACAAAAAAAAAAAAAAACCACTAAATTCTGCACTAATGTTTTATGTTCGCTTTCTGTTAGGAATCCCCTTGTCTTCCCCTAGGAGCCCTCCCCACTTAGCCAGGAATGCAGCAAAACGCCAGCCCACAGCCCATGTAAAGCAGAGAAGGCATGCCCCTTGAAGCATAAGTTAGTGCTGACCTCTGTAAGGGTGTATTTAACCTCTTAAAAATATTGCTAGTTCCTAAAATCTCCATTGTACTGCAATCAATAAATCACTGACATCCCCTGGGAGGGAAGCTTCCGGAGGTTTCAAAGGCCAGGCCAGAGAGGAGCAGCTAACCACGGTTTCTCACAGACCAACCATTAGAACATCTGCTTGCATCCTCTATGCCTGTTAAGATGTTTACCCAGTTCATTGTAGGCGGAACGTGGGGGTCCCTCTGTGTTTTTTGGTTCTACTCCCATGATAGGAATTCAATAACAGCCCTAACCCAGGGCCAGCTTCCTCATCTGTCACTCAGCAACTTCTCTTTTTAAAGAGAGTATAAGAAATGGCACTTTGTCAGACTCAGATGGTGTGTGATGAATGATGTCAGTCAGAAAAAATTGTATGGTCTGCAGGATGGAAAAGCCAGTGATGTCACCAGTGAGCTGTCAGAGCCATTCTAGGGTTTCCTGATCCAGTCAATTATGTTAAAAAGAAAGAAAAAAGAAAGGAAGAAATAAAAAAAGGAAGAAAGAGAAGAGGAGAGAAGAGAAGAGAAGAGAAGAGAAGAGAAGAGAAGAGAAGAGAAGAAAGGAAAACATTTCTACCAAGTAGGATTCAGAATCTTTCTAGAAAGTTGAATAGCCAAGATGTTACAACAGCCTGGACAGGAAACTCGGCACAGAAGGACAACAGAAACAAAACAAAACAGCAGCCATCTCAAGGATCCACAGCTCCAACTTGGATTCTCTGCAAGAGTTTAAAATGTGCATTCCTTAACCTTCCTGGCCTTGCATTTTCCAGCATGAGTTTCTCCAGTCGTGGGCAGGGATAACCTTTGGCTGTTGTCCTCAGCCTCAGAAATGTTTCTCAGTAGCAAACAAACACATAAGAATCTTGAACACATGCTTAGCCTTTCAGTCCCACAAGCCCATCCCTACCAAACAAATAAGGAATGGAATATGTCATTAATGCTATTTTCATCTTCACTAATTCTGACATCTGAGTATAACTTCAGTGGCCATGAATAATGGGGAAAGTCGAAGTGAGAAGCTGGAACAGTGACCAGTAGAGCCTGCTGCACCCAGTTAACAGTGTATCTCAGACCACTGATGCTTTAAGAGAGGAAATTAAAAAATATAATACTAGAGCTGAATGTCAAGATCAGCTTCCTCTCCACTATTTAAATTGAAATTTCCGAACTTCCTCAAAGGTACAAATAGCCAAAGAGTAAATTGGGTTTGCTCAACATTCTGCCAAAAGTAGTTAGCCTTCACATTTCTGGAAGCATTCTTTATCCCTCTCCTAAACCCTTGAGAACTGCTACCAGTTGTTGAATTGCAGTGAGGACATGTTCTGACAAGACCTAGTAGAGAGAATCTCCACACTTGACCCTCTGGAGCAGTGGTACATTCTCCAGCTCAGAAACCCCCCAGTTGCTCACTAATGCTAATAAAAGCAGTGAGAATCTCTTAACCACACTAGTTTTGCCTCTTAGGGTCAGTCCCACTATGAGAGAGCTTCCAACCAGCTTGAGACACCTGATCTCTTGTGTCCAAAACCTACATTTCTGAATCCTTTCTCCAATTGATAACACATGTTCTGATTTTACGTATAACCAGATTTTTTTTTTACGTTATTGAGAACTAGGTCCATGCTAGGATGCCTCCAGCCTTTCTTAGTCTCCTTGCCTCAGTCACACCTAAGATGGACAGAAGCTTTGCCCACAGACACGGCATTAAACAGCTCTGAAGAGAGCAAGGGGATTCTGTGACCCTATGACCTCAGCACCCAGCCTCAAGCCTCCCTAAACCTAACACCCGCAGCAGGTGGCCAGTGAGGAAATGCTTCAGGAGAACTACAAACAGAGAAAAAACAAAACCAGGATTTCTTTTTCTGAGTCAGGGATTGGTTATTGCCTGTGGGATGGGTCTCAGTTTGGGTCACTCATTGGTTGGCCATAAACTCTGCTCTAACTTTGTTCCTGCACACCATGTAGGCAGGACACATTTTGGGTCCAGGGTTTTAAGGTTACAGGAAGTGGCCACTTCAGGATCCATGTCAGTCAGTGCTATGAATTTCAGCTAGAATAGCCCCCACAGACCCTCAGGAGACTTCCCCCATCCCAGGTCTCTGGCACCTCCTAAAGATTACCCCTTATCACTAATTATTTCCTTCTCTGTCCCTGCTCTTCCTCCATGTAACGACCTCCAGCCCTGCTTTTCTCCCTTCCCCTCTTCCTCCCAGTTGCCTCCTGCCATCCACTTCCAACATCTATTTTGTTTTTCCTTCAGAGAAAGATTCAACCATCTTCCCACAAACCCTCCTTTGTTATTCAACTTCTTTGGGTCTGTTGATTATAGCATGGTTAGACAGTATTGTAGCTAATACTCACTTATAAGTAAAAACATACTATTCGTGTCCTTTTGGGTCTGGATTACCTCACTCAGGGTGATATTTTTTAGTTACATACATTTACTTGTGAAATTCATGATGTCTTTATTTTTAATAGTTGAGTAGTATTCCATTGTGTAGCTATACTACATTTTCTGTATCCATTCCTCTGTTGAAGGACATCTAGATTTTTTTTTCCAGCTATGAATGTCCTTGTGGGATGGTGGAGCATCTTTTGGATATATGTCCAGGAATGGTATAGCTGCATCTTGAGGAAGAACTTCCCGATCTTCTGAGAAACTGCTATCTCAGAAGCAAGAACCAATCTCTGACACTATTAATGATACTCTATTATGATTGCAAACAGGAACCTGGCATAACTGTCCTCAGAGAGGCTCCACCTAGCAGCTAAAAGAAAGAGATACAGAGACCCACAGCCAAACAATAGATGCAGCTCAGAGAATCTTATGGAAGAGTTGAGAAAATGATTGAGGGGCCCAAAGAGAATAGGAACTCCAGAGAAAGACAGATAAAGAACACTAACCTGGACCTTTGGGTGCTCCAGAGACTGAATCACCAACCAAAGAGTGCGCACAGGCTGAACCTAGGCCCCCTGCACATACGTAGCAAATGAGCAGTTTGGTTATCATGGGAGTTCCTCAGAAACTTGGGGCAAAGGCTGATCCTGAGCCTGTTGCCTGCCTGCATGCCTGTGGAAATTTTCTATTTTTCCACTCTGGACTCTGGAATCTTCCCCCAAGCAAGCACCTTGAGCAAGTTTCTGTACTCAGAGAGCAATAAAATATCAAGGCTGGAGAGATGGTGCAGAAGTTAAGAGTACTTGCTGCACACACACACAAAACATTTAAAAGAAGTAACTATATCTTATGTCCAAACAAAAGTTTTCACAGAAAAAAATTCTTATCTTTTACATTCATTGTGCCCTAAAATGATTATTAGAAAAGCCAGTCTACTGTTAGTAGATATGGAAAGAAAAAAAAACACTACTTTTTTTTTAACCAAATAGTTTGTGGTCATCCTGTGGGCCCAGTCAAGTTGGAAATGGTTCTAAAGGGCAGAGCCCTGTGCTTTGTAGACCCAGGGAAACTATTCTGAGGGACCATACATTCTGAGGGACAGCACATGCTTCATCAGGAGAACATGGTAACACTGGTATGCACACACAAAACGGGACCCCAGCAGAGGAGCCATTGAGAACACACAGAATCATTTGGGTGTTAGTCCCTCTGCCAAAGGCTTGAGACTGGGATACACTTAGACTCTAAGTATAGAAGAGGGGTGTGAAAGAAGTCTAGTCTGAACACACATTACCAGTTGTGTTGGACGGTATCGTATACAGCGCTCACACCATCAGAACACAGATCATCCCAGGAAGCACCACCCAAGCTAAATGTGTATGCAGTGGTCTATGTAGGTTGCTTTGTAATGAGAACTCATCCTCTACCGCATCCTTCAAACTGGGTACAGGCAAACTCGAGGACCACCACTGTCCACCCCATCAGTGATCATGCCCTAGCTGTTTTGAGCCTGCATCAAGTTTTACTTTTTAATGAAGGACTAACTACCTTTCTAGTCTGTTTGATTTAGTGTTGTCCTTTTCAAAATCACTTCAGTGACTGTTGCTCCATCGGCACAGGGCTTGAGTCAAACTCTTGTAATAGTTTGCTAGGGTTTCCAAATGTACTGGTCAGAGGGTAGAAATCCTTCCAATATTCATCTATTGGGCCCTGAGAGCTTAGCTTGCCTAACATACTCAACCCTTGGTTTTCTTCCTCAATACTGAAAACAACAATATCTTTGTAAAAAAAAATATTTGGGGTCCAAAATGTAAATCCTTACTGTTTATGTCTGACCACAGGCAATATGAAATATCTAGTAATGACTTGACATAATTTCTGTACTGTAAAAGCACAGATACATGTATGTATATGTATCCATATAGTTTTACACACAAACATATTTATACATGCAGAGCTGAGTGTGATGGTAAACACAATCTTACATTTGAAAAGTAAATGCACAGGTATTCTTAGAGACCAGAAGAGAGACTTAAGTCCCCTAGCTGAAGGCACAGGCAGGTAGGTGTGAGCTGCCTAGCTCAGAAGCTGGAAACTTATCCCAGGTCTTCTGCAAAAGCAGCAAATGCTGTTAAGTGCTGAGACATCTCTCCAGTCTCTTAATTTGCTTTTTGACTTGGTCTACCCAAAAACTTACATTCTTTGAACAACTGTCCAACACTAGGTCTTATTTAAAGCCAACACTGAGCCTGTGCAGTTGAAGATGTGGACTTATTTAAAAGATGACATCAGTAAGTCCAAAGTATGAGTCTTCAACTCTGCTTCATGCCCCATGGATTATCCAAAACAAAAAACAAAACAACAACAAAAAACATTACCAGAAAGCTTTGTGAACTCCTAGCTGCCAGGGTGTTCCAGTCTGAACAATTACAGTTACGTTGGTCAATGTCTTACATACTGGTGTTACAGTATCAGAACACAGATGAACCCAGGAAGCCCCACCCATTCAGAGTGTGTACCCGGTGGTCTATGTGGGTTATTGTGTAATATGAACTAGTTTTTTATTCTTAAAAAGGCAGATGGATTAAGACAACCATTCCACCACAGATCAGTCATCTAGAGTCTTCTCTAACCCGAGGGGCTTCCTTCCATGCCTCAAGTGGAAGGAAACATTTTTATTGACTTCTTCCTGTTTTACTTTGTTAGGAAAAAGATTTGTGCCATTAAAATACGTCTGAGGTTCAATGAAGAATTCATTATATAAGCGATTAGCATGGCAAACGCTTGTTCCAATTTAAATGGAAAATTCTCCTTTTTAAACAGTCTGTTCAGTGGTTCCCAGGAGGCAGGCCTGATGTTTCAAAACACATGCTAGTTCTCTGTGATCCTTGGGGAAATGTTTCTAGACTCCTGGGTGATTACTAAAAGTGGGTCTGTCAGTTGCACTGAACTCTCACAAATACTCCATCCTTCCTGTATTCCTCTTTGATTACATTTAATTTATAAATTAGCCATAAGAAGAACTTAGTGACATCAGCTGTCCTAGTTAGCTTTAACTGTTGACATGACAGAGCCTAGAGTCACTGGTAAGAAAAAGCAAAAAAAAAAAAAAAACATTAACTGAGTAACTGCCCAGATCAAATTTGCCTATAGACATTACTGTACATGACTGCCTTGAATAGTCATTGATGAAGGAAGGCCCTGCTCACTGTAGGCGGTACCATTCCCTAGGCAGGAGGGCTTGTGATGTATAAGAAAGCTAGCTGTGCATAAGCCTGTTAGCAAGAGATGAAGTCAGCTAGCAGGCAGCATTCCTTCATGGTCCCTGCCTCTACTCCTGCTTGAATTCATGTCTTAACTTTTCTCAAGATGGACTTTGACTTGGTAGGTAAAACAAACCCTTTCCTGTATTGCTTTTAATGAAGACATTCCATCATAACAACAAGGAATAAAATAAGAAAAAACCAGAACATTTGCCATAATAAGATTGAGCTGTTGTGAGGATGTGCTGTCTTAAAGTTTCCAACAATGTCCCTAAGGTCACTCAGACACAAACTCTGAGAGACCATGGCTCTGGATCTGATCTTCAGAAGTGGGTAACGTGTAGGCAGGGTGAACCTGGTAGATGTTCTAGATGAAAGGGTGATTTATATCCTACTACTCTGGATGGCATATAACCTACACATTATAGATTTTCCCATTCCAAATTTTCAGAACATAGCTGACTACCATCAAAACCCCAGGAAGTGAAGCCATAGGCAAAGGAAGATTATTACAGATCCCAAGTTTGCTTTTGGAACAAATGCTCTTGTAAATTTCCCGTTTCCTCGAGTATGACAACCTCTATATTCTATCATTGGAAGTAAAAGCAGGCTGTCAGTGACTGAATATTACATGTATATGCGTTCTTATGGCCTTTAAACAGAGACTTAGGGTCACTTTTATGGTTCATGGTCAGAGAAATGGTTGCCCTTGACTTGTATTTCTACCTGTTAGATCTTTATGCCGATCAAGGCTTGTATTTTTCTAATGGTATTTTCACGGGATCTTGTTAAAGAAAGCCCTATGACTGCAGAAAGCAACACAGAAACTCCCTGAGCCACCCTTGACCTTGCCAGACAGCCTCTGCCCACACTCTCAGCAGTGAAAAGGCCACAGTGTACCTTCCGTCCCAAGATGAAGAACCCAGAGGCCAGTAGGGAGGGTTTCCCAGCCATCCATGGTCCTCAGTGGAGACTGAATGTCTGGCTTCAGGAACTGCATGCTTCACTTCCCCAGGGGCATCCCATGCCTGGCTCCAAAGGAACTGTGTATTTCAGAGCACTGTCTGATTAGGAACAGTCAACCATGAAGACCCTGAGAACTTCAAGGAGAGAAGGTCTGCCTATGATTCCTGATAACGTGAGGATGACCCCAAATATCATCTCAGTGCCTAGCAAGACACTCAGCAGCTTCTGGAAATGCAGAAAGCACTCAGCAATAAGATTACCAGGCTGGTAACTAGAGCCCTGAACCATAATGTTAACCATAAAAGATCAATGAGAACTTTCTCTGCGTGTTTTTGTGTGCATAGAAGAGTATATGTCTGTCTTATGGTCTTTTCCCAGGATTCTATTTCTTTTTTTTTTTTTTTTTTAAAAAAAAAAAAGGTGAAAATACTACCGTCTCTTCCTGCATTGCTTTCCCAACTACTCTATAGATTAAGACACCACAGTGAACTAAATACCCATCTCAGGGAGTAACTGAATATACATGGGCCAAGGTTCATGCTTCAATCTACTTTATTTTATTTTGTTTATTTTATCTTTATTTGTCCACATAAATCAATGGCCTCCCTTTAACCCTTCTCCACAGGAGCAGGAAGGACAAGCTGTGCATTTGGATGCTGTGCAGATGGACACATGAAACCAGAGAGAATACAAGGAGGGAGATGAACTCTGTGAGCTCCGAGCTCATATCTGATCAAACCCTTAACCTCGCTGCTTCCTTCCTTGCTCTGAATATTTATTTTAACTCCAAGGCTCAGTCTTCGACCTTTGATGCCAGAAATATTCTCACACATTCCGAGAAGGTGCTTTCATCCAGTTCCAAAAATGTCAGGGTAAGGGTCAAACCTGGGTCCTGGCTTGTCCCAGGCAAAGTCCACCCAACGTTTGGCATGTCTGCGTGCTATGCAGGCAGCTGACAAGGCACTGTTGACAGTCCAGTTTTTACTTCCTGCCCTCTCCCCCTCCTCTGAGTTTACATTACAGAACAGACAATACACTGCTTCTAGTCTCTTCCCCACCCCCTCCCTCAAATGCTGAACCGAAGACAGAAGGCACCCCCACACCCTGCTTCTCCAGCTTGACCCTACCTGTGTTTGGCCTTCGCCCCTGGACCAAATCAGCATTCCAGGGCCATGAGAGAATGGCACGTTCACCACCCAACAGGAAACGGAGCAGGCCAGGCGTTGACATCACCTGGCAGCCGTGCTTTTCAAGTGTGAGGCTTCATTCAAACCTTTTCATGGAAATCATTGACACAGAAAAGGAATAAAGAAGAAAAACAAGAGGGAGAGACAAAGTTGGTGCCGTGATGGGCATGTTTTGCACCCCATAAAAAAAAGGAATTAAAATGAGTCAAGCTTACCTCCCTTCCTCTCCACCCCCACCCGTCTTCACTCATCCTCTAAGTCTGCAAGTCAATGTTCCTGAAACACTATAGCTACTGGCAGGGCAGCCACACATAAAACTGTCAGTCTGCGAGGAAAGGAGACGGTTGAGTTGAGGGGAGAAGGGGCTAAATCAATTTGAGCACGCATGTTAAGGACTGTGAAAGGCAGCATGGAGAACTGCAAGGCCAGGGAACATTTGTCTCTGTCTCCTTGTGTTTCCAACACGGAGCAGAATCCACCCACTAAGGCTCCAGCCAGGCTCTGGGCTGATTGATGGCAACTGAAGGGGTCTGCTTGTTTCCTCTGCCTAGGATACACTGCTCGGTGTACCTATGCTTCTGGGCAGAAAGCATGAACTCAGCCTGCTCAGTGCCAGGACTAAGGAAACATATGCCCCAGCCAGGTAATCAGGTAGACATTTTTTTTACACAATGAACACATATTAAACCTCATATGGAGAAGAAAAAAAATATGAAGTTCTACAAGACATTTTTCAAATGTCTCTCACTCTCTGGAGGGAAAATAAAGATGGCCTGGGTCACAAGCTTTCCTCAGACACTGGATTCACTTTGCACTAAAATGCCAGGGTGTGTGATCACAGAGCCCAGGGCTGAAGCAGTCAGCCTGACTCCAGTGGTCTGAGTGGGTGTGTTGGGAAGATTTCATGGGTTGTTCTGCCATGTTCACTATGTGGTCAGATTCATTTGAATTTGTGGTAACACAATAATCACACGATGAAGAATGGTGTACACTCCCTACCGTGATGTAAATAAGAGTGCGGACACACGCACGAGTGAGGTAGGCACCCACACACGGCAGGAGCCGGCAGGGCAGAGAAGGCACAGAACTGGACTGGAATCACTCTGTTCCTGTCTCCTTACATGACTACAGTAAAGGCTCCTGACTGCTCTCAGTTCCCAAGCTTCCAAAGTCAGGATATTGTTAGAAAGAAATGCAATGGGTAAGATTAATTGCTTAGTGTTCTACTTAGGGAAGGGAACCTGCAACCCATTAGAGATACACCCTCATGTGATTTCATACATGCTGTGGTGTGTATGTTTGTTCACATGGATGCCTGTACACTAGAGGCCAGAGGTCAACCTTGGATGTTCCTCAGGTGCCATCTACCACGTTTTGTAGGACATGGTCTCTCCCAAAGTAGGCCATGTTGGCTGTGCAGTCAACTCCAGGGATCTTGTCTTTGGGGATCATAAATGTGTGCCACCATGCCCACCATGTTTGCCAGAGACTAAGCTTTCTCCCCAGCCCTCATGATTTTTTCCTCACTGTGATAAATGCACATCATGTACAATTTACCATTTGAAAAACATGTCTACACTCACATTTCAAAGGCACTGGGGCCATTCACTTAGTGCTACTGTAACTCCATTAATCCTGAAAACTCTACCCGGTGAACAGAAAGCTTGTATCAGCAGGAGCTTCTAAGTGTTGCTGCTGGGAATTAACCCTATGAGTCCTACTTCCAGACTTCTCAGGTACTTGCCCAGATTTGGGCTTCCTCAACAATACACATTTATCTCCTGTTTTTACATAACCCCATTCCTTTGCTTGTCATCAAAGAGTAAAAATAATAATAATAAAATATACCTAATTAATCCTTTTGCCCTTTTATTACCAAAAGTATAGGAGGAAAATGTTCGTTTTCAGGGAAAAACAGAGTAATGCAGTGGAGGTCTTACAACCAAGGCAAGGTACAGCATGTTCATTTGCACTGGAGTTAGAGATAACCCAGTACCCGTGAGATAATGAAAGCCTTGTTTAAACCATCTTTTTCTTTATTCACAAGAAAGATATGGAAGAATTATAGGTTTATCTTTGTCCCTATTTAGAGCCTGGGTTGTTATATGGGTGGTATTTGTGAGGTTTTCCACATAGAACTCTGTGGCCTTTTATGACACTGTGCCAAGACCTGAACACATAATGGAGAATTGTCCCAGAGGACATGTCTACTGCCTGAAAGCCTGAAGTGTCACAGTTGGGAGGGGACCACAGTTGGAAAGCACTGAGGTTCGATGGGTCTACAAACTTTTTTCACCCCCACTGTAGATGCCTAGATTTCATTGAACTGTTGTGATGTTACAAAGATAAGCAAGCAGTAAGAATGCTCCGTCAAACCTAGACTGTGGATAACCAGGGGGCTGACAGCGTAGATGGATTGTTTCTAACTAGATAACAAGGAGATTGATTGGCATAGGAATTCCAAAGAAAATGATTGGGGGAGGAGAAATATTGAAAACAAATGAAGAAATTTTAAATAATAATAGTAACAACAACAATAATAATAGTATAATAAATTAAAGATGTGAGAATTTAAAGTTTCAGAATGTCCACATAAGAATCCTTCCGTAGGCACTGTAAAAGGCATGGCTGGTGTCTCAAGCATCCAAGAGGACTCAGAGGGTTTTGTCCAGACTTGTGGTCTCATGGCTTTATGTACCATGGTAAAGCAGGGCATCATGAAGGGGGTCACAGAGACTAAGTTGTTGATTTTGTAAGAACAGAGAGTGAAGCAGAGAGAGAGCACCAGGTTTCCACCTCTCTTAACCACTTCCTCCGAATGAGAGCCCTCCATCCT
Source organism: Micromys minutus (assembly GCF_963924665.1). Lineage (NCBI taxonomy): Eukaryota > Metazoa > Chordata > Mammalia > Rodentia > Muridae > Micromys > Micromys minutus. The sequence goes on along the minus strand of NC_137984.1, from coordinate 36,620,382 downwards.
GGAGGGAAATACTGAGACTCACAGACTTCTCAGCTCATTAATACTGGAAAAATAAACAACTCAAGAGTCCCTCAAACTCAGCAGATCCGCAGACCTGCCCTCCACACAGCTATGTCAGTTTTAAGGACTCCCTGAGGGAAGGACATTCCTCTATCTGGAGAGCTGCCTGCAAGTTGAGCAGAGAGATAGCTCCTAGGCTATAGCTTTTTGTGGTGCAGCAATCTTTGAGCCCTCCATACTTCTGAAGTAAGCCCTCATCCATTCTCTTGTAGCACCAATAGACTCATTGGTTGACCAAACTGGACTTTGATGGTGGAGTCACTAAGGCCTATTGTTGTTTCCTTAGCAGATATTTGTACCTTAGTGGATATTTGTTTACATTTCCTCAGGAACAGTATCACACAATAGTATTACCGTACCCAGATGTTCTGAAACTCTCACTAAGCCCCTTGACCTAAAACTTCTACCATCCCTCAATAGCACTATGGCCAGAGGGTCATGCGTTTGACACATGGACCTTTAGGGGAAAACCCAGATCAAAGCAACAGCAGCCAGCAGTGAAAATAAATAAAGAGCCATTGCCAACTGGGTGACGAAATGTGTCCTGGAGTCACCTTCTGCAGCTGTGTGGGTTTGGAGTCAGAATGGGCAGAGAGTGTCTTCAGTGGATTAAAGCAATCCTAAACAAGCTCTAGGTGGTCTCCTCATGCTTAATACATTGCCTACACTTCACTGGTGACAGTGGTGAGGCTGCTTCTAGACCTCACGCAGATAGCCCACATAGCCTCTGCAGAAGCTGGGAGAGGGAGGAATGGTGCACTGTATTGTTCTAGCTGGAAAGTGTAAAACCTTCTACATAAGCATCTAAGGTCTTCTGAGAATTTAACTTGGGCGGTTGAGGGATTCTGTTGCAGCAGGACTATCAAAGAAGCAGGCTATGTGCCTAAGACTAGAGCATGTCTGAAGAAGATACCACACCCCTGTGAGATGAGCTCCCCTTTCCTATGGCTCAAACACAGGACCATCCCAGCTTGCCCCAACCCTGTGGTTCATACTGGAGCAAGCCAAGGTGGCCCCATCTCCACACCTGGCACTCAGCTTCTCTCCATCCTAGGTCAATATCCGTACCTCCCTCATTCTCCCCAGTGTTTGTTCTTCCACTCATCCAAGTCTCTTGGGTTCCAACAACTACCGTCTCTGTTTGCATCATGCAATCGTGTGCCTGTTTTCATCACCAAGAGCCAACTGTGACAAACCTGAAGCCAATGCTCCTCCCCCAGTGCTGGTGAGGGGGGGTGAGTGTGTCACCATGTGAGACTGTCAGAGGTTGATATCAGGTGTCCTGTTACTCACTTCTTGTCTCTGAGCCAGAGTTACTCACTGATTATGCTGGCCTAGCTGACCAGCAAACCCAGGGATTCTCCTTCCAAGTACTTGGATCATAGATTCTGACTGCCCCGCATTTCTACAGGGCTGGGAATAGAACTGAAGTTCCCATGCTTGTGGCAAGCACTTCACCACCTGAGCAGTCTCCCCACTGGCCACACTTGTCCTCAAAGCGGGGCTGGAACATGGTGGTTTTGTTGCCTTGTGGAAATTTTATACCTATCTGGGAGATGAGACTAGACACTGCCCAGGGAAAGACTTGAGTATTTTCCTATGGCTGCTATGAAGCAAAAGACAAAGAGCCCAATGACACAAGGAGTTGGGGTGTCCACTGGAAGAACTGACAGCCTCAGAAGTTCAGTGGGTGCAGAGAGGCTGTGGGGACACCACAGGCTTGGCCTTGGGCTTCACACTGCTCCACTTGCCCTAGACATTGCTGCTCAATGGGGAGAAACGGCCTTCAGAAAACACATGTTAAGAAGACACATGCACGGTCCTGTGCTCTCCTGACCAGGAAGCCTAGACACAGATCCTTCAGAAAGACGTGGAGAACTACACCACTGATGGGATCCAGTTGTTTGCCAGAACCTCCTCAAATCAGTGGCTGGAGAGCCACTGGCTACTTCCCTCTAGTGATGACCAGGCAATGTTACCATGGCTGCCACACACAACCTCGGGGTCACAGGTTCTCCAAGACCACCTGACAAGCAGATGCCTTGCCTGAGCAACTGCTGTCCCATGCCTTGAGTATTCACTGGGCTCTCTAACAACAGCAAGGTTTTTAGAAACACTGAATGCTTAGCAATGTGTATCTATCGCTACAGGCAGAATAGAATGGTAGTCCAAAAGGTCACATCTTGGCAGGCAAACCTGTCATCTCAGCTGCTCGGGAGGCTGAGGCAGTAGGATGACAGAGTGAAGGCTGGCTGGGACATTCGAAGTAATAACATAGTAAGAACAACAAAATAAAAAGATAGTACCTAGTACTTAGATCCATCACATTGGCCAACCATAGCAGCTATCCCAAAGCAGAGGGGAACAGCCTTCCCGAGCATGGCTATGGAGAGAAACAGGAAAATGAGTGGATGCCATCTGGTCCTTGACTGAAGGGGACATAAATAAAGTCATGGGCACTATTATGTAAGTCATTCTGTACTCTTGTGTGAAGAGACCAACTTCTAAAATGATAGCTTCCCCAGATTTATCAGTGTGCTTTCAAAACTATAAGCAAGGCTTCCTTAGGGTCAGGAAACATGCAGTTACCATGAATACTGTTCTCTGATGCTTTCTGTAGTTGTGATAAACACCATGACCAAAAGCAGCTTGGAAAGGAAAGGGCTTACAGGTTGCACAGCCCATTGCTGAGGGAAGCCAAGGTTAGGAACTCAAGCAGGGACCTGAAGGCAGGACCTGCAGCAGAGGCTGAGGAAGAGTGCTACTTACTGGGTTGCTCAGATGGCTTTTTCATGGTACCTGGTAGCTCAGCCAGAGTATACTGGGCTCTCCTACATCAAGCATTGTGCTGACTCAGCCTCTGTCAACTTGACACAAGCTAAAATCATCTGAAAGGATGGATCCATGATTGAGAAAATGCCTACGTAAGAAATGACTGTTGGTGAACTTGTAGAGCATTTTCTTCATTAGTGATTGATGTGCAGGGCCCAGCCTATTGTGAGTGGCACCATCCCTAGGCTGGTGGTCCTGAGTGCTGTATGAAAGCAGGCTGAGGAGCAAACCAGTAAGCAACATGCCTCCATGGCCTCTGCAGCAGCTCCTGCCTCCAGATTCCCATCCTGCTTAAGTTCCTGCCTTGGCTTCCCTCTATAGACAGTAATTCAGGATATTTAAACCAAATGAAGTCCTTTCTCCCCAATTTTCTTTAGGTAGTGGTGTTGTATCACAGCAATAGTAACACTAACTAAGACAAAAATTAGTACCAGGGTAGTGGGGTATTACTATGATAGACCAGACAATGTTGTTTTGGAGAGGACTTTGGAATTGAGAGCTGTGTCTTAGGGTGTGTAAGTCACACAAACCCTTTCCTCTCCCAAGTTGAGTTTTGGCCATAGTGTTTTATCTAAGAAAAGTATTAGTCAAGAATATGTTCTGTGATACATTCACTGGCCAATCTAATGGAGGCAATTCTCCATATTTCTAGTTTGTATTATGTTGACAAAAATCTACCAGAGTTACTAAATGTGGTTGCATGAACAGTTCTCTGGGCAAGAGAAGAACAGCAGGAAGGCATCAGGTGAGATTTCATCCATCAAGTCAGATGGTACCTGTTGAATGGCTATCCTTGCTCAGACGAAGCTGCATGAGCAGACACCACCACATAGCCCATCTCCACTTACAGATTGGGGGGAGAAAGACCCCACATGTTCATTTAGTGGCTTATTATTATAAATGTCTAATGGGTGTTAAGGGCAAGTGGCTTGCCCTTACTCCTCTGATTTTTCCTGTTTTTCCTTCAAAAATACTGACAGTTTTCAGATAAATGTTCTTTGATCCAAGTGTTTCTAACAGTTGTATAAAGTACTTCAACCAAAACTGGAAGCTTCAGGTTGCCACTGTCTCAAAGAGAGGATTAAAAGGGGGGAAAGAGAGAGAGAGAGAACAAAAGTGTGAAAGAAAGAAAAATTAAAGGAAGACAGAAAAGAAAAGGTAGCTTGGGGAAGAAGCAAAGAGAGATGGTTAAGAGGATGCCTTTCTCTTGAGTCATACAAGGGCACCAATATGGCCTCTTCATCTTCCACTCTCACTGGTCCACTTCATAGTCCTTAGGACCGAACGCCAAGTGTCACAGGGTGTGGTTCCATCATGGCAATACTCACAAAGCATTGCAAGAACCAAAGTATCAACCCCAGCCCTGGAAAAAAAGGGGGAAAATAAAGTGTGGGGGGGAGAAGGGAAGAGAGATGAGAAGAGGAGGAAGAGGGGGACCAAGAAGGGAAAGAGGGGAGAGGGAAATAGGGAAAAGGAAGAGGAGAGAGGAAAGAAAGAAAAACAGGGAGTTGTCACTCAAAGCTTAGGAATCTTGCCAGGCTCAACTCTGACTTTACCAGATGCAACAGGTGACAGCTGGTTTCTGCTACGGATTTTTTGTTTTGTTTTCTATTTGTTTGTTTGGTTGTTTGGTAGGTTGGTTTGTTGGTTGGTTATTCACTAAACTCCAGTGAAATTTTTAAAAACTTGTATTTTTTATTTGTTTGGGTTTTTTGGAAAATAGATTTTTTTCTCTCATCATATATTCTGATTACAGTTCCCCCTCCCTCTATTCCTTTTAGTTGCTCCCTACCTCCCCTGCCTCCAGATCCACCCCCTTTCTAGCTCTCATTAGAAAAGAACAGGCTTCTATGGGATAATAGTAAAATAAAATACATAATAAAAGAAAACAAAAGCAAACACATTAGACTAGGACAAAACAAACAGAAAGAAAAGAGCCCAAGAAAAGATATAAGAAACAAATATAGACACTGAATCCCCTTCATTCAGACATTCAAGAATCCCATAAAAACATAAAACTGAATCCATAATATACAAAAAAAAAGATCCTGTTCAGTGTGTCTGGTTTTATGTCAAGGTCTTTGATCCAGTTGGTCTTGGGTTTTGTTCAGAGAGATAAGTATGTCTCCATTTAGATTTTTCTACATGCATTAACATTTTTATGAAGTATATTTTGATTAATTTCTCCTCTTCCTACTCCTCCCAGATCCTCCTTATCTCTCTACATACTCAACTTCATGTGGGCCATGCGTCAAAGGGGGTCCCATGTTAACCTCCCAAACATTAGAAGCTATGGCTAAGATGATCAGTCACTCTGTGGTAGTTCATTAACCAGTTAGGAGCAAGCTGGTTTCCACATGAGAGTAGAGCTTTGGATCATTCATCTTAGGACTCAGCCACATCCCCTGGGATGGCTACATTGCAGGGTCAGAGTTCTCTAAGAGGCAAATATTACCCAAGCTAGGTAGCCTCAAGGCTGGATTCTATGTTGAAGCCTGTCAGAGAATACTGGTCCCTCCCTGCCAGTTAGGGATAGGAGTGTATTTCATGTGACAAGAGCTGTGGCCTAGAGATTTGAAGGTTGATGTCTAGTGTGGGCTGTCACATTTGACAGTGATGAAGCCAATCAACAAAAACAACTAGAAAGAGCCTTGTTTGGACAGCTTGATTCAGAAAGGTAGGGAAAAAGGAGTTCTGAAAACGTGGGTGAATCCAGTACTATAGTACCGCCACTACAGGATGGAGAGTAAATATGAACAACTCCAGGTGAAAGCCTGCATGTCCTTCCACAATCTAAACCTGATGGGTCCTAGAACTCTGTTCCCCAGCCACACCCATTTCTCAGTCACCTCAGTCCTTAACTACCTGGACACTTGCAGCTTCAGCAATCCCTGAACCACCTTCCACCCTGAAGTCCATATGAACTGACCCTTCCATCTTGAATACAGTCTCACCTTTCATTCTCCAAATACACACGGCAGTTTTTCCTGTGACTGATGCTTCTCTGAGTCACTACAGGTCATCCAGCCATCTAGAAGAAACCCAGCACTGGAGCAAGCCTGCCTTGTCTCCCTGAGAGCTCTACCATAGCCTGTTTGGTCCAGAGAAGTCATCCCCGCACACCTGAATTAACACGGGGTCATCAGTCTACTGCACAGAAAGTTTCTAGGCCCCCAAGGCCCATCTACGAGTCATTATTGCCAGACCCTTACGACCATGCTGCAGCCAAAATGACTGTCATCTTATCATCTAGACTGCAGTTGAAGTCCAGTCACATCACTGATGCTCCAGTTTTTGGTACATTTGCTTTGTTGCTTAAACGGACAATAAAGAGGGTCATTAAACCCTGCACTGTAATCAAGTCAATCCAAATTCTTAGAAAGACTGCAGCTATCACAGCAACAAAAACTATGAGCTGGCCATTGAGGAGCATGTGTGGTGTCACTTCAGGGCTCTGCAGACTGAAGCCAGAGAACCAGAACAGGAATTCCAGATCAGAATGTGCTACAGAGACCTTGTCTGTCTCTCCCTCTCTCCCTCTCCTTCTTTCCCTCTCTCCCTCCCTCTCTCTCTCTCTCTCTCTCTCTCTCTCACACACACACACACACACAAACACCTTTAGTTTCTGGTTTTAGTCAATAAACAAATTTTTAGAAAGCATTACTAAATGAAAACAGAAGTAAAAAACCTAATTCTTATTTGAGCTTTATCTTACTAATTAGCATTATGTAACCAAAACTGTGATTATATGTTCATCTTTTTTTGTATTAGGCGTATTAACAAAAAAAAAAAAAATTAACGTTTTGTTTTGGGTTTTTTTTGGGGGGTTTGGGTATCTGGGGGGGGGCGTTGCTTTTTTGTTTGTTTGTTTTGTTTTGTTTTATTAGTTGCATCTTTGACTTAAGAGCTGCCCTGGAGGTTTAAAGGTTTACAAGAGGTTTAGACCTTAGGTGGAAGAAACCGGGGCTGATTGGGCAACACTCACAAAAGAATGTTCCTGCTTCCCCCCCCCCAAAAAAGTGAACTTACTAAAAAGATGAGTCTGGAAGCAAGTGATGGGTTACTTGCCTCACCCCCGCCTTAACAACCTCCGCTTCTAATTACACTGTTTCCTGAGCTCCACTCTGAGCTGGAAATCTAGGTCCCCTTACCAAGAGCAAGATGACATTGGAAAGGGGGAGGAAAGGCTTCTTCCTCTCCCTAAGACCTGGCTTCTCTCAGCAGCTGTTATTTTGAAGCAGTTTGCACGGGGGTGGCTGATCAAAGGCTCCAAACAGGAGGAGCCCGGCAGCAGTGCAAAGCTTCCTGAGAGCTGCCTCAGGAAAGGGCTCCTGCTGCAGACCAGAATAGCAGCAGGCCAGCTGCAGGCTGCTTCGGGTGCCCTTGAAGCAAAGAAAATCGTTCCAAATAATTTTTCCCTTCTTTGAGGTCCCTGGATGTCCCGCTGGGGCCTTTAAACAGCCACATGCTCCTTGCACAAAAGCTGCCCTAAGTGGGCGTCCCATAATGTGCTGGGAATAAGGGAAGCATCCTCTTCGGTGGGGCAGAATGGTCCATTCACAGCTAGCTTGTTTGGGATGCTAGCTGAGCCTGTAGTCAGTAACGCTGAAGGGCTATTTATTGGCTTAGAAGTCCTCAATTAACCATTGAAGTGGTTAATTTAAAAAGTGAATCCAACGCCGAACACTGCTGACATGACGGACTAGAATGGGAGTTTACCTAACGACTGAGTTCAGTTCCTCCCTACATTATTTTCTACCAGGTATGAGCCTAGAAATGCTGTGACCTGTACGTTTTTACACCGTTAGTCATTATTTATGGTTCGTATATTTACAAACTACTACCGTGTAGATGGCTTCATTTAATTCCCATTGGAGCTCTGATTGTCCCCAGAATAATTCTTAGAATGGAAGAAGAAAATACAACATCTTATTATTAATGTTTTTTCTGAATCTGTAAATTGCATATTTGAAATAAAAACTGTAGATTTCATGGGTGTTTCTTCATACGTCCTTTTTTTTTAACTATGCCAAATACACTTAGCTTTTGGAAACAATATACCTAAAATAAAAAGGTATACATTATTCTACTTTTTTAAAGGTACATTTAAGAAAGCTGATAATTCACTTTGGATGTGGTTTAAAGATTAAGCAATCTAACAGATCTTTTAAATTTTTTAAAATATATTTGTACTTCTTAGTAGTTTGTTGATGTTAAATTAGGCAAAATAGTAATCAAATTGCAAATACATGAGGATCAATCCACTTAATTAATAGGCCATGATGTTAATCTCTTTATCAAAAGAAGTGTCTCATAAAAATTACTATGCTAAGAAAATGTGTTTAAAAAATGAATTTCTATATCCATATACAATTATTTGACTTCTTGTGAATTCAGAATAAACTTACCAACAAAATCAAGCATATTAATTGTAAAATTTAGGAGGTAAAGCAGCAATAGTTGCTCCAGAAAATAATAAGTGTAGATGCAGGCATGCATAGAAAAGATGCACATTTCTAAAGTAACCGAGTTTTAAAATAGCTGAGTTTGGAAGGCCTATTGCTACGGATTAAATTCCTAAGAGCCTTTCAGCAAAAGGAATCAAGTTATCAAAACGAATTCCTTTTCAACCACAAAAACATGATATTGGGGGGTGGGGTTAATATTTACTTTTACCAGATCTTGCAAACTTTAACATGGTTCATAAGAATACAGCTTGTACTAAAATTTAACCTTATCCCTCCCCCCCAGTCTAACCTCATGTTACATTTTATTTTTTTACCTTATTGTCCTGTGTGGGTGCTGACTACACAGAGCTGCACTGTGCCTGGGCAGGGGACTCAGAGAAGACTAGAACCAGGACTTGGATTTTAAGCCATGCTAACTCAAGACTCATTTTTCACCAGTGTTGGAGGTTAATAACTGCTATTTCCTCTATTACTTGAATTTAATTAAAGCAGTGGGGCATAGCATTCTGTAAAACCAAGCAATAAGAGGAAATAACAGAATTTGCCCTCTAATATAAATGTAATGGTAATTACTCCAGTCTCCTTTTTTAAAATAATGCTTTTGGTAGTTTCCCAAATGTCAAAAAAAAGAAAAAAAAAAGAAAGAAAAATAAAAACCTCTTTTCCTCTTCTCCCAAAACTAGGAAGATCCAAGGTCAAGCGCAAATTGTACCAGCAGCTTATACACCTAAAAGCATTTGTTTCTTAATAGAGAAACACATTCTATTCTGAATAAAACACCAGAGGCAGGCAGGAAATCTGCAGTTATAAATTACTCAAGTGAAAGTGGCTATTGAAAATGTCAACCAGAAATGCTACAATCCAGAAGAGTTGGTCCACCTCGTTACAGATAAAAATAAAACCATTGGCACAAGGTGAACGAATCTCCAAAAGTAAATACTTAAGCGAAGCATAAGGAAATAGTCCGGCTGGCATCTAGCCCGAGCACTTAAACGATTGCCTTTGAGATGTTCCTTTTTAAAAATGTGCTTCTGCTCTGTCAAACTCTATTACAGTGTTTTACATGCAAAGTTGGTGATTATTCCTAGTTGATAAGCATGTTTTCCAAAGTTTTGGCAGGAAGTATTAACTTCTGTTTTATTACATGTCAGTTTGGTCCTCTGTAGCACCAACGCATGTTGGCAGTCTCTTTAATAACCATGTTGGCTAGCTGAAAATTCCTGAGACCATGCAGCCGTTAGCTGAGAACCAATTTCAGACTAGACTTTGTAGATGCCTGACCCGTCTGCATTTTGCTGGTGCTCCCAACCTTGAATGCCCAGCTTATAATACAACCACTCTTGTTTCAAATTCATTCAGTTTACAAACACAAAAATCTGCCTACACATTGTCAACCAGCCAGATTTCCATAGAGTATTTTTCTTAATCATAATTCCCTGTGTGTGAACCTCAGGACTCATTTCTTCCATTTTTTGAAGCATGAGTACTTGGTAGGTACCCACATTTTCTCATTTATGCTATATATACATATATATATATATATATATATATATATATATATATATATATTGTTATATATTTATATAATAGAGGAAAGACCTTGATCCAACATGATTTAGACTACCAGGTAGCTTTCATCATTATTTAAGAAACCCAAATTGCTGATCAGCCTCCTGTCCCACAGACTGAATGTCAAGGTCAAAGCTTTGAGGCTGCCATGGGATGTGCTTTGCTGTTAGTGGTAGCTAGAACTATAGAGATAACCCATTTTTCATAAAAAGAAAAAATGCCAATTAGTAAAGCAGATATAATTGCCATCTTATCCAGAAAACACAGGCCAACTGTCAAGAACCAGCTTAAGGGAGGAGAGCTTCATACTGGCTGCCATTGGAGGGGATAAAGTCCATCATGGAAGGAAAGCTGCAGGGGTGTGGGGTTAGCTGGTCACATTTTATTAGAAGGCAGACAGACAATAGGTCCAGGCTATGAGACAGCAAGCCCCTACTCCCACATACATCTAGCAATCTCATCTTCTACCTTCTAAAGATACTACACACTTCCCAAACAGCACTCCTAGCTGGGTACTAAACACATGAAACTATGGAGGACATTTGCTCATTCAAATCATAGCACTAGCCTTGTCTTAAAGGAGCTCCAAATTTTTATCAGCCTACAAAACATGGAGAGCTTAAAAACTTCAGCCAGACTCTGGAGAAGTTTCAGAAAGAGACAAATTGACTATTTAACTTATGAGGGTTGTCAGAACCCCGGATCCATGAGTAAGGCATAGAAACAGAAAGCGTCCTCTGGATCCCTGAGGGGTCTGCTTCACTAGAACCATGTACACAGAGGCCTATCAGGATCCTGAAAGAAGCCCTCAGGTTGAAGGGAAGGATTTCTCTGACCTTCTCTCCACACTGAAACCAAGTTAAACCACCAAGGTCCCCAAATCAGGCAGAGGTCAGAAGGGAAGGAAGTGCAAGGGTCTGATAAGGAAGGTCAGATTAGAACTCATCATTCAAGAAAAAGCCACTGTACCCCCTACAGGTGGGGATGGTATGTCTCACAGCATCCTCACCCATAAACTTAGCATTAGAACTATTTCTACCTCGCAAAATAAATAAAGCCTTCTATGTAAAAGTTATAATTAGTTCCCAATTGTCACTGTTGTCTCCAGCAACCCGGATGTTCAAGGCACCCGTGGGAAAAAAAAACAGTTAAGCCATGATTTTGCAGTATGGGCACGGAAGCACTCTCCTCACACCCTTCTGAAGTCCTAGCTTTGGATGCTTAGGGGTTCATGTGCTTGAAATATCAAAGAAATATCAAATGCTAACTTCAAGAGTTATCATCTACAAATTGAAAACTGGAAGTTGTGTGTGTGTGTGTGTGTGTGTGTGTGAAATTCCCATAGAGCCCATGATCAAAGAACCCAAGTGCCTGCCCTAGCACAGACTTTTTCAAATTTTCTTTAAATCATTTTTCTCACTCATTCTCTCTTCTTTGGAGATTAATATCTCTTTATTATTATTTGTTGAGATAGGATTTCTCACTATCATTCCCTACATTTGAAATCAAAGGCCTGGATTTTTTTATTCCATGTGTACTTAAAAACATGTAAACAATTAAACAATTATCACATTTCCCTTTAATCCTTAAGAACAGTTAAACAAACCTTGCTTATCTCCTCTCCTTTCTTTACCTGTAGGAAGCAGGCAGCCTCTGCCATCAGCCTCTCCCTCTCCCCTCCCTCCTTCCCTACCTCTCTCTCTACCTCTCCCTCTCTCCCTCCCTCTACCCTTCCCTTCCTCCCCCTCTTTCCCTCCCTCTCTCCTCTCCCTCCCCAGGTCCCGCCCCACCCTTCTGAGCAGCAAGTCTCTTTTCACAGCAGGGGCTCCCAGCTCTGTGCTCAAACTCTATGAAGCAGCTAGAAGCCTTTGAGAGAGACCCTGAGTAAATTCCTATCACCTAGCTTTGTCCAGGTCAGCTTGGGGGCTCTCGCCATATCCCAGATCACACCATGAAAGTCAGAATTATTTCCAACAATTCAGCATGCCTTTTGTTCTAGTTCGGAACCTGTGCGGCTTGGGGAGGAACCACAGCTTCCCCGCCTTCTAATTTCATGTCAAGGCATGTTTTCATTCAATAGTCTACAATTAATTTGTAATAGTGAGTTCGAGCCTAAAGGTTGGACTCCATCTCTAGCTGTAGTTGATTAACTGCTCTTATCTCCCCCACAGTGGCATGTACTACCCACCCCAACAATCTGGATTCTCAAAAGAGAGAAACACAAGTACAGCCTTATATTCAATATGCCTTAGTCAGCTACATGACCAAACCACTGTAATCCTCCATGTTGCTAACATACTCTCCCCTCCAATATTCCTGAATCATTATTTAACTGAAACCTATATTTCTTCCTAGCCACCCTGGACCCAAGCCTACAGCCTTCCTGGGCCATGATCCCCAACTCTTCCATGTCCGAAGTCTTTCTGTTTCTCTGTCCTATACTTCCCGGCCTGGATCTTCTCCTTCCCTGGCATGGTGCCTTCTCCTCCTGATTCCTTCCCTAGGAATCCTAGAAGAGTTCCCTCTGTCACTACTGGCTGCTGACAACATGACTTACCAATCACAGCCATCTGGGAGCGGGGATTCTCAGCATCTTGTATCCAGGATTCCTGTGCAACTTTGGGAATTTAAATAACATAATGCAAGCATTGAACCAAGTCCACAACATAGAATAAAAATGTATTTTACTTATTTTGTTGCTTTTTAATCTTTATTTGCTTTGCATGTGTACAATATGTATGCTTGCATTATGTATGCACACATGTGTATATGTATGTGTGTGGATGCACATGTTCATTGAAGCCCACTACTAATGTTGGTGGGGTGCCTTCCTGGATCCCTCTCCACTTTAGATGTGGAGAGTTGGCATTGGGTTTTTGGAGACTGCTTTGAGATTTATGGCTTGTAAACTTTGCCTGCCTCAACTTGGTTCATCTCATTTGATAAATGTGGTCTTTTACTGAGCCAAGAGCCCACCAATTCTAGGTCATCTACCTAGACAGCTTGACCAGGAGAATCTGTTTCTGCCTCCACAGGATTGGGATTATGGGCAGCCACTACATTCTCAGACTTTATGAAGATTCTGGGATGCAAACTTCAGCCCTCACACTTGTAAGCTTAGCACTTTATCCACCAAGCTCTTCCCAGCGCAAAAACGTGGCTAATTGTATTCTTAATGACATAAAATAAAAATTGTGCACCACGAGATATCCAGGGACACAGGCCTGGTGAGAAAGCTTTCTGAGTGGCCGGTGAGTAGAGAGATCTCTGCTGAGTGCTCGGAAAGTGCGCCCCCCCCTTGGTTCAGGGAACCAGGAACCCAACACTGGGCTGCCTGATCCCAGCCTGTGGCCTTTGGGTGCAGAACAGGCACTCAGTCCATCCACCACCAAGAACAGTGTAGATCTGGGGACACAGGCCAGGTAAAAGGGAAAGGCGAGAATCAATCACCAACAACATGATGGCAAGAGAAAAGTAAAAGAACGAACCCCAGGGAAAGGAAAACAACCTGTCAACACCAGAACCCAGCTCTCCCATCACAGCAAAGAGCAGAATGCCAAACTCTCCAGAAAAAGAAGACTCAGACCCGAAATCCTACCTCAAGATGATGATAGAGATCACTAAACAAAAACGGGAGGAAAAGCATAAAAAAATTAGAAGCTTTTAAAGAGAAAACAAGAAAAACAGTCAAAGAACTAGAGGAAAACAGAACCAAAGAGATGAAGGAATAGAAGAAGGAATTTAAAACATAAATGGATACAATAAAGAAAACACTAAAAGAGACAACCCTAGAGGTACAAAACCTAAAAGAGAAATCAGGAGTCACAGATGAAAGCATTTCCAACAGACTACAAGAGATGGAAGAGAGAATCTCGGGGGCCGAAGACAACATTGAAAACATAGACAAAACAGTCAGAGAAGATGCAAAAACCAAAGAGCTCATAACCCAAAATGTCCAAGATATCCAGAGCACAATGAGAAGACCAAACCTAAGAATAATAGGAATAGAAGAGGGCGAAGAATATCAACTAAAAGGCACAGTAAATATCTTCAACAAATTCATAGAAGTAAACTTCTTCTCTGCCCTTAAGAATGAGATGACCATGAGCATAAAAGAAGCTTACAGAACTTCAAATAGGTTGGACCAGAAAAAAAATTCCTCCTGACACATAATAGTCAGAACGCCAAGTGCCCAAAGCAAAGAAAAAAATACTACAAACAGTAAGGGGAAAAGGTCATGTAACATATAAAGGCAGACCAATTAGAATCACACCCGAATTCTCAACAGAGACTATGAAAGCTAGAAGATCCTGGGCAGACATCATGCAGACCCTAAGAGAGCACAAGTGTCAGCCCAAGCTTCTATACCCAGCAAAACTCTCAATTACCATAGATGGAGAGACTAAGATATTCCAAGACAAAACTAAATTTACCCAATATCTGAGCACAAACGCAGCACTATAACAAATTATAGGTGGAAAACCCAATATAACGAAAGGAAATACATCATAGTAAAAACAAGAAAACTCCTAAGCAAGAAAACCAAAAGAAGAAAGACATACAGGCACAATTCAACCTCCAAAAGCAAAAATAGCAGGAAACACTAACCACTATTCCTTGATATCTGTAAACATAAATGGACTCAATTCCCCAATAAAAAGATATAGGCTATCAGACTGGATACATAAACAAAACCCCGCATTTTGCTGCATACAGGAAACTCATCTCAGAGACAAAGACAGACACTATCTCAGAGTAAAAGGTTGGGGAAAAAACTTTCAAGCAAATGGCACCAAGAAGCAAGCTGGACTCGCCATTCTAATATGGAATAAAGTAGATTTTCAACCAAAAGTTATCAAAAAGGATAAGGAAGGACACTTTTTACTCATTACAGGTGAAATTTGTTAGGAGGAACTCTCAATCCTCAACATATATGCTCCAAATACAAAAGCACCCATATTCATAAAAGAAATCCTACTAAAGCTCAAAACATACATTGTGCCCCACACAATAATAGTGGGAGACCTCAATAAACCACTCTCAGCAATGGACAGATCATGGAAACAGAAACTGAACAAGGACAATGTAAAACTAGCAGACGTTATGAACCAACTGGAATTAATAGATATCTACAGAACATATCATCCTAAAACAAAAGAATACACTTTCTTCTCAGCACCTCATGGCACCTTCTCGAAAATTGACCACATAATCGGTCACAGAACAAGCCTCAATAAATATAATAAGACTGAAATACTCCTATGCATCCTTTCAGAACACCATGGTCTAAGGCTGGTCTTTAATAACAACAAAGACAAAAAAGTCCATATAAGCAGGGAAACTAAACAATGCTCTATTAAATGATAGCAGGGTCAAAGAAGAAATAAAGAAAGAAATTAAGGATTTTCTAGAATTCAATGAAAACGAAAACACAACATACCCAAACCTATAGAATGCAATGAAAGCAGTACTGAGAAGAAAACTCATAGGTCTGAGTGCTTCCAAAAAGAAACTGGAGAGAGCATACGCTAGCAACTTGACAGCACAGTTGAAAGCTCTAGAACAAAAGGAAGCAAATACACCCAAGAGGAGGAGACAGCAAGAAATAATCAAACTTAGGGCAGAAATAGATAAAATAGAAACAAAAAGAACCATTCAAAGAATCAACAAAACCAAGAGCTGGTTCTTTGAGAAAATTAACAAGATTGATAAACCCTTAGCCAGACTAACTAGAGGGCAAAAAGAGAGTATCCAAATCAGAAATGAAAGTGGAGACATAATAACTGAAACTGAGGAAATTCAAGAAATCATCATATCCTAAAATAAAAGTCTATACTCAACAAAGCTGGAAAATCTCAAAGAAATGAATGAATTCCTAGGCAGATACCAGATACTAAAGTTAAACCAGGACCAGGTAAACCATCTAAATAATCCCATAACACCTAAAGAAATAGAAGCAGTCATCAAAAGCCTCCCAACCAAAAACAGCCCAGGTCAGATGGGTTCAGTGCAGAATTTTATCAAAATTTATTGACGACCTAATACCAATACTCTCCAAATTATTCCACAAAATAGAATCAGATGGAACACTACCTAACTCATTTTTTGAGGCTACAATAACCCTCATTCCTAAACCACTCAGAGACCCTAAAAGGAAAGAGAACTTCAGACCAATCTCACTTATGAACATTGATGCAAAAATACTCAACAAAATCCTTGCAAACTGAATCCAAGAACACATCAAAACCATCATTCACCATGATCAAGTAGGCTTCATCCCTGGGCATGCAGGGATGGTTTAACATATGGAAATTTATCAATGTAATCCACCATATAAACAAACTCAAAGAAAAAACCACATGGTCATTTCACTAGATGCTGAGTAAGCATTTGACAAAATTCAACACCCCTTCATGTTAAAAGTCCTGGAAAGAACAGGAATCCAAGGTCCATACCTAAACTTAAAAAAAGCAATATACAGCAAACCAACAACCAACATCAAACTTAACGGTGGGAAACTCGAAGCAATCCCACTAAAATCAGGGACTCAACAAGGCTGCCCACTCTCCCCCTACCTATTCAACATAGTACTGGTAGTCCTAGCCAGAACAAATAGACAGCAAAAGGAAATCAAAGGGATACAAATTGGAAAGGAAAAAGTAAAAACATCACTATTTGCAGATGACATGATAGTGCACTTAATTGACCCCACAAACTCCACCAGAGAACTCCTACAGCTGATAAACAAGTTCAGCAAAGTTGCTGGATATAAAATTAATTCAAAGAAATCAATAGCCTTCCTATATTCAAAGGACAAACATGTGGAGAAAGAAATTAGGGAAAAGACACCCTTCACAATAGTCACAAAAAAATATAAAATACCTTGGTGTGACTCTAACTAAGCAAGTGAAGGACCTGTATGACAAGAACTTTAACCCTCTATAGAAGGAAATCGAGGAAGATCTCAGAAAACTGAAAGATCTCCTATGCTCATGGATTGGAAGGATCAACATTGTAAAAATAGCCAATTTACCAAAAGTAATCTACAAATTCAACTCAATCCCCATCAAAATACCAACCGAATTCTTCATTGAGTTGGAAAGAGCAATGTGCAATTTCATCTGGAATAACAAAAAACCTAGAATAGTGAAATCCATCCTCAACAACAAAAAAATTGTAGACCACATGAAGTACCAACCACCTAATCAAAAATCCCCTTGAATCCCCTTTGGGGCCCTCAAAAATCCTCCCCTGCCTTAATGTCCCACCAAAGAGTAACTTTGCCGTGAATTTTGCCTAGTCATTGTTGTAAACCCATTAATGTTAATAGTGAAAATTATTTGACTCAGTTGAGTGTAAAGTTGACTGTGCCCAAAACAGAATAATTTTTACTTTTCAGGCTACAGGAATCAGGACAAGGAATTAAGAAGCTTCCGAGCAATGCATTATTTTTCTAAGTCTCAAAGTATTTTGAGCTGAAGAGAAGCCCTGCCCATGCATACAGATGTGTTTTTTTCTCCTCATCTACTGACCCCATGTGCCCCTCCTTGCAGATGTCCATTACTTAAAAAGAATGCTTCCAAACAGTTATGAAAGCAAAACAGAGAAAACCTGAACAGTCAACTAACTCTCTGCCTTAGTTAGAAACAGATACCAACACACCTCTCTTTTGCTTCCAGTAAATGGTTATTGGTATTTTATGTCCCTGGAGGCCATTCTTGATTTTCTTTCTTAAGAGACACAAAATAAACTCCATGGCCTGTTCCTTCTGTTTGCAAGAATTATGACCTTGGACTCTTCAAGTCTTTTTCAAGCTGAAGCCTGGCCATTGGGAAAATGTTTTGAGATTTATGGCCTGAAAACTCTCCCTGGCCCGTCTTGGTTCATCTCATTTGATAAACGTTAACTGTTAAAGCGACGGTACATCCTCTGCAAAACACCCAGTAGGTCATCTTGCTTTATAGCAGACTGCAGTTAGTTTGCACAAAGACTTAATGAGAGGTGTTCTGAAGGACTCTGGTCTCCTTTTCTTCCCTTAGTCAAACTATTTGCAATCCCAATACTAATGCAGGCAAACACAAGAGATTGATTCTCAAATGTGCCTAGTCCTGCTAGCTGTTAAAACAGAAAGTGATGTTTCTCCAAAAGGTTCTTTTGAGGAGCTTCCTATCTGGTCATTTAAATTTCTATTAGTGTTTGTTTATACAGCCCCCAGAACTCCAGCTAGGACTGGGCCAGGTTTAGAAACTCATTTTTTTTAAAAAAAATCCATTTCCTTAAGTAGTATTTCTGCCTTGTAATTTAACGGATAGATCTACAACCACTGCCCTGTGTTTTCTCTTTCCTGGTGTTTGAATCATTTGGGATTAACTCAGTTCCAGAAGTATTCTGAGTTCATGAAAAGCCTCCCTTTTAGTGCTCCAAATATGTTTTAATAAATCATCCTTGGACAAGAACATTGGTCACAATTGCCAAGCCACCCACTTGGAGTAGATCATGGACAACACTAACCATTTTGGATGAGATAGATCATGAGTCTTCAGAATATTTTGAGAGGTCTTCCTACCAGCTCCATGTCAGACTCTGGTGCACATCCAAGGCAGAAGCATTTCTGACGACCTTTACAACAGGGCCCCAGTCTCTTGCTGAGTGTCAGCATCCTACAAGAACACAGGTCAACTCTTAAATAAATTTTCTCATGAAAAATAAGACAACTTGACTTGGCAATAATTCATGGGCAGGTTCAAACTGGTCCTATTATTTAGCTTGTAGGGCTAAAGTCCTTGGGATTAGATTACAGTGACTTGGGTACACCACATGTTACACAGAAAAATATTCAGAATCATTTACGCTACAATGAAGAGTTAACAAGAAAATTTTATGTGCCATAGGCATCTGTTGGTTGTCTCGTGGTAAAGTCCCCTAACACATTGAAGAATTTAAAGGTGAGTTACAGGTAGGTTTTTTTTTTTATTTAAATAAAACAAAAAACAAAACAAAATACAGCAACAAAAACCAGGCAGGCCCAAATTTCTGACATTTGCTGTGATAAGAAATGGTTGTTTCACTTTATTTGAATGTACACATCTAAATAAGTCCCAATATAAAAGAGGCATTTTTAACTAGTGAGAAAATTATTTTTCTGGAAAATAATTCCTGCTATAAAGACAGAACTTTTAAAACATATGTTTGGCAATGATCATGTGACTGCAATTGCAGCCCTGAAAAAATTTGCAACTTTCTCACCTGCAGGCTTTGAAAATCAGGTGTCACATGGTTTGCAAGAATATATGTTTGTTGATTTGCTAACAGGGCAAAAGCTTCACATCTGTGCTCTGATAAAACAAATCTTTCTTTTCTTACATTCCTTTTCTCTCTTCAGTGACTTCAGTGAGTTTGCAAGGAACATTTCCCAGCCTTGGACTTTGAAACTGTGCCTACAAGAGATGCCGACTGTTATTGAAGGTCCGGTTAAACCAGGAACTGAAGTTATTGGCTTTGTGACTATTTTGCAAGCAAGTTCTCAACCATCAGTTAAGGAACTTTAATGGTTTTCAATGAATTAAGAGGTTTAAATACACACATCCATGCATGTGTGTGTGTGTGTGTGTGTGTGTGTGTGTGTGTGTAAAATATCTGCTTTAGCAATTCATATTTGCTCTAATTTGCCTTCTGATGCTGTGATAACTAACAAGAGTGAAAGCAGCATGGGTGGGGGAGGATCCGTTTGAATTACAGGTCACAGGGAACCTGAGGTTTAACCAGAAACCAAGGAACACGACTTCCAGGCTTGCTTCATACACCAGGTCTATGTGTCCAGGAATGACACTGTAGACTGGGCCCTCCCACATCAACCATTAACCAAGAAATAAATACCTCACAGGTATGCCCACGGTTCCTGTCTGATCCAGACAATTCTTAAGTTGAAGGCCTCTCTTCTCAGGTGTGCCACATTGACAATAAAATTAACAAGAATCATAGTTTTCTAGAAAACTGACTCACCGAATTAATGGTATCAGGGACCCTAGACTAGAACTCACCCCTGTGTAGGATACACCGCTGCAATTGAAGGAAGTATATTTCACAGAGCCCAATGATTTTTGGTAAGTAATTAGCATCACAGACTTGACAACATCATCCATGTCCACTCTATGCACATATGATAATTAAGTTCATAGGATATCCTATAGAGCCGATTTAAACCACCTGAGTTCAGGCCTTCTTTCTAACACTGATGTGTGTGTATGTTTCCCATGACCAGGCTACTTCATTTTGACATGTATTGTTCATCTATTGTTTGGTGTGTAGTCTACCTTTGCAGCTGCTCCATAAGTATATGCAGAGCAATGTCTAATCACTGGGAGGGATAAACCACTGAGACATCATGCCAAGCGTGTAGTTATCCAGCCTGTCTGCATAGGAAATAAGAGTTGGATGCCTGGCACATCACCATGTCAGAGCTGCATTAAATTGTCTGGCTCGTTAATTTCACTTTTACTGTGTTCCAGCATTGCCTCAAGTGTGTGAGGATAACGTGACTCATTCTAAACAGATTCAAGAAGGCTTCATCTTGCAAAATTTCAGGTTCATCGGGGTGAACTAATTCTAACTTCTATAACTTTTAAATTTCAAATCTATTTACTGTTACCATAATATAAGATTTATCTGATATATATTTCCTGTTTACAATACTTCTATCATTCTGCTAGTTTTATTTAAAAAGTACAAAAACTTATATATCAAATTTGAAATATAAATTTAGCTGATCATCTTAATCAGCATGTGTACAAATCAAAGTGATTTTAATTATTTTAATTTCTCTTTACTGTCTTTTCTTAATTTTGGGCCTTTTATTTTCTCATTTTTCATTTTCTCATAATTGATCACATTATCTCCAGGTTCCTCTATGTGGATGCATTTTTACTGGATTTTCTCATGTTACACATATGACTTTAATCACCCACTAGCCCGTCCACATGGAAAAGTGTGCAAACTGAATGGAAGCAAAAGCCATAAATTTAGGAGAAAACCAAATATTTTAAGCCAGTATTTTTTCTTTTAATGAGTTTAGTTTTAGACTTTGCTTAAGTGGACCAGTTAATATCTAAAGCAAAGCACTGTGCTAAAATAAACAGAAGAATTTGTGAAAACTAGTTCCCAGAAATTACCTAAGTGATTTTTATATGATCCAATTTCTTTCTCATTTCTTTAAGCCCTAAAGGTTCTTGTGTGTTGTATGTGAGCTTATTCACAATGAAAACGTTCGTATTCCTGTAACAGAACACCCTGAATTGATGGCGTTAGGATGGCTTTCTCAGAGTCTCAATGGCTCATCGCCTCTTCAAGCTTGTGTGTATCTTTTCATCAAGTTTGCATTCTCAGTGGCTTTTGGAGAAAGATGCATAAATTCTATGTGAACAGTTTCTTCTCTGCCTCGTCCCCTTTCTTCCCCCATTAATTAATTTTATTCTCCTTCTCAATCTCTCTTCCTCTTCATTTCCTCCTCTTCTCCTCAGTCTCCCCTTCTCCCCATTTTTCTTCCTCTCCCTCCATTCATTTCCCACTTCTACCTCTCTCTTCCATCCCCTTTGACAACCCTTCTCCCTCTCCCTTTATAACCAATGACACACTAGGCATGACGTTTGAAAGACATTGATCTCTGGCCTCTAAAAGTTGACATTCCTAACCTTGAAAGAAATGAATACTCATCAACTTGCATTGAACAAGAAGTAAACTTATGTTAACCTGTAAAAAGCTATTTGTTACTGTCCCACATTTTAAACCCAGTCCTACATGGATTCTTTGTTGTTCTCGATCCTTGTGTCTGTGGTTTTCTACTGGACGACCATAATTCCCCTAATGTCTCAGTGAACTCAGCCTACTGACAAGCCCTCAGACACATATCACTTCTGTCTTTCAGCACCCACATTTAGTTTCAGCTTTCTCACAGTCTCCAGCACTTTGCTTATGCATGTCTACTTCTATACGTTACCTATTTTTCCTTCAGGACCTTTAACAAATCAGTCATGATTTGAATCCCAATGTCTGTGCCATATCAAGTGTGACTCTTCCTCTTGCTTTCTCTTCTCAAGCTTTTATTGATTCTTGTCTTCCCTGGGGCATTTCTGTAGAGAGCAGACATGTTCTGCTCCTTGTCATTAACTGTAGTGATGCAGGTTTCAAATATGCCAAGCTCTTGTCTCTATCTTCTGCGACTGACTTCAGGCTTACTTAACCACTGTCGTTTCAAGAGACCCTGTGCCTTACAGTTCTCTCCATTGTAACTGATTTTTATTAACTTCAGTCCTATTGGTGTGATGTTAATGGAGAAGGGGAATATTATAGAGATGTAGCATCCATGTTTTATGCTGTGCATAGTAACACACACACACACACACACACACACACACACCAAGATTCTTAGCATTTGGAAGGTACAGGACATATAGTCAGAAATTAAGGGTCATTTATTCTTGGCTGCACAGCAAGTCAGCCTAAGCTACTTGAGACCCTGTCTCAAAAGGAGCTTGGGACAAAAGCAGGGCTGTGGGGTGTATCTCACAGGAGAACATCTGCCTGCTTTTATCTGCCTGGGTTTGATCCTCTGAGTACTGCATAACCAGGTGGGATGGAGCTCACCTGGAATCCCAGCTTCTTGTGTGTTGGGGAGGGGGAAAATCGAAGTCACCCTCAGTTACACAACAAGTGTGAAGTCAGCATGGGCTATATCCTGGGAACCAAAATCAGACAAATGCACAAAACCAACTGCTTTGGTGCCCTGCCCCCTCCTCCCCAGCCCATAAAATTTCAGTCTAATTGGCTTTTTCTTGATACTTCTAGGCTTCCTCATGTTAGAATTAAGCTAAGAGTCCAACTTTCACACTGCTGCTAAGTCCATTGTGTTCTGGATGCTCTTAGAATAACCTGCATGTGATACTTCCAGGTTCCCGATGTGCCTGCAGCCCCTTCTTTCTCAGTCATCCACAAAAATCTAGCACCTGGAGATCGTCTAACACAACAAGCAAGCTCTGTGTCTAGAAAGCAGAGGAGACTATGAAGCAGAGCACATAGCCCTGGAGGCCAAAGAAAGGACCATTGTCCAAAATGGAAAACAGAAAACTTTTTCCAAGCCTCAGACATTCACAGACTGACTCATGAGCACCCACGTGAAAGCAAAGGCAGGACTGAGGCTGAATGTCCTCCCGTGTGCCCGTATATGTTGTCTCTGCTCCACTGATTCAGAACTATGGGCATGTCTTCCAATTCCTCCAGGCGTGTTCCCGGAATGCCTCATTGTGTGCCAAAGTGGTCATCATTCCCTGCAAAGTAGCAGTGTCTGGGAACAAGCTATCATTCGGGACTAACAAAGGCCATTCACATCACTGACATTTAAAGTGCCCAAGAACATTTATGACCAAACTCATATGTAGTTCTAACCAAGAGTTTGTGGCATTAATTATCCGTGATGCTCCAGGGAAGGACGTGTTCGTTGCACTATGAAGGGATTATTTTTTCTATTGAATCAGAGATGTTTTATTTGGTAGGAAGTGACTGTAGCCTTTCATTAAGATCTGGCCTTAGATGGCATCTTTTTGTAGCCATTAGCTTCCTTTTTCATGGCTTGAACCTTAATGACATTAGATATCAGATGTTCTTCCATGCTTGCTGAAAGCTGCTTAATCCTTAAAAATATTACAATTTAGGTGTTTCTTGATAAGATTTGAGAGAATTAGATTTCACTGGAAAGTAGATCTCAGTGATCGTAAAGCAAAAGGTATATATAAATTATTAGTCTTGGCTCCCTCAAAGAAGTTACTATTGTTGGAATGCCTACAAAGAATAGGCCATAGTAAATCTAACAATAGTAATAGGATTTCTTCCCAACACTACAATATAATAAAAACTTTCATGCCTGCTTATTTCCATAAGAGTTTTTCAATTGCTTCTTTGAACAGCCTAATGTGTATGTAATGACTGGACAGTGTCCTAGTTTGATTTCTGTGGCTGTGAAAAGAACACAGTGACTAAAAGTAACTAGGAGAGGAAACAATGTGTTTGCCTTTTACTAGGCAGGTCACACTCTATCCCTGAGGAAATCACTCGAGGCAGGAACATAAAGTTAAACCTAATGCTCTACTCATCATTACTTCTAACGAGGGAACTCACTCTTAGCCAAGGAGGATACCACTCGGATCTCAGACTCATGTTTTCTTACACAGCCCAAGACCACCTGAATAAGGATGATAGTACCCACAGTGAGATGAGTCTTCCCACATCAATCACCCACAGATATGCCTACAGGCCAATCTGATCTAGGAAATCCCTCAAATGAAACCTCTCTCAGATGACTCCACATTGTCGAGTTGACAGTTAGAGCTAACAAGAACACAAAGTTGACAGCTGGAGCCTTTTCCAGATTATAAATGCAGTGGACCATATTCTAGAACAGGGGAGAGAAGAAAACACTGCCATGCTCTAAATTCACTCTAAACTCTTCAGCTCATGACATTGGATCGATTACTGTTGCCCTTAAGTGACAGAGTCTACAGGCTTAAATAGAGAAGAGTTTCCAAAGCACCAGTTCTCCTGATTAGAAGAGGTCCAGTAGAAAACAAAAGCAAAAAAAAAAAAAAAACAAAAACAAAAAAACAAAAAAACTTAGACTTGTTTTTGTCATGTCATATGTCTTAGTTAGGGTTTTACTGCTGTGAACAGACACCATGACTAAAACAAGTCTTATAAAGGACACATTTAACTGGGGCTGGCTTACAGGTTCAGAGGTTCAGTACATTATCATCAAGATGGCAGCATCCAGGCAGGCATGGTGCTGGAGGAGCTGAGAGTTCTACATTTGGAAGCCAGGAATAGACTGATCCTCAGGCAGCTAGGAGGAGGGTCTCCAAACCCAAACCCAGAGTGACACACTTCCTCCAACTAGGCCACACCTTCTAATAGTGTCACTCCTTGGGCCAAGCATATGCAACCATCTCACAATATAAGCTTTGCATCCTTGTCTCTCCTGGCTACTACTTGTTCCTTATGTGTCCTAGATCAAGTCTCCTCCTTGGCTGATTAATGAGAGAAACCCTGTCCATCAGCATCTCTGTCCTTCATTGTACGTCCTGATGAGGCACTGGGTAATGAAAGGTTTTCTGCAATGCTTCCTATGATGCTTACTATGGCTATTACTCAGATCAATCTTCTGGTGACATCCATCCGAATTTGTTGTCTTCTTCCTTCAGTACACCTACAGGCTGTGGGCCACTCCTCTGAGATGCTTAGTACCAAAGTGTTTCAGATTGGTGGGTTTTTAGAGTGCAGCATCTGCTTACAAGATGATTGGGGGTGGCAGTGATGTAAAGGTGAAATGTATGTGTTGTATAAAACTTCTTTATGTGCTGTGTGAGCCTTATATAGCTTATATAGCATTGAAGAAAATTTTCCCAATATGCTTAAATAACTTTGTGAATGAAGACTGGATATCCCAGAGACCCAAGATATAACCAATCAGGACCAGCAATATATATGTGAAACAATCCCTAGTGACTCCGTGCTATATATAGAAAGAGGACTCACATAATTGTCATCAGAGAGGCTTCATCCAGCAACTGGTGGAAACAGAGAGAGCCACATCCAAACACAAACATCAGGCAGAGCTCAGGGGATTCTGCAGGAAAGGCAAAGGACGGATTGTAGAAACCAGAGGAGACAAGGACACCAGAGAAACAACTAACTTAGGCTCACAAGGCCTCCCAGAGACTGAACTGACAATCAGGGAGTCTTTATGGGTCTGATCCAGGCCCTCTGCACATATGTTGTTGGTGTGTGGCTTGGTCTCCTTGTGGGACCACTAACAGGGGCTGTCTCTGGTCATTTTGCCTGTTTGGGGCCCTTTTTCCTCTACTATGTTGCCTCATGCAGTCTTAATATGAGGGAGATGCCCAGTCTTATTGTAACTCGATATGTCAAGTTTGGTTGACATCCAGACCTTTTCTGAGAGACATGGAGGAGGAGTGGTTCGCCAGGGGTGGGGTGATGGACTGTGCTCCAGATGTAATATATGAGAAAAGAATAAATTAAAAACCAATGATTTTGGTCACAAGACAAAATATTTTGGTCCTTCTGGTATCGTGCAAACACTCGAAGAGCTTTGGGTATTAAGATGCCTCAGAATTTGGAATCTTTTTAATTTGAAGATGCCCAATCTGTAATAAGATAAATGTTTTATTTTTAAGTATAATTAGGATATATAAGTAAAATAAAAATGTGAGCCATTTATTGCTTAGGAAGCGGTTCCCGCTCATAGACATAACACCACACTCTGTTTGGCATTCAGAAGACAGCCTGCCATGGACACAGTCCTAGATTCATGATTCTGCTTTAACAGGGAAGTGGCTGAGATACCGTCTCTGGAAACAGAAGCTAAGGTGACTGCAAAAGTAATGAACAGCTAAGAAAGAGGATCTGGCATTAGCTAGTGGGTCATAGGTCACAGGGTGCAAATGGCAGGAACTCTGACAGGAGATGAGCAATGATGAAGCTAGGAGTTTGCCATTCTGAAGCACAAACACTGGGGTCAAACACATGATCTGGGGTCAAATGAACACCAGCCCCTCATTCCATGTAAAATGCACCCAGAAGTTGCTGATGGGCACAACGTGAGCACACACTGGGCAGAAGTTACCCTCAGGACAGGCCTTCTCTTTTCTGGATAGATCATTTCTTTCCTTGCTTCTCCCCCTGTTCTACCTCAATGTGCCTGCCCTGCACTCCAGCACTGCAGTGACCTCTCCTGAGGTGACAGGATACTTACTAATTAATATGAGAGGAGTGTATTAATAAAATTCATTCTTCACTCCCTGAAAGCACTAACAGGAAAAACCTCAGGAAGCTTTTCTGGAGGCTCTAGAACTCAGCACAAATCAACTAAGCTTGATTTGTGATTATTTTAAAATCAACTCGTTTTTACTTTGTGAAAATGGGCTTAGTAACTGAATAATGATAGTATAACTTATTGTTTGTATTTATGGAGAACATTAATTCAACTGTAGTGTAATCTGAAACTCTACCAATATTTATTTGATAATCAGATACTTGCATGGAGAAATCTTATTTTTAAAGATATAGTAATTATATGATACAAATGATATAAAACAATCAAATGAGCAAAAAGAAAAGTGATGGGTTAAGCACTATGCTCTCACACCATTAGTAAAGGCCACAACTGCTCTCACAGAGTAACTAAGACTATTTCTAATGCAAGAAAACCAGCCAGCACAATGTCACAGGGTCACACTGCAAAAAGACAAATGAGGGCACTTTCCTTTCTGGAGTTGCTTTTATAGCATGATGGTTGGATGGGTAGCATCAGATAGACACCAATCTCTCTGGATGTAACAGTTCTGCTTTCCGTCCATTGGTAAATGAGCATACCCGGTCCTTATTCTCACAGTAAAAGCAACTGCACATCAGAAGTAGGGATAGCAACATAAGCCCTGAACTGAAGATCTCACCTAATTAACAGCCTGTTACAAAACCATATGCATTCTTCTTCTTGAGTCAGACAGACATTACTGGGAGGTCTCTTTGATGAAGATCTGAGATATGAGCCGAGACTCCTCCCAAGAGCTTTGAACCTGTGAACTTGATGGTCACCACCCTCTTGCCCTTGGAGGATACAAATGAGAAGACCCTTGTCCCAAAAATGTATCTTTTCTGTCTCTGATACCTTTGCCCTCCACAGCCAGTGCATTTTAGGAGTTGAAAGCCCTGATGGGTCTAAGGCATAGAAAGCTTTGATGAATCTGGGGTATAGCCCCTGCTACTGCCTGGCTGAAGATGCTCTCTGTGATTTTCGTTTGTTGTCTGTCTTGCTAGATGTGAAAGTCCCACAGTCCCAAATACAAACCACAGATATTGAAACAGGGAGAGAGAAGCGGGCACAGAGATCTGATGTACAGCAAGCCCTGTGTATTGGCACAGACACTGACCCAGAAACTCTGCTTCTGAAAACGAGGATTCGGATAAGAGCCAGTGTATAATTTAGTGAAAGCTCACTGCAGAGTAAGTTATTGGACAGTAAAATTGTCCTCCGGTACCCAAAAATTAAAGATGAGCAAATACTGTAATATATGATAAGATGGACCAATTTGCTGTGCCACCAAAAGCAGTATCACAGATAAATTGGTTTACCTTGAAAATGTTAATCTTGTGCTCACATCGGCAGCACATATACTAAAATTGGAACGATGCAGAGAAGATTAGCATGGCCCCAGCGCAAGGATGGCACACAAATTCGTGAAGCGTTCCATGTTTTTATAGGCACGTGGATCAATGGAATAGACTAGAAGATCCAGAAATGAGCCCTCACATATATGGTCACCTGATTTCTGACAAAGGAGCCGTAAACATTCAATAGAAAAAGGACAGCCTATTCAACAAATGGTGCTGGTCCAACTGGCACTCAGCATGCAGAAGAATGAAAATAGACCCTTTCTTATCTCCTTGTACAAAGCTCAAGTGCAAGTGGATCAAAGATCTCCACATTAAACCAGGTACACTGAAACTATTAGATGAGAAAGTAGGGAAAACCTTAGAACTCATAGGCACAGGAGAAAATTCCTAAACAGAACACAAATAGCTCAAGCTCTAAGGTCAAAGATTGACAAATGGGACTTAATGAGATTGCAAAGTTTCTGTAAGGCTAAAGACACTATCATGAAAACAAAATGGCAGCCAACAGAGTGGGAAAAGATCTTTACCAACCCCACATCAGATAGAGGCCTAATATCCAAGGTATACAAAGAACTCAAAAAGTGAGATACCGGAGAATCAAACAACCCTATTAAAAAATGGGGTACAGACTTAAACAAAAACTTCTCAATTGAGGAATATCAAATGGCTGAGAAACATCTAAGGAAGTGCTCAACATCCTTAGCCATCAGGGAAATGCAAATCAAAATAACCCTGAGATTCCACCTCACACCAGTCAGATTGGCCAAGATCCAAAACTCAGATGACAATAGATGCTGGCGAGGATGTGGAGAAAGAGGAACACTTCTCCACTGCTGGTGGGGTTGTAAACTGATACAACCACTCTGGAAATCAGTCTGGCGGTTCCTCAGAAAAATGGACATAGTACTACCTGAAGACCCAGCTATTCCACTTCTGGGCATTTACCCCAGAGATACTCCAACATACAACAAAGATACATGCACCACAATGTTCATTGCAGCTCTATTTATAATAGCCAGAAGCTGGAAAGAACCCAGATGTCCTTCAGAAGATGAATGGATACAAAAATTGTGGTACATTTACACAATGGAGTACTACTCAGCTATCAGAAACAATGGCCTAACAAAATTCTCAAGAAAATGGATGCATCTAGAGAATATCATCCTGAGTGAGATAACCCAGTCACAAAAGAACAGACATAACATGCAGTCACTTATAATTGGATAATAACCCCAGAAAGCTCTGAACAGCCCAGAAACAACCCACAGACTGTGTGAAGATCAAGAAAGAAAAAAAGAATATATTTTAATTAAAATAGAACTGTATCACATCCCTCTTTCCTCCCTACAGCCCCTCCTAGTTTCTCTCCTATCTCCTCAAATTAATAACCTCTTTTCCTATATTATTGTTACATATATACATATGTGTATGTATATGTACCCACAAATCCTTAATTACAACCTTATAAAAAATGTATTTGTATACTTTTATGCAAAAATGCTTAAAAATCTGTACATTGATCTTTGTTTTTTTAAATAAAGTTTTAAAAATAAGAAAATGTTAATCTCACAATGATATATGTGGTGTCTGAAACCAGTACTTGGGAGGCTGAGGCAGGAGGAGTCTTATGGGTTTGAGAATGAGTTAAACTACATAGTGAGTTCCAGACCAGCTTGAGAGGCAGAACGAGAGCTGTCCTAATCAACAACAGAAAAGAGAGAGAAGAAAGAGAGAAAAAGAGGGAGGGAGGGAGCAAGAGGGAGGGCAGACATGTAAATCTACACTTATATGAAGATACAGAGGTCACAGACCTGGAATTCCCTGAACAAGAGCATTAGCTGCTCTTACAGAGGACCCGGGTTCATTTGCTAGCACCCCCAGACATGTGAACACACAGACATGTAAGTAAACAATCATACACATAAAAGTTTTTAAGTGTGATCTAGCATATAAATATATAGATTTAAAATAACACGTTGATCCTCTCTAATGATTCATACTGTAATTCAATTTGGTTTTTTTTTTCTTATGTAAAATTTCTATATTATGAAACTAGCCTTATCTTATATCATTAAAATCTTTTAAATTTTAAATTTTGAGCTAATGAAAGACAACGTGAAAAAGGGAGTTTTCTTCTTGTTCTTTCTACTGTGGTTTAAATTACAGAGAATGAAGACCGCTGCTACTACGTTCAAGCAGTAACAACACTGGATCCACGTAAACTGCATCTGATGTGCCAGAAGCAGCGCATGTGTACCGTGCCACAGAGAGCACCGCAGGGCCCTGGAGAATGAGAATCATGTATCTGACTTTCTGGCCACACTCCTGGGAGATCTTGTGCAACCGCGGTAAACATTCCCACATTCATTAACTCAGGTCAGAGAAGAAGCTGAGTTCACTTCCAACTCGAATGTCCTACCAGCACATCCTTACTCTGGCCTTCACCCTCAACCACAGAAGGGCTCACACCAGGGTGTCTGCTGATCTTCTTCCAAGGGCCCAGCCTACACAGGCTGTTGGTGAGGCCCCTGTGCTTTCTACTACCGCCTTGAGAATGTGTTTACACACTGATCACCAACAGACACGGCGGCTCCAAAACAAGGACAATGACACAAGCACCACTTGTTGCTTTGCATCCGTATAAATATCTAGTGTGTGTCTGACAAGAAGAGAAAATGAGGCTGACTCCACTGGCATGCAGAGCTATTCCTGTAGCCCAGCCTTGTCTCCCACAATAGCCGCTGATGATCTAATTATGTCTTCCCATACGTGTTGGGATGTCTTAAAAAGCTTCCTATGAAGTAAGCAGTGGGCAAGAAAGCCATGCTTCTTCCCATTTATGCCCGATTTCTCCCAGTCTTACCAATGGCCCCTGTAGCTAGAGAGAAGGCTTTTCTCACACGTGTTTCATGCTTGTGTTCCTGCCTTAGACAGGCAGATGGAGCAAGACATGCTAGTCCCTTATGGGCCTGGCAGATGGGCAGAGAGGGTCGCTACACCCATGTGTTCTCACACACTGTGGACATCCTGTTTATCTGGCAATCCTGCTCAGGACTGGCCTTGGTATATCAGCACATTACTGACAGCTGGGAAGATCTCCAGAGGAGCATGCCTTTCCTGTGACAAACATCCCAAACAGCAACAGGAACATGTGTCTGTCCACCATGGCCACAGAAAAGCAGAGGACAACCGGGTTTATGGGCTCTGAGGATGATCACCCACAGGTCCTGTCATGCTTTGAGCTGTGCCATCTAGCACGATCTTGCATCTGTATGTCTGGGC